>NC_052536.1:28424144-29041454 GCF_016699485.2 Gallus gallus
CTCTATAGAAGCCACTGTTTCAACACAGTGAGGAAGAGACTAAACACAAGGCCTAAAGATCAGTGTTATTTTCTCATATCACTGAAATTGTATCTAGTCACTGGATGCCTGAGTGATATCATTCAGGACACTGAAAAAATGCCTGTGCATAAAAACACCCAGAATGCTGTGCTCAATGTCATTTTCAACTGGCCTTGAAGACCTCTCAAGGGCTTTCTGAATTTCATTTTAAGTGATGGAGCACTGGATTACTTACCTTATTTAACAAGTGAAGCAGCGCTTCTCTCATACAGTCATGCCTCATGTAAAAGCTTATTATTGCCAGATTAGTTCCATAACTATGTAAATAGAACAAGCACTCTTGATAGTAGCTGTTGTGCTGAACCTTCCCCTCAGACATCATCTCCAGGGATAGACTTCTTGTTCTCAATGTTGCTTCAAGTTCCCTCAATGTAGCAAAGTAATCATCATCCTGCTGTTTGAACAGAATCAGTGATAGGTGACAACTAATAAGAAAACTTTCTTTTCAACTGTCAACCAGACCTGAAGTTTTTCTGTTGTTGTCTTTAAAATAGCCATCATTTTGGAGGGGTTAGTCTCTAGTAATGCTTTTTATAAACACTAGATTGGAACTGTGCTACCAACAGACATGCTGAAAGTTGTGGCAGCTAGCACAACTCTCTTTCCAGGGATGGACAGGAAGCTTGTTTATTAAACAGAACAAAGCACTTCGCAGCAGCTGCTTCAATAATCCAGTTGAAACAGGCTTTTTTATTTTTTGAAAATATTTACTACTAAAAGGTCTTTCACCATTATGATTCTGGAGTTACTTAATACTTAAAAGGCTTTTTGGTACACCTAGTTAGAACTTCCAGAGCTCATCCCAAATCATATAATAGTGCTCCCTGTCAATGAAGAAACGAGCGAGATCACATCTGTACTTTTGGCTTTGAGTTCCTGCTACATGAGTGCTTTAGTAGAGAAATACCATTACTGCAACAGCACAGAATATTGGTGGGGTGGAGTTTAGTTTTCCTAAGACTCTAGTAATAATATTTCAACCACTACAGCTTCTTTGACATGTTCCAAGTATGTCCCCAGTTACTGTAAAAAAATCCTATCGTCTGCTGCTCAGTCATCAATTCACCATGAGGTAAGCAGCTCGCTAGTTTCTCAACAATATTTAGTTTACAGCAGGTAATCATGACAAAACAGGAAAAGAAACCAATACCTGATATTGTATCATGTATTGCTGCAAAGTGTGTATTAAAGCAAACTATTTTTGCTATAGGCTCTCAGAGCAGACAGAAGGTCCTCACCGCAATGAGTACAGGCTTCACTGTGGACTCCAGGTATTGTAACACATCCTGGACTAGCCTTGACCCGTGGTTCAGCTGGTTTAGATCCACAGGTGGCTTTAAACATCGGTTAAACTTCTCTCTTGCTGAACTTAGATTTCCAGCTTTAAGACAAGCCATGCCCCAGGCATGCCATGCTCCGCTTGGATCCAACCCAGATTTTGTAGAAACCTAAATTCAAAGCAATTTGTTAATACTGCAATACAGAAAATAGGAAAGCTGGCTTATCACAGCCTGTGACCATGATATAGATGTCCTTCCTAAAGTGTACTTCCCATTAGAACAAACAAAAACATCACATGCTGATTATTCCTAGGCTATTGCATGAAATGCCAACTACTGAAATGCCCGTGATCTCCAAATCAATGTTTTTATCACACAAGGTTAAGTAACCACATGTCCAGGAAACTGCAATTCAGCAGTTTTAAAACTTAGAAAATCTGTTTCTGATGCGAAAATGTCATAAAACAATTGGTTGTTTGTTTTTGTTTTTTTTTTTTTTTAACATAGAATAAGTGTATAAAGAACTGTGAGTTTGTGGTTTAAAAGCCAAACAATAGTAGATGCCTCATGAACTGCCAGGAAATTTTTACTTCACATAAGACTGCTGACCAAATTTATTCCTGCCATTTTTCAGTCAATCAGCTGCCTTTAAACAAACCCTTTTTATTCAGATATGTAATTTTTTTTCTGTTTGGCTTTTTAATCATCCCTTCAAATTCATAATTCTCTTCCTAAGAAACTGCAGTGCCATAAAGGGACTTAGAAAATACAGGGAGCAGGGGAAGATAAACCACACCCATTGAGCTCCAATAGACAGATTTGCCATTATTGCCAATTTCTGAGTAAACTCTTGTAAAAGGTGCCTTACTAATATCTGCTGTGTTATTATAGATAAATAAGATCAAACACACAAGCTTCAGATAAAATCCTGCCACAAAGGATGCTTCAGGCCTTCTACTAAATGTAAGACTCCTCCATGCAGTGAGCCCATTCCAATTTTAACTGTACCAGGAAACAAAGCCCCAGTCTTTCCCTTTAGGAGCTGGCTCCACAACAGAAGACATGTTCCTTCTCAAAAAAAAAAACCTTTTTTCCAGTGCTCAGAAAAGATTTTCTTGGTTGTTTAAAAACTTATTCCCAGTTTGTAACAGCCTAAATGTGTTTCACACATCCCATCCATCTGAACTCAGAGAAAAACAAAAATCACCAGAGAAAGATGATTAACATTCACATCTTTCTACCGTCATTACCTCTATAGCTAGCTGGTAGTACTCTGCTTCCAGAAGCCGATTTCTTAATCTCGTTACTGCTGCAGGGAGAAGAATCTGATCCAAAGATGGTACTGGACGGTAGGCAGCAGCAACCAAAATATTCAGCACATCCACTTTGCTGATGTAGCTAAGGGAAAACAGGTTAAACAAATGCATATGCTTTCGCTATCAACATAAACACAAAGCATTTTGAAAGAACTTTGTGCCAAAGACAAGTCTTTGAACAGTAGTTCCTAAATCACCAGTATGAGCTTTCTCTATCCATCATATTTTCTCATTCAGGTTATTTTTCACTTTCTAAAATGCAGTGGAGCACTGGAAGAGGATGACTGCAGACATCAACGAGCATCACTGTGAATTATTTTTCCTATTCTGAGAATTTTCTTAGTAATTATTATGCAGTTATAATACTTGAAGTTCTGCCACTTGAGCTCTTATTCTTACGTTATGAACTTCTCTTCCTATTTAAAATGCCCACAGCACAACCGAAGGAACTCTCCCACCCTCTACTCCGCAGAGAAGATAATACATCCCAGTGAACATCTGATAAAATCACCTGTCACAGAGAGCGAGGTCCTGGCTCCTTCCAGCTTTCACAAACATCATTTTGGCATTGAAAAGTAACTGTTTCATGATGTCCATAAGGAGTCCAGCATCTACCTCAGGATTAGTGAGCCCTTGGGACAATTTGCAGCAGTGCTCAATCAGCTGGTGGCCACACACTATGCTGTTGCTGTGCAGGCTAAGAATGGCAATACACAAGGAAGAGCTGGGGGCCTGACAGTTTGAGGAAAGAAAGACAAACATGATTGTTGAGGTAGTTCTCCAGCAAACTGCTTATATGGGACTCTCCTTCTCCAGGCCTCACCTGTTCATAATAAAATTCACTGCGTACAATTTCATTCTCCTCTTCATTCAGGGAAAGAAACCATTCAAGGGCAGCTGCCTTGGGTATTCGCACCACTGTGGAATATTCATTATTAGGAGTTTCTGCAGCCAAGAAATAGAAAGAATAGGTAGTATCATTATACAAGCAGCAAAAAAAAAAAAAAAAAAAACAGTTAAAGACTCATAATGCAGAGTATTCCTACAGCCTTTTCAGGGTCAACAGTGATCCCTTAGCTACCAATTCCTGTCAGTGTCATCTGTCCAGCACACACATTACAGAAACATTTCCATTCCTCAGCAGGCTACCAAACTGTACCTACACCCACTTTCACTATCATCCTTTCATCATCCTTTCACCAAAAACTACTGCCAGTAATATGTGATGAGAGCAGCCGTAAAGGCAACCTTGTCATAATGGGAAAATTACTGACAGAAGATGACGCCTACTGATATACTGACAGAAGAAAACATCTGCAAGCCTGGGAACCCAGAACATCCTTGAGAAGCACAGCTGGTATCTTTTAAGTGCACCTGGATAGCTGAGGACCAGAGATATCTCAAGATATCCTCAACAAAAGCAGAAAAAAAAAGCAACAACAAACTTATTTGGAAAGTTAAAAAATAGCCTGGCAGAGTAGAAAACAGCTTGACAAAGTAGGAATCTGCAGCAGATAATGGCTGCTGTAACTGGAAAAATAGCACAATAGCCTGGGAAAGTAAAAATCGATCTTAGAACACAGGAAACAGCAGCATCTACCAGCTATTCCAGGTGAAAAAGAAATTAGCAACATCTACTGGGTGGGTGCTCCAAGTGGTACTGTCCTACGTTCCCTCATGCCTCTAATGATAGATATCTAAGTGACTTGCTTTCTACCCACAGTGCAGCTTCTCTCTGAGAACCCACCTTACATGAACTGCTCTACACAAGATCTGGATAGATTGGACCCTCAATAGGGACGCCTCACTGACTTCATATTCCAAGACACTGACCGTTTCTGAAGTGAGACATGGTTCATCACCAACTGGCCCTTCTCCTGGAAGTTGCTTCGAGGGTGCCACAGCTCTGTACTAGGCTAATAATTCCTACATAATTCCTACTCTTAACGCAGCCTCCCCCTGACTGTATCTAGTACACAAGGTACTTTCTCCAACTACTTCTTCAGTTCCTTCATTTAATCCTCACACAGCTCGTTCTATATTGGCTCAGACATTTTTCTTAAATCACAAATTCCCACTAATGGAAGCATGGAATATTTAACTTCAGCCTGCTTGTACAAAACACCATTGAGGCTTTTGCAACTGAAGTTTTGATCAACCTTTAACTACAGCTAGATGTGTCAGCTTACCTCCTCTAACTCCACTGGCAATCAGGCAATAAAAAAAATTGAATTTTAATACCACTCCACTACTTACCTTCCACTTCATCCCGATCTTCCTTCACGCTGTAATAGAAAGAAGGAAACATCAGGCCTAGTTCAGCACACAGGAGAAAACATACTTAAAAAAAAAAAAGTAAAAGGATCAACACGGCTAGCCTTTTCAGAACAACTTATTGTAAAAATTTAACATTTCTCTCCCTACCCTTCCCAACCTATTCCTTGTCCCCACCCTCTACTGTCTGGAAATGTAAGATTCTGCCTCTAAATAATGCGTTTCAACTACACTACTACATTATATCCTCTGTAGGATATAAGAATATAACCTTCTGTTGCACCTATCATAGCAAAGACAACACTGGGAACAAGAAATGCCCAGTATCAGAATATACCAGAGCTCAAATGAATTCTCTGGGATGCGGGTCTCTGTCCTTAAGATTCAGGTGTGTGGATTTTTTTTTTTGTTGTTGTTGTTTTTTAAATACAAATAAGGTGATTAAAAAAAACCAAACACTTAAGCACTTAAAACACGACTAAGCTCACAGATAGGCTCTGTTGACCTGATCTTGTAGCATAAGCAACCATTCCAACTCAAGCTAATCTGACTGCTCATTTTCTCAGATCTGCTTTTCCTAGCAAGCCGACTGATACTGCCATAGCTGATACTTCTATTAGAAGGCTTGATGAGGTCATGAATAGTAAAACTCACATTTTTCATCAGCTGGCCTAACTGAAGTACAGTGAATCTCAGTGTACTTGTCAGCTGAGAGCAACCATATCATAAAAAAATCTGTCATCACAGCTAAGAGCCCTTTCATTACAGGCACAGTTTCAGAATTTGCCTAATCATGAACTTGATTCTGAATCTCACGGGGTTCAAGAAGTCATAACCAAGGGACTATGGAGTAGCATTAAAACAATGATATGTTCAGCAGAACCAGTCACCACACAATGCTACTCCAGGCACTGAATAAACTGTAAGCAACTTGGTGACTTACCATAGTAGCTTTTGTTGAATACATCTTCCAACAAAGCATTCAATTTTTATGTTTAATGATGAACTGATGCTTAAAGAAAGAAATAAAGAACTTTGCTGACTGGCTCTTCAGTGTTCTAATATGACAAGTCAACTGAGGTTCAGTGGTCCCTTCAACACACAACAGCTGTCTGCCATAAAACATGATGTTATCGTAATATCCAGATAGAACCAGGATTTGAGTTTTTTTCATTCCAATCACACACTTTGCTGTGTACATAGAATTGAGAAGAGCTAGAATAGAAAGACTTACATGCTTGTGTCTTGTACCAAGCCAGGCAGATGTTCCCTGTTGTAGTAACTATAGCACTGATCACATACACGAGCTGGATTTTCTCTACAAGCTTCTACTGTCATTTTCTTGGTAGAGCAAGAACTGCACACCAGCCTGCCACAGCGCCTGCAGTGATGACGTCTGTTAAACTGAGCACACAAGGTCATGGGTAGGCAAATGAAAGGATTTACTCAAGTCCTCTGCCATATCTGTCTCCACCACATCCTCCTACATCTATCTGCCTCCACTCATGAGTAAACTTACTTCACTTGACAAGAGGAAACAGCACATGTCGTAAGGCTTTTCAAAACTATAAAGTGATCTATTCTCACCGGCAGATTCCCTACCAGGGAGTCTAAGGCAAGGGAAGAAGGGAGGGGGGAAAAAACCAACAAAAACACACAGAACAACTGGGGGTTTAAATATACTTGCTGCAGCCTTGGACTTACATACTGCTGAGGTTGCCCCAGCTTTGATCACCAAGATACTTAAATCACTTCTTGAAGAAGTCAGAAGCTGTAAACTGTCTTTCTGACGTAACCTTAGCCACTTCCAAATTCAAAAGCAATAGACACTTAGAATAAGTTCTGTTGTTTCTAGCCAATGTAACAGACTGCCAGCACATCTTTTCAGAACTCAAATTAATCTTCGCCCTCAGAGCACCAATGTAGTTGCTTAAGTACTCTGTGCAAAAAAAACAAATTTTAGAAGCACAGTATGAGCAACAATTCACAATCAGAAGCCACCATTCTGAGAACTTAATTTTTGCTCCTTACCATAGTAAAGCGCTCAGTTTTGCAAACCATACATGTCGTTTCAGTGTCATCAGGTATCCACTGTTGCTTCAGAGGTGGCTTCTCAGGTGGCACAAATTCCTCAGAAAAATTCTGTTGCAGGCTTCTTTCTCTGGGACTTGCAGTCATGGTGACACCTTAAAAGAAGCCAGGGCAAGACAAACATGGAAGGGAACTTAAACTGTTTAATGGAGTCCTGAATAGCAGAAAACACTACAGACTTACTGAGACTTGCAACAAGACTACTATTATCCTTCAACAAGGCATGGCAGATTAACATCGTGTAAGCAATATTAATGTTTTTAAGCTAAAACTGTAAGACTGTAAGCTTCTAATACTTCGATACTAATGACCAAGATTGCTTTGTTACTAATAGACCTTTACCATAACAATTAAACTATAAGACAATTTCTCAGCATCTATTCTTATATCACAAACAGAGACTTGGAGGAGGAACAAAAACAAACCCACACAAGTATACACATATACATACACATATATATACACACACACACACCAAGTAAGTGGTACAGCATAAAATACAATCTTCCTGTTGACATTCCTGAAGATTTAGACTTCTCTCTATTATCAGAAGAGAAGTATGGCATAGCAAGCAACACTATATGCCTCCCTGATCTGGTCTGCTTTACAATCTACTGTTGGTAAATCAATTCAAAAGAAGCCACAAGTTTAATCTTTGGCCTTTAGCATCCTTGAAGCCAAAGAGGCATTCATTTAATCCAATTTATAGTAGTAGACAGACTTTTAGTTTATATGATGTAATCCAGTTACATTTCAGGCTAACTAAAAGCTTCAGCAGCTCTCTGCAACCCTACAAGCCACATTCCACATAGCAGGATATTAAACTGAAAAAAGAAAAAACCCTCCATTTGATGCAGGTAGAACCTGAATTGCCAAGGAACATCAGGGGACACTGCAATCAGGTTTTGCAACAATGTAGTGATATTATCAGGAGAGAAACTGAAGGGCTGCACAGCTAAATCCAAGACATTGCTGTCATCTTATGTTTGACAAGTAAACAGTAAAATTTCCAGTTCAGGATACAGGACCAGGAACTCTGAACCAGAGGTCAGGATATCACTGATAAGCCCTAGCTCAGCCCCACCATTTGCTGAGAATCACCAGTCTGAGGATACTCCTTGCTAGTCATTTCCCAAGAGCAGTGGCCTTGCATCTCTTACAACACACATGGTCTGAGTGCACATCTGTTGCATTAGATACAGAAAGGAAACTATAGAAGAATTCGTGCTTGCTTTTAAAGGAACAAATATTCTTCAGTTCTTTTGGCTTAAACTATATTGTTTTCATTGTATTTGAAGACTGTGAGTAGAGACCCATCAGACAATAAGATGTACTATTTTTTCTCAGGTCACAAGCAGGATCTACTGAACTAAATTCAAGGACCGAAAGAAAGAAGGAAATAGACACAAGGATGAGATTTTAACTGTAAAACCAAAGTTAACATGGAAAAGATACTGAGCAAAGAGCAGGAAATACTACCACAGCGATGGACTTGAAGAAAAAAAAAAGTCTGCCTTTCTTTATGCTCCAGAGAGCACACAAAAAAAGTGGCATTGAGATCTTACCCGTAAAGCTGGCAAGAGATAGTTCTGATGATCCTGATTTAGACATTGCTTCACACTCCTGTAGTTGACAGAGACTTTCTTGGATACGTATCACAGAATCTAGGTAAAAAAAAAAAAAAAAAAAAAAGCAGAACAATATTGGTAATAAACCTACCTGTTTTTACAAAGATTACAGGAATTCACTCACAGGAGTATGTAGCAATGCTAGTACAAACAGGATTAGCTGGATTAGCTCTGTAATTACAAACTATTATCTTTCAAGAAAATTAGCCCACAGCAAAACTACATAAAACAGAGAAAGGGATCCCTAAAGCAAGGGACTACTGACAGGCTCAGAAATAATTCAGCAGAGAAGTATCAGTTGTGAAAACCATCAGTTGACACAAGATACTTATGGCAAACATTAAGTGTTTCACAAGGCAGCAGAAGGAACACACTTGCAACTATAAACATTTCGCACAAAGAGACATGTGAAGTCTGATGCCTTTATAATAGCAAAAGCTTTATCTTTCAATCATGAAACGACAAATATTTTGAAACTGGCATAAAGCAAGATGGTACCATATATGTAGAAACAGGTAGACAAATACAAACAAGCACACACATCACGCATTTTTAATGCAGTGAAACCACTGGACTTGATCTGCAGCACCCTCTGCTGTTCCAGTTAGGAAACCCTCGAGTGCAGAGTAAAATGCAGAACTGAAGACAACGTGGATGAGAACTGGGTAACACACCTGAAGACAGCTATGCCAAGAGCATTAAATAAAAGGAAGGAATGGAGGAACAGAATAAACAAAGTTTTGAAGCCCTTGGTCCTACAAGAAACGTAAGGACTTTAAAACATATTCTGGGCTAGAAGGAGGCTGGAGGCAAGCATCTAAAAGTGTTATGGCACAAATGGAAAAGCAACTCCTGGTGAAATTTTGCCCTTCCTCCCCAAAAACAAAATAGCATTCTCAAGAACAGTCACCTGATCTCCTTTCTTTCAATGAAAAGGGGAAGTTAAGGGCTTTCTCTGCATACTTTGAGAGCAAATTGTCAATATCTTCTACAGCAAAGCCAACTTCCTGTCCACCTAGGAGCTGGTGCAGTGTCTGCACAGCCACAGATACCCAGTCCACTTTCATATTCATGAGCAGCTGTTCCACCATAAGCAATGGCCTGGAGGAGAGGTGGAAGTAGTTAACACGAGAGAGTTCAGGTAGAGTCAGCAATACCTGGGAAGTAGAAAAAAAAAATTCAAGTTAAGTACCTCCAAATTTGATTTTGTGTGAGCCTAAGACAAGAAACAAACCAAGCAGCTTACACAAGGAACAAAATAACACACATAGGCCAAAAAACAGAGACAGAACTTATTGGGCCTATTCATAGCTCTGTGACAGAATTAGTGAGCAGCTTCCTTAGCTTCTGATTTCAGATTCCATCAAACACTGTCTCATTTCAGAGGAAGATGAAAACAGGAAAGCATTTAATGACATGTTGTAGTGGATAGAGTACATTATCCTATTAAAATACAACTATTAAAAAACCCCAAAACATTAGCCCTACTCTTATCCTTCCATCCTCTGAGAAAAAAGAGATGATGAAAATATGAGCAGTTCCCTCTAAAGATGACAAGTTTATATAAACGCTTTACAAATTAAATCATGTTTTCAAAAGTAAAGAAACAAGTATACTAAGAATATATTGCAGAAAGATCTGCATTTTCTTCAGATATATTTTAAGATAATCTACTGGTTAACATCTGCATTTCCAGGATGAGCACAGAACATTTACAAGGCAAGAGTCCTGCAGAAACTGGAGTAATGGAGTGATACTGACTGCCTTTAGGAGGCACATCTGGAAGAAACATGCTGTGGAAGTATTAAAGACCACTATAGAGGTGACCACGTTTCTAATGGAATTTATGTATTACCACACACAGGAAGGAAGCATGGCATTTTCAATATATCAGAGCCTAAAGTTGAGGATGCTTCCTTTTTCACTAAGATAAACTTAGCAACTGTCCTGATAAATACCCTGGTTGTTTTTTTTCATTCTTTTAGACTGCATGCTACCTGCCTCCTCACAGCTCAGACAGAATAATGCTCTGTTAAAATTGGAAACTACAACCACCTCCAAATACAAAAACTATAAGAGAAAGAGGTTTTAGGCCATCTCTAACCTTTCTTTGGATTCTAAGACTTAAAATCTTGTGCCTGATAGGGTGAGAATTCCCTGGTAAAATCTACAGGCAGATACTTCTACAGCTATATTGCTGTTAATCCTACAACACAGAAGTTTTACTCACTTTTGATCCCATGTAAAGTGCCTGGATTTCATTACGACGTGCCGTTGTCAGATTTCTGTAGAAGTGGGTTGTGAGGTAATCAGCTAAGAAGTGAGAAGCTGCCAAGCTAGGGTGCTGGTCAAGAGACTGTTCACTGATGGCAAGGCAAATACCAGGATCTTCTATTCTTTGTAACAGCTAGAAACATACAAAAATACAATAAATTCCTACTATGTTCCTGGAGAAGTTTTTTTTATACCAGTCAGTGAGTAACAGATTGCTGCCATACAGTGATTCAGCAAGCAAATTAACCTCCACAAGCATCTTCCACACAGTGATGATCATCCACTTACAGACTACTCACCACCTATTTGCTCCATTTAAAAAACAAAATAGTTTTAAAATCAAAGCAAGCAAACAAAAAAAAAAAGGAATGAGATACAAGATGTAGTACTGAAAAGGCTCTTCCTTGCTTCTAAAACACTTTACAAGTTATGTAGTCTGAAAGAGTGCATTTTATTATTAATCTGTTTGTTATTATCAACAGCTCCATAATTATTAAAACCAGAAGAATTCACCCTTTGATTTGGGCATTGAAGCACAACTGACCAGTTTGTATCAGTAGTTTAATTTCTGCTGCTTCTGTTTAAGTAGCACAAAAATATTTCATTACGATTTTTCAAGTAAAAGGGGCCTTGTACTTCCATTTAATTAAAACAGCTGTGAAGACACAGAAACTTCTAGGTCCAACAATGGGATTGCAAAGCTAGATTTTCACTTAAAGCAGACCAAGTGAAAGCCAGGACTTTGAAAGAATATCTAAGAAAAAAGCAATCCTTAAAGGAAGAAACAAAGTCAACAGTTTGGATACCATATTCTCAACTTACTTGACCTTGAAATGTAAGGCTGAGAGAGTCCTGCTGTTACCTGTGATGCTTTTTCCATGTCTCCCATCTCCAGTAAGTGGAGAAGGTGCTCACGGTGAAGATTGATCAAGTCTTCTCTTGGGACAGGATACAAGTGCCCCCATTCCTCACACAACTCATAATCCTAAAGAACAAAAGCAACTAAGCAAATGGAAAAAACCCTCTTCTGCCCAAAACAGCAGTTCCTCCAAAGATCTGGTTAGCTTCAAGAAGTTCTTTAGCTCAGACTCCTCTCTCTTGTGCAAACACAAATAATTGAAATGACAAGGGAAAATGATTATTTGATTTGCAAGAGTCACAATCTGCACTGAGAATACTTTCCCATCTCACAGTAAGAGAACTGGCTTTCTAGGGAGACACTTTTCAAGCTAACCAGATCTACTGCATTAGCACCTACATAATAATCAAGCTAGTATTACACCGAAAGTCTTACTATGAAAATCTTCAAAATTTTAAGCAGAAAATTTGTCTCAGAATGAGAATTAAGGGATTAACTGTGCATAAATCTTGACACAAAGCACTGATTTGAATTTTTCTGTAGCAAAGAACTGAGTAAAGGAATCCTCCTTGAGGTACTATCTGCCGATTGCTGTTTTAAATTTGTTGAACTTGCATTTTATCCAAAGTCTAATGTGTTAACAAAATTCATGTGACAATGCCCAACCTTTGCTTTCAGAATGATATTCATGATGGCCTGGGGATCGTCAGTGCAGGCTTTTTTCAGATCCTGCCAGTCACTCCACAGTGGTTCGTTTTGCAAATTCAAAATCTGAAAAAGTTTGAGATTATTGTAGCACACATTTTAAAAGCTTCATCCACAACAATCACGAAGTCCAGGAAAACAGTTGAGTGCCTCATATCATGAGTTACTTTGTACCAACAAAAAGTCACAAAGGAGATACACATTTATCTCTAGCCCTTTATATGGATGTTGTAATGCACTTCCAACTGGAAAAAGACTGTAACTTTCTTTGTATTTATCTATCATTGCCCCTGCAAAGCAGGTTTGTAAGGGAAAATTCCTAAGAGGCTACATGGAAATAACTATGGATGAAAAAGTGTGTGTATGCTGCGGACACTGCTGGTGCTAACAGTGACAAAGCCAAACTAATTGCTAGCAGAATCAACACCACACAGAGCTCAGCAGGGATTTATGACTCCTCTATGCTCAGTCTGCCTTTTCAGTCTGTACTGAACTCCATGCCAGCTAGTCTGACTTCACTTGGGTACCTAAACTACCCTGTAGTTACAAAAGCTATCTGCAATATCAGCATGTTTATTGGACATCTCCATCTCTCAAGCAAATAAGAATCATGACTTCCCATAGAAAGCTTCTAAAGGTCTTCACAGTGGCACAGAATGTGGCATCATACAAAAACAATAGTTCAAGTCTGCAAATAGTATCATAGGAGAGTGGAGAAGTTATGGAAGATGGCAGAGTTTTAGCTGGATATTATAGTGCTGAGAACACATGACCTGTTTGGAATGAAAGACTTAAACTCATCACAATCAAAATACATCTAAGGGCTAAAACTTTTTACCAAAGGACAAGCATATTTTTTCCCTGCTGCCTGTTTCTTAAAGAAATTGGTTACTTAAAGAATGGCTTTATACCTTTTGATAAACCTGAAGTTCTCTCTTCCTGCTCTGCAGATTTGCTTTCAGTTCATCAGTTATGTCCAAATCAGAACTACAATAAGCTAGAATTTCCAAACAGGCATCGAGTGGCCATTTGTCCAGACAGCGCAGAGCCAGCACACTTCTCAGTGTTGCATTTTTTACTGGGAATAAGTACTGCCAACCATCCTTACCTGCAAAGAAAACAAACCACCAATTTAAAGCTCACTTTGTGTACTTTGGCAGAGATAAAAGAAAGAAAACAAAAACACCCTTATCTGCACTAGATGGCACCACCCAAAGAAACAGTGAATAGCGGAATAACCAATATTAGACTGATGCCAAGCACCAGATTCTCATGCAGTAACCAAAGACAACATAGCACATCTACTACCCTTAGACTCTTAAAAGGCCTCTCCTTTCACAAGATTCATCATCCACGTGTGACAACTATAATGGATCATCTCTTATAGCAGTAAGAACAGTACTATAATTAGTATCTCCTGACATATTCAGGTCTTCACATACAAGTTACACATGAGACACTTTCCAGTTCTCTTGTACTACATTGCTTCTGGGTAAGTTTACCATCAAGATTTGCAAATCTGCAAAACAAACTACACCATCAGAGAAAACAAATTTAGAATGAAGGAAGGGAAGGGATCTGCTTCTGTCTTTGGAGTTGCTCAAGAACCGCTACCTCCACTTCTATATCCCGTCTCAGAATGTATTCTTTATAAATGAAAAAGAGGGAGGAAGGCAGAGGAATACAGAGGAACACTCAATTTCATCCTTCTTACCTTCAGCAGCTGCACAGCTCAGCACAGCATCCTTCACATCGAACAGTTCCTCCACATCCTGACTGTACAGATCCAAGACCTTCAGAGCTCTAGTCCAATCCTTTGCAGCAAGTGCTTGTTCAAAGACTTCCACTAATACCTTAACAGCTGTGGAGGAATGCAATCCTAGGAGAACCAAAGGTACGTATGCCCTGCCAGAGAAGACACCAGCCAAACTGCCACCTTCTTCCTGTTGATTCTGAAGTGGCTCAAACATAGTAAGCAGAAATCTTTCCAGTATTGGGAACTCCTTTAGCAATGCCTCGCACTCCCTGGAAATCTGTTCCAAACCTAATGGCAATTCCCGTTTGTCCCAAAATTCCATCCAGGATAAACTTGATTTGGGAATTTTCTGTATATTAGATGCACTTAGACATGCCACTGTGGCTGTTAGCTTCGACTGAGACTTAAGGAAATCCAGGCAGGTGGCAGTGAGCGTGTTCTGGCTCAAGTCAGTCACGGAGGATGAGGCCTGAGCATAGACATCCTCCGAGGCCATTGCACAATTGGAGAAAGGTACTTCAACATCTGGCAGGCAGCATTTGGCACACTGGTATGCTAGGTTGCTGATGTTCGTCAGAAGGCATTTTGCTTGGCTCTTTTGCCTTGAATTGCACAGGGACAGCCTTTCACAGCAACAGTTAACAATAATCTGCTGCACGTTCAAGCTCAACTCTTCTCTAGCCAACAGTGAAGAAAGCCTGCAGGATTGAAATCAGAACCAGCTTACCCAACACACATAAACAGTACTTTACAATTACAGATTTCCATAAGTCTTTCAAATTGTCCAGTCCTCAATACTTTTCCTATGGCAATAGTACACATCTTTTATCTATACAGTATGAGCAGGTTTATAGAACACAACATTGATAACTCAGAACTTATGCAGCTATTCCTTGAAAGGAATCAAACTTAATACTCAAGCACTGACTTCCACCTAAGCGTGACATACTAAAACATTTTGCTATTAATGCTTCTTACTGGTATCTTTTATTTTGCACTACACATTTAAGGTGCAAGTCCAGTGTTCTGAACTGTCATACATGAAAAAAATTCTATATAGAGACACTGCCTCTTCCAAACAAACGATAGTTGTCCAAAATATGGAGCTTTAGTGCTCCCTAGCAAAAATTTTCATGATGATAGAGAAACTACTGACTAGGTACATCCCTGCACATCAACCCTTGCAGCACTAAGTGACTAAGTGGGAGGTAGCAAAGAGAGGATGTACTGCCTGTGCTAAGCAGTCAGAGAGAACTTCAAACTTGTCTAAGGTCCAAAATCACAAGCATCAAAATAACCTAGAGAAGTATATCTGAAAAGCACCAACCTGTCAGGTGGAACCTGCCTTTCAAACAGGAGTTGAGAAAGTAGCTGAGATGGACTCTGCTGTAACAATATGAAAGGATTCCCCACTTTCACTTCTGTAGATAAGTCTTTAAAAAATAAAAATAAAATCAGGGCAATATAGAACATTTATTACAAATACACATCTGCTCTGATTTATCCATTGCCACTGGCTACTTTTACCTTAGCTGTAGGTGGCGTAGGTATTAAGAAATTAAGTAGTATAATAATAGGTAGGAATCAAGAGACCTACATACAGGTCGTAGGCTTGTTTAGGAAAGAGACATTTTATATAGTTAGCTCTTAGAGTCAGACAAACTACACAGCCTGGCTATTTCACCTATACTTAGGCTTTACGCAGAAACACCTTACCTAGCTCTGTATTCAGACTTCGTAACACAACAGCAGCCAGTGTAGTAATGTAGTCAAAGAAGATCTTCACAAAGTTTGCCTTCAAGTTGCTCTCTGGTGAGGTTTGGAAATGTTGATCAAGAGTTCTCAGCAAGAGCTGTGTTTGATTCCAAATGAGGTGTTTCTCCAGTTCCACAGGTTTCAGAGAGGCCTGTTCCACCAAGGTGCCAAGCAGGCTCCCTTTAGAGTCTGGTTTAAGAAAAAAACAACAGATCCAAGATTAAGCAAGCACTAAATGTCAAAAAGGGATGGATGAGGAACTGGAGAAAATACATTTAAAAAAATATATAAAAAGAGTGTTGACGAACATGGTTCATCTAAATTGGTATCCTTGCAAACAGCATCTCAGAAAAGCCTAAAATATATCTAGTTATATCAGTAACAGATAAGCTTATTCCAAAACACAACTGTTGGCCACCCACTATGTTCCAAAACATTTAGCCCTACAACTTCCCTAATGTTTGCTCAAACATAAAACTACTGAAATATTTCATACACATCTACATACTGTTTGAAAGTTCGGAAAATGGAAAAAACCAAACAAAGTAAAAGATCCTAGTGCTATTAAATAAGGAGAACTCCAAGAAAAGGCAGAGAAAACACAACCCTGGGAGACTCCTTCAGAAGAGGACAAGCCATTTTTTGATAGCCCTACAAAAAAAAACTGGAAGGTATGTTATGTTCCAGTAACTTTGCATGTCTACCTACTTGTAAAAGCCACCGAAAAAGCAGCAGTAAGAATACACCCAATTAAGTATAAGCAGCCAGGTTAAAATAGCAAAGAAATCTTGTATGTATATGTTTGAAGAAAATAGTACAAATAAAAGAAAAACAGCACCTCAACTTTACATTTTCCATTCTTCTCTGGCAAGTTCACAATTTCAGTTCTGAAAATTACATGCAATTAAATACAGACAAATTCCACATTTTGTACTCATAATTTTAAAAAATATATACAGGACTGATCCAAAAGTAATGCCTCCTATTTTGTTATGTTGGCCCATGATGTCAGAAGAGGATGCTGGTGGTATGGCAATAGAGGTTGAACCTTCCCACCAATATTCATTTTGTTGTGGTGTGACAGATGGCAGCAGAAGGGCAGTCTGACATGGAAGTGCAAATGACGCAAAGATGTGTCGATGAATTCCTCCAAGTGAAAAAAAAAAGGCACCCACTGACATCAACACTTGCTGAACATTTATGGAGACCAAATAGGGAATGTGAGCACACTGCGGTGATGGGTGGTGTGTTTCAGCAGTAGCAACAGCAACAGTGATCACCTCCGCTGGTGCAGATTTTCACAAGCATGGCAAATGGCTCTTACTTATTGCCAGCAAAAAAAGCATAGCTAATAGTAGTGACTATGTTGAAAAAAGTCATTCTGTAGCTGAGAAATTGCTCTATGAAATAGTGTTACTGTGCTCTTTGAAACTGTTGTCATTTCCATGGAAATAAATAGGAGTCATTACTTTCAGAGCAACCTACCCGTTTATGCATGTGTCAAAAAGCATTACTCCTAGATTTACAGTTTTCAGGACACAATAAACATCTAGATCCATTTGTCAGTCTTCATGACCACTAAAATAACTCACCTACAGAACGTTCAACATTTGTCAGTGCTTTTAGGATTTGATCCAAATGCTGTGATAAAATAATCTCATTAGTAATACTTTCTTCAGTCAAGGCAGGATAGCAAGCTTGCAGAAGGTCTACAATACTGCATCGAAAATAACTGCTTATTTTCTCCTCTGAGAGCTCTACAAAGAAATAGAAAGACACACCAATTATAACAAATATGGAAATACTGTTGCACTGAAAGATTCCCACAGAACCTAAACTGCATTAGAATATCACTAGTTTGCCAAATTCAGAGCGGCTCAGTTCATTCAAAATTAAGCTTGAATGTTTTTTGTTGTTCTTCCCCTCCCTTTTCATTAAGTTCTAAGCTAAGAAATGAAAAAATTCCTAACTTTTCATTGCAACGGAAGGTGAGAATCTGAAATATTCAACAGAATTCCAACATGAAGTTGTATCAGTGAAGTATACTTACCTGATTTGGACTGCCCTTGCGACGTGCAGGAATAGTTGAGAATTTTACTTATTTGCTGAAGAAACGCTGGGAAACCCTTTATACTTTCAGAACGAGGTAAAACAAAATCAGGTCGGTGACCTGGAGAAGTCATTGGACAAACAGGACAAAATAAAGGTTAGGAATGAAAAAAAGGAGAAAATAAGATCTAATTTCATATTGTTTACGTTATTATAACACTAATGTGAGTATAAACATCAGCTCATATAGAGGCTTTTTCTACAAGACAAAAGCATACCCCGAGTTTCAAGGCTGCTGTACAGTTTTCTTTCTGCTGTCTCCAAAAGCTGTTTGCATGTCTTCCAAAGACGGCACTGAGTACAAGCTAGGTCAAATGCTGCCATTGCTGAGGGACTGAGGTCCTCGAGGACTTCCCAGAGAGGATCAGTGTGCTCCAGCTGGATGTTGCTGACCCAGAAGTTTTCTTGGAGAGTAGGGGCAAGACTTCCAGAAGTTGCAAGCAATTTATCAGTAACATCCGAGATCGAATAAAACACCATGCCTACATAAGTCAGCAAAACACACAGTCACAATTACACAGGATTTTTATCTCAGGTCCTGGCAAGCATAATTGTTTTCCAACCTTCTATGAAAGTAATTCAATAGATGGCCTGCTTTACAAAATTTTTACTGTGGAATTGATAAAACTAACAGAGCGTCAACAGCAAGTTTCAGCATTCTGGATTTCCTTTTATGTCAAAAGAAGAGATACTTACCTTTCTGAACAATTATTCCACTAATTATGACAGTACTCTAATTGCTTTCTCCTGTTTTCCATTCCTCACTCATTTTTTTTGAAGTGCTTAAAACAAACACCAACCAAAAAAAAACCACAAAAAACCCCCCATGGTCCTTACCAGCTGCTGCTGCATTCCCAATGGCTTGCAATGTTGAGCGGCCACTGCCAGACCTCCTGATGCCTCCAGTACCATCCGACGCCTGATTCTCAATGTTGTGCTCCACTCTGGCCATTTCTCGCACCGCCTCTTGGTAGCGCTCCATAAAAACCAACTCACCATAGCAAGGTGAACTATCCAGATTGAACATCAAAGCCACCTTTCACGAATAACAATAAATGCTATTACAGAGTATATCAAAATACGTTTTCAAAGGTCAAAGAACTTCTGAGTTTTCTAAAGGAGTTGAGGGAATAACTCAAACTGGTACTTTGGCTGAAAAACACACATTCAGCAGGCAAAAATAGTATTTATTTTCCCCCTCCAAGTTTTAAGTGCCTGGAAAACGGCCTTAAAGACATTCAGACTTATTATTTTTTTCTTTCTTTACTAAAAGTTCATCTACCATTTGCAGCAAGACTAGAGTGGAATTAATTTTCATAATTGCATCTTTCAGAATAATTCTTCATGATTTCAGATTACTACGTAGCAAGGATTTCAGTTTACTACATGGCAATACTTGCTATGTAGGAAGGCAGACCTCCAAACTAAGCTATTTAAACAAATTCTTATTCAGCAAGGAATACCTTCTAGAGATCTAAACAAAGTAGATGAGTGTGGATGTGCGAGATCCTATCAGTAAACCAACAACGGAATGCAAACCAACCTTGAATTCTTTACCATCAGTAATACTGACATTCAGAGTAACAAAACAAACGAAACACTTCTTGGCCCTCTAAGTATGGAAAAGATGAAGCAGCACGCTTGATGTCAAACAGAACTAATGAGCAGAGCAGCAGCTTGCTACTAGTGCAACGACAGAAACTGCCTCAGTGTTGCTATTTGAAACTCATCCAGGTCCCTACTTTTTGCACATGAATAGCTGATGCACCTCAAGATATTTTTCAGAGCATCAGCTCAAAAGTCACATACAGAAGACTAGCCTTGAGGGAATAAAAACAAACAAACAAAAAACCACAACCATAACCTACAGATAAGTAGGTTTCTAGTTTTAAGTCTCTCTATTTTCAGTACTTTAAGTTTTAGCCTCGAAACACACCTCCTGACAAATAAATTCACCCATCACTTTGGCTCCATTTTAGGTAAAGAATATAACTGCAGCTTAAAAGAAGCAGATAGTCATGATTTTGATTCACTGAACTAAAGCAAGCTGTTCAAGTGTTTCTTCCTCATCTGGCTTCACGTGACCTCTTGACTTTTTCCATTTTGCTGAAACACTAAGCTTGGCCAGCTCTGATCAAACACTGTCACGCTCTGAGAAACCAGTCTTAGAAGAGTTGCTTTCATACAACAGGTTAAAAAAAAAAGGCATCCTTATGTTTGGATTACCTTTGCTCATCTTGCTTGCACCTACTTCTGCAGTGACCCTTTCACTCAGAATGCAGATGCTTCAGCCCTGTGTCTGCTAATGGAGGAGGAGCAGGAACTTCATCAGCCACCATAACCACAAATGCAAACACCAAACTAGTTTCTAAATTGCACAAGGTACACACAGATCATTTACCTGATGGGCTTCTATGAAGTTTCCTCTCAAAACACAAGAAACTAACAATGATTCTGGTGGGGAAAGCATCATGGGAATTAGGGGATTTTGCTGCTGTGGTCTCGTTCTACTTCCCAAATCACTTGAGCCAGACACATTACTGGTACTTCCCTCTGCAAGACAAAAAGAATGAATCAGTACACCATTATAGATAAACCAAACAAGCCATTTCACTAGTTATGTAGCTATGTGACTATGGCTAGTTAGACTAGAGTGCTACCAGATAACAGCACTATGTATATTTAAAACAAAAAACACAGAAGCAGAATCACAGGAAATTTTAAGGTAAAGAAGATAACATAAGCACCTTGTTAAAGATTCTCCTAAGATTTCACTGTTTGGTCAGAACATATTTTTGGCTTGCAGGAAACTATCTAGAAAAAAATGCTATCTTCTTATTCTAGAAGAGATGCATATTATTCTACTTAGAAAAAAAATGTCAGCCAAAATGGAAATCCTGAAATTGAATAGTTCTGATTCTGTCCTGTACAGAGCAGTAATTTACATTAATCAGTCAGACAAGTATTTCATCGTGGCACACTGGCAAGACAAAGGAATACCACTTTTGTGGCTTAATACCTGAGGTACTGGCACTTAGCTCACTACTTGTACTTTCCCACGATGGACTGGAAGTGTCCTCTTTCCCATCTAAAATAAAAACAAATCAAAACAAGCATGTGAAATGCGCTTTTTCTAGACAAGGTAATTAAAATTTATTGCAGATAGCAGGCAAGCAACTGCAAGAGATCTTCAAAATTATTTCACAAATGAGATGGCACTGACTATCCATGATAAATGTAAAAAAAAAAAAAGAAATGCTGATGAAAAGTAAACGCTGGGCAAGAGATTGTAAGTTGGTGTGGTCTATCAGTGAAAAATTATCAGTTACATTTTAAAGCTGACCCCAAAACCAGACTTAGCTTTTAAGGTCTAAATAGAAAACTTTATCTTATGGCTGTCAACGTAAGTCACAAAGTTACCTGAGAACTCATATCCTAAATACTAGTGTGATATGAATGAAAAAATAGCAGTCATTGGATATAATGGAGGAAAGAAAGAATTCTTACAGGAGGAAAGAAGTTGTAAGGTTCTTCCCCCACCCCAAATCAGAATACACATTAAAGAATTTACTTCCTTAGCTGAATTTAAAATAAGTTATCTTCTATTTGTGCAGGTGAGCTTTAGGGAAGCAGCCTCAACTCAAGTAGAACTGGACTAAGACACTTCAAACCAGCTGGAAAAATAAATCTAGTTCTCTGGTTTTAGTCCATTAAATCTAATTGCATTCAGCTGTGAGCTCAGCAGAGCATTTCAGAGATGCCCTCTTCAAGTCATTTTTTCAACTCACCTGCTCTGTATCTTTGAGATCTACCTCGTTTCCTAAAGCTGGAGCACCTAACTAAAGAGCTGTATCTCCGAGAAACTGCAGGCTGATGTTCTGTAAAAGGAGACATTTAAACAAATAATTACTAAATAGCTAGACAGCCCACTAACACAGTGATTGTCTACCTTGAGGAATCTATCAGCACATCTACACGGGTAGAGTTATGATAGCAGATCTCCAAACAAAGGAAACACGGTTGATCTCAGCTAAAGAGCTCTTCTGCTGTAGAGTTTAAATCAGTAGCTCAAAGTGATTTTGACGTGATTCAACAGTGTCTGCATTTTTTCAAACACACGCATTCAATGTTGCTTGGAACAAACTGTACCTTCCATACACTCCAAATGAGTGCAACTATATGGAAAAATAGGCATTGTCCAAGCACATAAGCAGCTAGAAATGAGGCAAAAAGAATAAGAAAGAAAATAACAAGAGAGATAGTTAGATTTGCTATTAAGATTTGAATGCAGTTGTTCCAGGGAAAGCTGGTCCCAGAAAAGAAAAGCAGTAGCAGAACACACCAGGATGCCCTTAAAAGCTTTCATCTCTGTGGAAAAAAAAATCTGTGTATTATGCATCTTAAACTCCATGCTGGAAACACAAAGAGGATATCCTTCCCTAAGAGCGCAATGAAAGCTAGCAGGCACCAGAAGCCCAGCTTCAGTAGCACTCTTGTGAAGCAACTGCTATCAACAGGGCTGAGGTGGCCTAGTTACAATCAAACAGCTGTGATTACCGAACACAATCTTACACAGCTGAGATCAGTGCCAGATTTGTGCCCTTCAAACAGATTTTCAAAATATAACTGCCCTTCCCCACTAGCAACCACACTCCTGCACTTGGAGCACTTGAGGTCCATACTGCCCAGACTTTGCACAGTCTAAGATATGCAGTAAGCAGCACTCCGATACAGGCAAAAATCTGACCGCAATGGGGCGGGGGTGGAAAGGAAATGAGGGGAAGGGGAAAAACAGAAACCTGAACTTTCTGATTAAAATAGGTAATTCTCTTAAGAGAACAGTGCAGGAACGGCATTGCCTGAAGAGCTGTGACACAACTGTGTTCATATACCAGGAAGTGCCAAATACAAAGCCTACCTGCATTTCTGTTGCTCATCACTACCTTATATCGCCAGTGAGCTTCAGAAAGGTATTTGGAGAACTGTAACACACGACTTCCAAAGCCATCTCTGCTTGCAGAAAGGTTCAAGCACTCAACAAGCTCCAGCTCTTCACGAAGAACATTACTGGAGTCCCACGGGAGAGAACTCTGAATTTCTTCCAGATGGTTGAGGAGCAATGTGAGGAAGGCATCCATGGCCACGTCATCCACTAAAAATCCAGTGACACTGCTGGTGAAGTGTTTCAGATCTGGGTAGCTCAGCCTAGAGGATTCACGGCTTTTGCCACACTGCTCCAAGTCAGGAAGATTCTGAGTGTCCAAGTGGTCTGTCTGAGCAGCTAACAGATACCTCTCTAATTTCTTTTCAGCCTTTATTAGGTGCTGAGGACTTTCTGAAGAAGACCGCCGACTGGCACTGCCTTCTACACCCACAGCAGAACTCTTTTTGTCAAGATCATCATCCTCTGCATAGTCCTCAGGTAGAAGATTGTCACTGTGGAGGTCGCTGTAGGAAACAAAAAGCAAGGAGAAGATGTTCTCCAGAACCTCCAGGCGCAGCGGGACAGGAACGCTCCTTAAGAACTGGTGACACTTCACAAGATACTGAGAGAAGACTGGAGAGCAATCTGTACGTTTAAAAACAAAAATAAAGAACACGAACAATGTTTTCCAAGTGTTCTTTCCTCCCACGTCTGCCCTCTAAGGAAACCCCCAACAAGACAACTGTCCCAGTAGCTCAGGGATGATCACTCCTTCACACATCAAGTACATGCATGTTTATCTTTTTAAATGTAAAATGATGATCTTCCTCTTTCCTCTCAGCAGCATCAATCACCACCCTGGGCAATGATGTGCAAACTCAAATTACAGACATTCCAGTCCTAACAAAAAAAATCCCAGTTTTTTGGGAAACTGGGACTTTCTGGGAAATTGTGAGCTCTTATTAAAGCATTCCTGCCACAGACATTCCATAATTTCCTTTTTGCACTATATTTTAATCTAATAAATGCTTTAGAACAAGATAGATCTGTGTTCTATCCATATCCATCATTACAAAAAGTAACAAGACCTCTCAGAAATGCCATCATGCTTGTTTGCAAAACATCCATAGCCTACTGAATACATGTTGTATGTACACTTACGTGACAATTCAGAGCTCAGCAAATGCAGAAGTATAAGCTACTGAAACTGAGAAAGGAAGTTAGTCACCTGCTGGTTCTCCAGAAGCTGTGTCTTCAGGGATATCACAAAGAAGGCTGCGTACGCAATCTCTGCACTTGGAATGCTTATGGGAATTCACGCAGAGAACATAGATAGCATACTTCATGGCACAAAATGCTCTAAAGAGCGCCAGACTGCGTTGCTGGCTGAGAGCATTAGGGAGTGGTGCTGCTGTGGAGGAAAATAAGGTTGGTGAGAGGGCAGTAGGTTTTAAAAAAAATAAAATAAAGAAGTGAATTGTCTTCTGCAGTTCCCACACTTTCCTGGTCTTTATTCTCCAGTGTCACCGCCTTCCCAGCTTTGCTCCACCTCACTGTTACTTCACAGCATTTTAAAAACATATATTCTTCTGCAAGACTGTGCTACAGGATATGGCTACAGCAAGAACGATCAAAATCTTCTCATGAAATGTCTCACTTGAGAAAAGTGGTTAAGCTGCACTTTTGCATTCACAACACACTGTTCCAACATCTTAGAGTTTTATATCATATCACACAACGGATAAATAGAGAGACAACGTAGAAGACAGCATAGACTTGCTATGACTTGTGAGATTAGAGTACCACCGCTTCTACATATTTTGTATTATTAGTACATATATTGTACTAATAAACAAATACTGCCTTTTGATTCTATCCACAACAGCTGGTCATATTTACCGCATATGAACTGCAATTGATCAAACAAGAAGTACAGGCCTACAGTTTCTTAGGTGTAACTTAGAAGCAGCTTAAAGAAGTACTACAATTGCTCCTTCCCCTTTTGCTATTTTTGAAGGAAAGGAGGTATCACTGTCACATGCCAGGGACATGGTCCCTTTACAACTCTGTTATTCTGCTGCTGTTAAAATAGCACAGAAGTCCTGTCAGCATCTCCTTCACGTAGGAAGGAAACGTACAGTCATACATTCTGTTATGTGTGTTTTAAATGAGTTATCAAATCACTATGCAAAAGTAAAAAATGAAAAACAAAATTAAAAAAAAAAAATCAGCAACAAATTAGTGCTGGAATCCACTGTCGTCCATTCTTATACAAGGGGGAGATTGCCACTGCTTGTTGTCATGCAGAGAAAGCACTCACAAAGCATTTAAACAGATTGGTTCCATGTACTGGTAAGGTGCCCATCCAAATGCTGGGACTGAAGAGCATTACCTAGAAAGTGTTTTGGTACTGTCCTTCATGAGGCTCAGACGTGGTTTCAAAGAAAAACAACACCCGCCTGAACTCTCCCAAAAACTGCAGAACAGCCAAAACAAAGCCCTGAGAGCTCATACAGTTGAAAACCCACTATTCTCTACCAGTGCAATTCTAAACAGCAGCAGCACTGCTGAAAACAGTAACATCAACAGCAGACAAATGAGAAAACACTCAAGCATGAATCCTTCCCAGAATTCACATGGTCAGAGTACCACTCCAATGCACCAGATCTCCACTGCTGTATAGCACCTGAAAAGCTCTCAGCACCACTGTGTTAAGAGAACTTCAGGCATGTGGAGACAGAGGCCTGATAAATACAGCTCAACAACAAGCAAGATACTAGCCAGAGTCACTGTAAGATATACAGTGGTAATCTAATGCAAGTTTAGTACAGTTTTGCCTCCCACATATGCTTGTAGAAAGACATATGTTTGTAGAAAGAGAGCAACTGTGTCAGTATCTGCAACTACACCAATCCTTTTCCTTGCATCAATACTGAAAAAACAGCTCATAACTATAAGCACTTGACTTGCCTACCCTAGAAACATTAACATCTTGCTGTTGAATTGTTTCACACACAGGGATTTTTTTGTCACTGAGACTGATGACACACAGACTAGTAATGCACTGATCTGAAGGGTACCTTCCGACTGTCAACTGCTACTGCTACTTCAGTTTCACTACTGCAGCTGACAGATGTGTCAGCAAAAGGAGGAAGAAGGGAAGAGAGTAGCGTGAGGAGAAAAAAATGCCTGTTAACACTACAAAATCAGCAACTAAAACTTCATTACTCCAATCCTCCCTTAAAAGTTCAAAATACATTATTTAAAGGGAGTTTCTATTAAACTATGTTTATGCAATTATCTAAATTATATCATAAGTTTTGAATACTGAAATTTTGCCTTCATTAACTAGTTCCGCAAATTAAGGGGATCTGAAACAAGAAAAACTACAGCTAGAGCCCATTTGCTACACTCATGCAGCTCCCAGAAGATGTGACAGGATTGCCTCTTCCTGTCTTTGAAGGATTTATAACAGAAGTGAAACAGAAAATAATTAAAATGTTACAAGTGATTAACAACCTATCATTAACACTGACCAAAACAATTATTTTCAAAAAGCAAGAACTCTGGATACAGAGTCTACATAGGGGTCATCTTAATACCATGATACTGGATAGCAATCATCAAAGCTCCATCATGGGAGCTCTCCATGTAACTGGAGTTGAAACTGCACATTTATGAATTTCCAAGCATTTCTGAGCATGTGCAAAATCCTATTACCTTGAAAAGGCTCTTACAAAGCTGTGTCCTTGTGAGATTAAAGAGATCTCACACCTCCTTCCCGGGAGACAGTTTAGTCTCCTAAAGGATTCTAAGCTTATTTCCACTTGATCACTAGTTCTATTCCCTAAAAGAATCAATAAACATTATCTTCCTTATTTACAGAAATAGGTCAGAAGAACAGATTCTTCCTGGCAGAAATACTGAGCAGGACATACTTGGTGGACCAGGGGTTTTCCCAACTTCTCATTATTCTACTCATTTACCCTGTAACCGTGGGTCTCTAGCAGGAACTTTCTGAAGCAGCTCAATAACATCCTCCTCATTTAGAGCCAGAAGATTAGTGAGATGGTGAAGAGAATATATCGCAGTGTGGCAATCTAGACTGTGCAAGTGTTGCAGAAGAACCTTTCTTGGGATAGTAACACTGCAAGAGAGAACAAATAAAGAGGTGACACACAGATTTAGGTCTTTCCTTCAGCCATATTTAAGATATACTTCCCCCTCTAATTTGGATTCAACCAAATTACAGCAGTAAAGAAATTAAACAAATAATGTAAGTAATGCCCGCAAGGTATTTTCAAGAGCTTGGCTTATGCAGATACTAGGAGATGAGTAGCCAGGGTTCACAGAGGAGAGCACAATTCCTACTTGTATGCATAAAAGTGACTAACAGGCAGGCAGCTTCAGCAAGACAGTTTGGAAAAAGTTCTTCTACTTCACCTGTTTTGCTGTATGCACCATTCAAGAACTTCCACTTGAGCCCAGAGCCCATCACAGAAATCTTTTAGTACTGAATCATTGCACAGATCCTAAATGGAAAGACAAACAAAAGAATCCCTTTGCAGCAAATCCTCTAAGCAAACAGCAGAAACAAGCTCATGTCACACATCGGGGTTCATAAGACTTCTACCCAGCGGTAACCTTCAAGTACAGAAAATTGCCAGTTTTATTACAAAGGCAGCAAAAAAGGGCTATTCTGAAACAACATCAAAATCCATCAGCCTCCACACAACTCACAGACTGTGCAAAGGTGAATTCATTGCTTTTCATGATTAGCTTTCCAAAACAGAACCAACGCTTCTTAAAACACTTTAACCACTAGAATTAATTACACAGCACTCAGTCTCCTTTTCAATGTGCTCTTCTACTGCAGATGCCTGCCTGTTAAAGCCAGATTCAAGGCATTCATTTCGCAGAGGCTACTGAATAGATGTTAGATTGTAAATTCCTTGGGGCAGTATCATACTAGACCTGCCCCAGTGATCCAGCAGTGCAGGGCTCCCTGCTTCATCATCTCTGTCATTCAAGCCACTTGCCTGCAAGCAAACATCACCTGAACTGCACCTACATCCTCAGATTTAGAACTATTGGTCTTCTCCAAAGATGAAGACTACCAAACGAAGAGGTTACTTCAGCCACAGATCCTGGGACTGATCACCTTATTTTGAGAAGCAGTATGGGAAATTTCCAAGCTCCCCTGTTACAGGTTAGTTCTGACTACAACCAGTCACCATCCAGAAACTATTCACTGGATGAAATGATGCTGCTCAAGTGTCCCCTGGCTCTTCTCAAAACTAGTCAGAAATTGTTACTATCTGTCTTCCTTTTATGTTAACAGCAAAGGGCTGAACAGCTTGCATAAGATAAACCTTCATGACCACCTGCACAACATACACCCATCACGGCTGAGAAGCAACAAGAAAAGCATCCAACTCCATTACTTGCACACAGCCGTAGCATCTTAATTTTTCTTAAGTTCCCTTTTGAGAAAGATTAAAATGCTCACTGGAAACTCTTTATTTTACTTTATTTAAAGAAAATCTGCAATTCAGATTCTCATAATTTGAGTTTGTTAATTTTTCTTGCAAACCACAGGGAAATTTAAAACAAACAAACACAGAAATTCAACTAACAACCTAAGCATACAGACTGGATTCACTGGATTCAGACTGGGACACTGTCTCTTGCTTTCTGTTGACTACCTGAGTTTTGTGAAGAGTCCATAGCAATGTTTTTGCTGATTCCAAGCTTTGACAGTGAGTCCATCCTAGCAATACCAAGAGGCGGCTGAGGGGGTTGAATTCTCTCCTCAATAAGCTGCTCAGGCCTGAGAAGTCTTCTCTTTTCAGCAAAGCTAATGCTGTCACCTAGAAAACAAAAGGAAAAACCATTTATCTTCCCAAGATGCAAAGATTCATAATATTTAAAGGGTTATTTAAGTAAGAAGCCATTTCAACATTAGCTTCACTAAAATAGAGGTGCTCTGCACCTGAAACTTTCCTGAAGTTGTATTTCACAAGCCATCAAGTTACTTTTCTATAAAACTGGGGGGAAAAAAACTCTTCTGTGCAACACCAGATACAACGACTGACTTTAGTTGCCATTGGGGCTCTCCCTAAATGGTTTTTTGGCCATACCAGAATCTGTTCCAGAAAGTGCTTGCTACTGCTCAAGCAGTAGAAATATGCTGTCTTCCATGAAGAAGCCTCTTTGTGATCTGAGAACAAATTCATCATGGTTCGCTCTGTATCCAGCTGCTCAGATGAACCTAAAAAACATCACAGGATTACCTTCCAGTATACAGAAGTATCTTTAAAAGAAGCATAGTTGCTGTTAATTTAAACTGATGAACCCTCAACATTTTCCTGAACGCTAAGCAGTTATATGTTAACAGTTAAGATGCTCAGATGTTGTTACTGGATCATGAGAAAACCAAGGAAAGAAGAAGTATGGTAAAAAAGAAATAGGATGGATAGGAAAACAGGATACTGGACAGTTGCAAACATAGCAGAAGCCTGTTCAGCACACAGGTTGCTTGCACTAACTCAGGTCATAACGCATTTCTTTCTCCTGCCATTCAAATCTTATCTATGCATTGCATGAATTCCCACTTCTGTCCTGAGACACTATGTTGCTCACAGGGCCTAGCAAAGCCTTGTCCAGCACAGAAACTTCTTAGACCCGTGCAAAGTGAAAACTCAGTCACTTCCACTAAAGGCGAAGGGAATTGCATATCTATTTCTCTGTCCTACAAGGAAGCCCTATCTGTAGTTATTACCAGACATGCCAACCCGCTACACCATACCAGCCTGAACTTCCCTTCAGTAATCTCTGTAATTGAAGGAAAACGAATTGGCCCGAAATAAAATATCCTCTAACACTGTTCACTCTAAGCTGGAAGTGAACCAATAAGAACTTTACGTACACATGGAATGCCAATTTTCTACAAGCAATTTTTTTTTTTTTTTTTTTTTAAAGAAAGAACTTCAGCAGAGAAACACTCAAGAAATAAAAATAGAGCACAATATGGGATGGTAAAGGAAATGCCCAGACAGAATGGCCATACCAACTGCAGAAATGTAGGAAGAGACCAAGTATCGTCTTTTACAGGACTACATGGCTTGTAAGTTAGGGCACCTCAGCAAGAGCACTGCATGATTCCTTGTCTGTTTAATGCCCAAACAAAATTGTTAAACAAGAAGCCACAACAAAGAAAGAAGAAAAACAAACCTTTTCCTACTGATTTTGATACCAGAAATTTTTCTCTTGTTTTATCTACGAGAACACTGCTATATAGGTTTAACAGGCCACGGCTCCGCTTCCTCAGCATACAGCTTAGTAGCTTCTCCTCCTTCAGCGGGCTTCCCTCAGCACAGCATACATCCAAGAGCTCCCTGAATAGGTGTTGCAATTCATCAGCCTGGTGTTCCACCTCAAAAGTCACCATACTGAGAACAGAATAAATTATATCTACTAGTTCTTTTTGATCTAGCTCTGAAATCTCAGAACCACACTGAAGCCTCTGCAGAGATTTCAAGGAGTCACGAAGAAATTCAACAAAGATGTTCTGCAGAGAGCAGTACTGCTGGATTGAAGGGCTGTGTGTCCCTTGATCCTCCTGGAAGAACTCCAGCAGGACCTGTGCCCTCTGTGGAGCTCGTAACAAAAGCTTTCGAAGAGCAGAAACAACATCCAAACTGAATCTCTGAGAACAGCCATCTTTTCTTTTCGTGTCTGCAGCACGTCTGTTCTGGGTGCACACATACGCTTCAAACAGCTCCTGACAGGGAAGGAACAGAAGATTACACCTTCTGGACTCCATAGCTAATATGATATATATTTTTTTAATGTAAATAGGATAAACTTGAAAGCAAGAAGATAAATCAATTTGGAAACATCAAATTAACCAGATAATCCACTAATTGGAGTCTACATCATCCAGTAGCCTCCCTAGAAGAGTGGATATGCTTGAACACATAACAAAATATAACGAAACCTATAATATACAACTACACTATGCTACATCGATCATATGCTCATAAGTAAGTTTACACCAATGTCTTAGTTCACACCAGCAGCTCCCACGGGATGGCAGATGCACTACTTACTCCTCTTCTACCTCTTAGCAAAATGAGAATTCTAGAAGACAAGCCCACAATGCCCTTTTTTTTATTTGCTGGATCAAAAGATAACTATCTACTATTATACCTCTGAAGGAAATTATCATTATGAAGTTGATGAATCTCATATTTCTGTACAGCAATGCAGACAAGAGTGCAATCTATTATGACCTTGGAGGTTAGATGGAAATGTGCACAAAACTGTTAAGGTTGTACATTCAGCATAACTCATAAGAAGAAGTCGGATATGCTAAGCAGCTCACCTTTAGGACTTCTTCAGAGACATCTTTCTGCAATTCTTCCAAGAACAATAAAAATTCTGTTTCTCTCCGAAGAGCAACAGATACAGTTTTCTGAAACAATAAAAGAGAACGGGGAAGATATTAACCAACATAAGCTTTATTTATCCGTACTATCATAACTGAATCTTAGCTATTTCATTCACTTTTTAAGGCAGACAACTATCTCTCTGAAGGTACTTAACTCTCAACTGAAGACTACTCCACATCTAGAATCTGCTGCTGCACCAGTGGATTCCACTGGAATAGGAGACAAGTGTCACTTCTCCAGGAATTACAATGTCATCAATTTAAGACATGTTTCATTAAAATAGTGAAGAAAGTGCAAAGCTTTTAGCAGTGACAAGAAAAAGTGAATTTAAAATGAAAAAAAAAAAAAAACCCAACCAAACCCACACATCACCAAACATACATACCTGACCACTACCCAGCATACAAATTAAAACAAAGACAAATAAGGAAAAAGACTAGTTTCTCTTTCACTCATGAAGCAGGTCACATCTATCATTCTGAAAACAGCGATGCAGGAAGCACGTGTTAAACTCCCACGGCGTTAAAAGCTTATAAAGAATTGTCTGACGCCTGAACTATTTCTTCATTTAGGTAAAAAAAAGGTGCTACACAAATGCAGAATTTGATAAACTCAAGCCTTTCCAGTTACAGAGACACTCAGTGATAAAAAACCAATTTCTATTACCCAAGGAAACAACCAAAAAACCCCTACATTTTATTCTCCAACGCGCAGAAGAGAAAGGCACTTTCAAAGGTTAACAGTTGTTTCTTGAGAAGTTTGGTAAAAGCAAAACCAATAGACCAGCTACCTTGAAAGCTCCATTCCACGAACAGCAGGAAAACCTACTGCTACAAACAAGAAACATGGAAGACATTTCACACTTGAAAGACAGCTGGAACTAACTTCTGTACCTGATTCCTTGCAAGCCATTTTTCCAGCACAAGAAGCCAAAGCCATGCAGTTCTCCATGGGGTGCAATTTTGTCTACATCTGTAAAAGTAATAACCAAGTATATATGGGATTATACAATGCCATTCCCTTTTCTTAGATCACGGAAAACAGTAACAGTTAGAGCTTACTTTTATTTTTTTTATTTCTTTATGCATTGTAGTGACTAAATTTTTGAAGAGTCTAACAGGAAAAGAATACAGAGAACACAGAACACTGACATTACTTACACATTTGCTCAATTGTTTCTGCTGTGCAAATAACTGCTTTTGGACCTCTGAGAAACCGATACTGTTGCCATAGTTCTCTCTTTCAAAACACAAAAACGTATTTCTGGTCTAAAGTTCAGCCTGCAGAACCCAATTCCAGTGCTTCAGCAGATTTCTCTGAAGTCTGACCCGCTTGCCAAACTGCTATTTCTCATCTAGTTCTATCCCCCAAAACGAATCAAACTCTTACATCACAGCAGCACAAGCGTAGCTCTCTGTCCAAATTAAAATCAACCTATTGCACTGATTAAACAAACACAGTCATACGTCCCAGCAGCCCCCTGCAGCCAGCACGCCATCGGACGCACTGTGCCGAACATCACGTCCTTACCTGACCGCCTGTGGACAGGCCACCAGCGCCTCGAGGATGGCCTCCACCTTCCCGGGGCCGTCGCCCTGCCACCGGCCCAGCTGGGGCACGCAGGCCTGCGCCAGCTCCCAGTGCCCGCTCCGCACGCACTCACAGAAGAACGCGAAGAGCCGCTCCAGAGAAGCCGCTTCTTCTTTGCCGAAGGGATGCATCCTCCCAGCGCGGCCTCGCACCTGGAAAGCGAAACGCGGAGCGATGCCGGGAGAGCGACAGGGAAGCCCCAGGTGTCCGCTTCACACGGAGCCAACGCCAGTCCTCAGGGCCTCCCGCCGCGGTGACGGGGGGGTAAGCTGCTACAGAGCCTCGCTGGGCGTTCCCGCCGCCCCCACCTCCTCAGCGCGGACTGGCCAGGCGATCCCCCCCGTTAGCGTTACCTGACAGGGCGGGCACTGCGGCGGCACCGGCTCTACCGAAGCACCGCTACCACCGCCGCCGCCGCCGCCATCTTGGGAGGTGCCTCAGCTGACCACGCCGCCGGGCGGGCACAGGGAGGCGCGCTCCCATTGGCCGGGCCGGTGCAGAAGGTAAACAAGCCGCCATCTTTCTTTAGGGAGCCGGGCGGTGGATAATGGCATCTCAAGGCCCGCCCTCCCGTGTAACCACGCCCATCCCCATCTACCGGCACGCCCCGCGCCCTCCTCCGACCGCCTCTCGTGGCTCTGATTGGCTTTCGCCGGAAGCCCCGCCCCCTCAGCACGCCGTTCCGCCGAGCTTCCCGGCGGGTGGGCGGCACCGCGCGGTACGTACGGGTCACGTACAGTACGTGCGCCTACGGCCGCACGTGTGTAAGAGGGGTTTGGAGTTAGGGCTGTTCGGTTGGGAGGCGCCTTCAAACGTCGTGTGTTCCAACCGCACAACCTCAGGGCTAAGCAAAAGTTACAGCTAATGATGGAGGGGGCTGACAGGTACACCTGTTGGTGAGTGTGTATTTACGTGTACACAGAGGGGAATATTTGTGCGTAAACATAGACAGGTAAAAAGAACTGTATGTTTTGATGCCATTTCTGTCCTTACTCGAAGGAGTGAATGTATGATACGTCCTTACAGGGTGTGAGAGGGGCGTGCATTGAGAGGTGCGTGTGTACGTGTGTGTGTGCTTACTGCTGTACGTGCACCTGCGCTGCTCTCTGCAAGGACACAGAACACATGTATTTACTCCTTTGAAAGAGGGCTGCAGTGGGAGACAGATGTGTTTTATAAGAAGACGCACTGCTGACATGTGCTATGTGGGTCACTCCAAAAGTAATGCCTCCTGTTTATTTCCATGCAAACTCCAGCGGGCATAAAGCGCAATCACACCATGCAGTAGAGCCAATTCTCAGCTACAAAACACTGTTTTTCAACACAGTCACCCCCATTTGCTGTGCATTTTCACCAGTGTTGAGCAAGAGCCGCTGCTGCACGTGTAAAGATCTGCACGGCCATCTGGAACATGGCTCGCCTTTCACATCGCTGCCACCACTGCTGAAGTGCACCACCCCCCACCTCACTGTGCTCACATCCGCTGTTTGGTCTCCATAGGCGTTCAGCACGTGCTAATGAATGCCAATGGGTGCCGCTTTTTCTGCACAGAGGGATACAGTGCCACACCTTTGGCTCGTATGCACTTCCATGCCAGACGCCATTTTGACGGACTGCCCCTCTGCTGCCATCTGTCACACGGTGATAAAATGCAACAGAATATTGGCGGGAAGTTTCAGCCCCTACTGCCGCACCGCCAACATCCGCCTCTGACGTCGTGGGCCAACATCACGAGATAGGAGGCATTAATTTCAGAGCAGCCGCCATATATCTGTATAAACAAACGCAGTGTCTTGCACGTACACACACTCACCAATATGGACGTCTGCAATACGCACACGCAGACACGCAGGATATGCCTGGCCTTCCTGGCGTGTGGCAGGGTGCTCCATGCTGCTGCTGACTCCCTTGGCTGTGGTGCGCCAGGCGTGTGGGCTGTGACTCAGCTGCTTGGCTGGGTGGTGTCCAGATACTGCTCAGCAGAGATAACTCGCCCCCTCTCCCGACAGCCTCCCTTTATTCTGGGCTTTTTGTTTGTTTTTGTCGTCACACGAGAAAAGCTCCTCCAGGGACGCCTGCTGCGGAGGGCAGTGTGTGCGGCACAGCAGTGATGACAGAGAAGGAGAGGTGTCCCAAAGTAAGTGAGCAAAGGGGTCCCCAGGGCTCCTGAATGGAAAATAGGGGAAGGGGGCCGTGTCCCTGCACACACGCTGGGACTCACCTGCACACCCTGCAAGGTGCTGCAGGAGCTTGTACCGCTGCTGGCTCTATGGCTTCTTGAGTATTTCTCACCCATACTGCCAGCTCAGCTTCGGCTGAGTGACTGCGTGTGGACAGCCGTGCTCCTGAGCTGATTTCGGTCATGCTGAAAGAGCTGGAAGTGTTAAGACCTTATGGTTATAGTTTGATCTATTCGAGTTTGATCCCGTATGCCTTTATTGACTGTGCTTCCTATGGTGCAGCAGTGCGCCAACTATTTCTCAACCTGTACTTTCAATCTGGGGTAACATCTTGCACAGGCAAGAAAGGAGCTGTGATGTGACACAGGACCTGTGTGATGATGAAGTTCGTTTAGCCTCTACTATCCGCTCTGAAACTGCCTTCTGCAATTTGATTTTAAGTATCTCCATAGAGCCACTCTCCTTACTCGAGGAGCTGCTCCCTGACCTGAAAACATCAGGTGGCTGATATTTTGCTTTTCTTACCAGGCTTCATAACACACCTACTGAGTCACCCGCCCAGCTCTGCAAGGGTGAATGTACATTGTTAACAATCATCAGTAGCGCATTCAGTAATTTAAGATTCTAACATTGGACATATTTTCCAATCATCTGAATTTGAAAACATGGATGAAATACCCATAGCAATGTACACTTGCATGGAAGCCCTTGGGTTTCCATTCAAATATAGTGGTTCTAGTAGTCAAACTACTAAATCATACATATACTGTGCAAGTCTTCTAGAAGAAAATGAAGTTTTTCTTTGCAACACTGGAAGAATAAAGCGCGTTGTTATCTGTAAGAGTGTCTGTTGTGCATTGGCTTGGAAAATTATCAGTGTTACGCAAACTGCTAATAACACTTAGTGTTTCACAGCAGCTTCTCTCCGGCAATGATAAACATGGAGTGATTACATGCTACAGCATAATACTCCAAATGCCCCCATTACTTTATTTTCCAAACTGTCTCTTATTTTTCCTTGCCAACCATTGCCTCTAATAGTCTCTCCACTAACCCTTGAAGCAGCCAGAGAATTACTTGGAACAAGCACATGTAGCTCTGGTCTTCCAGGGGATTTTGCAACTAGAGTGAATGGGAGAAATGCAGATCCACCCACATTCTCTTTTACATACAAAAAAAAAAATACACTAAAGCTATCAGAGGTGACCTACTGCAGCTCGTTTCCCCTCTTCCCTGTAGGTGGAGCAGTATGTTGGTGAAATTAAAGGCGGACTGAGACCTGCCATGAGAATCACCGTCATAGGGATGGTACCTTCCAACCCCAAGAGGTAGGTAAAGAGGCTGATGGAGAAGTCATCCATGTCATATACCCTCATCTGTATTAAATTCAAAAGATTTCTTCAGTGTCTTTGGGAGGAAGGAACTAATTCAGATTCACAGTTTATGTCACTACTTAATTTTCCTGCTCCTAGGTTGAGATGAGAAAGTGGAGCAACAATTCACTGTTAGAACTTTCTGACTGCTCCACCACCGTTTTCTACTCCTTGCCTTTATCCAACATGAACCAGAGGGGATGAACAAATGACATTTCTTTCCTTGGAACAGGTTCAACTCAGGACCTGTATCTAGGCTGTCTACTGGTGGCTGGGATCAAAACCACTTGAAAAATAGCAGTTTTGGCACAGGAAGTGAATGTCCATTGCTTTGTTTAATCTAGATGACAGCAACTGTGCTGTCGTTTGTTTTTTTTTTCATATTTGGCAATCAATTCCAGCACTGCTAATTGGTGAAATGTTGGAATTCAGTCACTCACCAATACTTGTTTGATGTCACTCACAAGAGACAGAAGACAAAATCAGAACTTATTAGTGTCCTCCTAGAAACTGGAAGAGAAAGAAAGCATGGCCTACTCTCAGCCTTTTCTGCAGCTTCTAAGCCTGTGAGCAGTTTCTTTAGGAGTCCCATCTTTCAAGAAATAAACAGCTATCTCCAGTCTTTGTAGACGTCTGCTGTGCTCCCCACTACCTTTTACATTGTCATTTTATTGTTTTTCAGCTTCTCGGTGACTCTGCTCTGTGATCCAGTGGATGCAAACAGAGACGTTGGGATGATGTTTACAGTTAACTTTAGTGAGAAGTCCATCACAAGAAATGCACGAATTGATGGGAAGTGGGGCATAGAAGAGAAGAATATACCCTACTTCCCATTTATAGCAGGGGACACATTTAAGGTAATTTTGGGATTACTATAAATAGGGTGGAGGGGAGAAGGGCTGAGAGCTGTGTGTATGACTAACTACTGAAAGTGCCGGGTTAACAACACTGGCATATTCTCATATGGCACAGAGCAACAGTTCAAGCCCTTGCAGCAGAGATCCATTTATTTCTCCAGTTTTACTGAGAGAGCTCTTTATAAAGAGTTCTACTGTATTACTTCAGCGTAGAGTAGGTTATTTATAGAGGCATTTCAGAGGAACTTGTAGACTTTGTGCTTCACCGTCCCTATTACGCAGGGGTTCTAAGTTCACACTGGTGAAATCAGCTCAGCTGCTGGCCTCTAACACCCTCCCCTGTCCTTTTCCATTGCAGATGGAGCTCTTATGTGAACATCAGCAAATAAAGGTCTTGCTTGACGGGCGGCAGCTCTGTGACTTCACTCACCGCATTCAGCCTCTGAACCTGGTGAAAGCTTTGCAGATCACAGGCGATGTCAAGCTTACCAAAGTGGCTTGAAAAAAGGAGTTCACAATACTACCAGGGGACAGAGACAAATGCACTTTCTTCTGTCTGAGAAATGTTTTATCTTTTTCTCCTCACTGATTTCGGAGAATGGAAACTGCCTTTTTTCATTTGCTGATACATGTGAAATACACACTGTTGTTTTTTTCTCCTCCATGTTCAGAAGTTGCAGAGAGATGGCTGGTCCAGCTACATCAGAGGACCTATACTTAGATACTTTCTTGGTCTCCCAAATTAGAAGACTTTTGATGCTAGGCTGTATCTCATATCCTCATGGTTCCCTAACTTCTCGTGCATGCCAGCTAATGCTGCTCAGTCCTTTGTGGTGGCTATTAGTCTTGTGACTAGAATTGAGCGGTGTGCAGGCGGTGGGACTGAGAAAGGGGAAGTGGGAAATATCTTTGGAAGTGAATAAGAGAGTCTGGAGGGCCCCAACAAGGCTCACGTTATCAGGAGGGAACTGCTTGTCCAGGAGTCTCCAATCAATCAGCACAAAGCTGTATGTGTTTCACAGTACAGAGTAGTAGATGCCTCACCACCATCCCTATCTGTTGCAGGTAGAGTTCTCAGGAACTGAAAGGCTTCAACAGTTGTGGATTTCACAGTCTTCTCTGGACCAGTCCTATGAAATTGTATCTGTAGCTGAAACTGCATCATCCATTTTTGCATATGATTAAAACTGTCGTTGCTAGCAAACTTCTTTACCAGCTTTTCTAAGTATTTGAATGTGTGCATTTGTTGTGCTGTTATTTCATTGCTGTAGATTTAGAAAAGAGTCCCAAACATGTGGCTGTTATAATACATATACAGATATGAAGGAGATGGTTATGTGGATAGAGAACTACCGAATTCCTTTGTGACTTTAGGGACAATTTATAGCATTCTGTCTTCAAAGTGTTTTAGTGACTCTGGGGAATCTGTCAGATACAGCTACTCAGATAACAGAAATCTTATAAAAATAGCATATCAGCAGTTTGGTCGGATGTTTTGTTCATCTCATATATTCAGTTCTACTCTGCCACTGTGGACAATTCCTCACTTTCCATAGTACTCTAAGTTTAAGGTCTATGAAACCATTATTTTCACGTATTCCGACTGACCTCTGAGAAACATCGTATCTAAAGAGCACAAGAGAATCCAATGCGCTGAACTTTTTTTTTTTTTTTTTGCCATGTTTAATGATACCAGAACGAAGCTTGAGCAAGGTTTTACCATGGTGTATCAAGAAAGGCAGTCTCAGACACCAGGGCCTTTCATGACTGTGACTCAGTTCATGCACCTTGATTCAGTCCACCTGAACTAATTAAGTTTATAAGCCCCTTTATAAAGGAGAAAAGGAGCAAGACATTACTGCTTTAGAATAAAGCACAGTCGGCACCTGTCAGATGTAGACTGAAGACTTGTACAAAAGATTCTTTTTCTTCCATCTTGAAAGAGTCTGTTTCCTTGTAAAGCATCATTTATTTGTATCCCCGTGTTGTTCTTTGTCTCTCGGTTAGGCATTAACTTCTTCCAGATCTGTGTGACTCCTAGCCACCTGGGATTCTGATCTGACAGGACCTGCTAGGTGCTATGACAATACACATAACAAAAATATAATGTTTAAGGAAAAAACAAAAACAAACAAACAAACAAAAAAAACCAACCACCATCACTCCCAGACAAAGAGAGCAGAAAACTTGGTCATAAATGCGAAATTGTTCGGCATGGAGTCCAGCTTGTTCATGTCAGTGGTTTGATTGCCTCAATCCATTGTGTTCGCTCTGCCTTGGAGCTGGCCTGGATATAATAATGAATGTCTTTTTTGGTGATGATTTTGAAGAGGTTGCCTTGCACATTGCCCTTCACACCTACAGAGGAAAAAAAAAAAACATGACAGGTCAGGAAAGTGCACAGAGAACAGCTTTGCAGCAGGTAAAACTTCTTAATTTAGTGAATGAAGGCTTCAGATCTCTCCATTTCGTTACAGATAAGACAGCTCAAGCCATTCTGTCTCTGCTAAATCTGGATTCTAGTAGATCCAGATGAGAGTGCATGCAAATAGAGAGGACACATTAAAAAAAAAAAAAAAAAAAAAAAAAGGACAGCATCAGGGATTTCCTCAAGATTTTGAGCCCAGTAACATCCAAAAAGGCTCTTTAGCTGCAAACTCTGGAATGTTAATGTATTTCTTGAGACTCTCTCATGCATCACCTGACTAAGAAAAATCCATAAAAAGGGAACACTCAAGATATGCAGAAACAATTAAAAAAACCCCAAACAACAACATCCCCTCTAGTAGGGTACAGCCCAGCCCAGTAGTATGGGGATTCCTGATGGCACACTTTCTCTCCCTTGCAAGGGGAGGAGAAAGGCTAGCCCATGTTTGTACAGCCAGCCAAACCACAAACCACTCCCAGCGACCGTAATGCTATCACATAAGTACACGTGTAGCAAAGTCTAGAGGCTCACTCTTTACCTGCTGGGACTCCATTGTCCTCCAGAGCTGAGACAAGACAGCCTCGAAGAGAAAATCCACCCACTGGTCTGTTCTCTTCCTGATAACAGTCAATCAAACAAACAAAAACACAAACAAAACCAACAAACAACAGAAAGGAGATGAGATTTAGCTGCAAAGTACCATAATTAGAATCATTTCCCAGAGCACAACAATTATTTTTACGAAGGTGGGGATGCAACACCATGCCCTTCTGGCTCACTCTCACTGCAGCCATTACATCCGTGAAGACAAAGTGATAAACTCCACTATTCCTTGAGCAAATTTAAATCTGAATGGCATAAATTCGGGTAAACACTTTGAGATCAAGGGAACCCCACTCAAGGATGTAAAAAGAACAGAGGAAATCCCAGTGTTGCTCTCAAGTGATGGAATGCCAGCCCAGAAAGACTACAGCCCAGGAAGAATCCCTGCAGGAGCACTGTCACAGACGGTGTGCGTACAGCAAACGAATAACCCCAAAGTTGCTGCCCTACATCTAAGGAAAAGGAATCTCAATGGGTAAAAGGTAGGCAGGGGATACAGGGGCAGAGAGTCATACAGGGACAACTCCAAAGGTAAGGCCAGTGAGGCCTTATTCCCCAGGAAATCAACAGAAGGAGATCTGGGAGAGAGGAACATTTACAACATAATTGCCTTGTATTTTCATTATGATATTCAGGTCTGCAAGAGGATTTCTGGGGGTGTCAACTCCCCGCTCACATACCTTGGTGGGGTCATAGTAGTGCAAGAAAGCAGGATCAGCTCTCAGAACAAATTTCCTCACCTTCCAGTTTTTCCTCTTGTGTCCCTGCAAAATGGAAGAATTAATGATACTACCGGGACACACAGCCTGCAACGGCCGTTTTCCTGCAGGCTGTTTGGGCAGCATTAATAGGTGCCGAAAAAACAGATGTTTTGCAGCCAACAGAGAAAAAAAGAACTTCTCTGACATCTTAATAACTCCCAGGATTTTCTGCCGAACCTCCTTCTTATTCCTTATTCATATTCCTCTTTAACGTTCTCTTATTCCTTTCCTGTGCTGAGAACTGAGACAGAAGAGTGAAAGGACCAAGAGATCACATAACCAGCTCCTGCTCTTAGCTTCAAAGCCACTGTGACTGCGCAGTGCAGGTGGGGTTCCCTCTGCGGGTGACTGTGTCTGCAGTGAACCAGAGAGATTGGTCCTCATCTTGCTCATAGCAGAGGTCTGAAACCAAGTCTTGCATAGTAAGGGTGGGATCCTACAGCCAATTACCACGGACAGGTAATTATGCCTGAAAAAAGAACAGGACTCAGCCCCACCAGAGCATCTGTGTGAGTGTCTGAGTGACTGCTCGTAAGTTAATGTCCACTTCATGCAAAAACCAAATTGCTCAGCTTTGAAATTCAGCCGTGGTCCACAGAATATTGTGGATGCTTGAGGAATCCCCACGGGATGGGTTAAACCAGAGGAACAGTGGATCCACTCACTTGGTGTGACTGTAACAGCTCTGATGGAGTCTGTGTGAAACTCTTGGTTGTTGTTTTATGCCTTTCAGAATATACTCAGCACGTATGGAATATCCAATTAATCCTGCCAGAGCAGCAAGCTTCATAGCTCGTATGTTTATAACCAAATACTCCTCACTTCGCGATGGCAGGCAAGATGTACTCTGCTGGACACAACCCTATGGCCATACTCATGTAATACATTCCCTCTCCACTGAGCTGTACCAGCTGTTCTTTTCTTGCTTCCCAGTGATCTTCAAAGACTGTATTTACCTGCTTCACTAAGTATCCTTGCTTCACAATGGTGCCACTTAATTCGGAGATGTTAAATTGTAGCTCTTCCTTGGAACTGAGCATTTTCTTACTGGTCTCAGCCTGCAAATACAGAATAGCTGGTTCAATACTTGTCTTTCATCTAACTACACACTTAAGTATAAGATTCTGCATTTTATGTTTTTAGCTACTATTTCCTGAGCAAATTCTGCTCTACACCCTTTCTGATACCAAATTACTTGATTTGTAGATCTCTCTGTATCCCTACAGTTGTTTGTTTCCAGCAAAAGTTCCAATACTAAACATCTGAAAGCCCGAAGTTTCTCCTTCTGTCTGTTTTTACACCTGCATATTTTGCTCATGGGTGCATGCTGTGCGTGTCCCCTTTACCATTGCCCCAAACCAAGCACGTGGCAAAGAGCAGAGGAGCTGCAGCCACTTGCAGCCACATCACTTACAAACATGTACAGCGCTGTGGAGTCATCGAGGAACTGCTCAGAGAGGTCGCTGTAGCGCGTGGCCCCGGTGCTGCGTGCCCCCACGGGCTTGGTGAAGTTCTCCTCCATCAGCATGGAGGCCAGCGTGACGGCCTCAAACCGCGACACGGCAAAGCTGTTGGAGATGAGCCAGTCCACCAGAGCGGAACCTGCGGGGGGGAAGAAAGGCAGCTCTCAGACCGAGGGAACACGGTCGTCCAAGGGCAGATAAATGGTCTTCTGCCTTGCAAGCCTTCCTCTGCTGAAACACTTTGGGATCGTCACAAAGGCTGTCAGTGAAAGGCAAGGGTGACAAAGTGAGGGGTCCTCCGTGTGCTTCCATATATCCAATGAGCAAGAGAAAAAAGATGTTGGACAATTCAGATGCATCAATACCTTCAACTGGGCCATAACTGATCCCACCATGAAAGCGATGCAGTATCTCCCTTGTCCCTGCAACATGTCAGAGGTGAGGCAGCAGGTTTACCTGTGAAGGTCTCTTTGTATCTATTGCCTTGCTCCACATTGAGGGTCAGCTTAATTCCGGTACTGCTGTCACGCATTTTATCCACGATGTGGCTGTAAAAGAGTATACAGGACAAAGTTACATAAGTAGAAAGATGGGCAGAATTTGCCACGTGCTTCTGTCTGTGCCTAGGTGCCCTGAAGGTTACCAGCACAAAGCTGTGAAACAACCTACATACCTCTCTGACCCTCAGTGCTAAGTATGGTGTAGTAAAACTTTATTCTCTCAATGCAGAGCACTAAGCAGGATGCCTCATAATGTGTCCTTCATTTTAAAGCACTTCAAGCTGAGCTAGAGCCAGATTTCATATCCTTTCTCAACACAAATTGAATCAATGCCATTTTTCTATATCCTAATGGAAATTCTTGTTTAATATGGCGTACCCTAAAAATCCGAGCCTGGATTCCGGCTGTCAGCTCTGAGAGCTTACCAGCATGGCATGCACAACGTCATGTCTCAGTCTTCCTGTGACGTTACAACTTGCAAGATAACAGATCACCCCAGCCTGAATATCTCTGCAGCTGAGTAGCCTTCAAGCAGCAGTGCAGAACCTCCACACATCCAAAACTTAGGGTCAGGAAGAATTGCATTCCCATGCCTCAGCTGCAGTGTGTGCAAACCCAGGACAGAGCAGCCAGTGTAGACGCTCCTGGTGATGAAGGAGCAGATCTGTGCAGAGAGAAGCTTCCCTTCACCATCCCATCCAGCACCTCAGGTGCTTTGCAGCGTACAGCAATAGTAGAAGGAGAAACCATGAACACTTACTGGAGGCTGATGTTCTCTAGCAGTTTGAAAGAGTTCTTCATTCTGTGAAGCTCTTGCACCTGCACTGGGTGGCCAGCATGAATAGCTCCGGTGATGTCCAAAGCCCAAGAGTCTCGCTCTTCTCTAGAGCAACATTCAAGGAAATAGTCTGTGTTGGTTTTTGTCTTTAGTTTGATAAGTAACTGCAAAGAGAGAAGTGCAAAGCAGTAACAACGTTTAGCTTTTGTTCTTCACTTGCATTTTGCTTCTTTCACCACTGGTCCAAGTAAAAGAAATTGGTGTGTTACGGCACCCCAGCTGCGTAGTAGTAAGAAAATATTGACCTGAAGGATGCTGGGCACAGCTCTGTTTTGGGGGGAGATTACATTTTTTTTTCCCTAAATCCCTGAGTTTTCAGTTACAAGCATGACTTGCATGCATGGAGCACAAGCTTGGAAGAGAACACATCACCCAGATACCAGAGTACATGGCAGCATTCTGCTGAGGACAGAATCTTCACATCCAGAACTCTGGTTTCTGAGCAACTGCAGACTCTCACTAAGCTCATTCTGCCATAAGAAAGGCTGAAATAGCAAGCAATTTACAGAGTCATTTCCTCCTGGCCCTGCTCCGGGGAGGTCTGTGTGACAGCCACCCATGGGTGAGCAGAGAAGCACAGAAGGCACTTTCCCTTCCACAGCCTTTCTGCTGGAAGTTTTCCACAGCAATGAAGTCCCACTGAATGGAAAAGGGAATCTGGAATGTCCAGGAGCACTCCGTGGGGACAGCTGGGTTTAGGGTGGGGTGGTGATGGGGATGGGGATCCATGGGGATCACTGGGGTGATGAGCTGCCATTTTTTCCCCCATCCTCCTCAGGTTTTATGGAGCTGCTCATGTCCACTGTTCACGCACTCTTTGTTCCGGTGTGTGTGGGAGAAACTTCGCTTGTTTTGATGAATGTGCCCCAGATTTGAGCAGAAGGGGTGACAAAGACATAAGGAAGGAGTTAATTTCTAGTCCTGGTTACATTGCAAATGGCTGTTTGCTTTTGGCTGCACCTACTTCTGGAAATACGTACCCCGGTGATATGGTTGCAACAATCAAAGAAATCAAGAGGAGGGGAAAGATAAGGAAGAAATTAGGAAGTGGGTGCCATTGAGGAGGGATAGATGTTCCCAGCCATACCGGTCTGTTCTCATACTCCAGACATGGACAAGTAATAGTGCAGCCATCCAGCAGTATCCTGCCCTTTGGAGAAGACTCCTTCTTGCCTCCTTCAAGTTTATAATACAGCAGCTTATCCTGTAGCAGAACGAACCATCTTACTTTCCAGTTATGAACAATATGTCCCTAGAGGGGAAGAAATCCACATATTAACACAAGGGTAGGGAAAATGTTTCTTTCCTTTTTTTTTTTTTTTTTTTTTTTTTTTTTTTTTTTTTTTGTGAAATACCATAAATCAACAACAAACTGAAAAGAATCATGAGAAGTTGTTGTGAGTTCTGTTCTCCCTAAAACACACATATTTAGTAATGAAATAACACAGCTCCATCAACACAAAATCACAGAGTGAGGGTAGAAATGGGACTTGCCTTTTCCTTGCATCCCTTCATGTTGCTACTGAGGCTGCCTACCTCAGCCTCCTGGGCTGAAACACTCCCTGTGCTGCTGTTTCCTGCAAAGGAGTTATTCTCTTTACTGGCAAAAGACCGAACGAAGGCTGCTGTCAGATGCACTCCAGGTTATACAGAATAAAATGCTTCCTTTTTCCTCACCATAAACAGCCCTTAGCTGCCTTTTGCCCAAGTGCATAGGAGAGCAGGATGAGCGAGATGGGGTACCGGCAGGCCCAGTTCTCTTTGCGGGTCAGGCCCTGCCAGGAGCCGGCTGCCTTTCTGTGACTGAGGGAGCATCACGGACTGCAGGCAAAGTGCCGGGCATAGGAAGCTCTGGGGATGGGAGAGGTGGGCACTTGCCAGGAGGAAGGAACATGGAAGGTTCAATCATGGCAGGATTCAAACCCCTTTAACTTGTTATGAGTAAAGGAGAAGCTCAGCAATTTCCGGTAAAGGAGGAGTAGCAAGTCTGGAAAAGCCAAAGCACATTAAATCTAATGCCTTTGGGTCTATACTAAACACAGTCTGTCTAGCTTGGTTTTGTTCTTCCCTTCACCTTCTTCACTGTCTTTCTCACCTGTTGCAGATCCCCTTGGCTGTCTTTCCTTTGTTATGGCTCTTTTCTTTCCTTCCTGGAGATTTCCTCTTTTTCAGGAGGTGGTGTTATTCTTTTTCTTTAACCTTACCTGACTCACACGTATCTTATTTTATAAGTACAAAACATTATAACATTTAATTCATCCTTTTATAACACATTGAGCCTTTCTCCTTCTATCTACTCCCTTCTTAAGAAATCTGCTTCCTTTACCTGATCCCATCCTTTTTTTTTTTTCTTTTTTTTTTCCTCTGAATCTCTTCCCATTCTTGTTCCCTCCTCCCTCAGTTCCCTTTATTCATCCCCTCCCAGGTCTCTTTCCTATCCAACTTCACAGACTTTTGGTAGTTCCAGCTCAGCATGCTGACAATGCCCTGTTCCTCTCACAGTCACGGTGCCTTTGTTTCCCATCCCAAATCCAATAGCCACGTAAGAGCCACAAAGCAGGGCCATAGCCTGGAGACAAGAGCAGGAGCTGGGACTGCTCCTCCTGCTCCATGGAAGGGGCACTGGGGAGCAGCTCGGACCACACGTGGCCCGCAGCTGTCCTGCCAGCAGAGCTCCTGGCAAGGATTATCATCATGTTAGCACCAGAAATGCAGACACGTAGTGCAGAAAAGCATTTCCTAAGGCGTGGCAAAGCTTTGAACAAACCTTTGAATTGCACTTGGAGTGTGCAAAGACCACATTAGTCACTGAGCCTTGGTTGTGAAGGCTGCTCACGCCCCAGCTCAGGGCCCCAGTGTGTCCCCGCTGTGGCTGACTTGGTTCTGTGGAGAGAAGTGCTGGGAAAGGCTGAAACCTGTCACACTGTCCAGTTTTCTCACCTCTTACACTGGAACTTGGAGATGGGGAAGAAAGTAGCTACTTAGGATGCATTCCTATGTTTGAATTGCTCCCATCCTCTTAAAAAAGGACAATCAGTTCCCGATCCTCCCATGTGGGATAGCAAATCCTGCTCAGCACCCACTAAGGAAGGCACAGCACCTCTCTGCAGCCTCCCCATGGCCACTTCCCTGCTGCCACGTAGCCTTTGCCAGGCAATATTTCTGTGTGCTCTTTGCAGAGGTGTGCCCATCTTTCTGATAACTGAGCCATGCTGACAGCTCCCTCCCCTCTGGGCAAACTAAGCACGGGGATCTTGCGGGAGGGCAGTCGGTGCCTGTGGGTCCCGCAGCTTCCCCATAAGAGCCCGGGGAGGCCCCTCACACCCACACTGACAGGCCCCTCGGGGACTGCTTTCCCCTTTGGAAGGAACAGTGCGAAGGAGGCCACAGCAACCTACCCGCTTGACGAGGAAGCCCTCCTTCAGGACTCCGGTGGTCTCTTCCATCACGGCCCACAGAGAGCAGATCTTCGTCCTGCTGAGGAGCACCCAGGCCCTGGCAGCCCGTTCCTCTGCACGCCCGGAGCTGAGGAGAGCTCATTTTTCTCTGTGACCCTCCTCCACCGTGACGTATGCTCCCATCCCTTCTTTCTTAGTTTCTTCCCACCTATGAGACGTTAGTTAAACATTGAGCTGGCTCTGGTGCATTATGTGCCCTCTGGGGAGAGAAACAAAGGGAGGTCTGAAAAGGATCTCCAAGGAATTTCATTGAATTCAGGGTAATAAAAAAAAACACCCTGCGGTGAGTAAGCCAACATAGGCAGCAGCTTCACAATGGCAAATGAGGTGAGACATGGAGACTGCATGGGGGGAGAAGCAGCACCACACAACTGCACCTCAACACTTCAGACAGAGCTATTCCATGGAATAAAGTGCCTCATCTAATAAGTGCATCTTCAAGGGTGCTACAGATCAGAGCAGCCCCGTGTAACAGGTACGATGAGCACAGGGAGAATTCTACAAACCTAAACAAATCGCTTCGACAGATTGATTTTACTGAAGAAGCCCCATGGGCTCCTGAAGCCCGCCCTGCTTTCAGAGGTCACTGGACATGGAGGCGTATTTAGGAATATTGGTGTACTTCAACTTAACAACCTAAATTGCTGGGGAAGCAACTGCTTGGGTTTTCAGAACAGCAGTTTGATTGGTCAGCACTGTGCAGTGATCTCTTGAAACTCTGGAGAGCCTCTGAAATGGTGCCTTTTAGTGCCTGAACGCGAACCTGAGCTTTATTTCATTTTTAGAACCTCAGCCATGACGAACGTATTTGATAGGTCCTAATGAAGGCAGTCAGAATGAGTAACAGTCTCACAGTACTTCAGCCAGCTGCAGCATACAGTCCGCTGTACTGTGAGCATTTCCTGACTCGGAGCCAAATGGAGGTGATGAATGCAGATAAAGGGACAGACTGCGATAAGCAGCATGACGCACCGCACAACAAAGCATAACACAGCAGCCGTTGCTATGCATTGAAATAAAAGAGAGAATAAAAATAGAGTTCTTCAGTCAGCCGCGTTCTCTCAGGCAGCTCTGCTGTGTTTGCGCTCTGCTCAGACTGCTGGTCACACTTTCGCACACCCAGGAAAAGGACGAAGCAAGTCGTTACCTTATTTTTTTATTGCGTTTCTGACAAGGAAGGAGGAAAAGAGAGATGCTGAAGCAGGTCTTAAACATGACAATGTGCTGGAGACCACCCAGAGAATGACCCTGCATAGATATGAGAAATACACTGCGCAACGGACTGCTAATCAGAGTTAAAAAACCAAAAGTCCCATATAAGCAGCAAGCGTGCAGGGTGAGAGCTCAAAAGCAAGGACCCATCCTCAAGTGGGCAGTTCCTTCTGTACCCTGCTTGCCAGAGCACAGTTTGCTCTTCAGACTGCCCAAAGCAATGCAGTGAGCTTAACAGGACACGCAGAGGATGGGTTTCTCTTGCAGGTATGTGGCGTTTTCAAAGATACCAATGTAAATTTTCATAAAGAAAAATGCTTCTATTTATTATTATTATTATTTTTTTGGCCTTTAAGTACAAAGGAACTGATGTTTTTCTTTAAGAACAGCCTGTATGTATACGCATAGGTGTACACAAATAAAAGCGTGCATTCAGCAGAATCTTGGGAACAAAACTGCTGTAGCCAGCAGAAAAGCAGTAAATAACATCGTGTCACTGAATGCTCCCTACATCAGAATTAAAGTTAACCCTCTACACACCTGCCCTGTCCCACAGTGTTAAACTTCAGGCAGCAACTGAAAGCATATGCACTGTTCATACAAGCGGGCACTTGAAGATGCTACCATTGCTGAATCAAGGAAAAGCAGCCACGAATCAAAGTAGGAACAATACACTGACACTGCATTTGTTTCCCAGACCAGCACGCTTTATGTAACTGGCTCCAGGAATGCCACGTTCCAGCACACTGTACTTGAGGTTTGCCGTCACGCTGTACAGCTTGTTACTGCAGGCAGCCCGTAACCAGGTGGGGAAGGTAATTCCATGCCGGCGAGGACAGGTAGGGGCTTGCAGAGAGCTCTGGCTCAGACAGTGATCTCAGAATTACACAACAACCAGCCCCAGTCCAAGTTCTGAGTGAGAGAGCACTTCTTTTTTCTCTTTTTTCCAGCATGCAGACCACCCACAGCCCTACTGATGGATCTCGGCAAAATCACCACTAACAATGAAGAATTCTATTGTCAAATTGATGAAGGTTGAAGAAAAACCTCCCCCGGCTGATCGCCAAACAACAGGTTCCATACCAAGTAGTTCTGATAAACTGGAGCCTTTGCTTACTCTAACACCTGGAAGTACTTCTTTGATACAAGGGATGTTTGTAATACGTACGTATCCATCCCTCCCCATCCTGTAGAGATTATGCAAGGCTAAATGACTGTCCATAGATCGCTCCCTGGGGCTGAGTAATAGCAGATCTCTCAGCTTTGTAGGAAAAGGGTCACACACTGAAATGAGTCAGTAGATCATACTGTAGCACATGCCTGTCGTATTCAGGCACGTGCTGGGAAGGCAAGTTCAAGCATTTAAATCTCTCAGGAGAAAACATGAGCTTTGAACCACATAAATCTAGAAAGCTCTAAAAACAGCCTTTGGCAGAACTTGGAAATCACCGTGAGGACTATTTGTTCCTTCAGATCCACTCCAACAGTGTTTTCCATACGTCAGAATAGTATTTGGAGGGGCAGACAGTTTTTTCCATTCCAGGTAACCACAGAATACATTATATCCTATAGAGTTTGCATTAGGATGGCCTGGAACAGCCGGCTGCAGCTTCATGATCACAGGCTCATGATTAAAGGGAAACACAGATAGCTTTATTTTATTACTGACACCTCCCGTTTAGTCTCCCAACAAGCAAAGAACGAGGAGAACCCAACCAAAGGACTTCCCCATTGCTTGCCTTACAATTCCCATTGCATATTATAATGTGAACAGTATCACATTGGAAAAACCTCAAAGTATGTAATCCCCCAGACAGCCTCTTAAAATGCTAAGACTCTGCCCCCTGGCGTAGGATGCCCCTAAATCATTGGTTCCTCGAGTGGATTAGGGATGAAATAAGACGAAAGCCAGATCAAAATAAAAAGTGATGAAACATTTCTAGATGGAAGTGGAAGATGGCAAACATTCTGATGCAAGAGCATCTGTAAATTAACTGTATAAAGGTGGCAGTGCTTGAAAACAGCTGTTCAGCTGTCTGTTCTCTGGACCAAAAAAATCTATGAGGAATTAAACACAGATCTGGCTACAAAGAACAATATGCCAGTTCCGCTGCATCTGAGAAATAATGAAGGCCAGAATCAAGTGAGAATAAAGCAAGGAATTTTCACTCTATTGAGAGCCAGACAAAATACCACAACCCCAAGAAAGCTGGGCACTCCTCTTTTAGCAGCCACTTCCTCTAATCAGAAACAGGATACAGGACTGCATTACCAGATGGTGCGCTCGATCCCATCTAACATTTGTGTTTCTCTGTATTAATGACTCCTCAAAAGATTCTCCAAGCAAAATCGTTTTCAAGTTGCCAAGCTTACAAAATTAATTTGAGATATCAAAATCAAGCTGAGATCCTCACATCTGATGCTACGGGCCAAGTTCTGCCTGCAGTTGCATCCATACCTTCTCCTTCAGTAGACTACATGAGCACCGCAGCAGAGACTTTGGTCCTGAAATTACAGTCTAGCAGGCAGCATAGGTGCTAATGAACAGCAGGAACACACGAGCTCACATTCTACAAAGATTTTCACACACAAAGCCCACAACACTTACCAAAGTGCTTGGTAGGCAAACACACAGACATACCAAACAGACTGGCTGAGACAGAAGAAAACACAAGCGCTAAGGATCCTCAACTCAACAGGCTACTCAAGGCACTGACATGCACACCAATGCAGCAGAATGAAGCTGAGCTCTCAGTGCCGCCTCGGGTACCTTGCTAACAGCCCTGCATCAGCCACCTCAGAGCTCCTCCTTCCAGCTACTGCAACACACCCAATCAGTTACTGACAGAAACAATGCCCACCTATTAATACAGCAAAACAGCTCTTACAGGCAACACTAACCGTGATCCCTTGGTAACACTCTTACAAGTAAAGCTGTCTCGTTTTCAATGCCATTTTTCCACAGCATTACCTCAGCACACAGATCAGGGGAAGATATTTCACTTCTTAAATACTTTGTTCTTTTGTCAGAGTACTCACATGCTGTGAGTAACAGAGCTCAATCCACTGTTTTAGTGAATTGAGAAAGAAAACCAAAATGTTACCAGAAACGCAGAATACAACTTCAAAACATGGCAAGGCTGTCCTAACACCTAAAAATGCAGTTTTTTTCATGCATTTATTCCTCAAGCAGAACAAAAGAAGAAAAAAAGACGTGCAATATAGGATGAAACAACTATGAAAAGTATAAACACATTTAAAAATCAGCAATTTGAGCAAGTTTCATTTTTAAAAAGAACTGTCCCCTCAATTCCCACAGCCAAGGGCAAACCGGAGGCTTTTTTCCACTTCATGGAAAGCCCATCTTGTTTCTCCTGTTGTGAGGAGATAAACTGGCTGCTTACTGAACAGTTCGGCCCACTGTAATGTAGATATAGCTTATGTGGAACTGGAAGGTCATACAACAGTTAGCACAGAATACAGCAGTATGTATTTTGAAGAAGTATGAATAAATTCATTAAAGCTCCTGCTATATTCACATACAGGAACAACGTAACTCTATTTTTGTTATCAACTATACTTACTGAAGTTGTAACATGCTACTTATGAAGCCTACAAGTTCTGAGTCCCTAAATGCAGAAGAAAAGCACTCTTCTAAAGAAATCTACATCAACAAACTTGTAGAAAACAAACCAAAACGTAACTCCACTAATTTTTGCCTCAATTTAAAACAAGGAAGCCCTTTTCAATATTCCCTTTTCAGCATTAAAGGGGAATCACCAACTGATGACAGCACTCCGGGCAATTTAACAAAAGATCAAAAAAAAAAGCTTCAGGTTACGTAGCACAGAACTTTATTGGATATTTGCTCAAATACATCCTGTATAGAACTGTTCAACCTGTTTGGTTTTCGTGCTTCTAGAAAACATCATTAACTGAGCTGGAATCACCAATCTGGAATTGTTACGTATGTAAGTGTTAAAAAGTGGAGCTGCAGCCGCCCTCAAGTCATGAGATTTGTGTCTTGAATATGACTTGGCACCTTGCTTTTCAAAGATTCAATTTGTAAGTTGCCGCATCAAATGTTACTCAGGAGATGCTTTATTGGTCTTTTTAAACCAGTACCATACTTCAAGTATTTGCATTTGAAGTTTTCAATACTGGAAACATTTAGTCCAGAGTGTTTGCAACGGGGTCTCTAATTTCTCATACGGTTTCTCTTCCAAATATCCCAGAGTATTTAGTCTTCAGTTTTCGCTTCCATTTCCTCAGCATCGTCATCTCCATCCACTTCAGCATTTTCCCTCTCCAGTCTTTCCAACTGCCTTGCAAGCTCAGTCTCATCTGTGTCAGTAACCACTTTAGGCTGAAAAAGAAAACAACCAAAAAACAAGAACACGTGAAAAACAGTTAAAAAAAAAACCAACTATCTGCAGATTGAGAAGGAAAAGAAAATCATGGTTGGTGGTTCTGATCCTAGATCAAGAGATAAAATGTGTGTCCAGAGATTGTTTAATAAAACCCAAGAAATATACAATTTTTGGTCATTTGATTATTTAAAGAATACTGAACTTTATGCTTTAATTATTTTTTTTCCAACTTTTCTAATGTCTTTTGCTAAAACTTCTCCTAGTGCTACGGATCTTACTCTACTTACAAAATATTGTGAAGTAAATCAGTTATGTTTTAGAATGCAAAGTGTTCTCACCTCCATCTGCACATTGAAGACTCCTCTCTTCTCCTCAATTTTCTCTTTAATGACAGCCATGGCTTGATTCAGAACAGAGAGTCCTTCAGTTCTCTCCAGTGTTGTAGTAGTCATCACATACCGAGGAGGGGCTATCAGATTGATCTGTTGCACATTGTAGAGAAGAAAAGAACACCAAATAAATAACAGTAAAACATGCTCAGTATAAGAAAAGAAACATTTTCTCATTAGAAAAGCTCTTTCTGAAAGCAAACATAACTTGGAATGAAATAGTATGCACAAAAAAACACACAGACTGTCTAATTTTTGGTACAAAAGCTGATTATTCCTATGTATTATGTTCATTTAGACAAATATGAATACCAACTCCCACACCAATAAAGCAGCCTATCACTAATTTTTCAATTAGAAGAGTGTGACAACCAGTAGGTGGATTTTGTTTTTTTAAAGACAACTGGATGAGTACACTGTTTCTTCTGTTACAAGAAATCATTGTAAGAAAATATTTTCAAGCACTTATAAGACTTTTCAAAACACTCAGTAGTAACACGCTGAATAACCTAAAATGGTTGAGGTGGAAAATTTATAGCTAGGCACAAGCAGCCCTTCCACCCAACATATGTGGACAAAATATTCCTTTTCTTACAAAGTCTTATTTCTGAAAACCTTTTTTTTTTCCCTCGACCTGCTATAAGGCTATATAAAGAAACATTAAGTATTTAGTATGCAAATACTAGACATTAATTAATTAAAGAGAATAAAACCAGCTTCTCGAACTTGGAATGAACTTGAAAAGTCCCAGCACAGTCACAGGAACAATTGGGACCACATAGCAGAAAGGAAGTCTTGCACATGTGCTAGACAGGAGAACTACGAAGCAAGGACATGGCTTCCCTCAGCGATGTGACTGTGACAACTGCACAGTACTGACGCCTCAGGGCATTAGAAAACTTTGCTCTGGATGTCACGATTAAGACAGACACTTACTTTAATGGGCATGTTCTCTGTGGAACAGTTCAAGCCTGCTCTCAGAGCTTCTTTCACTGCATCTATACCTTCATAACCATAACACGCAACCTCGATATCTAGGATGGAGTCATACAAATTAAAAAGAAAAACTTTGAAGTTATCAGAAGCTGTAGAAACTTTAAAACATTTTTTTTAACCTAGACTGTAATAGAGATTCTTAGCAACCAATGTTTATTCACAGTGATACCCTCAATACCTTCCAAAATAGAGGAAGTATTTCAACTTCTTGGCTTGTAAGTGGAGGTAGATGTCTCAAATTCTTTAGATTAGAACATTTTACATTGTGCTTTGAAAATCCCAGATATGAAATTATGCACCCACATTCACTCACTCCCTGCCCAATAAATTCAACAGGACAATAATGATGCATTTAATTGTTCTAATGAAATAACGATGTATTTCACATGGAGAGATCAAGGAATAAATACCGAAGAAAATGAAAGATCTATCAGGAAAATCAAAACTTGAGAAAGCGCACAGCCACAAATTCACAGAAGTCTGTCAACAACTACAATAAACGCATCACCTTAGAAACATGGGGAATTCCTACTATTTTTAAGATCAGTTACATTAAGATACAGTTAAAATAATAGCTAGCTATAGCTTTTTCTAAACACTTGTAAATAAACTGAAAGCACTTGTGCTGGTCACATCTATAATTTCCTAATGAGTTTAAAAAGATTTTTACTCTTCTTTTTTAAATCTATGTAGCCATGGTGCAAGAGGTTACTTTTACAGAGAAGTTAATCTCACTCCCAAGTGACCGACAGTAACGCCCTAATTCTCAGCTATCCCAAACACATCCACAGGAAAGTCCCCCACAGTCAGCCTTGGCCTCAGGATGAGACTGTAAGCCAATGCAAAGTTTGTATGCTTGAATTACAAATAAACTTAGGCCATCAGAGCAAAATAGGCAAGATGAAGAAAGCATGCGAATATGCCCTTCAAATGCACTTTATTTTCAAAGCTAAATCAAGTGTTATTTGTTAGCAGTTCCATTCCTCATGGCAATCAAATCCTACTCACATATTTGAAGTTTATGTTAAGTCCTGGTGATCTAAATTACTAGGTAGAATTTTCACTATCTTACTTCCTGTGCTCTCTTATTTAACTTGACTGTCACGTGGATATGGAATATCTTTTCCTCTCCCCATAGCTATCAGTAAGTGTTACTGCTCTTCAGTGTACACTTGCAGAGCAAAAGTAATTTCCAAATGCAGTAAAAAACAGAACACCGCTTGCTGACTATGTGTTTAATGGCAAGTATGCTTTTAAGCTGTTTGATTAGCTGTATAACCAGGTCTACAGTCTTGTAGCATCTTCTTAAATAGACTGGAGTTGCATGCTTGTTCTGCACCAACACAGAGCTACTGACACAAAGATGCTCAAACTTTAGGAATACATTAAACGCACAGGCTTGGCTTAAATTAACATGTCCAGCTGAGTGGTTTGCACTCAACCAGCAAGAAATACAACTGGAGCAAAGTCAGAACTAATTGCCTCTTGTTTATGTATAATTGGACAGGACATTTTGACCTAGCTGTGCTGACAGAGATCAACCACCCTAATAGGGAACAGAAGAATTTAGCACTTTCAATAATGAGAAAGAATATAGATATTACCGAATCCACAATAAGATATTTAAGTCTTTTGTGTGCCAGTGCAACATGATTGACTGTATTATATATTGGAACTACTTCTGTGTTCTAAGGAATCTACATGTGGAGAGTGGGAGCAGTGGGAAAGCCAAACCACCTTGGACTTTGAGTCAGGATCCATACAGACATTCTGCTATCACTTCTCAACGAACACAGCTTAATTCTAAAAAAGATCAGCTTCACTCAAAAGCCAGCACCACGAGCCACTAGTCTGAAATGGGTTTATAGCTTACAAGTTACAGCATACTTAAAGTGTCAAAATCTATTCAGTAATGATCTGGAAAGAACTCACCAGCTCGGATTTTGACTGCTTGTGGAGTCAGACGTCTGTTAATATTGTCAATCAATACACGTCTCTCTTCCTCTGTGAGATCTAGGCTATCCAGGATGGCAGGGTCTCTGAGCCAAGACAAGAAACAGTACAGAGGTTGTACTGACGTGGGACATGACACAACATGAACCTCCGATATTATTTCAATATTCTTATGCATAATTGTGTGGATCTATTAGCAAAGAGAGCACACATTTCTTAAGAGACCATTGAAATACTGGAAGAAAATAAAAACATATGTTTATAGTGTATTTTATAAGGGAAGCACTTAACAAAGCAGGCAGTTTACTCAGTCTGCTTCTTTCCTTTGTCTAAGAAATCAAACAACCAAAAAAACCAGTAATGTCTTCTGCCTTGTACACTATATATAGAGTGAGAAACACATCTAATTGCTTGCCATTTATGTGTCCTCCAATGTGAAGATAAACTCACAATGAACCTGAGGTTTTTGAGTTTCAGGCTTCATGCAAAGGAAAGATTCCCATCTTTTTACAAAGTAACACATTATCCTTTAGGAATTTTTAACAGTAACTGGATCACAGACAGATACTTATCTGCTGGCTACATTCACAGATAAAGGAAGGATAAAGTTTTTTTCACAAGCTGTCATTTCTCTTTATTTCCATATTACTTTTATCCCAAATATCTTTGAAATAAGAAAACAAAAAAGCTCCTCCTCTAAGGCCTATAGCTGTTTTCTCTTATCCAAAAGAAGAAAAAATGATTTTAAGCTAATGAAAAACACTGCCAAGTGCCCTGCTTCTTAGACTCAACATGATTTTCTACAGTCTTATCACTGCCATCTAGCGTCAAACTGATGCTCCTCTCACAGGTTTAGGTGCTATAGAAAGTAAAACAGGAAACACTTATTGAAAAATTTATTTTGTTGCCAATTTTATTACAGAATCTTTAGAGGGAAACCAAATAGCTTCATTCTGAAAGTAAATTAAAGGCTCATAAATAAAAAATATTAATAACAAGCAATCTTGGCACATACTCCCTTAGAATCACTGTTTCCAACTCTTCTGTTCATAATTCCATTTCTAAACTCATCATCCTATTTCCATTCTTTAAGTTTGGATATGCAAGGAACTAAAACCAATTTGCTGCATTTATAAAAGAAAAAAATCTGCCAGTGATGGACAAATGAGCTGTGAGCTGAAATTTCTTCAGACAGAACTAGATATGATAAAAACACCTGACTCAGTCTAAGAACAGGTAAACTCTGACAGAGAAACCAATATTAGTTCTGCTGCTTCTACTAGAAACATCACAGGCTCATCCGTAGCCATATAAATCTGTTTCGCTTAAACACATTCTTCAGTGAGTGCCTCAACATTCATCCACATAAAATTCTGTTACTGCTTTTAGAAAACTGACTCAGGCAGAATTGGATATTCAAAGACAGATACAAAGAAAACAACTACTGAGTCTTCTTTCTGAAGAGCATTGGAAAACTTAACCAATTAGTGAGATACCGACACTACACAGCTAAAAGACTGATGTCAAGAATCACTAAGTGTACTCAACCAGTACATTCTTCTCAACTGACTGAGCCTTTACAAAAATAAAGATGTATCTATTCCAGAAAATACTTCCTTGCCATTATGAAATAAACCTCTAAAGACAGAAAAGATGTTCTTACGAGACTGCATGCTTGAATGCGTCATAGGCACCATATCCCGGTCTCTTGTACTTGTCATCAAATACCCAGGCAGTCCTCTGGAACAGGCTCTCAAGCTGCTCATCCTTAGTGTACTCCAACACCTCAGCAACATGGCGAAGAATGCTGTACACCTTGAACACAAATGGGATGTTAAACCCTAACCCTCCCCTCCGGCAAATGAAATAACCCTGCCCCTCACAACTCTCACTCTCTTACATAATGACCAACTCCTACTCAGTTTGTGCAGCATAAAACTGAGTTCTGCAGATGACAACCCAGACCCCAAATAGTTGATAAAAACACTGTAAAAATATCAGTGATTCAGTGTTTGAACTCTAAATACTGCATGATGTTGCAAAACAATCTCTCCCTATGTTTAGCAATTAATTACAGAGTTTTAGGTGCTCACAAAACATCAGAACCACTTTATTAATCTAAACTTCTGCTGTGCAATTACAAAGACAAAATAATTCTCCCATGGAAACTGACAGATGAAGTATTTTCAAGTTGTTAAAGACTCAGTACACTTGTACTGAAAGAAAAACAGAATCCAATTAATAAATAATGGTAAGCATTCTTTTCAGAAACTTATGACCACAGAGCAGAAAGAGTGAGATGCAACACCTGAAACTATCTGCATCCTTCTCCAATAAAATTTGCCTGGTGCATCAAACTAGGGTATGCTTCTGGATTTCTATCATTTAAATATCATCCTTTTAATACAGATTTTCAACTGTCACCTTACTTGATCTATTCATTAACTATCTATTCATAATCAGTTTACCACAGCACTCAGACAGACTGGTTATACATTACATGGGAAATGACAGTCAGAGTATGCCTCATAAATGAGAATACAGCTTTATTTTCATGCTATGTTACGTCTCTGTACTTTGGTCCTTCAGGAAAGGAGACAGCAGCACACGGTGCCAGAATATAGAAAAGCAACTTACAGTCTTTGATTTTGTGAATTTGTCTTCGCATTTGATTGCCTCCTCTGGAGAAACTCTTCTTTTTGACAGATCAATATAACCTACCAGGAAACAACCATTTTGGAATTGTCAGACACTGTGCAAAGCAAGTCTAACTGCTTCATGAGAAAGGTGTAACAAATGCTCTGGCTCAAGACTTGCCCACTGCCTACACTACCCCTATCAGCTGCTAAAGAAAGTAACAAAACTGAAACTTAATGATTTTGATCAAATCGCGATCCAAATTAAGGTATCAACTTATTCTTTCAACTGTAAATGCTTACAACAGAGGAACTATTCTATCACATTCTTGTAGGCTTGTGCCTTAAGAATAATTTCCCTCCCAACCCAGAAGAAATTTGCATGGTATTTCATCAATTTGTGATCCCCTTTTTCTGTCTCTGCACACAGGTTTGGCAAAAACTGCACTAGCATACAAAGAACCAACCTTGAAAACCATACCCTAAATAGAAAATATATATAAAAAAAACCTTTAAAGTCAAAAATTCAAATGTTCAGAACACGGGAAAAGATCAAGTCTGCACAATCTCAATTTGTGACCTTCTACAGAGTGCATATAATAATTACAAACGTGATCTACTTTATAGCCAAGATTCAAGGCGCTTATTGCAGCACAGGACGGACTGCAAGCATTACATTCTACTACTGCATTCTACTATGGAGGAGATGACCTTCCTCTCTTCAGTCAGGACTTAAAATCTGCACAGATATCAAACAGAAACTCAACTACAGTTAGTTGACCAAACACTGAGCTGGCCAGTACCCACTTAAGCAAGTCTTTGGTGATGTGACTGACCTTCATTAACCCAATTACCAAAGGGAAAAAGGGTCATAAACATCAGATGGTAGGATGGTCTATTTAGCTGAAGTGCCTCACACAAAGAACTCCTGATGAAACTACTCACGCTTAAGGAGCCCAGTTTGTCTGCATTTCTCTTTATGAATTCAATCTTGATGTAGCCCATATCCCCACATACCTTTCTCTTTGTCAACTCTTATGACCACGACACATTCGTTCCTTCCAATGCGGATGAGTTTGTTTATGGAACGAATACGTCTTCTGGACAGCTCACTGAGAAGGATCATGCCTTCGATGTTGTTGTATTCTAGCAGGCTGACATAAGCACCCATTTCAGCAATGGATCGAACATTGACCATCACAACATCTTCCACCTCCGGAAACTTATGCTGGTAGAACCTACAGCTTAGTGCTGGCATTCTGGAATGTGAACAGAAAGAAACAAGGATGACTTATTTCAGAGTACGTCACTGCCTTCTCCTACATAAGTGTTAAGAAGCAGCAAAGACCAGCGAGGTTAGAGAGCAACATTAACACTAGAAAGAGCTAACTAGGATAAGGCTTAGGTAGCGTACAGTTAGGATTTAACAGATAAACTATAGATTAATTACTATTTTAAAATGAGCACTTTTTTCTAACTTTCTATTTCACAAGAAAGAAAAAGTTTGCTACCCAGACTTTATTATCCATGTAGCAGCCCAATACAGAGGAGACTTCAAGTGGTGAAAAGAAGGCACTGCACCCTTACATTCATCCAATTCATAAAATAAAGCTGGAAACTAGGTTTCACCAACAGCAGGACACGAGAGAGAAGAAACCCACAGCGCTGAAAGGTATTTCTATAAACACAGACAGCACTGAAAGGCTGAGAAAGTAAGAGGTAGAGCAGAACTTCTCTACTGAGAAGGAAAAGAGTCTAGAAAATGCTTTCCAGAACTGAGCACAAAATGGCTGGAACAATCTCATAGGAACTACTCCAGAGGCCACCTGTCAGCTTTCTGAAGAAATAAAGAAAACAATTAGAACAGAAGATAGAAGCAGCCTGACATGAACGAAGCACATAACAGAGAACAGACCTTAACAGTGATTAAAGAAAAAAGAAAACCTAACATGCAGGTAAACAGGAGAAAAAAAAATATTGAAAAACAAAGCAGAATTCCTTCACTATACTTTAAAAAAGCACAGCATTAACTTTTCATAACCACATAGCAATAAAAAGGAATGCTTAACCTGCTTCACTTCCCTGATGAGGGCAGCAACACATGCACTCATCTCTGCTAACCCGGTTAGCCTCGCTCCTTTTGCCTACACCTGAAAGCTTCATTCAGAAATGTAAGAACGTTTCAGAAGCACACAAGGAGCCCACAAGGCTTTGTCAAACACACACTTCCTCCAGAAGGTTTGTTCCATCAGCACATCACAGCGGTGCTCGGGAGCTTTAGGGTAGCCGTGCCAGTGCTTTCCAGCTACTGAGAATTAGTAAAGATATTAAGATGATAATGCCAAGCGCCACATAAAACACAGCCACACAATACAGAAGACTGCGTTATTGTTTTCATTTGTAACGTTCATAAAGGGGATACAAAGTAGCAGAGAAGCTACAGAAACGCTGGAGCTTGCATATAACTCCACATAATCTGGAACCTGAAGAAGACACCGCTAAAATTAAACCCCAACGTTCTACAGTTCACTTCTCTAGCGCATCAAACGCAGTAAGCAAAGACAGACCAATACTGCCCTGCGTTTGTTTCTCTCCTCAGACACAAGCGCTTGGTGCTGGCCCCGTACGGGAAGACCCTCAAGCCCAACGCTAGAAATGATCTTCCCTCCCTGGAGGCGTTCAAGGCCAGGCTGGACGGGGCTTTGCAGCAGCCTGGTCCGGAGGGAGGTGTCCCTTCCTACAACAGGGAGTTGGAACTACGCGATCGTAAAGGTCCCTTCCGACCCACACCACTCTATGATTCTATCGCTCTATGGTCTTCCCACGCCGCTGGAAATGCTGAGGCGAAGCTTTAACCCCGCCCGGCCGCCCAGGAGCCGGCGAAACGAGACCGACTTCTGGCTGGCCTCCTCCCTCGGCCGCAGCGTGGCTGACGCGGCCACCGGCGATAGCCGCGGGGACGGCGGGAGGGCCCGGGGACGGCAGCGCGGCCACGGGAGACGCCCCGGGAGCGCGGCCGTCTCGCGCCGGGGAGCCCGCAGCCTCCGGGCAGAGCCACGCGGGGCGCCGCCGGTTCCTCTCCCCCCGTCCGGGCCCAAGCGGCCAGGCCCAGCCTCGGCCACGCCGCACCCCTCCCGAGCCCGCACGCTCCCGGACCAGCGCGGCCGAGTCGCAGGGGGAGAGAGGAGGCCGCGCGGCGCCGGTGGAGCGGCCGTTACCTGGCGACGGCCGAGAGGTCCCGCTCTACGCTCGCGACTCTGCCTCCCGCGGTGCCCCCGCTGCCGCCTCGGCGTGCGCTCAGCCGCCTCCACCGCGCGTGCGCCGACCCGCCTGCGCCGCGGCGCCCCCTGGGAAACTCCTCCCTTCGCTGCGGGGCGTAGCGCCGCGTCACGTGACCGGCGGCCGCGAAGGTGACAGCCGGACCGGGCCCGTTCGGCCGCCGCCGCCACCATGTCGGGCAAGGACCGCATCGAGATCTTCCCCTCGCGGATGTGAGTGTCGCCTGGCCGCGGCGCGGGCCGGCTGAGGGGCGAGCGGCCGCCCCGGGACCGAGGCGCCGGGTTGGGAGGGAGAGCTGCGGGGTCGCTTCTTGTGTAAACGCGTCTTTAAGCGGCCGGAGGCTGCGGGGGGGTTGGAAGGCAGCCGTCAGCAGGCCCCGCGGCTGGTGGGCTGCACAGGACTCCATTTAGGAAACACTAGTACGTGCGTCGGGGAAAATGCCCAAGTCAAGCCGTCGCTGCCCTTTGCTGTTCCATAGAGGACGCCGATGTCGTTGTACGAGAGGCTGGCCGGAAAGCCTTTAGGAAAAAAGAACAAAAAGGGAAGCGCGGCGTGCAGTCAGATTTCCAGTAACTTCCCAGAGCGGTGTGTCATGCGGTCAGGTGGCTCCTGACGGCGCTCGGCACAGCAGCTGGCATTGCGATGAACAAAAGTGCTTAAAACTGACGAACCGTTAGAAATGCCGTTTTAATGGCACCATTGCATTCCTCCTTAGTACTTTCCAGGACAGAAAGCCTCCGGGAGAAAGGCAGTTTCAAATTTTCTTGCATAACACGAAGTTGGTGGCTGGATATAATCTCTATGGAGGGTGTTTTGCAGGACGGAAACTTCACATGTGAATTATTAACTCTTTCTTCAGCTCAGGAGATGCGAGGAAACAGTTTGTATGGAAAGATTAATGTGCTGCATGGTAAGGGTTCTCTTTTGAACTTCTCAGAAGTAAATGATAGCACCTACCGAGTCAGCTGCTCTCTGGCTCTTCAGTACAGCTCAGTCCATTTACGTGCCCAAGGATGAGGCATCTCGGCCTCTTTTAAAAGGTATCCGTTTTGTGGGCTGCCACATCAGTGTGGTGGGAAGGCAGTGATGCACAAGGATTTAACATTTACCAAAACTGTTTCAGTGAGGTAATAGATCAGTAACATGGCTGATAGTTGATAGGAGTGTACGTTAGGATGTTAAAAGGACAGGTGGCCTGCCTCCACCAGTAAGTTTTTTGTTAACTGACAGAATTGTACAAGGTTTACTTGTTTTATGCTGCTGCTGTGATCTCTGCTGTGCTGGCTACAATTGCTTACAGAAGCTGCTCAGCCTCCTTGATGGCAAACGTGACTTTTTAAATGCCCTCTCAGCCTGTGAGGGCTTGCTTGAACCAGAAAGGGAGCCAGTCTCTGGCAGGTGGTGAGCTGTGTGTGAACGTAGTTCAAGGTGGTAGCAGTGACCTGCTTGTTGGAAACATCCAGTTGCTTTTATGTTCTTGGACTTTGTTTTTCTCATGGACATTCAGAAAGTGCGTGCACTTCTTGTAGACTTAAATGGAGTTATTCTCATATCAAACTAGTACAGTGGGGAAGTAACTGTGTTCACTGTGTGGATAGAATCTTAATTGTGATTGTTTTTTCCAACGTCAGAGAGGAAGTGTGTAGGCTTAACTTCACAGACCTGAATGTTGTCCTTTGTGCATTGTACCTCCATATACAAAGCAGTGACTTAAGTATAGCGACTGACATCTTAGTTAAATCAAAAATATTCTTCAGATTAAATATCCTCCACAGCCAAGAGGGAAGAGAGGTTTGGATGCTTCTTCAGTTCATAGTTTTGCACCTGAAACTTGGAAGTTTGTTACTGGAAATAAATAAATTGAAATTGTTTCCATTCCATGCTGATATTTCTCCATTGCTTCATAATTTGTCACGCAACATTTTCTGACACGGACGTAAGTTTTTTTTCTCTTAATGCCTTTGGATGATGCAGGACATTTGTATTTCTTTTTCTGTAACAGGGCTCAGACCATCATGAAGGCTCGCTTGAAGGGAGCTCAAACAGGCCGCAACCTCTTGAAGAAAAAGTCTGACGCTTTGACGCTCCGATTCAGGCAAATCCTTAAGAAAATTATTGAGGTAAGCAAATGAGAACTTTTCTCTCTTAGGCTCACTTGATTTGAAATTTGCTTGTCAATTGTGCATTCTCATTCTTCTAACTTCATTAGATAAACCAGAATGTAGGACAACATTGTGGATAACCTGTTCTCTATAAGTGATGCTGCTGAGGACAGGGAAGCATAACTATGCTTTTCTGTCTGCAGTGGTATATAAATTTTGAAGATTTCAATAGAACTTAGTAGATCTTGTTATCTTCTACCATACTGGATGGGTTTTAATTGTATTTCAGTTTTTACCAGTCATCTGAAAATTCTGATCAGCAGCTTGAGAGTAAGCTGGAGACAGAATACTTTCTCTTTCCTTCTTTCTTAAATTTCCTATTGTTTTCTTGACGCTGTTAATTATTCTTCTTTGAAAAAGAATAACGTACCTTATATTTGATGTCTCTTTAAAAAAAAAAAACAGACTAAGTTGCTGATGGGTGAAGTGATGAGAGAAGCTGCCTTTTCGCTTGCCGAGGCTAAGTTTACAGCAGGAGATTTCAGGTGAGGATTGCTGATCTTATGGGCATCCTACCCACAGGAACATATGATCAGCAGATTGTTGATTTCTCTTTTGGAAATAAGAAATTCCTTAAATGAACTTGTAACAAGGAAAAAAAAAAACAGTGGACATGGTAGGACATGACAAGTGAATTCCATTAAGGTGAGAGCTGCAAGAGAGAGATCATTTGTGTGATGAAAACATATAAGAAAAGTGAGCTGAAAAATTAAGAGAATTTATGCACAAATTCTTGATTTGAGAAGGAGGTGGATTTTTCAGTTTCAAATCTAGAACACAGGTAAACAAGAACATTTAGCAGAATATTGGATTACACATTATCTTGATTTTTGTTGTGGACTTGAGGTCAGGATCTAATATGTGATGTTTTCTCTCAGTAAGACATTCAGGTGTTCTACTAATCATTTCAGCCTCTTGTCCCATGACCACTCATCTCACTAGGACTAGTGAGGGCTATTTGTGATAGGAGAAACTAATCTTTTAATTGTATTTTAATAAATCACAATTCCAACTAGGCTGTTTGTATAGTTCATCCAAGCATGCATCGGTCTTGTGGAATAAAGCTGGGGAAGTGTTAATGATTCAGCTGATGGTACCACCAATTAATAGGGAAGAGCTGAGCGATCAGACACTGTAGTAACCTGTGTGCTGCTGGAAGGCAAAAGGCATTTTTGCCCTTTCATCTGGATATGGTGCTGTTTCCTGTTTTAACCAGGCATAGTGTTTAGCTATAAACAATAGTCAGATTCCACCCTGTAAGTAAATTGTACTCCAGTGGAAGAGCTGGTACAGTAACCTGTTCTTGGAAGACCATAAGACACTTTAGAATCCTTCAAGGTGAACTGTTGTTCGTTAACATAGTAAGAGTTAATGGGTAAACAAACTCATTACTGTTCTGAAGGAATAAATAAATATGAATTTGTAAAAATGAACAGTGTTGTGGTTTTGATCTGCATCTAAGCCTTGATTATTTAAGCCACAATTGCTTTCAGTGGGAAGAAAACCTCAAGTTGATTAAGATTAAACGTTATTAAAATATTTGAGTGTAATTCACCAGATAACTTGCTAGTTTTTAGAAATGCTTTGTGTATTTGGTCTAGGACATTTCCAGAGTTACATTCCGTGAAGTCTGCTGCTTTTGTTTCCAAACACTGTAGGAAAGCTGTTAGCTTAGAAGACTGCGGACAGAGATCTGAACTGGAAACAATACTATCTGCTAACTGCTTCTCTTTGGATATAATGATGGAGTAATGGACCACTTTGGTGTTCCTGGTTAAGATACTTGTTTTCTTCCTTACAGTACCACTGTGATCCAGAATGTGAACAAAGCTCAAGTCAAGATCAGAGCTAAGAAGGACAACGTAGCAGGTGACTCTTTTGTAGAGAGTAGGCATTTCAACTTTCAGGGAAGCTGTGGGAGCACATTCTGAAATACGTAAGAACGTCTCCAAACACCATCTCTTTTTCTTTGTTTCTCTTATTCATCCAACAGTAGGAACACTTATAATTTACTAAGACTTTTCAGATACAGGAGATAATTTTGTTTAGTCCTTTACCTCTCATAAGATGAAATGAATGTACATAAACTGCAGTCCTAATTTCTAGATCTTCAAACAGAGCATAATTTCCATAGAGAAATTTCCATTACTGAAAATAGATTAAGTACCAAGATTAAATACATTTCAGAAAATTAAATATCAATAATTGTTTTTTGAATAAAACAAAAAAAATTAATCAAGATTGAATGCTGAAAATATTCCTTAAGCAGGGGAATACATTGCTGTAACATACTGTAGGGAACCTACTTCAGCAGGGTGGTTGGACTGGATGATCCAACCACCCTTAGAGGTACCTTCCAACCCCTATGATTCTGTGAGTCTCTAAGTACAAAATAGTAATACAGAATAGAATACTTTGAATTTTTCATGTGTCTGGATCTGTTGTCTCAACATAATGCTGAAGTTGCATATTAAAATAGCAGAATCAGCATGATTTGATCTTTTCAAACTATATAGGAAGATTTTGGAAACAAAGCTTCCGAGCTTACAGAATTTGTTAAAAGCATACAGACTAAAAATGTGCTGTACTTAAAAAGAAGAAATGTATTAGCCTTTACGTCCCTTTACACAAATGTGTGTTCATTCTTGCCAGGTGTAACCTTGCCGGTTTTTGAACATTATCAGGAAGGAGGCGACAGTAAGTAGAAAATATTTTCTGCCTTATGTGTACTTGTAGCCATTCTGTGCTAATACAAGAATACTTATCAGCAAGGCACGACAAGTCAGTTTACATCACGGGCACAAGAATATTTCTTTTCTCTATATTTTGCTGTGTGCAAAGCTATTTTTGCTTTGTGCTGTTTCTCGAACATTAAGGGATTAAATATGGGCCTTAGTGGATAGTGGATTTAGTATACTAAATCAGTGAGTTTTTCAGATGAGGAGAAGCCTTGTTTACCACGTTTTTGAGACTGGCAGATCTTAGAGCGGATATAGACAACAGTGATTTGCAGTACCGCAAACCATTATGAAGACAGATTTCTTAGAAGGCCAAAGCTTCATCTTGGCACTTTCTGAGCTGCCTGCATCCTTCTAGTTTGTGAAGTACAGATACAGCTTTTTATCTAGTAAGAATACACCATGGCAGCATTAGCAACAAACCTCGTTATTTTTTTCTCAGGCTATGAGCTGACTGGCTTGGCTAGGGGTGGAGAACAGCTGGCTAAGCTGAAGAGGAACTATGCCAAAGCTGTGGAGCTGCTTGTGGAACTGGCCTCCTTACAGGTGGATGGGAGAAAGAAATGCGGGGGTCTCTGATTTCTCAGTTCTGAAATGAAAGTATAGTCTCAATGACTGCAACTCGTTACTTTCAGCTGTATTATAGGCTTTTAGTCCCAGTTCTTTTACCAAGTTTCAACCCTTTTTCAGCCATTAAACACAGTTATAATACTACCTCTTCACGTTGTAGAACACTAAGAAGAAACTTCGAGGAAGTGGTTGGAGTATAGTTGGTAGCTGAAGCTGCTAGAGTTCAGTGTTCAGATGTAATCCGTTAATAAATAGTAAGAGCACCAACATTAGTAGAAACAACTCTGCTTCTATCAAGAATGTAGTCTGTGATATGAGCAGCTTCAGCTTCCAACTGATGTTTGGTTTTTTGTGTAGAATAGATGGAAATGCTGAGTTCATCTTGTTATTTTTTCCCATTCTATCAGACATCCTTCGTTACTTTGGACGAAGCCATTAAAATAACAAATAGACGTGTGAATGCAATTGAACATGGTGAGTATTTTTCCTTTTGGGATGCATAGTGCTTTTGTGTCTCTATGCGAGACGGGGAGCTGAGTCCTGGAAGCTACTCTTATTTTGACTGATTTCCCGTTAGTGTGATTTGAAACCAGTTTAAAAGCTGCTGAGTACTTGAGTAGCTGTTACAATAAAACATATTGCAAAAGGGCTGGAGTACACGGGGATAAGTGAATATGCAAACATAGGAAATTATTCAGGAGGATGTACTGAGAACCTGCAGAGCAAAGATTACAGAAAAGTATTCTAGTGTGTCTGCCACTGACCTGTGATTTACTTCAAGTATGTACGCTAGAAACAGAAGAGGGGATGTCTCTATGTCCTAAGATGTTTTAATAACTATTTCTGTAGTATTTGCTAGTGTAGCTTACTAAATGTTGATGGTAGTGTCCAGTAGAAAGGTGGCAATGTCTTTATTATATTTGGATGGGATGGCAGAGTAGGCATCCAGAGAGCCTTGGTACTAGGAATTACTAGAATAACTTTAAATTACCCTCTGTGCACTGCATTATGGTAAATTCCCAGGTAATATAGCAGTGATCCATCAACTTCCTGATTTATATTTGTTTAGTGATTATTCCCAGGATCGAGCGTACTCTTTCCTATATCATCACAGAACTGGATGAAAGAGAACGAGAGGAGTTCTACAGGTAACTATGTAAAACAAGACCAGAGTGTTCTTTTTCTCAAATAGATTGTACCTCAGAGTGGACGTCAGAAAACTATTCAGCAAACGAGGCTAAGAACGCTATTCTTACTGTGCACTGAGTTTCCAGAGCTGAGCAACTGAAGAGCTGCAGTTACTTGTTGCAGTTTCATATGTAGCTCTACCACTGGGTTGTACATAGCTGTCTTCATCTTTCCTCCAGTGGGAATGATGGAATACAGTACTCTGAGTTGTTCTGCTTTAAGGACAGCTCTGCCACAGGAGCTAGTGTTCTGGGAAAAAGATGTCAAAGTTGAAATTAAACAAATGTAAATTGCCTTCATTCAAGAAAAACAGAGTAGTATAATGCAACACTTGCTTATGGTCAAGAATGTCATTTAGAATTTGGGTAAAAAAGTAAATCTGCAGAGAAGATGAATGTTGTTTAAGGGCAGCATCTAGTGATAATTTCCTGGTGAACTTCTCTAGGCAGCTTTATCACAGCCAACGTGTGGCGTCTTTGTTGTTGGTCTGTTCTAAGGAAACATCTGTGGAATCAACCTGATATGCTCCATTTCTTTTCACAGGTTAAAGAAGATCCAGGAAAAGAAAAAGGTATTGAAAGAAAAATCTGAGAAAGAACGGGAGCTGCGGAGAGCTGCTGGTGGGGAACGTGAACCGGCCAATCTCCTAGCAGAAGAGAAGGATGAAGACCTTCTCTTTGAGTAAACCTGATGCAGCTGTTGTATTTGGAGTGGGGGGACCCAGAATACAGAATGCCCATTTACTGTATGATTTGGGACATTGCCTCAATCATATTTATGTGGCTTCTCAGTTGGTGTATAAGCCTGAGTTGACCGGATTGTGGATTTCTCCCGGGAGATTAGAAATCTGAGAACTTGAATACAGCATTTGGAAGCAAAAGAGAGATGAATAAGGTGCTTTAATATTAGGAAGGCCTTCTGTTATGTGTTCAGCCTGCTTCTTCACTTAATAGAAATAGCTGACCACAACTGTTCTCTTTAGAGGATGGCTCTAGATTTGCCTAGTCAGATTCCTTTTTAAATGCTTCCTTTGCTACTACAAGCAGTGGGAAAGGTTATTTAAGGAGGGAGATGCATGACTCTTCCTTACTGCTAAAATGTAAATTAACGTGAAAGTTGCTTAAAGCAGGTACTGGAACAACTGAAGTAAAATGCAAGTGTAGGCAGCTCTGGTTTTCTAACCTGCTGATGAAATCCACAGTCTTCTGTGATTTATTTCTGTTGCACTATTGTTACCACTGGCCTAAAACATTTATGGTTCTAATTAGAGATTCTGCCAACTTGTGTACTGTCTGTACTGGAAACAAGTAAAAGTTCTAACTGTTGAATGCGTTATGCTTGGCTCCTGGTTCTAAAAGACGATTGTCTGAAAAGCTTGGAAACTGTCACATTGATTTAATAGAAACACAGAACTGCTTAGGTCAGAAGGGACCTTGAAGACCATCCCAGTTCCATCTCCCCTGCTGTGGGCAGAGCTGCCACCCACCAGAGATTGGGTTGCTCAGGGTCCCATCCAACTTGGCCTTGAATCTTGAATGCCCCCAGGGATGGGGCACCCACACCTTCTCCAGGTAGCCTGTGCCAGTGCACTGTCAGTCACTAATACCTCAGTTTTCTTAATGTCCTAGATAACCATGTCTATTGGCAAGCAACCCTTCTTTCCTCCCAAGTCCCCTAGTGGTAGCATTGAAAAGGCTGTACTTGCTGTTTGAACAGCCATTTTTTGCACCTTTTTAGACTAAGAGCTCTATAACAGTATCTTTTTCCTCCTACTTCTACAGATGGCAATTTATTGTATAGCAGTTTATTATCTTACCTGGAGTAGAATTCAGCTGAAGATGGTTTGAAATTGGTATAAAGTAGATGTTGATCCAAAAAAATCAGCAAACGATTTTATTCTGGAACTCACTGCATTCTGACACAAATTCCATGGCTTTCAAACAAGAAGATGAGCGTGTCCCTGTGAAAATGCATCACATCAAGGCAACTTACAGACACCTAAAGCTTGTGATGAATTGTGATGACTGGTGGCGCCTTTGAATTTACCAGAAATGTAGTGATGAAAGTAAATTAGGTAGCAGCTGTAAGAAAGGAAAGTAAGACTACAGAGAGGATCTGTAGACCTAAGAATGTATTTTGTTTCCTTCCAAAACCACACATCCTAGTGAGTGAAGTAAAGAGAACATCTTCTAGGGCATCTTTCAGACATTCAGTAAAACAGCAATAAGACGATTCCCAAGATTCACCACAGTAATAAAATTGTACAGTGATTTATTTTAAATCTAGAAATATTTTACATTTTTACATTAGTGTGCAGTTCATGATGTCTCAAAACACAGAGTGCAGATACACATATAAAAGTACAATGTGGGGCTAACCACAGGTCTGAGCAAAGTTACCTTAATTAAGGCATTAAACCCCCACCTTACATTTTAAGAAGTCACATGTAATTACATTCAAAACTTTCACGCAATTCAACTAATGTTTACTTTTAATTAAATCTGGACTGATAAAAACGCAGATTACCTTCATTTTGGTCTGATACAGCTCACTACAAGGCCCATGATAAAGTGTTCCACCAATGAAGTTTGCATATTCTCTTTTACTCTCAAGGGAATACACACAATCTGTGTTAAAAATAGTACAAAAAGGCAGAGTAATTTCTTATACCAAGTAGTTCCAAATCCAAATTGATGGCAGATGGGACAGCCAGATACATTTCTTAGTGCTGCTCAAAGCCCTTTAGCAGCAGACAGCTAACACTGGTTATAAACATCATAGCACCTCTTTATCGCGAGTACTGTGTGCCTTGGGATTTAGAATAGAGCTGAACTTCAACATTCTTTAAGTCTACATTCAAGAACTTATTGCTATACAAACAAGCCTCTGTACAACATTTCAGAGACACTGGGGAGAAAAACATCAAATACATTAACAGCAATTACTGAAAGTGACACTGGCTGTAACACTGAATGTATAAGGGGGTTTTCAGCAACCATCTCAAGCTGATCGTGGCTGCGGGAATTTGGACAGTATTTGTGTAGCTAAGTTACCCTTAAGCAGCAAATTTTACATCTTTTCATCTTTTTGTCCCACGAGGACACAGTCAGTACCAAAGGGCCTAATACATCTACAATCTTCTTAAAAAGCAAAAGGATAGAATTGATAAGAGTTCTTTGTCACCTATGAAACATCCAATACATCTGAACATTGCCGTTTTCAAACTATGGAATAAACTGAGAATGTGCCTGCAGTGTGAGGCAAAAACCTATCAATTTGAGTATTCAGTACTTACATCAACATGTAGAACATTACATTTTTTCCTAACATGAAGTTTTCAATCCTCCCCCCCTTTTTTTTTTCCTGAAGGGTCACTACTTACCTCTTTAATTGCTTCTCAGCCCTAAATATTAAACCAGCAAATAATTTTGCTTTATAGCAGGACAGGAGCATACTCTAATTTTTCAATACAAAATGTTAGTTCGCTAACTAGAAACGTTATTTCACAATTTCTTTATATTCCCCATATACTTGGAGGTCTCTGTTCAGCTACAGGTATGAGTTTGTTCCATTAGAACTTAAATATACGCAAGACAGTATGGAAAAAAAATCAACTACTTGTTAAATCCTTCAGCATTTGACAGGAGTGAACTACAAACTGACATAACTCATGTTTTACCTGTAGGAAGTAACAAACACCATGGCTAACATTAAGAGATATTCACATTCAAGGACTGTGCTACCCTAAACTCAAACAGCCAAGATGCTAACATTCAGTTAGCTTCAGCGATAGAACTCCCCCGCACTGCAGACACATAGCCTTTGTACTTAACTAATGTCATAGCTCAGATTTGAAGATGCAGAGGTGATCTGATCTGTTTCACAGAGCACACACTAGGATACAGACCTTGCCTTCTGTTCACTCGTTTCAAGTTATTTGTTTTAACAAGTATTCCGCCTTGTTGCAACTTCTCAGTCAGTTACCAGTGTTTCACACATATATTTACTGCAGTAGTGAGCAAATGCAGGACAGTATGTTGGCTAGTGAATTACAACACTTGTTTATAACACAATAGCTACCTTCAGCTATTTTAATTCCAGTTAGTTATCCGTTAGAGCAACAGCCACAAGATGAGCCATTCGCAGAGATTTAAAAACCCACTTATCTTCCAATGTTCAGCACATCAGCCTATTTTAGCCAGTATTCTGTTATAAAACATGAGAACTTCAGCTGACTTCCAAGCAGTGTTTTATAACCATATATTTTTCATAAAAATATAATCTCTGCCTTCCTAAATCTCTCTACAGATCTGTGGAGAACAGCGGCTCCAACCAGCCGATGTTTCAAGGAAAATCCCATAAAAATATCACATCTAAAAGATCAATATAATTCATCTTTAATTGGACCTAAAATTAATGTGCAGTCAACTCAGAATTAAAAAGTCTGCCTAAGAAGACACAAGGATTGAAATATTTACATTATACACATTTTCCAATTACAGTGCTATTAGAAAGTGGAATGTTTTTTAGATTTAGGATATAAATTCAAGCCTCACCAGGGAGCTCCAGACCAGAGTGGCATCTTCGTTCTTCCATTCTTTGAAAAGGACAGATTTCTCATTAATCACATTTTTCACATGTAGGTTATTTCTCTGCCCAATGATCTGTAGAATTACACTCCTGAACTACCATCATGTCCCATGAAGTCATTAAGTTAAGCGTTAAATAACATTCATATTTATAACTATGTGACAATGAGGACTGTATATACAAATACACACACTTAAAATCTTTGCTTCCCTAAGGGTGACTAGGTAGAAAAAAGAGGATTTATGTATAAAAGTTGTTACTAGAAAAATCTAAAGCTTTAGAATTTAGTACGGACAAGGTCTCCATTTCTAGACCACAAAAAGAAAATTTGGACAACCTCTAGAACAGTTAAATCAGCTCTCAAGCTGATTAGTGTTTTTGCTTTGTTTTGTTTTTTATTTTTTTCCCCAATAATACCCAAATTCACTTGCAAAGGATGCAGCCACCAAGGTCCAGAGCTCAGACACTTATTACTGGGCAGACCTACATGCGATCTCCTTGGAACAATTACTCAACTGAAGTCCATTTGTCCCTTGGAATTATTCTCTTTCATCGTAGCCAGGTAGAGGGTACCCACTGTGGTTCTGTGTCAAGTTTGTTTATTAACCGAAGTAACTCTTGATAAGCCTTATCAAGATCAGAATTCACAATTGCTGTATCAAAGTAGTGACCATTGTTCTGTTCCATCTCCCTTGTCTTCTCTATGATTTCTCTCAACTCCTCTGGCTGCAAATAAAGAACAAGGAGTTATTGTAGGTGTGTAAGACTCTCCCCCATAACAAGAGAAGGAAAGGTAACAACTCAGGCCTTATACATGGGTTTTTCACTGTATTGTTACCAGGTATTTATAGCTGAATTTTTGACAACAATGAACCACCACGCATTTTAACACCAAAGGCAACTGTTTCTCATTGGCCACAAGCAGCAATCCAGTAAAAAAAAAAAAAAGAGTCCTGGACTGATGTAAATGAGGAAGACACAGAAAGTCTCCTTTCATGACAGACATCCTAGTGAGGCTCCTCAAACATGTTTCTCAAAAATCAGTTTGATCGCTAAGCCTGCTAGCTTTCTGGAAAAAAAACAGAAGACAGCAGGAAGTGAAAGCTGAATGGTGCAGAACAAGACAGCACACCACTGAAGATGCATCTCCACAGACCCTGAACAGCCAAAGGCAGCAGCTGTCACTGGATATTTTCACCAATAAAAGATGAGAGCCACCATGAAAGGTACATGCTGAAATCCATGGAATCACCATAGAATCAAGCAAACAATACTGCAGAAAAATTGTAAATGTAGAAAAGCGATTCTAAGGAGAATAAGAAGCAGACAGTTTTACTTAAGAATTTCTGTAAGTTTGATTTCTAAGTGTTTGATTTCCTTATCTGCAACATATTTTTTGTATTTCATAAAGGACTATCCAGGTATTTATTCTGAAAATGCATAAAGAAGATAGTTCCAAAAGCAATTTCAGGCCTTAAAGATTTCTCTTTCCCATATGCTGTACATATTTTTAGGAAAATCCAAGCTTCACATGCAAGGAAGAGTCTTTTCTACTTAATGGGAAGGTGCTTAACACAGTAGCTTTCATCCAACTGAAAGACAACTCCAATAGGATTAATTTGAAAGGAGAGTCATTTAATACGAATAACAGTATTATTTTGTCATTGAAGGATTCCTTGGCTACTGCACTAAAAAAAGGACATATTTAATATTTATGTACAATAAAGTTTTACTCGTATAACCATGAAGGAGGAAATGTTTACTTAGAGAATATGATTAATTTTGACACAGGCAAAGCAACAACAGCCACCCCCCTCCCCACCCATTTAAAGCTTGGACTTCAATGCTCTTCTAGTTTTTACAATACATTACACCCTTACATCAAAGAAGGAGAGCAAAACACAGAGCTCAGTGAGAAGTGATTCTTGATGACAGCTGTTTTAATAACTCCTATGAGTAGATGCAGTTACAGCAGGGCAACTGTTTCTTCCTCAGGGCAAACTACATCATGCTAAACTAGCACTCTGTTCTAGAAAAGTGCTCCCTATTCACCATTGTAGGGTAGACTCCAGTTACAAAACTGCCTTACTGCATTATTGTAGCAATACAATTGTATAGAGTTGTGTTTGAAATAAAATATCATATTTTTGTACCCAAATGCAGGGATTAACTGTGCCCAAAGCAACTGGATTCTCTTGGCCCATATCTCTCATGTTCAGCTAATGTGGTCTGCTTACTAACCTGGAATAGAGATTTCTGACTTAATCACCTCCTCTGTATTGTCAGTACTGTTGCCACCACCCAATTCCAAAAAAAACCCATGTGAATCTGTCCACCACCAAAAGCATTCCAGAACCATACACAGAAAAGCAGAATGGCTTCAAAAGAAGTGTTAGATATATTACCTTCGGGTTTTTCCCTTCTTTGGCCAATAAAGCACGTAATCTCTCTTGTGAAGGTGGTGCAACAAATATAATATATGGCTTCAAGTCAGAATTACGTAGTGTCTTCAGTGACTGTAGAAAAAGTATTAAATATTGAACACCTAACAAATTTCCATCCAACGAACCATAACAGTATTATTACTACCACTCAGAATTCAGTCACCACTTCCTACAAAATTTATATTCCAATAGTTTCAAATTTATGGACTCCAAACATTTACTTTTGTTCAAGTATTTCCCTTAAACTGAAGGAATATCTTTCAGTATGCAAAATCAAACAAGTAATGTAAATTGAAGCAAGTTTCCTTAAAATGCTAGGGAATGAGAAACTTTTAATGGACAGGTCTTTAAAAAAATCCAGTTTAACCTTTTCTGTTTTGAAGATTAAAACACAGGATGCCAAACACACTACATTGCTCCGAGTATTTTTTGGCAGGCTACACATATATCAAGACAGAACAAATTAAAAGGACCTGACTGTAGTCTGAATTTTCCAAAAGCTTCTCCATCTTCAAACAGCTTAGAGCTCAGAGAATAATTACAAAAATTAGAGACAAATCTTGACTTTTCAATTCAGAAAATTAGGGCTAATGAGAAATATCTGGAAACTAACATCCCTTTGAACTTGGGCACAGATACAAAAGTTGTGATGCAACTTTCTTGTTCCTTGTTTGAAAATACACACAACACTCTAAATAGCCAACTGAACGTCAACTTAAAATAGCTCTTTCAGACTTTCACAGTAGCTGCTAAAATTGAAGCATAACAGGCAACAGCTTCTGCCATACCTGAGTGTGAAGATTTAAAAGGCATATCTTGCCAGAGTTGATCACTTGCCGCACGGAGTCTATACTAGTACCATAAAGGTTCTTTTCAAATTCTCCATATTCAATAAACTTCCCTGCAGCTATGTCATTCTCAAACGCTTGTCGGGAAATGAAATGGTAATCCCTGCCAGCTACTTCAGTTTCTCGCCTGCTTCGAGTTGTATCTACAAGCAAAAGCCACAGAAAATAAACTGAATGAAACATACCTGTTGAAGTGAAAAGAAAATATCAGCATTTGATTAAAATAGCCAAGAAATGTATGCATTTTATTTTGTGTAATAAATACTCCTGGGGAGATTAATCAAAGACTGAACCCTACATTCAGATGTCATCTTACATTCCGCTACGAAAAAACAGTCAGTTAAGAAAAGAATAATTTCACCAGTGCAGCTGCATTTTGGAGGTGAAAAACAGCTGTTAGTCATATCATACTAATTTTGGGTACAAAAGACATTTTACATAAAATTCAGTGAAATGTGAATAGTTTGGAAAGGTATTAAAGCCACGTAAATTTAAGTTTACGCAGGATAACTAGTTCAAAAATTATTTGTTAGATGTGCCAGTTTCTTCTTTAACCTTTTTTTAACTCATTCCAACTTCACTCAGATTGAAAAATATGCATGTCATACAATGCCTCTACAGCACTATGTTGGCACATGGGATTTGCATTTACTTACAAAGGCTAATGTCTGCCATACAAGACATAATTTGTTCTTCACTGAAGAGCTGACTATAACCTACTCAAAACCCCCTAATTCCTAATCACAATTTTAATCCCAAGAGGAATTGGGTGTAGGCCAAGTTTAGAGTAAGCACTCATATATGCCTATCAAACTTACGGGGAACAGCAGAGGCAAAGCGATCCACTTCGTTATTCATAAGTCTCTGCCGCAATTCATTTTGGCCACAGTTCTGTGGGCCAATGAGAACAATAGGTCGTTTTCTATTCGCTGGTTGATGATACAGTGACATTTCCTCATAAGTTAAAATTTCTTCATTATCGTAATCTTGAAAGAAAAACAGTAAAAAGGTCAACATATTATTACTCGTTGAATGTGTCACTTGTCCTACAGTGCAAAGTTCCAGGAAGCTCCCCTCTACAACCTCAAATATTATGACTTGCCTAGTAAGCCAAAACAGTTCTAAGTGTTCCTACTCCTTATACAAGAGCATTTGTTAAATCTTCTATAGTTATTTATAAATGCACAGTACATACAGGATGTTACTTACCATCATTTTTATTTGCATTGTATAAAACCTTCTTCCGTTTCTTTTTGTTCTTCTTTGCACACCAGAGTTTTCCTAACCAAAATAAAATCATCACAATTACATACCCATGCAGTAAAAAGCTTCCTATCTTACTGACTATATGGATTTGAAGATCTGAAAACAATAGGTTATTCAGTTTATTACACCAGTAGGGTGTAAGAAGCAAATTCTGCACAGCAAGAGCTTCAACTCGGTCTTGCTAAAGTAGGTAAGTTTCTTTAAGAAAAAGGAGGCACTCCAAATTCCCTTACATTACTCTATGTTATGCATAATAATCATGAGAAAATCTGATTGATACAACCAAATTCAGGCCTGCGTTCACATCAAGAATTCCAAGCAAGCACCACATTGCTATTATAAAAATGGAGAATTTTCTGTAACCCTGCACTGACAAGGTTCCAGATAATAGTAATTAGTACCACTATTAGTTAGACACCTTTTTCCTCAAAAAGCACAGATCTAACCTGATTTTTCCGGCTCCTTGTCTTCTTCTATAGTTTGCTTCATTGCTTCTCTTTGTTGCTGAAAACTTTTTCCTGAAAGCATTTTAAGGAAAACATGAAAAAACAGTTAACTTTTGAGAACTGTAACTACATACAGCCATAAGTACATGTATATTTCCTTATCTTCTTGTAACGACTTGCTCATTTTGTTAAGATTTTAAAGCTCTGATGCTTCTAATAGAATATGTCATAAAATAGAAATTTGTTGGAGAAAACTGCTTGTCATAAAGATGTAAAATTCTATCACCCTAATAGAATGAAACTCAGAAGTCGAGCTTAAGCCTCATCAAGGAGCACAATTAATCTGAATATGTACATTAACAATACCCTTCAAAAATGACAGTAATTGGAAGTGATGCAACTCTTACGTACACAAAGGTGTCAGTTGTCTTTATAGCACTGCCTAATTTGGGTGACATTTACAGTCAATTTTTCAGGATTTTTTTAGTTGTTTTGTAGTATTCATATGGTGCTTTAAAAATAAATATTACTTCCATTTTTGCTGTCAAGCAAGCCAAATACCTAGCACTATCATCAAATGCATTTGTGTACTTCCTTAGGATTTTCACATCGTTTTACTATTACTTTCATCAGCTATATTAATGCTGGAAACAATGCTGTATTTAGCAGTGAATGAGAAGTAAGGGCTCAGCTGATTTCCTTCCCATCACATCCTAAAATTTGTCTGAACGGATGGATGGAAGTACTGACCCTAAAAATCCTAAAAAGTAAGACTTGCAGAGGTCGAAGTTGATGAGAAACCAGTTTATTGCTTCCAAAACAGTCATCAAATGAGAGTTGCACAGCCTCATACTTTTCTAGATAGTTTTGCCCGAGAACTGAAAATATGGGGAAGATTACATTTTTGTCACTGTGATGATATATTTTTCTTATTTTTTTTTAATGTTATGTGTGTTATATTTATACTACATTTCTAAAATTTCAGCTTGAAAAAATATCATGCTACATTTAAAATCAGTGTTCCCCTCATCTTATTCAAATATCATAAAATAACAGCATACTATTCTACGGAACTAACATCTGTTCATCTGCTAAGGACTGTGGTGAACTGGAACGCAGTACATACTTCAAGAGAAAAGTTATATACTGACCTCAATTTCTGAAACGTTAATTACTCAAAGGCTTCCAGCAGTTAAAATGGAAGCCTGATTATTACAGTAACTGAAGCTCTTGGCTAAGTGAAAATATGTAGAAGAGTTACTATCTGAAAACATACTTTTCAAAGATAGTACTTGAAATAGTGAGAAACCTAAAAGCTGCTCTCATCTCCAGAGGCAACAAGCAGGTTGAAGACCAATTTTGCTGCTGTAGCCAGCAGAGGGAACTCTGAATCCACAGAGTTGCCAGGGCAGAAGAATATGGAAGTATAGAGTAATTCAGGAAACGTGAACTGCAGACGCAGCGGTGGTTTTACTTGAAGTTAAACATTTATACATAGAGATGCTCCTAAAAGGTCAACCTTTTAAATAAATGTATTATGACTCCAACAGTGGGCTCTGCTGCAAAATGTTCAAGGTCACAGGTATTTAAGGCTGTGGGTATGAGTCTTTAAAAAAAAAACAACAAAATATTGTCTCCTACAACTATGGGAACAACAACTTTTCAAGGTTTTTCTAGATCTTTATTTACCAGGAATAAGGCCCGCCAGTGGTTGGTTATCTTCATCTCCATCTCTGTAAGCCTGCCACCAGTTTGGGTCTTCTTGGCTGATCACATGGAGTATATCTCCTTTTTGAAAAGACAGGCCTAATTCTCGGCAGGGGACATAAGGGTCATCCGAAGGATCATAGTCAAAATGTGCTTTCACATGTATCTGTGGAAGATAAAAAACATAAAAAAAGGAAAAATGATTGACTTCAGAAGAGTTACACCTCCATCTTCCTGTGACTAAAGATGAAGTTTGATATATAGAAGCTCCAAGATAACTCCTATAGAATGCACATTGTATCTAGGGCACATAGGAGACACTGGAATGGATAAAAGCCTGAACTTCAAGTTTTATTAATTCCAGAGCCTACAAATTTTTTTCACCACTTTAGAAACAAAAAAACTCTGAGCTACAAATCTAAGCCCTTAACACTCAAAGAGAATCACAGATATTCTCAATTATTTACATTTAAATAGCAAAGACAGAATGAGACCCATTTTCCTGGCTCTCAGATAAAGTTTCACTACAAAAATACTTTACTTTGCTACCAAATGCTTAAGTTTTGTTGGTTTTTTTTTTTTTTTGCTTTGACAGAAATCTGTGCAATCTATCTTCAAACTCTTGAAGCAGTCTGAGGAGAGGTTATGTTAGCTAAAAAGATACAACCAGTATACAGACTTTTCTTCACAAAGCATATTTACAAGTTACAGTAGAACATTTCTAAATTCTACCAATTCAATTCATATATATAACACTGAGAAATGGAGAAGTTCCAAATAGAATTTCAGAAGCATAAGTGGTGCTATTTTTATTAAATTCTTATTATTTTAGAAACAGAGTTAAAAATATACTGTATATTTCAGCTTATCACCGTCAATCATTTTTAACAGTTAACTCAGGTGCAAGCCTGGTAACAAACTATTTAAATAATGGCAATTTGCTTTTTGTTTTGCTGTGTAAATAACCTACAAAACAACGTTCTAAGCTCTACTGGAAAAATAAGATATGCATCACCAAGGTTATGTAAAGCTACTTACAACTGTCTCCTTTGCAGGAGGTGGCTTGCTCTGCTGGCTGGGAATCAATACAAAGGTCAGAGTGCCATGCATGTCAGCCTGAGATAAAAAAAAAATAGAGACTCTTAACATACAGATGCAGCAATTCAACAACAGATTAGAAATCCAAACGTTGATACTCAGATTACAAAAATCTGCAGTTCCAGATTATGTATAACCTATTTCTATTTTAAATACAACACTTGCAACTGTATCAAGCAGAGACTTCAGACAAATAGAGGACCAGAGTAGGTTCTCTTGTTCAGTTCGAAAACATCAAGTGATCTATGCTAGCAGGAGAAAATACGTGGGAAACTTTTAACCTGAAATTACTTAAAAGCAACAGTGTTCTTCAATCTAAACATCTCTACTCTGTTTTTATGCTGCTAACACTACAGAACGCTTTTAAAAAGTTTAACCAAAACACTCAAATCCTGCATAAGTACCTAACGTTGAAACTGCCAGCATCTACAAAGAAAAGAGAACTTCATACATGTCTTGGCTTCAGAGCAGTCTTAGTTGTTTGCATACTCTTCTACACAGTTTATTTCTGCATGTAACAAACATCTATTTTAATACACGTGCCAAATCCTGAAGAGGCCTGTGCCTCTCACTCTCTATACAATGTTCCGTGAGCCATAACTTCAGGCTTAAATGAAGGAAACGTAACCGAGGATAATATGATTAGGCTGCAGGAAAGGAAAATCCACCATTTTCAGTCAGTACGCATAGTTTCTTGAGGAATGTGCAGAATTTCACAGTGATAGCATGAGTAGCCTTGTCTCAAGTCACATGCCAGTTCATTATCATTTTCGGCACAAGGGGTGAGGCAGGAATTAGAATGCAAGAAATTTCTTTCTCTCCTGTTCTTAAGTATTCTTTGGGGACTGAAACTTTTTATAACTTCTAAGATTTAACACTACAAAACAAAATAAGTCAACATATAACTAACTACGAAGCTTAAAAATTAGTTTTTTAAACTAGGACATATTGAGGTTTTTACCAATTGCCCTTATGTATTATTTATGTGTTACATAAGTTTATATGTATACATATTACATCTTTTATTCTGTAGCTCTAAGTTGTAGGACCTGTTCAAGTGCAGAACAAGATCTCTGCAGAGAATTAAACCGCTACTGTTTAATTATCTGTTAAGCACATACAAAATGTTACATCAAAAGACATAGCTGAGTATGGGTGGCTGCTTTTGAAATACAGATGGCAATGGAGCCAATCACACAAAGGATCTCGCACACCTCTGATCCAAAAATCACATGGAAACTGAAGGCTTTTTGAATAAATGACTCAAGAAAACCGCTTCTGCCTCTAATTCTCTCCACTCGGCCTCCCTCCATGAATTAATTAAACAGCACCATCAGAAAAGATGGACATATAATAATGGGTCCATTAAAAACTGCAGTCTTACAGTAGAAGACTTCATTTATTGATAATGATTGTACTTCCTATAATGCAACTTACAGCAGAACCCGAGTCTTTGCCCTGATTTTCATTTGTATATAGAGCTTCGATTCACTAAGTAATTCAAATATATATAAATATTTCTTTGGAACTTCTTCCCAAAGATCCTCTTAATAAATATGTGCTAATATTTCCAAAGCTGTAGTAATGGTAGAAAAAATTCAGTTTCATCCACTTTGACTTTTATAAAATCATCTTCCCTGATGGAGACTGAAGACTCACAGTACAGTTCCAAGTGACCCATCTCAGACCCTGATCAATAGCAGGTGCCAGGGAAGAGCAAAGGAACATACGAATATTGGACAAAATGAAGTATTCCCAGCTGCTGGCATCCTACCTTGCCAGAGCTCAGAGAGAACATTTCTGCCTTTACTAGTTCCTGATGGATTTTTTGCTGGTATTATCTAGTAGCTTTTGAATTGATGCACAGTTTTGCCATGAATGTTACAAGTAGCAGAGAAAAATACCTTATGTTGGTAAACTGCTAGACAAAAAGGTTTTTTGTCAGGAGTGGAAGAGTAAGTGAAACAATTTGCAGTGGTTTGAGCCCAGTCGGAAACTACAAACCCTCTGCCAACTGCTTACTCACTCCTCTTCCCAAAAGGCACAGGGGAGAGAATCATAAGATCAAAAGCAAGAAAGACTCACGGGTCAAGAATTTAATACATGAATGTTTAGAACAAACTAAAAAAATCAGCACTGAAGAAGTGGCTCATTGTCCATTTTTTCTTCCAGAGCATGGTATTACTTTGTAAATATCACTTTGGTTAATTCAAAACATCTGTCCTCACCGTCCCCGACACATCTTATGTACCTACCTACTCATGGGAAGGGACAGAATGAAGAAACGAAACCACCTTGACACTGTGCAAGTAACAGATTAAACACTGGATTTTGAAGAGAGAGAGCATCTACTATGAAGATGGTGAACTCCACGTCAGCCAGGCAGGACCAAAAGTATGTAGGCACACATTTATTGATATTAACTGAGGACTAAGCCTGAGACAGATGAAAAAAAATCACGGCTTTTCACAGCTAAGCAAAGCTTTTCCTTAGAAGTCACTAAAACAAGTCTCAAGATGATAGCTTGACTTGTTCATACTTTTAAGGCTCATTTTTGCATTTTACTGCCATTATATTTGCTAAAATTGCACCTTGCATGAGAAGGCAAGCTTGAAATGGCCCTCCACACTTGAGTACTAAGTACGAGAGTAAAAACGGCTCTAAAACAATTCTAAATATGACTACAAATGGCAAGCAGAGCTAACAGACTTCACTCTTAGGAGTATTTTTTTGCAGGGAAAACAAAGTGCCCAACTCACCAGTAAATCAAAAACTTCATTAACATCTTTTCCACGAATCTCAATGCCATTAATCTCCAGAACTTCATCCCCTTCATGTAACAGCCCACTCTTCTCTGCAGCACCTCCTTTGACTATTCGACTAATGATGACAGAATCCATTTCATTACGAACAGTAGCACCCTGTGTAGTAGCAACAAATTCTGAATTTATTACATATCACAAACTCAAAGCCATCTATTGTAAGTATTTCAAGCCAGTGAGGAGACATTTCTTTGTTGAAAGCAAATGCATGCAACAGCTTGGAGGTACACAAGCAATGCTCTAGTTTACAAAAAAAACACATCTGTTTCTTTAAGTGGTATTAAAGACTGAAGAATTGCACTACTCTACACTGCAAGAGTACTTTTTTTTTTAAAAGCTTTTCTAAACACTTATTTGAAAGATGCAAAAGAAGATTAAAAAGAACACTAACACAACACAGCTTCCTGCAATTGGACAAGGATCTTTCCTGCAGCTAAGCTTGGATAGTGACTCCTCTAATAAAACCCTGGCAAAATCCACATGATGAAAGCTATACAGGCTTTAAGTGGTAACGTGTCTACTGCTATATCAAAGTGCACATTAAGTAATAATTTATGACCATTTCTCATTTGGGCAGGTGAGGAAGAAAATGCTTCCTAAGTTAAACATAACTTTCACATTGAAATTCTAAGACTTTCATAGCTATCTGCAAAGACTGCTTACCTGCTTTCAGTATAACTGAGCGAGCACCAACACTTACCAAGGGAATATCTCGAGCTTTCTCAATACGAACTATTTTAACCGTCTCTCCTCCGTACGTGCCAACATTTTCATAGATTTTTTCATCCGCAACAGGCTCAGGTTGCATTTCTTGTTCCGCAACCTTATCATGAGCTAGTAGAAGTGCCTAGTGGTATGCAAAATCAGTTACAGAAAAATGCTAATTTCATATGCATACAAAATAGTAACAAGCAATGAAATTCTGCAATTTGAAAGCTCTTTACAATTACAGAATACTGCAAAACAACTCAAGCAATAGAGAAGGTTTATGTAGTTTCTACTTGCCAAAAATTTTGCTATCAGTTTTGGGAAATAATACAAAACTACTTTGAACACAAAGTTGCAACCATACTTATGGCTTCTTGAAAAAAAAGTCAGACATTGGTTTACTATGTATGCGAATGAAGATACAGAAGCAAAAACATTTACTGCAGTCAAAACTACTCAAGAATTTACTTCATTGGTCAAATTTCCTCTTATGCACCTTATGATAAGAGTGCAATAGCTGTATCTGGCACAGAAAAAAAACCATGGAAGAATAAAGTAGCTCATGTGCTGCCACTGACATCACTGATCTAGTGCTACCTTGCTCATGTGAAAATTACCTTGTAATACCTGTAGAATACAACAATTTGTTTTACCTGCATGTGAGGGGCATTCAGCAAGGCATTAAGTTCCTGCCCATCCTTGTGGTGACTGGGTTTCAAAACACTCTGAACCTGAAAAGAAATGAAGTAGTAAAGCTCTCATTCTACCCAGTGATTTATCAATCTTCCTTTCCCAAATTGAAGCACAAAACCCCAATTGCAATTATTCATTTTACTGAAAGTAAAATATGAGCACAATTGTTATACTGACGCACTGAGCCTGGCCTAGTACACATTAGGAAAATGTGCAGCGAGATCACAGCACTACTTCAGCATGCTGTGCTTCAGTGATTTCTATCAAATGCAAACTGGTATCCAGTATATCACGTGGATTTCTCAACAGAAACTAACAATGAGCTCAGCTACTACAAGAGATGTTCAAAAGAAGTTAAAGTTGAGAAAGGAACCTGACAGCATAAGTAGCCACAATGAAACCTACTATGCAAATATTGCTACACCTTTCAAAGTGGACTAGTTTCTCAGTAACGCGACCAGACTTCCTTTTCCTTAAAAGCAGATGGTTTATTTTTAACCCAGTATTTCCACCAGCAGCAAGAACAAAGATTCCAAGACAGGTTTTGCAGCACTTACTGGAGCATCTGCCTCAGAAACTCTGAGAGTCAAAACTTGAAAATACCAACATCTCAAACCAGTTTTCTTCAGCTAGTATTTTTTTTTTTTTTGCCAAGGAATAAGAATAATCCACAGTAAGACAACAACTGTTCTTGCTCAAGTAGCTTTCATTGCCAAAAAAGGTTTGCATTCCTGTTCAGTTAAACAGGCCTTGCCATCATCTCAAATGCAGAAAATCCCTCTACGCTTTAAAGGAAAGCCAGGAGCAGGGAATTCCCCTTTATCTAAAGGCAAGGTTGAAGAAGATACTTTCCACAGTAATTATCTTCAGGCTTAATCTGCACCAAAGTCATGAGACCAAAAGCACTAATGAAGCTGGAGGAATCAAGAGTAGATTATACATAACAGCAGCTTCCTGTGAGGTGGAGAACATTCTTTCCCCCAAGAGTTTCTTACTCTTAATGATGAAAAATGTGACAAAAAAGAAATCAAGAACTATATTTAAGAGCTAATTTAGATAAAACCACAGAGAATAAAAGGAATTCAGCTTCACATCAATTTGACCTAAGTCACATCTCTGCAGCTGCCAGAAAGCTATTATCCCCAGTTAGAAGTCCTGCAAGCAAGACACTTCAAACACGTGGCCAGACGCTAAGTATTAGACAGAGGAAAAGATGTATTACATATGTTTGTAATTACTGTTACATCTCAGAACCAAATCTGCACGTCTTTGTTAATTTATACAGTAAATATTCAGCATAAGAGCAATCCTAAACTAGCTATCATTTAAAGTAACATTTTGCTAGCTGCCGCATGATACACAGATGAAACAGCCCGAAACAAAAGCGCACAATAAGCCACATATATGTTTAGCTGCCAAGAACAGCATCTCTCCTTTATTTTTCCATGCCCTGTGACTTGGCTTAACCACTCAGTGATTCTCCGCAACAACACCCTCTATTGCAGCTGAATTTCCTCTTTGAATAATTACATTATTCAAAAACTCTAACAGCTCCTCCACCTCCTTCCTAAGGGAAAGATAAATGTATTATTTATTTGCTTAATATAATGGTTGAAGCATTAGGAAAGGTTCAGTCTGCTATGTGCAACACTTACTACACCGGTATTGCTGCATGTCAGACTGCTTTGTTATTTAAGGTAAAGAATTCCATGTCTTATCAGGTGAAGAAATCTGAATCTAGGTTGACTTTCCAGAAGTGACACATCACAGACAGTATAAGCATTCCAGGCTAAACATGTGGCAATACTATTATTTTCTTAACCCTTCAATCCAGTTTTTATTGTTACTTACATTAACGTGAACTCAAAGAGCTCAAAAAAAAAAATATTAATATGGTTTCATTATAAAAGCCACAATTTGGAGGCACACTGCGAGACACACTCCAGTGTGTGCCCTCTGGTATGATACTGGTCATTCAGAATATAATCACACCTGCAAAACCATGTTGCATGGAATGAGCAGGACTGTTGGGAGCAACGTACACCCTCATTCTAAAGAATTTGTACTGGAAGTTACAAACATGCAATCTGTCTTCTCAGAAGAATTGATCTAATTTAATTGCTTACACTTCCTGAAGTGAACGGTATCAGGTATTTAGAAACACAATTCATATAAATTGATTCTGTTGAGCATATTTAATAGCAAGAATATATTCAAGGCATCTGATATGTGGTATTACAAGCCAAAAACTACCGACTGTCTTGCATGCTGCATCAAATATTCTCACAAGGTCAAGATTCAGACCATGTTCCCATAATCCCTGCCTCTATTTTGGCCAAATTTAAATGGATTTAAAATCAATTTAATTACACTTGATGTTTACTGGCTATTTTTCTTTAAGAGATGGATGACACACAACATTTTATGGAGATTAGGCCTAAGGAATTTATTTGAAAGAGCTAAGTGCTCCATTCCACCTTTTTAATTCAATAAAGGTTTCTTAACATTGAGAGCAAAGAAAAATCCTGAGTTGTTGGGGTCTGCTTACCAAAGTCAATGGGAAAAGTACAAATATACTAATGTGAAGAATCTCCTCAAGAGGATTAGAAAATAAATGTCTCATTCCACTTACATATTGTTAAGTCAAAAAAAAAAGCAAAAATTTTTCCCAACATGCTGTTCAAATACATTATTATATACAAATGGGCAAACATTAAGAGTAAATGAAAACAGAGACTTGAATCAAATTCAGAGTGACAAAGAAAGTCTCCCCCAGACTACAACTTAGTATAAATTAAACACCGTTTCTAAATCTTTTTTTTTTTTTAAACAGAGGATGAGAATATCTGTTGCAGTGTTTTTTGTTAGAGCTACAGAGATATAAGCTCTAGAATAGGCTCTCTTCTACACCATAAAGCCTCCAACAGAAGAGAGTTCAGAGTTTGTTGCTTTAAACTGGGACACACACTACAATACAGCTCCAGAGTTGTACACTGCCACTGATGACCTGTGCACTGAATTATGCACATTAACATCACTTGTCATTTAAAATTAATGTTACGTGTGTATATACTGTTTTTCTTTCTCGTAATGTTCTGTATCATCAAGATGTTATCAGTTGTTCAGACTTTTCCAAGTGTCTTTTTAAAAACACCTTGAAGTAGGTAATGCTCCAGAAAGACTAAAGAACTGTGTTGTGAGGGAGCTTCCTAAGCCTATATTTAGAGATGGGGAAAGCAAAAGGCGCAAACAGAAAGAACTACAAAATAAGTGGGCGCGCTACCCCTGTTGGGGGTGTGTGCAAGTGGAAAACAACTTTTCCTGAAGCAAAAATTCACTTCCTCATTAAGGAATAACAGGTCTGAAAAATGAGCATAAGATCTGTTCAAACAAGAATGACGTGAATGGAGGCCTCAAGCTTTTCCTCAAGACACTTTTGTTGGTCACAGAAATATTTGTCCTGAATTTCCAGCTTAATCATTTCAGGATGTTATTTAACATATTGCAAAATATAATTTGCTTAAATAAATGAGAAGCTGAATCTAGATTACATCTGAAAATGAGCACAGACGTATGCAATATATTTCCCTTCAGGAATTTCAAGGCTGCAACAAGACACGGACAGGGGATGAAACATCAAAATGAGAGCAGGAATACATCATCTTTTATGTAATATTCTTCTAGGTGATCACAAAACCCCATCAGAAAAACAAAATATCTAATTCTTAAATGCCTTTATGCATTACTGCTGAGACATAGAACTGGCTTTGCACTGTTTTCTGATCTTAGCATTTATGAAACTACTTGAAAATAACAGAGGAATGTGCTGAGAATGTGGGAGTTAGGGAAGACAGCAGGGAGGAATATGAACATCAGAGAACCGACTTGTAGTTTGCCCTACATTGATAAAGCTCTGCTATTCCACTATAGATATCAACAGAAGATTGTCTTGCAGGGTAATTTAGAGTTGGAAGGCATATATTCCTCCTGGAAACTTCCATTAAGCACCAAATAAAAAAAAATCATATCCGTGAAGGAGAGGGGTGGGGGGGAAAACCAACTATGTTTCTTATGATATTAACCTCAAATATTCTATATATAAATAGAGATTTAAAAATTCGGACTCGCATCTGAGTGAAAATGCAAACTAGGTCTACAGGCAGGATGTGTGTATGAGGAAATGGCTTACAAACAGAAGTTAACTTGGAAGGTTCCTCCAGACTCAGATGAAGCCTAGCAGGCATCCTGGAGCAGTCTAGAGGCAGACTGATAAACTAGAGGCAAGCTCACAGGAAAGACACTCCCACTTGGTTTTGGTGCAATCTTACTGATGAGCCTAAACAGAAAAATCCTGAGCAGCAGATTAATCAGCAAACTGTGCCTTTGGAGAATGTTTTATTGACATCTCTCAAGAGTCAGTAATTTATTCTGCAAAAGAAATAAGACTGCAACAACATTGTTTTCTTTGACTTGCAAGATCAACAAAACCAGATGCTAAGAAAACCATCCTGCTGCCACACTGAAATGGAAGTGAAGCATCTCTGAGCAATTAGAGAACGCATGCATACTGGCACATGAGCCAGTACACCCGAGCCAGGTCTGAGCAGGTGCACATACCCTGCCTGTGGAGCTGGCTTTGCTGAATGCAACCTGTTGCACTTGCACTGATACTACTTCTGTTATCTGCAACTTCGTATCTGATGCATTTCCGATGAATTACTTCTACTGCTTATAAGGCTACTATAAACAGGCATTGTTCATCTACATTCAAATGAGTAAGACTCAAAGAAAACAGTTAACTTAGCTAAAATTATAATAGTATTTCAAACACTTAAGATATCACTAAAAATATGGAAATCTTAAATCTTACTAAAGTAGATTTCTAAAAGCACAGTTGAATCATTTCTACAAGACATGTTTGGTCTTACAAGAGAGCTGTCATGTCAGAAAAAAATTAAATGTAATCTGACAATCACAGCAGTCATCAAAACACAGAAATAAAGTATTAAGGCACCTGCTGCTCACTTTCAAGCAAAATGCTCATTTCCAGTACAGTTGTACTTTCAGAGATGCCTCCACATTTAAGAACCAGGGCTCAACTTGGAGGAAACTCACAATAACAGATAACTGCAATTCAACTCCTAATGCTTGGACTAAAGAATACCGAACTTGAAAAGTCTGCCCTAACTGCTCCCTTTTCTGTTTAACTCTTCTACATGTTTTAATTCTATTACATAACTACTCACATCGAAAAGAGCATTCTTATCCCCAAAATATTCTTCCAGTTACTGTTTTCCTGGAAATGTGGAAGAACTGGATAGAGCAATCAGTGATTACTGGAATCCAATTTCTATTTAACATGCAGTAACTCAGACAAGTTCACCAAGTACACATTTCAAAAACAGCTATGATTATATGCTTCGTATACATATCACAGAGATGCATACTATACATACCTCTTGTGCTAGTTCTTGTGCATTGGAGATGAGAGGATACGGAGGGCTGGCTTTGTTCATGTACACTGTAACCGCGTTGTGTATCTTAAATGCATTCTGAAAATCAGTATTTTGAACAAGCTGTAAGATGAGAGCGAGATCCTCTTGGCTCTGAGGGTCTACCAAAACATGCTGGATATGTTTTAGGGAAGTTAGTAGTTCTTCCACTTCTGGTAGGAAATAAAACAAAACCAAGACACAAGTTAAAGATTGATCGTGTTGTAATGTTTGTGTTCAGAGTTTTAAAAAAAAATTTTGCTGTTCAGTTTTGATATCAGCAGTGATGTATGCAAATGTATTACTCAGCTATTATTCTCTCATGGTTATCAGCAGAACATATTAGAATCAAAACAAGGACCACAAGCGAGCAGAAGAAAAAGAAGCAAGCTGATAAATGGTTCAAAATTGAAATTCAAATAATAGGAGCAGTACTTCTGAAAGAAATCACTGGTATGTAAAAGATTCAATAACTACAGCTCATGTATAATTAAATGTTAAGACAAACTATTTTGCAATACCAAAATCAACTGCTTTGCTAAGCTAATCTTGATTCACTGTATAATAAATTATTTAAATACTCTTTCCATGGGTATATATAACGTATTGCTTACTTATAGAATGAGTGATTGATAAGTAAATTACACTTTCATAATAAAAAGGAAAGAAATAATCCCAGGACAATTAAAAAAACACATCCTAAAAGCATTCTATAGTCATGTAAAAGGCATCCTACCCACCAAAGGCTCCTTCCTATAACCACCAAGGACACAAAGGCCAGTAAGAAGATGCACTGAAAATTCAGATAGAGGCAGGGCAGGATATTCCACGAGGGAAACACAGTACAGCTCAGAACAGTAATTAAGGCCAGCATCTTACTGGGGAAATGTGTACAAGATCTACTGCCCATCGCACAGGGAAATGCTGTTTGGGATGAAAGTTAATGTGTCGCAGGCAAGAATATTTGCTAAATAGGATGTGGTAATCTGGCAGATGAATTGCCTAGTGGAGTATGCAAGTCTCAGCAACCTTTTCTCCTGAGACTGAAGAGTACTGCTTTCAAGTATTAGAAAAAATAAAAATAAAAAGATGTGAAGAACAGATTTTCAAGTTTCTATTAGTGCCCGTTCAGTTAAACATCAACTGAAAACTGTTGTTACTGTTACTAGGTTCAAAGAAATGAGGCAGTAGAGAACTCAACTTCTTTATAATACTCCTTAAGCATTAATGGTTTTATTCAATTATTTCTGAATTCTCTAACCCACTTCCATACCTGAGACTTCAAGTGCATGCATACACTTTCTAAAGTATACCCCACATAAGACAGAAACAGATACTGTTAGACATCTATTCTACAGCTGTAGTAAAAAGATGTACTCTTCTTAGATGCCTCCACACATTCTCTCTTCAGTGCTTTCCTAGTTCCTTCCATCTTGCCCTTCCTTACATATCTGCCACAGTATTCTCCCCACCAACTAATTTCCCTGTACACCCAATCTTCATCTGTGCTAGGTGTAGAAGACCAATATAATATGACACTCCCCCCAGGAACAGCAACAGCTCCAAAGGCATGAAAGCAAGCCACTCTAGGTCCCTGTTTATGAATTTTAAGTCACAGATTATATTTCTGAAGGTGTTGTTGTTGTCCTTAAATGCCAGGTAGCAAGACTATCTCTAGGCATTCCCTATTTAAAGGGTTGTATAGAAGAAAAGAAGTTCAGTAAACAACTAACATCTTGCATTTACTCACAGGAAAAGCCAAGGTTCTGTGGCAGAAAAAGTCCATTTTAGAGCGCAGATCAATTAGCCATCAACTGTTTTTTTTAATTTCAACTCGTTTTTCAAGAGGCATTGCACTCTTCCCATTAGACCAAGAAATGGCTGGAATGTGACACAGCACTGTGCGATACGCGTATTAATCAAAAAGACTGCTGGAAAAAAATACGCAGCTGCAGGGGAGGACGGACCCATGGTCACTGCTTCACACGTGGGAGCAGAAGCAGCAAGAAAATAATTGCTGCAGATTACCATTTTAAACAAAAAGTTACAAGCAGCAAATTTAAGAGCACATAATTGACTTTATTATATATTACCACCAATATCTTAATTCTTAGGTTCTTTAGAGTACTCCACATGCTAATGCTAGTTCTCTAATGCCTCATATGCTACTTGAATAGCAGCGCTAAGAAAGCTACTGGTTTATGCAAAACTTTGCATAAGTATAGATTAACTTCTAGAAAACATAAAATGTTTTATACTTTATAAGGTTTGCCCAAGGAGAAAAAGAAAAAGGCAGCTTTCCGCCCCTCAAAAAACAGTTTTTGCTGTAGCCACAAAAGGTTTCTTCCATGAAATGTCAGCTACTTAATTAGGAGAATAAGCAGTAGTATAAAAAATATTTTCTGCATTTCAGAGAAATACATTGCTACGAAGGAGCTTGTTAAATACTTTGGCAATGAGCACGTTCTAGGTGCTTCCACCCTGTCAGCTGTCTAAATCATGTCCTGTTTTGATAATAAACATGCCCTTTAAAACCATTTTAATTACGTGTGCTAATCTTTATAAACAAAATCCAATTTGCCTGATTTTTTTTAACTGTTAAGATGACAACACTGAAGGCTTCACAAAGAAATACCAAATGAGATAATAGCATGTATGGAATGCTATTCTCAAAACTAAAAATACAGATATGTATTTATAGCCCTATATTTTAGTAACTATTCTATGGCTTAAAAATAAAGCAAAGCTAAAATCCATTAAGATGCAACGATAACAGTAGTTTAACAACTTTGTAATTCAGTAGCACTGGGTAAGAGTTCTGCTAACAAAGCTTTGAAATTTATCAAGGTGAAAATTCAGGAGTCAGAAGCAGCATGCTTCAGGAATTCAAACTAAGTATGAAATATTTCACATGCTACACATTTTTTGGTTTTTTGGTTCTTATTTTTGACAAAATCATGGGCTAGCAAGTTTTTTTTTTCAAGGTCAAGAAGTTGTACATGTTAACTTCAAAAATGCCAGCCTCTCTAATTCATTACAAAAGCAGAAGTACTAACTAAAATGGACTCCAGCCCTTTGCATGATATTCTGTATTTGATACGCATTCATAAGGTAACTTCACCAGCCTTTAATGAGAGTCAGGAACAAGCAGCTCCATTCCAAATTCAACAGAAATGTCAGATCTTAGAACGATTAACCCAGAAACTGGGAAAAAAGGGTGTGCCTCACAGTAGAGGAAAAAAAATTAGAAGAGGCCAAATTACCTGGAGAAGTGCTTTGAAGAATTTAAAATTTTCACTCAGTTTTACTGCACTCGTGGCTGAAAGATTTTTTAATGGACTATGTAGGTTACCAGATTATAGCATTTCAGCTACATTTTCTTCCTTAAAGCGTTCAGCAATTGAACATGATGGCTGACTGCAATCCAATGCCCACTTTCAGGAGTGGGCAACAATAATAAATCCTCACTTCCTAAATCTTAGTCTGCTTGATCCAAATTGTTACTATACTACCATTAATTTCCTTGTCAAACATGACTGTCAATATTACATCAAGATTTCACTCGACTGAAAAGCCCTAATTGAACTCCCTGGTGCATAGAATCATACAGTCACAGAGTGGTGTGAGTTGGAAGGCATCTTTAAGATCATGTAGTTCCAACACCCCTGCAATAGGCAGGGATACCTCCCTCTAGACCAGGTTGCTCACAGCCCCATCCAGCCTGGGTTTGAATGCCTCCAGGGAGGGGGCATTCACAGCTTCACTGGGAAACCTGCTCCAGTGTCTCACCACCCTCACAGTAAAGAATTACTTCCTAATATCTATTTTAAATCTACCCTCTTCCAGTTTAAAACCATTTCCCCTCATCTTGTCACATATATAGATAAATCATAAATTAGTCTAATTACATTGTTGCATCTTCAAAAGGTCCCAGCCTTTCTAACTCAAAGAACAGACCATGCGCACTCAACAAGCTTGTGAATATTTCTGCCACGTGTGGCTATAGACATTTATTTAAAAATAAAGGTATCTTTTAAAGCAGTAAGGATCTTAAAACAGGTATGGATTTGGAATTCAAAACTCCCAGAAGTCTGACTCCCAGAAGTTTGCAATGCCTCATTTTCACTTGCTCCAGTGACACCACCTCATTTTAGATGACCAGATGCTTATATTTGCAGAAGAAAGGTTAGAAGTGTTTCCTATAGAAGCGCAGTTAAAGCAATGAAAGCTATGAAGTAAAGGATTTCAGAATGCATTTCTAGCATTAGAAGTATTTACATCTAAATCTTTAAATTAACAGTCAAAGCAAGCAGTCCTTCATTGACAAGGCCAACACTTTAAGGAAAAACATAAATGACAGTAAGTGACAACTGAAAACAAGACAACCAGAATAAGAAAAAAAAAAAGACATGCTTCACTACAGAAAACTAAAAACCCTAGCATTTTTAGCATTTTATTTTATAAGACATTGCTTACTCTGACATGTGCTTCAAACGTAATAAAATCTGGCAGCAGATACGTGGTTTTCCCCACCCTACAGGGATGGAGACATCCAATGAACCCAGCAGTACTCTACAACTTGTTTAAATACCCCCCAGAAGGATTAGTCTGGGGAAACTCTTGCTGGAGTATATACTGATGCTTGGCTAAATGAAGAAAATCACAAACCCAAAGGACCAGAAGTCTTGAATCTTACGATAGGAATAATTATCTAAGTCACATTTTCAGTGACAAAGAAGACCATTAATATTCAAATAAATCTTTTCTTTCCATTAACCAGTTCATAATTTCCATTAACACCTACCTAGTGTCTTCACAGTATAATGAGGACTCTCCAAAACAATCCCTTCTTCTGTATCAAATATTGGATTGTCTATTCCAGTTTTTGGAGGAATTTGTGCTAACTTCTTAAGCCTCATGGAAGCAGTAAGGTCCAATTCCTGTTTCTTTCCCTCTTCCTCCCTTCTGCGCCTTATGTCCTCCTGCTGCTGCCGGATTCGCTCCAGCTGAGCGCTCCGCCGCATGGGCATCATCCTGGAGCCCAAATCTCCAGGGCAATCGACAGCCATTTCTCGGTGCCTCTGAGGTTCCTCAGGAGATGCAAGATCCACATTTTTTGCTTCACTGTCAGAATCTTCTGTGATGTGTCCGTTCATGTGAGAAGTTGTCATGGTTATGTGCAATTAGGTCTATTCTCTTCAAATAGAAATGCTGATATTAGGCCAGTTTTCGTTACGCTGCTGTGTAAAATCCATTATAACTTCAAAAATATATCCCTTCCATCACAAGGCAGCTGAAGAAGCATCCACAATGAAAATCTAATGAAAGACATTCAAAAGAAGTTAGTAAATATCTGCATTAATAACAAAATACCTAAGGCAGTTCTTCAGTGCTCCAGGCATGAGAACATGAACTTCCTCTCCGCATTATACTTCTTCCCTTACTAAGAATTACAGAACCCTCACAAATCTGATTCATCTGTTTTTGAAATTTTCATGTGCTGGCATTAGAGAATTAGTAGTTCAAACTGATGCTAAAATTTTGTTCAATTCTACATCAAAGAACTGGATTATTCTGCACTTAAAACACACAACAGCAGTTTTCTGAAAATTCCCACTCAGTTGTAACACATCCTTCACTCTGAAAAATTCCGACACGAACTACGGTAGTACAAGCACTAAGTGTGAGTAATTTGGTATAAACAAAACGCTCACAAGAGGATTTATAAACATGTAAAAATATTTGCATTTATTGCTCACAAATTGAAGCATCTTCATGTAAACACTGCCTCTCAGGTTTCAGAGAAGACAGGTCTGGCACAGAGCTCTTCCAAAAAATACTATCTAGAGCAGACTGGAACTGCACTTACACAGTTCCAAGTAGTGATAAAGCCTTAACGTGAGTTATGTTAGCAGCTACTCTTAATGCTTTCTATAGATACGCGCTAAAGCAGGAAGTACCTATTAAATACAGGAGCAGAAACCTTCATCTGTGCACACACACATTTGTTTGGCAGTGTACAATAATTTATTTCCATAAGCACATAGTGGCATACCGCTACACTCCAAGTCCAGCCTTACCATCCTGATAGTTTCTCATTCCTGTTGATACAAGCTAAAGAACTTCAGTGTTTGAATAAACGCAACCACAGAGCTCTTAAATATCACACATACCCGTGCCTTACACCACACTGCCTTTTTCTTCCTGCTCTCTGTATCACAAAACCACAGAAACGTTATTCTCAGCATGTCCAATTCAAAGGTAATAAAATTAATAAATAGTTGCAAAAAGTTACAATTACATTTGATTTTTCAAGCTTTTTTATGTGCCTATTATTTATCAAGTGAAGGGAAATAGTACAAAATATCCCAGAAGTTGCATTACACAAAAACACTGGAAGGACTGAGACAAAAAGAAATCCTTTTCTATACCAAATGTTTGCATTTGGAGGAGGAAGGGAAGGCTCCTTCTGCTGTAATTAAGTTGAAAATTAAATATCATTAGTACAGCTTTGGAGGAGCAACAACAGACACTCCTACACAAATCACTGCCAGATTGCAATTCTAAGTATGTGCAGCTTTTCATTTTCATTAATGGTATGCAGCTACATACAGCAACAGCAAAGCAATTTTCTTCACTTGTTTCTCACCCAGCTACTACAACTGGTTCTTACTAAGATTTTCCAAAAAAATCTAAGAGTTTCTGGAGCACTTCAAGTAGAAAATAATTTTTATATGCCAGGAAATTACATGTCTCTGTAATAAGGAATTAGAATACAGGCAAAGTCATCATACCCGGATAATTGAAAAGATTTGAAATCTCATTTACCAGGCAACCTAAAGTTCTACTTGGCCAAAATACCAAACCAAGCCCTCCAAGCACATCTAGTTAGTAACCTGTAAAAGCACAGTGATACTGCAAGTCTAGAATGTCAGAATAACCTCCCTTAATCAAATGATTTGAGATAATGGGTTAACCCCTCCAATTTGGAGCCTGCTGTTGTTTCTGCCTTCTGAAGCCTACCTCAGATACCACAAAGCCTTATCTACAATGATTCCTAGAAAAACGCTACTGCCAAATGCAACAAATGGAATGAGCATTTCATTTGTTTTCATTGCCACAAAAGGGAAAAAAAACACCTTTCAGATCAGTTCTGAAGTTCCTCCCTATGGAATTTAAATGTAAAACATGACACTGGTAAAGCATTAGCTCAGTCCTCACATCAAGGCATGCTATAGCTGAGGTTAAACATAGTAATTAAGCAGAGGCAGACAAGAGGAACAGGAAGAATTATTCTAACCAATAATCGCATCAGAAGTCTTACGATAAGTACAGGAACAGTTTTCCTGGCTTTCCTTTCTGAGGGTTTCATTCAGAATTTTAAAAATCCTAAGATACCATCAGTAAGGGAAGGTTGGTCTACCAAGTCTGCTCTCTGCAAGTTGTGGATCATCAGACAAAGCGTATTTTATTCCACCAATTCTTACACAAATGGGAGAATTTACAGACATACAACACTGGTTTTCCTGTGTCATGTATGAAGTACACAGAATAATATTTGCACTTCACAGAATTCTGCTTTAGGACTTTGTATTAGCAACCTGTACAACCCTTAGATGTACACAAGTCTCTGTGTAACAGATTTGTTGCTAACAGTTTGACAGAGTTAAATCATAGCTTTGTCTCCCTTTGAACTGCCCGTATCTTGCAGGGGAACCTTCGTGTTGCCATGTGATAAACAGATGTTTCCAAATAAAGTTCATTTAAGACTGTCTTCTGCCAAATTCATGCAGCGAGTCTAACCAGTATGACCCTGAAGAATGTTTTCTCTTCACAGACCACATTTACCATTGAGTTTTTGCACTACAGAGAAGGTTTGCACAAATTGCTAACTGAAGTACAGCTTTGGAGAGGCTGTGTTTTACCTGCTCCCAACACCATTCAGCATTACAGAAGAACTTCACTGTGAAGTAATTATGAGTAGCAAACAATTTCCAGTGCAAGCTCAGAATAGAGAAATTAAAGAAAAAAATATAGCTACTGTCTTGCTAGCTGCACCTATCCTTTGAAATACTGTACTGTATGAGATAAGCAAACACCCCTCACGATGAGTCCTTAGCAGCATCAGGCTGCTATCATTTCTCTACCCACCACGAACGCTGATTGCACTACTCAGCAAAGCACAGACCCAAAAAGCTTCGTTAAAGAACAAACATATAGGAAAGTAATCACCTTGGTGTGTATGGCAGATGCTAAAATAAAACAATACCAACATGGACGGAAACAGAAGGGAAATGCTATAAGATGGCTCGAGCTTTCACCCAGGGAACTCTGGCTGGTGTGCATAGTAAACCTTACTGCTTTAGCAACCAAATTCCGTATGGTAAAATTATATCTGCTTTGCTTAAGCAACTTCCACAAAACAAAAATGACATTTTCTAGAGGCTGAGATTGTATTATGTTACGGTGATGTTTAAAAATTCTTTCAGTTCTAGAAAAATATGATCAGGTTTGACAGTTACCTTTCCAAAATTCATTAAAATTGCAAATTCTGAATGACTGCAAGGGAGTTCAGAGCTCACCACCAGCCAGACTCAAGTTACTTCTGGTACAGTAAGGAGTACAAAAGCCCAACTTGGAACTGTAATTATAAATGTAAGAAATACATATTTAACATTGTACACAATGCAAAGGATTTTCTTATCAGATGAGAGCCACATACAACAACTATAACAGATATGGCACAGTAACAACTCATTAGAAACAACTGGGAGAAGCATTATAGGTTGCTGAAGTCATTTAAAATAAACAGTTTGATTAAAACCACATACAAGATGCTTCCCGATAATCTGAATTACTGAGAAAATACAAGCAGAGAATTACGGCAGCCATCTCCACCACGAGCCATTAGTGGCTCGATTAGCAATGGGTGTTTTTACTCACACTTCTAAATAAGCAACACTTCAGGCATCAAAATTACAAGCTATCACAGTAAAATAGAATTTCAGTAATTCTATGAATGGAATTCAGTGTAGAAAAAACATTCCCAGCTTTCACCGCATCATCTCCCAAGCATCATTTGTTTCCTCAGCAGTACTCCAAGCTTAAGAGGCTTGAAACCAAATTACATACAGGAAGGCACAACACAAATCAGTTTGCATAGCACAGATTTCACTACTAATCAATGAGAAATTGCAGTGTACAGTAGAAAATACTTCACAGATATCACATGGAGATCAACAGCATCTGGAATACCTGGTACACATTTGAGCAGCCTAATGCTTTCAAAAACAAGTTGCAAAATCTCTGATAGCTTCACACCATTTTTCTTAAGTTCAAAAATTCCGTACAAGAAAAAGATACCCTGCAGTAACTTTGCAATGCAAACAATGCTGATTTCTAGTGTGTGTGTTTTCATTTTAGTCTACAACATTTTACATCGTTTTCTCTAATCAGATGCTGTAGTATAGTCTTGGTATTGAAAGAAAATGTTTCCTTCATTTCCAGCTGGCTCTTCCTTCTAATCACTTCAGACCAGGGTTCATTAGAAAACCTGTCAAGCACGGTAACTCAGTTCAACATGTGTATTTCAAAGGGCTATCAGACATGCCAAAAGGTTTTAGCATTCCATGCTCACTTCAATGTGCAAGGTATGTGGATCAACAGCTAAAAGCTCTAAACTCTCAAAAGGAAAGCAATTTTCATTGTTACTGCTAGGTTACATTTGTACAGGAGAAATAAGACTGTCAACTTACAGCATTAAAATGCAATAAAAATGGGGAAATTGAAATTTTAGACACTGAGAAGAGATTCCAGCTTCACAAACTGTATGTACAAGTTGCCTGAGGTACAAACATGGGGAATTGTAAGCACGTCACTGTATCACACTGATACCGTACATGGGATTTGTCATTATCAGAGTAGTCCTCTTCATTGCCAAACGCCCCGAGCAGCAACCGGGCACTCACCTGGCCCAGGGAGGTAACGCATGCTCCCCTCTGCTTCCTCCTGAGCCAGGGCTTCCCAGGCAGCAGCTGCAGCTCCTCATTTACACCAGCTCAGCATTCCGCTGCCATTCTCTGAAGCTGGACTGCTCGTTCCCATGGCAAGAGCTTTGTCCGCTCCCACCACGCTCCTGAGAAGAGCTGCAGGACTTACATCATACATGAGCCACGCGGGGCTCCTCACTGTGCTCGGCTTCTCACCCTGCAATTTTGAGGTGGAGCACCATTTGTGAGTCATATTGAGTGTGTATCTCAGTAAGGAGCAGTAACGCTGCCAGTGAGGTCTCTGAAGAACAGCACTTCGAGGAAAAGCTCACAGCCTCAGTGACACAGGTGACTGAAGCCACCAGTTAAGACAGACGTAGAACACACCACCACAGACTAATTTCAATATTTTAAATCTGTTAGGTCTAAAGCAATCAAAACCCCTTAGAAGAAGCGTGGTTTAAGTTTTAAGACATTGAACAGGTTGATTTTTAGAAAAGAACTAAGAACTTATATAAAGGAGGGCAACACTTAAAATTCTTGCCAATACCTCTGTGAAAGACACACTGCATGCCCTGTTAGCAGCAATCTTCCTCCATTAGTATCCCAATAGCAAACCCCTTTAATCTATTAAAAGTGATAGCGCAGGTCAAGCAGAACCACTGCACAAGAAGTTTTAGTCCTAACAAACTGGACTTTCCACCAGGATATAAATCCTTTGGTCCTATTAGAAAAAATTCAAGTGCTTTCACAGTTGAGCAAAATAAAAAACAATTACTGATAACACTAACAAACATCTTACTTGCCACCATTCCCTTTGTTTTAAATATACACCAGTATCTGCACACAAGCATTGTCTAATTTCTCCTTTTTAGACCAAATTAAAAAGAGATGAGAAGGGGAATGAAGTTTCAGTTGGTGTGACTGTATTTGGGGCAAGAAGAACAAATCAGAGAAGGCTTCAAGCAGCTTACCAAAATTCATGTCTAGATAGAAAACAGACATCTGCCAAGGTCATTTAAGGACATTTTAAAATTCAGTAACATACTACTTGACTTCTGTTTATATTTTGCTATCCCATATCAATAATAAAGCTCTTACACGGGTGATCAAGAAGTGTTCAGCTATCAACAACTCCTAGTGCTTACAGGGCCCTAACTCTCCATTAGCTGCAGAGTACAGCAGAGGGCAGTCTCGACATCAATTAAAATGTGAGAAAAGAAACAGGTTCAGTTTCAAAAAGTAGCCCACAGAAACAACCAAGGTAATAGCTCACTGAGTGGTCTGACATCCACAGGACCCCCAAAACACTACATATGCTACCCCAGCATCTCACTGTGACTTAGATTAATAGGCTCCAACTGCATATACATTTGAATACCTGGTTCTAATCAAGTCTTTTGCACCATCTGCCCCTGCTCTACAATTAACATTTGATATAAAGACGACAGTGGACTACACAAATATCTAAAGGCTGCAAGGAAAAGATCATAAGCAGTGAAAGAGGAAAGATTTACCTTAATTGAGAGTTAATGCCAAATGTTTAGAAACCTTAAAGCATAACAAATGAAGAGTAACGGAATTCCTAGAATTCCAAGGGTTGTTAAAAGAGCTCACAGGACATCCAGAAACACGATAAGGCGACACCCATTTCTTTATCACCTATTCACAGACAGTTAAGACCGCAGATTTCATTGTTTTAAAGGTAAAAATGCCAGTCCTTGTTTAAACTGAGCTTATGTTCTCTGTAGAATTAAAAATATTGCTGCTGTTCTAAATATCTAATAAGATTCTCTCCCCCCCCCCCTCCCCCCCCCAACGTCATCCCTTTAAATTGTATCCTTTTTGGTTTGGACTCCTGTGTCCTCATCTCAAGTTAATCCCCATGTTTTTGTTTTTAACATAGCAGTTTTAATAGTCAACAGTTATTACTGCTTCACTATGGAAAACAGCATTAATAGTAAACAGTAAAAGAGTAAACAGTAAGTATTTGCAACATTAACTGAATGGGTGAAAGTGATCTTTTTTTCCCCTTTGAATTACTATCCTTAATGCCTTAACCTGCTTAGCTCCACCAATATGTCACTCTTCGTTACCAGGGGGTGGGAATAAACAACTTCTGACATTTTTTTCTCTGTCCACAAAAATGAGTTCAGACTTCTAAAAGTTCTGAAAACTTCTAGAAGTTCTGAAATACAAAACATAAAACAAAACTAAGATTAAGGATCTTCGCACTTTATAGACCTCACAGTCAACTGCCCACACCCTGAGAACAAACCAGATTTCATTTGAGCTCTTCTCTAGTTATTTATAGGATACTTCTACAAACTATTTTAGATACTCAGGTCTCTGATGTCACAACTTTTCCATTCCTAAACTCATGTGAGGTGACAGCTCCAAACCCCAAATAATTTGCTGCATAAATTTCAGAGATTTTTCTTCTCAAGTATTCTCACTTCACCATCACCATCCTCCATGCCCCCCCACCTCCTCCAAGGTTTTCTCTAATTACCATCATCTGCACTTGCTTTCTCTGGAGGACACTGTAAGCAAGGCATACCAGCCACACAGTAGCCGTCTGTTTTGTCTATGATACCATTTCAGTATTATTATTATTATGCTGAGATATACTGCTAGACAAAAGACAGAAACCTTCGTTACTACCAAACAAACAAAAATCCATGCTCAAACAGGATAAATGCCCTGGGTAGCCTGGCAAGCATATCCCCAAAGAAATGCACCGTCACAGCCACACTTTGCATGGAATGCTCTGTGAATTTGTGTCCATGAAATCTGCTGGAATGTTTCTCATTCCTAAAAATAAGAGCACCAGTGACAGAACTCACAATTTTGCATACAGAAAAAAATATTCAGAGGCTGCAAAGTTTTGTAGTCTCTTCACACTTTGCCAGTCATGTTATCTAACATTTGCAGAACATTGTAATAATTTCTTCAGGGAGATAACAAATATGTTTGTGCACAGCTTTAACTCTCAATTGCTAGCATAGCACAATGCTGACTAGGCTTTCAAGTGTGCCCTAATTTTGGATCCTTCCAAACAGAGATCGCATAGTTTATGACAAGAACCATGAAAGAGCCTGTCAGTATGGTTTCTTGGACCATTAAGCTGAACTAGTTCACTGCTGCCAAAGACTGCAGTCTCACAACCATCTCTCGATCGCTCCCTTATTCTCTCCTCCTTTGGGTCGTACAGCCAGTAATATCTGAGAGCTCTGCAGCTTTCAGATGCCTCTGCAAGTTGCCTTAATTCACTAAGCTTGAAGAATATTACAAAATATTTTCATTTTTCTGGTTACTCTTTCGTCAAAGGGTCACGCTGAAACAGTTCACAGTAATCTGAAAAGTGACCAGACTGACACAAGTGGTAGGAGCAAGAGACTGGCACCAGGGACCCAACTCTGACAGGGCCTCATCTCACAATCATATTCTGTGAATTCATCTATTTTCTGCCCTCCCAAATACAAGCAACAGCTACTGATGTAAATATATATTATTAGGAGCTTTTCATTCTAGAAAAGAAATATCTAAGTCAACAACCCCCACACCTACAACCATTGGTGTAGGTATTTCTTCCTGAAGTAAAAAGGATTGTTAAAAATCTGTTGGTCTCTCTTAGAAGAGAATCTGAAACAAATTCTGAACACTGTGAGTGTGAAATATGTATTTATCTTTAAGCATATTTACTCCCAAACAGAAACAGTAAATTGAACAGCTGTGTCTTGAGAGCAGAGTTAAAGGAGTATGTACTGCAAAGCAGGAACATCCCTGTACACCAACAGGTTGTAAGAGAAGCTTGAAGAAAAATACATTACAGAAACTATGAGCAGGATTTCACTACAAGATGTGAAAACTGGATGCTCTGTAAATAAACCACAACACTGGACTTCCTAATAAAAATGCAAGAAAAAACTTTGCGAAGGCAAAAAAAATGTAACAGTTGAGGCCTTTATACCTTATAAAAACAGTCTCTCTCTTCTGTTAAATGCAAGTGGACTCTTGGGCCTAATTTAAGCAGTCAGTTACAAAAATTAAGATAAAACCCCAATGGGAACATACTTCTGCAAATTGAACACATGAGCATAATAACCACCGTGGCTGCAGAGCTTTATCACAGTACAACTTCTTTGCTGAATCAATAAAATGAAATTCAATTTCTGAAAGCTTTACGTAGAAGTTGTTTTAATTAAAAAAATATATAGAGAACAGTGATTAACTCACAGGAATGCACAACTCCAGTCTACATGAAGAGAGACAAACTTATGTAGATACTTCATATGTAGTGGTGCAGTAACCCTGCCTTCCTTCAGGATGTCCACACGTGCCAGTGAAATGGATAAACACTGGAAGGTGCATTAATCTATACTTTATACTTGCTTGCATTAACCAATACACTATTATACTATTATACTTTCAAAATAAAAGCATAGAGACTGCCCAATCATTAGAGCTTTTTGAAGCGTCTGACAACTAAAACTAGCTCCATAAACTTGTATTACCTGCTATGATCAACTGCAACAACGACCAGCCAGCGAAGAAAATCAAAACAGCATAAGAAAATGGAAATCACAATTGAGGAAGGCCCAACTCGTCTTCAAAGATACTGAAGAAGTTCCAAATGCAGAAATTTGCCCCACTTTACCTTTCATGCATATCTTTTATAACAAGTTTCTCATCACAAGATGAGAGAAGTAACATATTTGTACATTACCTCTACTTGAAATGAGCATGCATAAAAAGCAAGTCCAAATTAGTGAATCCAAGATAAAAATGCTTTTCCATAACAAAAAGTTTTTCTTCCTGGCACAGATGTTAGTTATCAGTAATTCAGACATTTCATAGTGGGAGAATGGAAGAGAACACCAATGCTGGGCATCTTTGCATTTTACCACTCAATGAAGAAAACTGCACAGGTACTACACAGAAGGGCACTGAACACCTAATGAAGAAGTTAGCAAGCAATGCTTAGAAGAATCAATCACACACCCAACCTGGTATACAAGTACCTAAAGTTTGTAAAAGCTTTGCAATACCAGTGATGCAAGCGTGTTTATAAGCATTACACCAACATGGCTGATAACTCCCTTAGCAATGAAAAAAAACATTTTATTGCTCCAATATTTAAAAACTCAGTCATCAGGCACTTCTAAATCAGAAAATTCAGTGTCCTAAAATAGCTCTGCTAGCAAACTTAAAGCTGTCATCTACAGCCACTTCAGGCAGCACTGACTCCACTAACTGCAGGTCAGCTGCAACACATTGTTGCAATTCAACCAAAGAAAGAACAATTAAACTCAGTACCTTAGTACTGTTTTTCCCATAATTTAGTTTATCTAAGAATTTGGCAGTTCTGCTTTGGGTTAAAGAATACAGCCTTCAGTCAATTAGTCTTTAACAGGTTTTACAAGGCTAATCCTTTGAATAAAAAGAACCACAACACTTTGGGCATTAGGTACCTCTTTCCTAAATTCACATTTACAGTAAAAATGCCAAATGGAAGAACTACTTGGTAATTCCTCTCACAAAACAAGGATCCTGAATGTTGCCCTCTCATGCGGAGACAGCAGATGGGTGCCTTTCAATAGCAGTGAAGAAAAAAAGCTAAAAATTATTATTCTAACACCAGTCTGGGGCTCCTGTACTGCTGTGTAATCAGGCATCAAGACATTGATTGCTGTTTCTACAGACCACTGTCAAAAGCCAGACTGAAAGCTAGTGAGGATGGACCTTGGCTTTCCATGAGAAAGGCCAGAGAAGGATATGAAAACGCAGGGGAAGAAGCTCTTAATGGGACAAACTTCAGTAATTTTTCATCCAAGCAAGAACGGAAAGAATAGCAAAGCTGAACTGTTTGAAACTCCCTACTTACATTAAAAGTGGAATGCACTGCCAACAAGCAAGGCTAAAACGATAAAACTAAGATGGGCAAGATCACTCCCTGGGCGCATGGCTCAGCACCAACACCATTGTTTCTACATGCCCCTCAGGAAGCTGCCACTGTCTTGACACGCAGCTTTCCAGATCAAAGAGGTCAGCCAAATAGTAACAGTAAACAGTGAAAGCCCTTATCCACTGGTAGAGAAAGACTGTTTCCTCCGTACCACAGGGAGAATACTTTCTCTGATTGTGGTATAGGAAATGTGATAAAAACGAAACTGAAAAACTAAATAGAAATTAAGAGCAATCTGGTCTGATGCATCAGCCTTGTAAGCAAGAGGAAACAGAAGCCAAGTTTGCAGATGAAACTCCTAATATCACTGTGAGGTGCCATGGCCCCAACAGCAGCACGATGGTCTATTCAAGTCATCGCTGCAGTCATCCTAACAAACAATCAGGTTTACAGAATGGATTTCAATTGAGAAAATTCATCCATATCCAAATTATGAGCATTTCCAGCTCTTGCCAAGTAACTGGGGGAAACTGTTATATCACCAAATCAAAGAAGCAGTTTTCCTAAACGTACCTTTCCAAGATTTAACAGCAGCAAGTTCTCGCCATACACTTGTGCAGCCCAGCTGTACAACTTTAAGATGCAATAAAACATACCATTCATCCCTAAATATGCTCACATACCCATGCATCAAAATGATCTTGTTAAAGCCACTACTCCTTCCTACTAGTTTTCCCACTTGACCTTAGGGTATCATTCTGCAAGATGGAACTGATGTTTGCATTATTCCAAACCTCTTTCCTCACGTACTCTACACTGCTCTCGGCATTAGCAGCTCTCTCCACAAGACAACTTGATGAGATAAAAAGACAGAGAACAAACCAGACTAAGAAGTCTCCCACTCTCAGCAGCAAAAAGCTGTAATGTCAAGAACATCTGTACATAAAGTTGTGGTTTCTTTTTCATCACCAATACAATTGCAATTTTTAGCTTTTATAAATCTGTAACTCAAACTGTTACCAACTCCTACTGGATACACAAGAGACCGTTTACATCTGAATACTAGCCAAAACGTGTACCAGAAAATACCGTGTGCATTCACTTGAAAAAACAAATACAATCCAAAAGCACTCCAGAACAGTGCTGTGTAATTAGCAACAGAAGGTTCAAGAGACAAATGTACTCCCTACATGTCAGATGAAAATTCAGATGGCAGTGAATGCTACCTGTTTTCTCAGTTAGAAAGCTGTGGAATTAGGACAAGGATTAGAAACGCAAGGTTCCACTTACACACAGGAGCTTTTGCATTCTGACAAATAGGAAAACTATAAATATCACTTAAAACGCAGTCCTCTAATGTCATCCAAAGCATATCAGGCTACCATTTTAGCAGTCTACCTGATTTGTTTCAGATTATTTTAAGTTACCTATCAGTGGTATTTTTTTCAAGTCACATTATGAGGAAAGTCTCCATTAAAAAGAAAACTATGCTATTCTCTATTAAGACAAATCTGCCAACTTAATTCATAGAAGTTGGGAAGTTTCAGGTTTCTCTCATGCAAACCAAACTAGGCATAAGTTCATGTGGAACAGTTTTTGCTCATTCTCTTTAAAAGGGCCAGAGGTGTCTGAAATAAGCACTGTGAGTTAGTCAGGAGGCACCAAGGTGCCTGAGGAAAGCTGTTGGACCAGATGACCTCCAGAGGCCCAGTCTGTGATTTTGTTTGCATGTGAAACAAAGTAAGGAAGTACACAAAAGGTATGTACAGATAAGAAACAGCCTACAGAAGTTAAATCACATACTTTTAATTTAACAAACAACAGGCTATTCAAAAAGAGTTAGAGCAGAAAATGGTTTGCTTACCAAAGATGTGACCTCAAGATTTTACTGAGGACAATACACAAAAGGATCCAAATATTTGTGAAAAAACAAAGAATACATCCAAATACTTTTCAATCAATAAATAAAAAAGAATCCCCATAGGACTGGGCGAGTAAATATAATTAAGAGGTCTGACATGACTGAAATTCAATTAACAAAAGTTTTCTAACAGTTTTCCATCTACCACTCAATATAATGGCTGCAATAGAATACATTTTATATTTGCAATATAAAGGTTTCACAATCAACGTTCCCAGTAAGCCAAAAGAGATTGGGATACTTTTTGTAACAGCAATGACTGCCAGTAAGACATTGGAGGATCGGACAGAGAAAGAAAAAACTAACAGGTGACACTTAACTGCGTGGGTCCACAACAACTGTCAGTGACTTGACAATAATAAACCACGCTAAATAGAACTTCTGCCTGTTCCTGGCTAATCATGCTTATCACAAAGAAAAGTAACAGAGCTCTCATACAACAGAACGCTCCGCCCAACTCCGGTGCACGTGAGAGGGCTCTGTAGCGGCCTGTCCAGGTTGTGAGCTCACCTGGACACTGGCCTTAAAAATCTTCTACTCACTACTACATGCAGCTGTTGGTCCTGCAGATATCACACTAACAGTGAAGCTGTTTAATACGGTCTTTCAGGCACAGTTGGGTATACTGAAAATTCTATTAATACAGAATTTTAACTGCGAATTGAAATGCCACCTTCTAAGTCAGTAAAATAAATTTTGGAAATGCGATTCTTTCTGCTTTAGATTAAACCAGAAATCTCAAGAGTGGCAGCGCTCTGATGCAGTATTCCTTCTTTTCTTGTCAGCCTGACAGGTCAGGCCATCTCCTCACTCAGCAGGTACTCTGTGATCAGCACCAGTGCCTTATCTGAAAGAAGCTCCTCTGATGACTGTTCTGATGCCTCACAGAGGATCTCCATTAGCAGCACTGAAGATCACTTCGTTCTCTACCACCTCCACTGAGGACTTGTAACATGCATTCTGTGCAATGATAGGAGGAAAAAAATGCAAGGTTCCAAGGTTATGCTTTATGGTTTTACAGAGTGAGAACACACTGAAGCAGCATTTAATTACTGAGACTTTTTGTTAGAGAAAAACCAACACCACAATCTAAAGAACTACAGATATTCTCTTCAACAATCCAAGAATGCTACAATGACTTTACCATTTCATTTGGAACCTGAGCACGTAAAAGTGCAGTCACTTTTCCAAATAACATCCAAAAAATACTGACTTCCTGAACAAAAGCTGCAACAGTTTGCATACCAATTACTCAGCAATCAGCTGGCAACTCTGGCCACTGAATTTCATCTTTAGTACCAAATCAATTGTTCATGAGGCAAATGCAAGCAGGTAATTTGGATTTTCTACAAGTCTTGACAGAGCTTCTAAACTGTACTGTTTCTTACTATTACATAAGTAAGAGTTAACAAATATCTATATCCCGACATTTGTTGTCCATTATTTCTGCTTTACCACTTCACATTATATTGCTACAATGTGATTTAGTTCAGCTTATACCTTAAACTCATTTGAAAATAATAAGACAGCAGCCATCAGTGATTCTCAGTAAAAATAGCCAAATTGCTGAGGAACCCCAATACCTACAGAAATGTATTCTGCTTTCCAACTCACATCTCTGGTCTCTGCTTTTAAAGCTGCAGACATTTACAACTTTTGGGACCAAAGCAACCATTGGTCCTTCTGACATACTCTGCTCAACAGAGACACTCTTTAATAAAATGGTTTTATTCCATACATCTTAAAGACAGTGTTTGGAGAGGAACTGTATTCCTCTGGTTTCCAGAAACTGCCAGTCCTCTCAGCAGTGCAGGCAGCATGAAATTAGGTTCCACTGCTACCAAGGCTACACAATCTGCAGTAGCAATACCTATTTCTGCAGTCAGGGCATAGTAGAGCTACACTAGGAAGGTTTGGGTATCCCACAGCTTGAGATGCAGATGGTCAGATTTTCTTCATTACTTTGAGAAGTTTTGATCTAGAACCAAATGATTCACATGCACTTTTCCAGTCCATCAATGTTATCAACCTGGGATGTATTTTCAATTTGAATCCAGCTGATATTTCACATTAGACAATGAAAATTTTTACTTTAGAGATTTCTCTAGAGAACCAGTACTTGTGCCCTTTTTGGTTTTGATTCTACATTTATAAAATTTTACCTCTATAAAAATAGGGATAATTATTTCCAGACTTTTACTCAACGCTCACAGCCTAAAAATATGCAGAGTTTCAGGAAAAAAACCCAACACCTAACAAATTGAAATCAGAATTTAATGAGGTAAATCAATGAGACAAATGAATGAGATTTATGAATACTTTTGCATTCTAACTCAAATATGCTCCTTGAAGAACAGTTCTGGAATTTCAAACACAAATACTGGAGATGTATTAGTTTAATGAATTTTAACAAGCTAAGCCAATGAACTATTTCTGTAGACTTCTTGTTCCCCTCAATTTTAAGCATCCATTCAAATAGCACCCGTGCATAACATTTTAGAGTCTCACTGCTAGTATTAAGTTGATCAATTTTCTTTTGTTTTTTTGAACTGATGTCTATTTTCAGTTTGGCATACAATGGTTGTACATCCTGAACGAATGCAATGCCCTTCTGTATGTTACACCACAAATATAAAGAACTAAGCCACTGCAAATTTTAACTGCCAAATAAAACTTCTGGAAATACAACTGTAAGAATAAGCTAATATATCTAATACTATATTATAATACTATATTAATCTTCAACACCCAGAATAGTGTAATGGTCAGCAATAATATACTGGATTGTTTATAAGTTTCTCAACGTACAGGTTTCAAGTTAGAGATACAATTTGTTGCAAAGAAATCACAAAGAAAATTATTATTGTTTCTTTTTTTCCCCCCCAAAAAAGAAGAAAATAATGCTGCATAATAGGCTGAACTGGAGGGACAGCAAGCTTAAAGATGTTGACGGACAAGTTCTAGCAAATCTTGTTGTAGCAGATTAAGTTACTATTCTCAGCTGTAGACTCTGCTCCCGTCAGAAATCACTGATCCCAAAAGCAGAGTTAGCAGAAGGCAACGTGTGCCGACACCTCAGCCACTTCTGTACTGTGTCTTCTACTTGGGTATCTTTTATTTGGGTCCTCTCCCTCGGGCACTACACTATGAACTTAAATGACTTGGGAAATAGCATTTTGGCCATGCCTGCAAGTGACAAACTGGAGCAGAGGAGCTGAACGTGAAAAGCTGAGAAACCACCAAGTCTGTTAAGAACTCCCAGAGCTATAGCCGCAAGCTAAGTGTCTTCTTAAGTAGCTAGAATCAGATGTGTCACAAATCCAGCCAAGAAAATAAATACCAAAAAAGTGAGGAAAAATAATTCCTAATTGCTTAACAGTTTACACGTTAAGTTGAACAGACTCTGATTAGTCATATTATGTACCTTAAAGGCTGAATACTGAACCTCAAATTAGCTTTAACATCCAAGGACGGAAGTCTTGCATGGAATTTTAATTGTCACATCAAATCCCAACTACAGAAGTTATAAACAGCTCTAATATACGTAATACCAAAAGAAGAGTGTTAAATATTTTTCTAAGACTTAGCAGGAATGCACACTTAAGACAGAACACAACACTGGTCTACACTCACTACTCAGCCACTTAGGTATGCAGCTGCAGTCATTAAATATTTGTACAGAAAAGACTTCAAAAATGTCGACAGGAGAAACCTGATGAAGTTCTCACCAACATGAAGTTCCCACCAGATGTCTGAAAGTGGCTTTATACATAAATGCAGGTTTGCAACTCAAGTTGTTCAACTAAATAAAACCATACATATACTTTAATACTTTACTACCAGAGAGGTGGTTGTTTCAGATTTTACACTACCTACTGAATAAAACTGAAATCTGTATTGTGCGGTTGTTGCCCACGTACTTTTCATTATGGTTAAAGGCATACATTTCACACCGGGTTTATAAATTAAAAACCACCACTGACCAGCCAAGAAGCAGACTCAAAGCTCCAAAAAGAGCCTGCACATAGTTATTAGGCCTTACTGCCCAACTCTGCAGATTATTCCTCCCACTCACCTGCCATAAAGCAAAATACAACACTTTGGAAGACAGGATTTACAGGCGAACTTTGGGTGTCTTACTAGACAGACAGACTGAGATATTTAGATTCTGATTATCCCTTGCTCTGATCTCCCAGCTCTTCATTTCCATTAAAAGAAATAAATTCAGCTCCAGCTTATTACACACTTACAGCCCAATGCAGTACAGGATCTGGTTGAGATCTGCTATAATTATATAGAACAAATTTCAATAAGCTATAGAACATGGTTTCCAGTTTTTCAGGATATCGTATTGATATAAAAGTACCAACAATATAAAATGACTCCATAAACTATAAGCCGAAGTAACACTTAGCTGTCACTTCAAAACATCGTATAAACAGATGCAGCATTCTCTTTCTCAGCCAAGAAGAAAGAGCTCTCAGTTGCACTTCACTTTGCCCTCTCCTTACCTGAAAACTGGTAAAAGCTTAAAGAAAGAAATAACCTACAAAATACGTTGAAATAACCAGTCTTGAAAAGCTTTCTGCCCATTCTGTTACCTTAAAAACACCCTCATGATTTTTTTTTCTTTTGGGAAGCAGGACATATGCCATTTACTTTTTTTGGATTCTTAGCTTTCCTTAAGATACTTTCAGTCCTTAATCTTTTCATCTTGCTTGACGAGTCAATGAGAAGAAATATAAGGTCAGAAGGTAGAAAGTGTCTATTAGACTGCAGAAGCCTCGGAGTGACACTTTTCTCCTCCTTCCACCAAAGTCAGGTAACCAACCACTTCAGCCAGTACTCATCATAACAGCCTGAAGGAATGTGCTATGTCAAGGAGCAATTGATGGCCACTGAATTAAGAAAACAGCACACACTTAACAGTCTAAGAACAGGCAAGAATCAAGGTGATAACTCAGTAGAAGAGATCCGCTAATGTACTAAGAATTTAAATTCCAACAGATTTTTAGTGCTGTATATAGCTTTTAAAAAAAATAAGGACAAAACAAGCTATTCCATCAGTCAAAACCCAGATAAATACTACTGGGCTCCTAAGTCATTTATGCAGCCCAACAAACAAGACAATGCCAACCCGATCAGCTTTTACCTCATTTACTCTAAGGGACTGTACTAATTCCTCCCTGTAAGTAATTAGGTTACTGATTTAGAACACATCTTGATTACTGGAAAAAAGAATGAAATGGTACAAGTTTGCATTATGTTTAATTATCCCACAGCATCAATCACCACCTTTAAATACATAACCAGTTCAATTTCCACTCACTTCCTTACAGTTGAGAGCTTCTAATACTATTTAAACAAAATGTAAATGTCATTGCATATTGACACTAAGCAATTCCATCACCGCTTGTTCCTACAGATTCTGCAGAGAGCACGTGATGTCCACTAATACTATATTCTTCCACTAACACAGGACTAAGTTTGTCTGCTGACATCACGTCCTTTCAGATACTGGGAGAGATTTGCTCTCCTGCTTTCCTTAGCAGTAGCAGACAAAGCAAGAGCAATTTGATTAAAAGCAATAAACATGGGTGACCACAAGTTTTCCACCAGGACAGTAAGGGGTGCTGAATCATCTGATATTAAGGTCAAGCATTAGTTTTACATGCAGCGATATCACATCATAAAAATAAAGTTGTCGTTATATCCATTGTGTTATAGAATTTAGGAACTCAGTACCCTAACTGCCATGAAGAAAAAAAGATGCATCTCTCCCTAGGTTACTCCTTTGCTGCATCAAAGACCAGTTCCTAAATAACTAACTAATAGAGAATTAGTTAACAAGGCATATTACCTTGATTGTGAAGATCATCTCAGTTCAAAACCACTTAGTTTTTACATTGTAATATTCAGGTGAGAGATCAACTGACTGATCTCTTTGTCACTCAGAGACCAAGAATTGGCCCTATGGAAACATCAGGTGAAGCCCTTTCTCTTAAGATCATTTTTACCACGACATCAAACCAGTTACATCCTACCCACCCTTCAGCCTTGAACAAGATGAACTTTAAGTTTGATTATTCTTTCCTATACCTCATTAAGTGCCAGCCATCGTATGCTATTATATAGCTAGGAGTAATCCATACACATATCACCAGAAGCATTCATAGCAGTATACTACTGAACTAAGTAACACTTTTAGGCAGTAGTATACATTGTCCCCCTTTGATCACATATTTGTAAACAAAACTCCCTAACTAATCATCTCAACACTACCAGTGCTGAATACTTTGAGTCCTCATAAAGACAACAGTAACATACACATTCACCTCCCAGCAGGCACTGCCAGGCCAAAGAGCAGTTGCTGTGGCTGCACTGGCACTTCCTGGTTATCAAAGGTTTTAGGTCTGATGAATTCAGCACTTCAGAGCATGAAGATACCACTGAACAACTTCACACCGTGACAATGAGAATTCACATTGACTACTCGTGCAACAGCTGATGCAAATACAGTTACATGCTTTAGATGCTGACACACTCTGCCTAATATTTGAGTACCCTCAATGCCTCTTGTAAAAGATTGCTTACCTCTCCCACCACTTCTAAAATAACCTTATCAGAAATCACTTCCAGTGCTAAACTAATTTTTCCCCACAAAAACACGAGGGTCTCCATGTTGTCTGTTATGGCCAAGTATGTATGACCTTCCTATTACCAGCTATGAGCTGCACTATCATGTGTTCCAATCGTCAAGACTGTTCTTTAATTCTAGAGAAGAAATCTAAAAAAAATTAAAGACCAAAGTTAAACCAAAATGAAGAACTAAAATTGTTACTGTGGTTTTATGCTAACTATTTCTCACTCAGCACTTTTTGTAAGACAATTATGACCTACCAGAACAGACGATGCAATAGGCAGATAAATTCAGGAAACACAAGGCATCCAGGTGATCTTTATGTAACAGATAATTGCATACACAATGAAACAATTTATTTCTGTATCGAATTATTTGGCATCTTACAACAAATAATTAGGTCCACAGAAGAATCCAAATGTCATGCCACTTAGTAGGCCACAGACAACCAACCAAGCTCCCATCTACAACAAGAAGAGCAAACTATAGATGCTGTTCAAATGTCAGGCTCATCATCTGTAGGGACTGGCAAACTTAGCCAAGAATCCACCTAAAGAGAAAGCTTAGAAACTTACAAATCCCAGAATTTAGCATCACATTCAACAGAACACTTCTTTTCATCATTCGGAACTGTGTCTGGAAGCAGGAACATAGGTTCACATCATCAATCTGTGCCTAATCGTGCCTCGTGCCAGCCAGTCCCTTCCCAAGCATTCCTCAAGAACGAAACTGGCTGTCACCGGGAAGCATCTCACAGCAAAACACCCACCAGGCTGGCACTTAGGGCATTCCTTTTGGAACTGACCGATGTGGGTTTTAAGTTCCCCCAGATAGCTGAAAGATTTAAACCCAAGTCTCAACATACTGCCCAGGTACTCAAACTTACTGCGTTTCCCACTTTAAAGAACAGAAGCATTCCTTGTACAATTCTGCATTACTAACAGTACCTATTTGCTTTCTAATTTAGCTGATGCAAACATCTAGTTGGGGCATTTTTTTCTTCCTACACAGCTTTGTATTAATTGCAATTAGACACCCTTACTGCATAAAGCATCTCTTTACCTATAGATACACACAGCTTATCATTTCCAGCTAAAAACAAAACCAAAACAAAAAAACAACCGGAAACCCCACAAATCTTATTTCCAAATAGCCCGGTATGTAAACTATTATATAGATAGATATTTACAGGTTTTTTTTAATATATTTTTTTCCTCTTTGGAATTTTACTTCCTATTTTAATATAACTAAACCTAAAACATTTTATCATATAGCTATATTGAAAGTGCAGGAAGGAGGATGCATAGATAAAACACTTCTGTCCCAGTTGCTGAAGAAAAACTCTGAGCCAGATTATAATAAACCATGTTGCCAACATACCCAATGTTAAATCACAGAACACTCCCTTGAAAACAGTTTCTGCTCTCACAGGTATACCAGCAACTGTTTGCTCATTAATAGAAGGAAAACAATACAACGGTATTTAATTAATATTTACAAGTAGTACTGAGGCTTTCTAATGAATGACCGAAGTTGTAATTATACTACTGTTCCAAAAACCATAATGTCAAGCCCTTCCACAACACTACCTATCGCACTGAGAAAATAAAGAAAAAAAAGGAAGAAAATAGAAGTCTGTTGCTGGAATACTTCAGGATTTTAAGCACAACATATGAATACAAATATGGATCCCACCACCTAAGAAGTAGCAGATCGTTGGAAATCTTAGCCTACAGCATTCTGAAAGCCTAACATTGTAAAAGAATGCAGTCAATCAAATGGGCAAACTGAAAAAGAAAACGAACAGCTGAAACAGGTAGTCACAGCTGTTAGTACTTGATGCTAAGGGCCGGTCTTTAGGGAGACAGCCCAACACAATTTACATCTGGAAATTGTGAGGGATTTAATAAAAACTGCAGCTTCAAACTCCAGCAAGAGACTTGAATGAAAAAGCACCAAATGGGGTGTTATGAAAAATGGTTATTTGTATAGAAAATAGATCCTTACGAACTTCAGACTACACGAATGTTCTGGGTCCACAACCCTTGGTATGAATGGTAACCTCCGCAACCGTGTTCAGTGTTTCTACATCAGGTATTGTTGTGGTAATGAAAGACATCCGACACCCCTCAATGGCCTGAGTAACTACTCCGAATTCCGAAGCAAGTAAATCGGTTCAGTGAAGAAATATTTCCATTTCCACTCTCAAGTAAGCTCGGATCTTTTAAAACTAGTCTCAATGAAATCTAAGTAAAACCATCGTCTGCTTCTTTGCACCAAGCATTACTGCCCATAGCCATCCTACAGAACTCATGGCAACATGAGAAGCACTGGATGCGAAGTCTGAAAGCATTACTTTGAGAAGAGTTAAGTGATCGCATACTACTAGCACTTAACTCTGTATTACTGTAATAACAGCCACGTTAATTAAATTTAACATTCTACTATGCTGGTTCAAAGGGCTGCAATATAAATATTTGATGCCTTGCTAACCCACCTACAATACTAACCATTAATTAACCTTTTAACACATGAAATACAGAGGGCTTTCTGGATCACAGCATGTTGGAAGACAGTTTATGTGTATATAACACAGCCAGGCTCGAACGGCAATTTCAGAAGCACAAGAAGCTGCACACTGAGGCAGAGGACATTTACAATACCACCTGAACTTTATAAACAAGTCTGCCTGCATATGTCCATGTCAACACCCATGCAAGTATTTTCTCATAGCCATCCAGCCACGCAGCTAGTTTATACTCAAGTAATTCTATTGAAGTGGCTTTAAGAATTATCATTCAAAAGCACTAATAGATGCTTCTTCCCAATACATCCCTCATTACGTTCTTGTCCAGGGATCTCCCTCACAGAAGAGATAAGTAAGAAAGTTATTTTAAACAGATACGTATATGTACTGTTAAAGCCAGTGGGTTCCCTGAAGGCCATACCCAAAAACTCTGTTTCTGTGCCGTCCGACGGGAGGAGCTCCCAGTCTCCACACTCTTTGTTGCTGCCCGCATACAACGCAGCTCCTCAGTCAGGAGAGCACTGCTGCCACAGGAACACAATGCGTACGGGCTTTCTGAGCCACTAAAGGTTATAAAACACGCTGGAAGCCGTTCCTACAGCACCTAATTTAATCTAACCCCGCAAAGCTTTCTAATCCAGCACGGGGCGACGTTCCACAGGGGCATCACTCCGAAGCGCCGCGCTGCCAGCAGATCAGACGTGTAAGAGAGTTTCCGACCTCGGAACGCGAGCACACACCTCCTCTCACACACAAGCGTGGCACTTCCCTCACGGCCTCGGCCCGCCAGCCGGCAGATCCGGGGCAGGGGGCTCCCAGGAGCCGGCCCGGCCCGGCCCAGGCGCCCCCGCGCTCCGGGCAGCAGCTGCGGGCGCCCGCGGCACAGCCACCTGTAGCCGCAGCGGCCCCCGCGGGCCGAGCTCCGGGGCCACGGCACAGCCCGGGCCGGTGGAGCGCGGGGATCGCCGCGGAGTCCCCGAGCTCGGCTCAGCCCCGCCGCCCGCTCGGCCCCGGCCCGGCCGGACCGCGGGCCTGCGCCGCAGGGAGGCTCCCGGGTCCGGCGGCTCCGCGGACGGGACCTGTTGCTCGCACGCCGGGCATTAGCGCTGCGCTCACCTTCTTTCCTTTCCTGCTGCTGCTACTGTTACTGCTGCTGCCGCCGCCACCAACACGCTCCGTCCAAGCCGCCCTCTGGAAGTCACAGCCTCCCGCGGCGTCTCCCCGCCGAGTCCGCGGAGACGCCCGGCCACAGCCCCCGCGGAGCTGCGCAGCCGCCGCCAACCCCGGCCCAGACCCGCCCCGCCCGCTCCCAACTCCGGCCGCCAGGCCCCGCCCCGCCCGGCCGGGGCGCGCAGGCGCGTAGCCGCTCCCGCCGGGCCGGCGCTGGCAGCCAGACAGGCCGGGGGCGGGGTGGGGGTCGGCTGAGCGCGCGCGCCCCCTGCCGGCCGGGCGGGGCGGGGTCGCTTCCAACGGTCGCTTCCAACGGTCGCCGCCAACGGCTGCCGTCGGGATTGCGCGGGGGGGGGTCTGCTGCCCCTGCTCTCGTCGAGGGCCAGTGCTCTCGTTCCCGTCTTCCCACATTCATACCCCATCGTTCTGCCATAGCTCCCTCTCTTGCCCCAGTCAGAGACCTCTGTGGGAGCTCTGTGGGCCCTGATCGGAACCGGCTTGTCTGCCGGCTCGTGCCCAGGCACCCCGTGGGCCTTTTCACTGCCACTCTCCTCCTCATCCCCCCTGTTCTCCCTACACTGCTGCTGATAGACAAACTGGACTGGCCCCAGCTAGAGGTGGAAAAAACACGTTTGCTCACATCTGAGAGCCCGCCTGTGGGTGGGTGAGCGGGGGCTGAGGCACAGTGGAGGCCTGGAACGCAGTGTCTGGAACAGCAGAGGTAAGAGGGCATTACCAGCAGCCGTACTGCGCTGTCTGTATCAACCACGGTGTTTCACAGAGCCACAGAAACGTTAGCACTGCAGTTTAGTTTGAGCTAAACTCTGTATTCCCTCCCCTGGATTTTCAGGCTAGCCCACCTACATCATTACCCATGCAATTAAAAGAAATGCTACACTTAACAAAACCAGAATATAGAAAGACTTTCTTAAGCCACTAAAAAGGTCTAAATAGATACCTTTCTATTGTTCATCTCTTCTTCAGTTTAACCATTTACAACTTTATCATATAACACTGAATCAAGTCATTCTCCATAATGAAATTCAGGTAAAGACTTTCAACTTCTTACAGTTTTACTCTGTTCCGTGTTCTATTCAGATCCCCTCTAAACACACTGATTTTTTGAGTCACAAAACCAGATGACACACTTTTCTTCCTGTATAAAGTCTGCTTGACTTGATGTTAACATAAAACCCAACCAGTTACCTGTGAATGAAACAATGAAAGTGTTCTACCTTTGCACAATGTGGCTCAACCTTCCTGGCATGTCTTTTTGTTTGCCCTTCTCAGGGTAGTAATGCCTTGCTGCCTTGCAACTGCACTTAACCGGGTCTTTCCAGTTTGCCCAATTAGTGAGAAGTGGAAGAACTGTGGCCCTACATGATGTTTAAATATCAGTGAATTGCAGAATTATTTACTTGGAAAATGGAGGGAAAATGTGATTGCTGGTCCAAACAGAACCAAGGGTCGTTCTTTTCACCTGTGTGAATAGTGAAATAGTGCATAGTGAAAGTTCACATGAACCTTTTTAAAAAAACTTTTTTGGCAAAAGATCTGAGAACTGTTTCAAAATACGATACTTGTCTATAAGATATAATGGCTGCAAAAAGTATGTAGGGTTAGCAGCTGACTGTTCACATCCTCATCCAAATCCATCTCTAGTTTAATGCCTTTTCTACATGCAAGGTTAGAATAAAGAGATTAAAAAAAATAATCATGAATTCTGATTACAGCTTCCCTCAACTGATAGCACTTCTTCCCTCACAGAAAGTCTCATTGTCTCTAGTTTGCATGTTGCCCTAAAGCCAGTTTTTATACCATTTTAAGTGATTTTTCTTCAATATATTGTGCAGTTTGTCGTAGAGTAAAGAAGGATTCACAACAGTTCTAGAGTTTCTCTTCCTCCCACTTTGTTCTCTTGGATGTGTAGCTGAAGTTTTCATCTTTTGCCAGAATGGATTGCCAGACCAGGTTAAGACTGAGCTTGGGATATCTCTTGGATATATCTGCTTAAGGATCTATTTGTTTCTTTGGTAACCAATCTCCTCCCTCTGGCTTTCACAAACCCTAATATTAGCCTTTGCCCATCTGGCAAATCCATTCATAAGATGCTTGAATGAGGAGTACTTGGCTAATTCTATCCAACAGATTAAAATATTTCCATCAGGCCAAGAAGTTGTCATACCTGAAAACATTTCACAACAGAGCACTGGATCAGCAGCGTTATTTGTAAAGTGACAGATAACCTTTCGCTTTTAAATCATTATGTTAGCAATTTAAATGGATGGATCTGCTGGTTCATTTTGCCTTGTAGGTACTGTTTGTTGGCATGCTGAGAACACAAAAATTGCTGAGAAAAAATCAATATCTTGAATTTAACAAAATATACAAATCAGAAAACAGATGCAGAGAGAGAAAGCAAATAAGAGGATGAGGAAGGACAATTAGAAGATGAGTGACTGGGAGAATCAGAGCTTTTAGTCATTTGTTTCATCTTAGCTGCCTAGTTTTTCATGTGAGGATATACTAAGACAGTTCTGAAAGGAATTTGAAAAATGACTTACCAAAGTATTATAAATAACCCATTCCATCTCTTCTTCAAAGTTTTCAATGTTTAAGCAGAAATTAACAGAAAAGAAATAGGCATCTAAAACCTTTTGTGAGTTTGGATCTTAGAACACCTTGATTTTAGAGGCTTAATTTTAGCAGTATTATTATCAGTGATTGCGGAATCACAAAAGCATGTTTGGAGCTACAGAAACAACATAGTCGGGCAACTTTATTACTGAAGATCTTTCTTTTTCTAAGGCTGATGTTTTCATTCCAGAAACAAATATAAATATTTTTACAAAGAATATGTTTACCTTCAGCTAGCTGAATTTTACATGTTAGTGTCACTGTTGGCCAACAAGGTGATGACGTGACTGCTGATCAGTCTAAATCTGTCTGATTGTAATCAATGGAAAAATAAATGTTTTTGACAAGTCGAGACATCAGCCGAACATAGGACAAAATGTTTTCTTTGAAACCATTGCCCTCTGGAGGGGGAATGAAAAATCACAGAAGGATTAGGTAAAAAATTCCCCTTTATGTCACTGTGTACATGAATTTAAGTTTTACCCATGCAAAAAGGAATGCTCTTTCAAAAGCCCCACAGAGTTTGCAGTGCCTTTGCCAGTGAAGGCTGGAGGAGAGCTAATCCCCATCTGTCTGCCCCATTACTCTCCTCCCCTTTATCTCTAAAGTCTTTATCACTAAACTCACTGAACAACTATTGTACAACAGATGTACTTTCTCTCCCAACTTCATGCTGGATCCCTTCCAAGTCAGTGTCATCCCTTTTTTATCTGCCAAAATAATTTTTTAAATGCAATCTCTAAAGAATTCTTGCCTTCCTGATATCAGAGTCTCTATCTCATCTTCTTTCTTAACCTTTTCTTAACCCTTTTTTTTCTTAACCTTTCTCCTGCTTTTGTTGTTATCTTAACACCCTTTCCTTCTTGATCTTTCATTCTTGCAAAGTTTTGAGAAATTGTCTTTTTTTTTTTTTTTTTCCTGTCTAATTTTATGTGTGGCATCTATTTAAATAGGCTGATTTCCTCCTGTCTATGAGAACTTCACAGGGATTTTTCCTTTGGCTTTTAGATACTGACAGTCTGTGTCTTGGATAATCACATTTAAATGTCACTTTTAACAGAATGTGAATGAAATTGTGCTGCTTCCTACTCTGACTTATCCCTGTGTTGCAGGGGAAATAACAATATCCTTTCCATTTTGATTTATAGCAATATGATATCTCCTGACTACAAATCTGTTGATTGTTTTAAACAGGACACTTAAGTACCATAATTCCAAAACCATAGGACTTGGAAGGGGCCTCTGGAGATCAGCTAGTCCAGATGAACCAGTCATCTGAAAGAATGTAATACCAGCACTAGTCCACCTACAGTGCTAGCGGTGTCCAATATCTAGTATTTCAAAGAAGAATGCAGAATTCAAAAGTCTAGGAGCTAGGTTATTTATCAGGCAAGAAAAAAAAGTCTTGGCCTCCACGACACATCAACAGAAACCCTGAATTTCAAAATTAATACAGCAAACCAATGTTCTTTCAGCTTTCTTTGAATTTGGACAGCAAATACAAAGGATTGAAATATGAACTTGCTTTAATCCTTGATAGCATCTAGAAATATTCCTTCCTTTCTATCCAGTAACTACATTTTGCATTCATGTTCATCTGGTTGCTGAAATATCTTCCTTTCTGGCTTCTCTTGTCCTCTGCTACTTCTTAATCTTTCAGATCCAAAATTGCACATGAAGTCACAGTATTTACAAATGAAGTCACAAACCTAACAGAAGTTCAGCAGTAAAAAAAAAAAAAAGTTAATCTCCAAAAGAGAGGTCTAAAGTCTGGCAAATATTATTCATATCTCCCTGAGGGGTCTTAAGCACTGATACAGGAGCCATACCCAGAAGATGGGTAAAGCTGGAAATGCAGTTGTTGATGGAATGGTTTGGGGCACAATGTTCAGACCAGAAAGATAATGGATGATAAAAATTATATTTTCTTGGTATTGTTTTCCTTTCTCTATTGAGTTATATTCAAATAAGTAATTACCTCACCTATCTGTTTCTTTACATCTATTTGCTGCTTCTTGGTCTCTCATGCATAGTTTCTTCTTGTCTTTGCAATTTACTTCTATACGTCTAACTTTCTGATGTTACTTCAGCCGTCTGTATGCCTTCCTCTGCACAACTGTCCATTATTGAATTGATCTAGAAAAAATCTATAGGGACCCAAAGTAGACTGATGTATCTCTGAAAAACTGTCCCCGCTGTGTCATTAATACTAGTTATTAATTTGAATTACAATCCACTTCATTCTTCCCCTTCTTGCCTTTTTGAGGCTGGATGTATCTTAAAGTCCAAAGTCAAGACAGGATTTTACTCAGAATTTAGTGTGAACCTGCCTTGGTGTGAACGTGCACATACTTTTTGCTGAGTTTGTCTGGCAGTTTGATTACTTTTTTAAATCTGTGATTAGAGAGCAAAAGCTATTTTTTCACAACTACTTTTTTACCCTGTGGAGTTTCTTATACTCATAAAACCTTTGTAAAGAAATAAAAAAACAGCTAGGAGATAACTCACCGATCTATTGCAAAATATGGGAAGAATCAACAGAAGTTTTAACAGTTGAAACCATTTGTCCTGGTTTTGTCTGGCAGAGAGTTATTTTTGTTTGTAGAGGCTTGTCTGGTGCTGTGCTTTGGATATTTGATGAAAATGAATCAGTGGGTTAGTTGTTACTGAGCTGTACTTACACAGGGCCAAGAGCTTTTCAGCTTCTCATGCAGACCTGCCTGGGGAGGCTGGGAGTGCAGAAGGAGCTGGGTGGGGTCATGGCCAGGACTGCTGATCCCAATGACCAAAGGGATATTCCATATAATAAGGCATATGCTCAGCATTAAAAGCTGGGAGGAAAGAAGGAAAGGCATTACATTTGGAGTGGTAGTATTTGTCTTCCCAAGAAACTGTTACATGGGATGAGCCCTGCTTTCCTAGAAACGGGTGAACATCTGCTTGCAAATGGGAAGTGGCAAATTAATTCTGTGTTTTGCTTTGCTAGCACATACAACTTCTGCTTCACCTAGCAAACTGTCTTTACCTCAACCCACAGGTTCCTGTACTTTCTGATTCTTTACCCCATCCCAGTGTGCACAGAGTGAGCAAGTGGCTGTGTGGTGCTGAGCTACCTTCAAGATCTAAACCACTGCACCACCTAAGAAAAATACTTAAGTAGTAAATCCTAATGAATGAAGATATTTGTGGTGCCTAGGTGAGGTCATCTTTCCTGAAAGTTAGCTTAATAGTAGTAATTATGTTAATGATGGGACCCACCTATGTGATAATGCTACATTATAAGCTTAAGCTTTATGTATTACTCAAAAGTAAGTCACTCTAGTATATTGTTTGCATACTGTATGAACAAAAAAATGCAGTAAATATTTTCACTGAGAGTAAATTAGATATACACCAGGGCAGTTGTAAGGTATACATAACCAGCCCCATAATTCTACTTCTTGTTCCCTTTTTCTAAATCATCACTGAAATAAATCTTCCACAATGTATTTTATCATCAATCTTGTTTGGGATAGGATTTCTGCTTATGCGTATCTGCTATACTTTAATTAATGACACACAACAACAACAACAACAACAAAAATAGTGGGTATTCTGTAGTGTACCGTCATCCATGTGGCTGTCTTAATGTTAAATTTTTATGAGGGGGAATCACTTTCAGAATTATTTTTAAAGCTTTCATTGGATTACTACCCTAGCTATTGAGCTTGCTTCCAGCAGATTATAAACAACACGTGCAGCAGCTAAGTACCGGTCAGCATGTCTGTTGTTTCTCAGCATTTAAAGCAATCTTTACTATCATTTTTATTTGAACCCTAAACACCTGCATAACTGCTACGTCATACTGGACATTTTCTGAAAGTAAAATTAGAAGAGACTATTTTTTTATTTTTGAGAAACATGCTAGTAGGAAATAATGTGCTCTGTGTATGACCCTAAAAATGATAGATAATAACTTTGGATATATGCCTTAAAACCCATCAATACAGATAATAAATAATGATATTTGTCTGGACTTAAAGAATTACTCCAGTTTAAAGCTGCTATGTGAACACACATAGTTTTATAGCATTTCTCTGTAGTCCTCACATTGCCCATCGGTTATCTAGCACTTGCTGAGATCTGCTGCTTTGAAACAAAAACATGTAATAACTCATGAAGTTTGGGTTTCTTAATTTTTCTGTCCCCTCAACTGCATGATGTACTAACATTAAGAAACCCAGTCTCAGTCAAGAATCCTTATCTTCTGAGATTAATATGGACATCTGGGTTGCTGCTGAGTGTGTTGCTTGAGTACTGTCAGAAAAAAATCCTTCATACATACCTCAGTATCATATGTGTAAATCTAGAGTGTTGTGCCACAGAGGAAACATAGGTATGGCATCCAGCTCCTTTGTAGATATCCATAGTGATCTCAGCATAATGTCTTCTATACAGATATAAGATGCCAGTAGTTTTTCATTCCCCTTTCTTGGGCAACAGAGGCATTTTTCAGGTGCTTGGTTTGTGAAAATGTTATAAGGGACAGCACCAAAGTATACTTATCATCTGTTGCCATAAACAAAGCCAGTATACTTAATTACCTTTCCCAAGATAGCAATAGCAGCTACATAGTCATCTCTAAGGAGGGAAGACATTGTTTTCATACTGACAAAAATTAAACGTTTTCACATAGTTGTGTGGACTGCCTTCATTATTCTTGGATAAATCTGTAGGCTACAGTGTAAACTCTATACCATTCTTAAGAGTCTGCGTCTTGACAGAAGGTTGCAGAAGAAATAGAAATCATTCAAACTGAAAATTGTTTTGGAACTGTTTTTGGTTACATTGGTGCCACTTTATTTTGCAGTATTTCCTAAAAAGTGTAGTCAAACATATTAGGCTTGATAGCTCTACTGCTTGCAGGATCTTCAGTGACTGTCATTCACCCAGCAGTTATTTTTCTTTCAGAGGAGCTGATAGCCTGCATTAGCATCTTGAGCCAATACTGCATACCAATCTTCTGAATCAGCTCAGTGCAAGACTGTTTTGGTATGTAACCCAGCAAGTGTCCATGCTGATTTATTTTTCCTTGCTTCAGATTCAGTGATCAATAGTATTTTTTATTGCATTTGCTATGCAACAATTCAACCATCTTCCCAGTGTTGTAATCTGGAAAAATTGATACTCTGAAGTTACATATTTGCAGCACTGATTGAGAGCACTTTAGACTGTGTTCCAGTGAACTGAGGCTGAACAGTACCGTTTGCATGGTGCAGCAGTCTGTTTTGTCCCTTTGAAGACTGTCAAAGTTACCACAGGTTAGGGTACAAGAGTCTGCTAGCACAGTATGTTGTTCTGAGACTGATCTTGCTTTTTACAGATAAAGGTTTGTATCTGTGTCTTCAGTCAGTGAAGAGAAACACAATGCAGCTTATCTTGATATGAAGTAAGTCATAGATAATACTTCTGTGCTAGTAAAAAAAATTGTTTCTGATTAATTCATAGACTTTTTGAATACAGTATGCTTTATTTAAAAGTATTCAAAATACATTATCATTAGTTTTCCAGTGATCCACAGTTTTCATTTTCTCTTCTTCACTTGTGTAAAGTCACTGACGGTAAGCATCTGCAGCCAGTCTCTCTACAGACAGTTGTGAAATTACTGTTACTGATCGTTGTTCTTGCAGTGTTTTGTTGGTTCATGTAGTTGACAACAGCACATCATAAACCATGTATCATTGTAACTCATTGTCCCTCAAACAGAAAATGTACTGTACATTTTCTCAGGGACCACCTAAAAATTTCTTCCTGTCAATAAATGCAGCTATGTTCTTTTGGTAAATAACACATGAAATGTTTTTCCGCCATGGAAAATAGCACTGGAATTTCCAAGTATACTGAATGATATTTCAGTCTTATTCATGTCTTGGTGATATCTAGAATTTGAATTTACTACCACTTGCTTATCATGGCATCATAGATTGGAATCTATTTACATGCAGGCTGCCTTAAAGATTATTCAGTTAATTTATTTTCTCAAGGAACATTAGATTGGCATTTGTCTTCTCGGAATCTATGAATTATGTATATCCTCTGTGCTCACTTGCAGAAAAGCTACTGAGTCTTCCATCTCCCATGCTTGGCTATGATTACAAAGAACTTATGCTTCCAAATTTCATTAAAATACTTCATATGCTGCAAACTACACAGAAATGTCCCAGCACCAGGTAGCAAAAGCAGTAGCGGGGAATGTATATACAGAGTGGGTATCAGAGAATTTAGTTGTTTTTTGAGTAACTATCTGTTGTTGCTTCAATCGGTAAATGTAGTAGAGCTTCAGATGCTTTTTTTGTATGATAGGCAGAGAGATGGAAGGCAGCTACATCAGACTGTACAGTTGTAGAAAGGGTTCTTGAACTAATGGTGAGGTGTGAGTAGTGCTGGCAAGATCTGAAATGTTCAATGATTGCAGAGGTGAGGTAGGGAGAAAAAAGTGCAATAGATAGTCTGGGGCAGGTCTATTTTTAATTTTTTGTTATTATTTTTAAGGAAGTTGGAATACATTGTAAACTGAGAGAAGAAATTATAATATGAGCAAAAGTTACCATGCTGGACTGTTAACTCTGTTATTTTTAGGACAAGGTAAATTGATCTCTTGGTGAGATATCTCCCATCAGTTCTTGGATGCTGCCTGAAAGAATACTGGAAACTCAGTTGGTGGCAGCCTTTTTCTCATACCAAAACCGAATATATGCTTCTGTGCACTATGGATTTGTGCTACACAGTGCTGAGGTAAATGCAGGGTACATGTATTCATTATTGTAGACTGTTGGCCTTTTGTACTGGGTACAGTCACAGAAGGTAAGATTTTGGCTGGCTTAATGCCAAATGCCTAGTAGTGCAGCAAATATGATCCATAAGAACTGCTGCTCGGTATTCCAAAAGGATACCTATGCTTATTGGTATCTAAATAACAATAATATTAACAACAATATCTAGTCCATTCATAATGGTTCTCATTAGTAGATTGCATGATGATTTTCAAAACCAGCCTAGCTATCTTCATTCTACGAATGAAGAAACCAAGGAATGAAGAGTATTTTAAAGTGTTTTGCCCACATTCATGTAGAAGTTCATAACACCTGTATGAGCATGATTTTACATTCCTAGCGTGGTATTGCTCACTATCCCTTGTCTTCTTGCAATGTTTTGAAAATTGCTTACACGAGAAGCTTTCCCAACACTACATAAATGTGTAAGCCACACTCAAGCATTACTGTTAATTCAAGTGTCAATTTCTTTGCCTTCTGCTGCATGTTACAAAGTCTTCTCCCTGAAAATTGGCCTCAGTCACTGAAAAAATGTAAATTCTACTGTCAAGGAACAAAATACATTTGTTACTATTAGTTTTGAATTAAATATAGAGAAATACAGGGTTTGTGTTTCAGCAGTAAATTGTAGAACTGAAGACGGCAGCATCAGGTTTTGTTTTGTTTTGTTTATTCTGTGTGTATCTCTGGTCCCTATTTTAAAAGCATCTGATGACAGGATGCTTTGCTTTATTTTCTATTATTCCTTCTCACTGACAAATCATCTGGAATATAACTTGAAGCAGCCTATTCTTGACTTACTGCCACTCTTTCGATTTCCTGAAAACAAAGCAAACCAAAACCACGATGAGGATGAGCTCAGAACAGTGCAGGAAATTAGAAAATAGAAAAGAAGCAGGAGTCAAAAGTGAGATAAGGGTGTAGAAGATAAACATACACCAAGAACCACAAAAGAAGGAAGACTGACCAGAGGCAACTGATTTTCAGACTTTTCTGATTACTTCTCTGTTCAGTTTACAAATGGTCAAGGAGTTTACTAGTATTTCTGCCCTGTGTTCCAAACTGGCCTTTTCTCAGTCTCTCCCATGCTGTTCTCCTTCAGTCACTCCTACAAACTACTTCTCACCTAGTCACCTCCAAGCAGAAATAACCTCTAGTCCTTGACGAACACCTGAGAGGCATAAAAGTCTGTGCAAAGCTAGTATCAGTTGACATGATATTGGCATACATCTCAAGTGGCTGGGGATATGTGAAGATCATTTCCGTTCACTATTGAAAGCTGATCAGCAAGCTGAGAAGTGAACAGAGTCTGCAGGTTGGTAAGCTCAGAGAGAGCAGATACTGCCTTTGCCTCAACATGGCAAATCCAGAAACAAGTAGTAGAATGCATACCAGGAGAAGTATGGTCAGCAAATGAAGAAAAAGAGAAGAGACAAATGCACAGTGGAAGAATAGATCTTTGGAGGAAGGTATAGTTTAAAACGAGGGAAAGACACAGAACAGGATTCGAGAAATGTGGAAGGTGAGAGAAAGGGTAATGCAAAGTTAGAGAAAAGGAATAGAAATCAGACAAAAGATGAAAATATATGAGTGACTGAGGAAAAGGAACACTTAGGCACGGGGGTGGGGGGGGGGTGGGGAATTAAAAAAGGACTGTTAAAGAAGAGAGAACAATGGGAAATGTTTTTAGCCAGGTGAAGGAATTGCAAGCAGCCCACTGGCCAGCTAAAAAGAGTCATGCAGTAGCATGTTCACAAAAAGTGAGGTTGTTTGGACAAGAGACACCACTCAATCTTTCATAACAGTATAATGGAAAACTCTGTGTAGTAAGCCTGTAAAAGCTTTTGTTCAAGAGACTGAGTCACTCATATGCAAAATGACCATGAGCTTAGACATGAGGTGCGGGGCATCAGCAAACTAAGAGCAACAGTCTTTGTTGTTTCTTGGCAGACATAGGTAACAGTGCATAATCACTGATAAGAAACTAGGAATTGTGAATATGGCAAGTGGTGAACAGTGAGAAAAAGACTGTCTTTCAGATGCCTGTTTATTGTAGCTGAATTGTCTGTAGAGATTTATGTAGAAATGCAGAATGTCAAGAAGGACACTAATGCTAATCTCAGTATGGTCTTGAAAAGATTACTCCAAAATAGGTCCACATCTTGCTAGGAATACACATTCGTGGTTGAGGATACTGCAGGCACACTGCTTGGAAGCAAATTAATGCTCTACCTTGGGCTTTTGGGAAGACTTACGACACACTGGAAGAAGAAATACGGGCCAACATTATCTCTTTGCAACATCCTATAGCATAGAGCTTTCTTATCCTTCTCACTGGAGTGTATTTCATCTGATTTTTCAGTGATGTTGCACAGCTGACATCAGTCAAACAAGTAAAGTGTTAAGTCTTTTAGAAAAGAAACCTGACACTGAGCCCTGCAAGGTGAGGTGTGTTCAGAACAGGGATCTAGCACAGGATACTTTTTAAAAAATACTATTTCACTATTATACAAATGCTAATCTATTGGCAATACAAATTTGGAAAAAATTTGTTCTAAGCAGCTCATGAAGTTTCAGCTTCCCTCATCTATTACTGAAGTAGGAATAGCAATGGGGAATCAGAAAACCCATCATACCTGAAGGTTGCGATGTTTTCTCTTTTTTTGGCTTCATTTTGTCTGTCCTAAAATAAATGAATAAAAAGTTCAGGAAAAAACACAATGCTGTTGTAGACAACCAAGGGGATAACACTATTGCCAACAAACCCAGAAAACAAACAAACAACAACAACAAAACTTGCCTTAACAATCTTGTTATGTACCAGTATTAAATAGATGCTATTTTAAACTCTTTCTGTCTGCAGTAGAAATATCTATTGCTAAATGATGCGGTAAGCCTTGCTTTGAAGTGAAGGCACATGGAAACAGTCTTTCAAAAGAACCCTAGCAGCTGAGAAGCCAGAGTGTGGATACTTGGAAACCCTGCCCAATATTCTTCAGCTTCCTAGCGCATTTACAACATCAGGAAAATCCCAGTCTGAAAAGGTGTTGCAGTAATATATGTTCTAAAACCAAAACTGCAACACATTTTAATTTTCAAAGTTTAACATCAAAAATCAAGTATATCAGAATCATTTCTTAACCATACTTACCTGCTTTTCCTTCTTTCTTTGCTTCTGCTGTTTACTGTATCCAGAGGATCTTTATTCTTTGATTGCATGGTGGCGTCTAGCCTGATTGCTTCCTGGGAGCTGCTGAAGGTTGCCCTTCCCCTTCCACTCTTTTCTGTGGGACCTACGCTACCTGAGTGGGGAACCTGGTTGGAGGAGGTTTGTTCAGTAACAGTTTCTTCCTCTGTTTTGGTGTTAGGCATGTTTTGCGAGTTGTTGCTCTAGACAAAAAAAAAAAAAAAAAAGAAAGTTAAACAGATACAGTAGCAACAGACATTAAAAATGCTCCACATATAGTGATATGATCAACTGATCAACACAACTGGAACTTTATGATAATTTCCTATATACTAGTCCTTTATATATTGAGTATTCAGCAAATAGTTGCCTTCTACCTGTCCAGCTGTCCACTGTAGCATTTGCTTCAAGAATTTTCTTTTTTTGTCCTTTGAATAGATCAAATGTCCTTGCCTTGTCTCAGCTGCGCCATGTCTTTCTTTTTCTGCTTTTTTTCCAATTACTTGTGGAATTCAGCCCCAAAGATCCATTTAAGAACATACCCATAACTACAAGGAAAAACTAAACATTGAACATTTTATAGTATGGTATTTGTAGATCATTACAGTTTTATCAGGGTTAGGGTGCATCCAGCGTTTTCACTCCTTTTGCCCTGATTTTTGTAGGGAGTTTACAACAAGCCAGCTATTTTGACAAACAGAACTGTAGATCCTTCAAAGCACAAGAAAGGTTTGGCTTGAGAAAGACAGTAAAGAATATTTATAGAAGCTATACTTTCTAATTGTTCAGCTCAAAGATTTGATATCTATTTGCCAAAGACTTACGTTGTCTGGTGGGTTGTTGGGGCTGGGAGCTTTCTCATGATTTGTGCCAGAATCCTTACATATTATGTTGACGTTGGTATTGCTAGTATCTTCTGGACGTTTCAGGAGAGAGATTAGCTTCAACCAGTGGTGGAATAGTTGCTGTTGTTGGTCTGGTGGAGCACAGAGCTCTAGATAATAGGAACGGCCATTTACTAATTTTAACATGAGTTGTTTCTTATCTGTGCTGTGAACAGAGAGTTCTACAAACTTCAAGGGTAAGAACCTGAAAAAAAAAAAAAAGATATTATGTCTGTCAGACTTGAAGATAGAATAAGACTACAAGTGAGAAACTGGAATAGGGAAAAGCTGCTGAGTAGATTTGGACACTCCAAGTGACGCTGACTTTGGAAGAAATGCTGAGCAGCAGTGCACAGAATGGAGGCAAAGAATGTCAGGTTCTTTACAGTGCCTTTATTCCACTGTTTTTTTCCTTGACAAACCTGTGCCTCCAATCTTTTCACCAGTTTTCAGCTTCTAATATGTTTTAAAAAAGACTTATTGGGTATTTTCCAGTCATTTTCCATCTGTGTGTGTGTATATGTGTAGCACTGGCCTAAAATGATGACCAGCGTGAGGCCTAAATTTGTGTCTTTAAATTTCAGTGATGCTCCTGACTTTACTGTGTTAGTGCTGGCAGAAAGTGCAAATGTGAGATCTGTTAATAATCTGATTTTTAAAAGGAGGAAGACACCATATGGAAGGGGGAAGAGCATACATGTTTCTTACATGCTCTTTGAGGACTTATTTAACCCTTCTCAGTGCTCATTCACCTGCTAAGCGCTAGCTGTTCCACTTGGGATGGATGCTCTGAGAATTTCTGGAGATTTGCCATTATTTCCTGTGGGGACACAGGCACCTTGTGTGCTAGCAGCATTCCACTGGGCATTGGTGAACTGGCAGCACAGACGCCGATGGTCACGCAGGTTGGTCGATTATGGAGATTAATCAGTTCCCCTCTTTGGTTAATCTGAACAACAACAAAAAAATCAACACTCTCAGAGAATATATATTAAAGATAGTTCACAGTGATTCAACCTAGGATTCCTGGAACTTATGTAATGAAGTGGTGAGGAGAGAAGGGAACATGGAGTAATGAGATGGGTATATATATATGAGTGAAAACAAAGGAAGAAAGTTGAACCAGGATGAAGAAGGATCACTGGTTATTGTGTAGTCTCCATCATTAGGTATCTGACTGCTGAGGTAAGAAAAAACTTGTGTACTATTATCTCAAATTTATTTTATTGTAAACATGATAGAAGAGACACTGTTCTGATGATTCAGTGTCTTTGTCAGAATTACTGTGATATTAATGAGACCTCATTTTGAGCCAGGATCTTGATACATGCAGTAAAAGTACAGGATGGAAAAAGATCACAGATAACTCACGCATAAGACATAAAATGACAGAAAAAGAGAAATGAGAAAATTCAAAGAAACAAATTGATATGCATGATCATATCACAGGTTATTTACCACTGCCAGAATTTGCTTTTGGTAGACATCAGAGAAAAAAACTGTGTTCTAAGAAGGAATTTGAGGGATAACGGTGTATTAAATTAGTAGATATCTAGTAGAAGCTCTTTCCAAGTTTGAGACATGGAATATGAAAAAATAGATCAAAGGCTATTATTTTTTACATTTAGTGGGCACGAGTCAGTGATGAAGCTGTTTTTGCAGGCTGTTTGTTTAGGGCAGCAGCCTCCTTGAGAATAAATAGTATCTGATAAATAAAGCAGGGATCAATCAAATACCTTGAAAATAGAGACTTGCAGCTAATTAGCATTGTGCATGTGTATTAACAATGCAAGACTGAGTTAATCAAGGCAAGAACAAAGGATGTTGCAGTTATCACAGTGAGGTGATGAAATCCTATGAAAAAGCTCTGTTGATGTACATTGTACAAGTAGAATTCACATGTTTTAGATACACTGTGAATGTAATATTGTAGACTTGCAGACTTTTGCAGGGTCATGAGGGGTTCTGTGGCCAGTCAAGGATACTGAAAGGAGGGAGGGAGTAGTGGGAAGCTTACTTAGGAAGGCTGGCAGCTGTTTAGGTTAGGTTGAACTAAATTTGATGGCTAAACAACCTTAGTGAGCTAGCACAGAACCAGCAAATTGCTAGCACTGTCCTAGTAGTTCCTACAGGACGGAGCAGGGGCTGACATAGAAGAATGAAAGCATCATTTTTGGCTGTCCTCTAATTTTCAGCATTGCTGTTGCTGAGGTTCTAGGCCATCATCTATAAAGTGAGATCAAAATGAGACTGTATGAGAAACGAAACATTGTATCCATATCTTTGTTTTAAATGAGAATAGGTGTGGTGGGAATAAATGAATGAGGAAAAACTGTTCAGAAGAGGAAGGAAAAAAAAACGTAATTTGATCAATTTTATATTGAGCATGCCAAATAATTTCATTTAAATAATTTATTTTTACCTGAACAAACCTGCTTTCAAACATGGGAACAGAGGCAAAAAGAGCATATTCTCCTTGGTTAAGAAGTCTCTGGAGGTCACCCATGATGAATTTCTGACTTGGTGTAATCTTTTTAAAATCAAGCTCACTACTCATTTTGCCTATCCACAAAACAAAAATAAATTTACATGTTAAAAGGAAAAGAAATAGGAAAGTTTGTGAATTGGGATTATAAAAATAAATAAATACAGCATTTTCTGACAGCTTTTATTATACTACTAAAAATCAGAACATTTCCCCTGTACGCACACATTTTTATGAACATACACTTTTAAGTGCAAAGGAAAACTTAATAGGGCTTTTTCACAGTTCTGTACTTTGTTTTTTACCATGTTTTTCCATGTTTTTTTTTTTTTTTCCACATGAATATAGTGACATATATTGCAAGTGATAGAAGCTGTTCTCAGTGGTAGTTTGGAATGGTGAATTCTATCATGGTGTCTCATGGATCACATATGTGTTTATTGGGAGTCAAGAATACAGAGACGCTGTGAGGTTACAATTCTCCAACAGTTAACTGAGTGGACTCAGTGGACATAATATTAGTAGCTTTACAAGGCGTTGGGGGTGGGGGGAAGTCAAGGTTATTCACTATATCTTTATTGGAGAGCTAACAAGCTATTATCCCAAGCAGATACTAAAGTCAAATGATTTGTTCAAGACTGCTCAGTATGTAACAGAATATCAGTAAGAATAGAAGATCCCTAATCTGTATTTTTGAAAAAAAAAAAAAAAAAACCAACACAAAAGCAAAAAACCAAAAAGCCCACAAAAACAGATGTAGTAGACTTCTACTTCCCGTCCATACCTTGTTTCACTCACAGAAATCCATTGCTTAGCTGGCGGAGTATACCTAAAGAAAGAGAGGACAAGTGAATGCTAATCCCTTCTGCAGAGCCCACTGGAATTCTCCCAGCTCTAGAAACTCATCATTGGTGGCATCACAATGCATCACTAGGTTTGTGTTCTCAACAGTCCTGGCAGCAATTATGTTTATTGGTTAAGTCAGGACATAGTGATAACAGTGCGTATTTCTTTGTAACATGTACACACTGTCTAGGTGCTCCTGCTTCAGCAGATGGATTAGATTGGACTAGATGATCTTTCAAGATCCCTTCCACTCCTTGACATTCTGTGATGCTGTGATCCTGTGATATCACCACAGATTTTTGCATTGATACAATCCTCTCAGTGCAGGCTACCAGGGAACAAGAAGACTAAACCTATGACAGATGATGAGCTGGGAGCCATGTCTAAACTTAGCAGAAATATTGCTCTCAACAGTCAGGGCACAGTCTTTCAAACATGCAGGATCCAAAGAGAATAAACTGAACAGGATTGGTGTTAACAGGACCCACTAATGGGCCCAGGCAAGACAAAGAAAATGAGATGAGACAAGGTGAGGAGTGAAATCCCAAGTCCATCTTAGGACTCCATCCTAGGATTCAAGTTAGCAGCAAGAACAAGAGGAGATAGAACTAGAGATTGGACTGTAGTATGTGCTCAAGGACATCTGTCCTAGCATCAGGAATAGAGACAAATATACCCGTAACCCAGCTCAGCAGAGGACTAGGGACATAGGCCAAAGCTTCCCTGCAGCTCCTAGATGGGAGGTGGTGGTCTGGGAGAGAAGAGAAGTGGGGTGGAGTGAAGGTAGCAGGTGAGGCTGGTCAGAGCAGTTAAAGCCTTGGTGAACACTGGAAGCTGGCACAGGCCCAGGATGTTAATGAGCCAATTTAAAGTGGTATGGGTATTCAGATGTTTCACACTTGTTTGTAGGTTTCAGCTTCTCTAACCTTTCGTTACAATCGGCTCTTGATCTTAACTTCTTCCCCCCCCCCCCCCCCCACTCTAATGTGACAGCATCTGCTTCAACTGAGCCTGTTGCTTTGACATGGTTTCGGGTCATGAGTGATTACCAGACTGGCTGAAGGAGTACTGATGTTGCAAAATAAGAATTATATTGTCTGACAGTTTGAAGATCTATTGTGTAATCCTCTTTGCAGCCTTCTTTCTGTAGGTACACATTCACTGTTTTCTTAGGTAAAACTCCCCAAGACAGTTTCTGTCTGACTGTACTATGCACTAACACAGTAGTGTCCAGCAAAAATGCTTTTTGTTCTCTCCGCTATACAACTTTGATCCAGTGTTAAAGACGATGCTTTTCTTTCCCAGCTGGATTTCAGTTGTGTAGTAGACATACACAGAGACAGATAAACAGTGTTGGTATATCAACAGTAATAAGAAGAAATAGTTTTTCCAAAACCGAATTACCTTTCTCTCTTTAGCCAATGGAAATGTAATTCTAAACATCAGAACAAGTGAGCAACTGAGCTGGAGGAGACTGACTCAGCAGATGAGTGGTCATAGCACTTACCTGAACCAGAGAAGCTGCAAGTCCTGTCCACCTACCCCAAATACATGTGTACACTTAGCTCTTGTCTGGAATGCAGAGTACAAGCACTATGAGAGTCAGAGCTAAGACTGTGTTAGGAAGCAGTAGATTAATTCCTTAGCCACTGGGTGATTGGCTATTGCAAATGGTGTTGCTATTTTTCAGGACAAGTTTTGTATAGTTCTTGGGAGTGTGAGGTGTGGGGTGAGAAGCTTCTGCAGCTCTGTGCTACTGGCTCCCAACAATAAGATCAAGCATACATACCCAGCCTGTTCTGTAGCTGGCCCTTGGATCCCAGTCTGTTGAGTTGATTGGCACATGGGCATATGAGCCCCTGAGGCTGCAGCCCCATCTCTGTTGGTACATATCCCTCATTCATGCGCATACACACACACACGCACCTCTCACTTGCCCTACAGACCCCATGATCTCTCTAAGAGCCACCTGGGACTTCCCCACTCCCTCAGTAGTTAGCTCTTGGCATGGTCTCATCCCTTATTCACCCAGGAAAAAAATGACATTGAGTAAGACACGACAGTGTGGGCAAGGCTCAGGGCATGGCCAGACAAGTGTATCTGTTTGTACTTGGTGGGCTTATTTATTCTTTCATCTCTCTATTTTCCTTCATCTGTTCCTCCTCAAATCGCTACACCAATCCCTTTCACAACCTCTGGTTCCCTCCCTAAACACATAAAAAATCTTGTGCAATCCTAAAATGCTCTCCACTTCTTCCTTCCTGTAAGGTGTTCTAGCCTCCAGGTGGTCTGAAGAGTGATCATAGGAGCCCTTCCACTACCTCATGTTGATAAGTTTCACACCTGGACAAGCCCTCCTGTGACAACCCTTAATTTGGGTTCCCACCTGCCCTCATGCCCCTGTGCTCTTTTTGGCTTGAGTGTTGTGAACACTTGAGGGAGTGAGCTGTTGAAATGCTGAAGGTTCCCACAATGGGCCTGGTAGTAGCTGAGGCAGTGCGTTATTTGGATTCTCTTATGTGCCATTTCTGTTCTCCTTCATCTGTGTGCTTTCCATCACACACCCTAACAAAGGACTTTTATTTTCATTATTTTGCTTTAATATAACGCTATCCACCACCTCTAAGAAAACTCCAGCTAATGGAGAAAGCAGTGGCATGACTCCCTAGCAACACAGCCTACAAAGAGCATACTAAATCCTGTCTTCTGCTTTGTTCGGTGGCTACATTGGGAAAATTGATTGGATTTGGCCAGTAGGGTATAAATTACGGAAAGCCACTCATGGATGTACCCTGCCAACTAACCTTCTTGTATTTAACTGAGTTCAAATAGCATTGCATCTGTTTGAGCCTCTTTCCCCTTCTGAAAGGCTGACGGGTGAGTAGCACTCAGGTCATTCTTATTCTCTCTATTCAGTCAATGCCTCTTGTGATGATCAGCTACCTAGTGTTGGTCCAAATGGCTGTGCTTTCAGAAAGGCACAGTACACCACAACTGACTGCTCCTGTTTGCTCTTCTGCAAGTTCCTGTGTGTGAATCCCTCTGAGCACAGCATGCTCACCAACCGGCAGGCTCTGCAGGGCCACATTCCAAGAGATTTCTCAGCAGTATTTACTGTGGAGCTATGTGTTGCAGGAACTTCATACAAAGACAGGACAGATATAGCAAAATTGTTAAGCCCCATTTTTTATTTTGCAGCTTCTCCATATAAGGGCGAGGATAGTTTTGCCTCAGGTGGAATTTATCAGGTCAGTTGGCCATTCTCCAGAGTAATATGACAGCATCCTTAACTGAAGCATAGAGGTCGTCATACCAGTGGGGAATCCAGCTGGCAATAAACCACAGTAAAAGATCAGACATAATAAGGAAAAGCATCAATATTATAGCATAGTTGTCAGATCACCAAAGCAGGGCTTTTCACACAGGATACAATGGATCCTCATCTGTGATAATTGGTGTTATCTCTGTTGTCTGGCACCTCAAAATCTCCTCAGGATTTTGGCAAAGGCTTTGATAATGGCAGCATGGTAGCTGCTTGTGTTTGTACTGCTTGTACACGCTCCAAGTAACACAAATGCTCACAGGTGTCCTTTTGTCAAGATGTTACTGTAAGTTTTCCTGAGCTCCTTATCTTCCCTGAAAGAGCAAAAGGTTAGTAAGTAGCAAATATGGATTGAAATACCTCCTGTCCTACTTGTAGTCTTGTGGTGCAGAACTTCCTTGGAGAAGTAGTCTAGAAGATTTCAGCTAATACAGATATTTAAAAATATATTAAAATATATTAGAAAAGGGGCAAATGGTGAACTGATAGAGACTGCTGACAATATTAACATGTTTGCAGTGTTGAAGGCAAAGACAGCTACGAAGAACTGCAGATGTATTGCTCAACATTGAGTGGAAGTGTGTTGAAATAGTTGAGGTTATCAACACAGATAAAAGTAAAATGATGCATATGAGAAAGATGTTTTCCTTAGCTGTCATCTACAATTACTTTTTTCTAGGCTGACCACATCTAATTAAGAATGAGACTTTAAGGTTACCTGTATTTTAAGATCTATAAAAACACATTGGACAGAAACACTGAAAAACAGTAATTAAGTATTAGGAAATAGAGAAGGATGTAAGTTGTTAGGCTATTATAAAAGACAGTTATGCCTTTTAGTTCTGCATGCAGTTCTGGTCTCCTTGTCTCAGAGACTATGGTAAAGCTGAAGAAGTTTCAAAGAGGTGCAACAAGAAAGATCCAATTTGTAGGTCCTTTGAGATGCAGCACTGACCACACACAAAGGGCAGAGTACATAGATTGGGACTCTTAATCCAGACAAGAGTTATCTACAGAAATATGGGTCGCAAAATGTGACCTTCTGGGTGGTTCTTACTGCCCACTCCAACATGAAAGCTGAGAGACATCAAAGGAAAATAGGAGGTGGCAGATTCAGAACAAAACAGAGGAGACAATGCTTCATACTGTTAAGCTGTAGGAATTCTTGTAATAAACACTGGGTACTGGGGGAATATTTGGAGGATGTATCATTATATATCTGCAGTGAATTTATACCCTCTTCCTGAAATGCAACCTCTTAGATATTTTTTTTTTTCAGGGATATATTTATTTATTTATTTATTTATTTTCCTAAAAGCTCACAGGAGACACAGTACAGGGGTTTCTGGATGTATGTTGCTTTCCTCTTTGCAGTTTCTTGAGTTTGTCCCACAAAAGCTGCCTTTTCCTGCTGGAGCCAGCCGTTGCCAGTGCTGAAAGCTGTGCCTGCAGATATCTTGGCTGGCTTCTCCTGGCTCAGTGCCCAGGCTGCACATGCTGCAAAGTGGGGTCCCTGTGAGGGAGCCAAATAGCTTGTTTCAGAATGATGAAGAGATTGATCACTTGGCCACAGCAGACAAACATCCTGGTTAGGAAATGCTCGTCAGACCAGTAACACTATGCTGTTTTTGAAAAGCTTTATGTCCTTGGTATGCTTGATCTCATTTGTCATGCAGATCTTTTAGATGTCTGTTTGGTAATGGCATCCTACCAGTGCACCTTAGGATACTGTAAAATCCACAAAGAGAGAGTCAGGTACAGATGAAGGCCAGTTTGCATGCTTTCTTCTCAGTTGGGTGGGACAGTTTTCTGGTGTTCCCCTGACTGGTAACACATCAGAATTGTTTCCCCTGATGGCTTCACTGCATGTTTAATTTAATCATGGTCAGATTATTTCATCTCACTCCAGTTTCTTTTACTCCCAATCCTCTCTTTTAAGACATTTTCACATTCAGCTAGCTCTTGGACAATGTGACTGTTTCTTATAGACACAAGTGCTTCAGGATATGATTCTTACAATCCAGCATTGTTCACTACAAAGACAGTAAATCAAGATTTTGAGATCATACCCTGCTGCTGTTTGTAAGGTAGTTTTCACATGCCTATACAATCGTCTTCCAGAAAACTCTCCTCTTATACTTTCCTTGAAGTTACTTTAATTCTAGTTTCAAATCACTGGTTATCAGGATCATGCTACAGCATTTACTTTCTCTGATATGTCCAGATTAATTGTGGAGTTACTGGTATACAACCAATCCTCAGTTCTGCTTGCAGTTAATTCTGCAAAAATTAAGTTTGTTGTCTGTATTTTCAAATCCAAGTTGGATCCATGCAAATGCATGTTTTTGCATAAAGACAAAGCATGCTGGATGTTTTTGTGCAGTGCTGTGCTGAGCAAGTAACCCCAGCCAGACCAGTTTGTCAGCTGGAGCCACTGAGCATGTGTGCATTGTCCTCAGAAGGCTTTGTATTCTAAGAGTTTTGTCAGCTTGTGTGCAGTATGGCAGGAATGCACAGGGCAAGTCTTACTCTAATGCAGAATGTGAGTCACTAAGCCCTTTTCAGAACACATGCAACTAGCAGCATATCATGATGTTGTAAACATTTGTAAACTCCACAGGCTTTTGAATTAGCAAGGAAGTGCCTCTGTTTTCATACGTTTTAAATCTAGCATGAGGACTCACCTTTTTGGGTGGAGGCTGGGATATACTTATTAGAAAACAAAGATTAACTCTGGAGAATTCACAGCAGCAGCAACAACAACAACAACAAAAACCAAACCAAAAAACAAACAAAAAACACAAAAGGAATCAGAAGAAACAACTATGTGGCTTTTTCACTCTGAGTAAATATAGAAGTTAAGCTACTGGCAGTGTTGAAGGGGTGTAAATACTGTGGTTTTTGACTGGATAGCTTTTGCAGGGTGAAGGGGTTTGCCAAACCATTCAGTAGTTACAGTTACTGGAGACCATGTTCTTCAATGTGAGGTTAAGGCACTTAATTGCAACCTACTGACCAAATACTGCTGTGGGAGTCTGTACCTTGTCTCTACTCCACAGATTGCTGCTTTGATTACCTACTACCTACTACTACTACTATTGGTTGCTGCACATCTCCCCACAACAACCTCCCCTTTTTTTTTCTTCTCTAGTTGTAACTTTGACCAGTGCTTTCCTTGACTATATGCATAAATGCCCTTTCTCTTCTAACCTGTAGTGCTAAAATTTCCTTTATTTTTTGTAATAAGAATAAAGCCAATTGACTTCAGCTAGTAGGCTAGTTTAGTCCAGGGACTACGACATTTTTGGAAAGTGTCAGCATAAATGATAATTTTCATGCAGTTTCAAATTTCATGCAATCATAAAATAGGTTGGTTTTTTTTGGAAAATTTTGTGCACAAGCATTTAATATCTGCCTACTTCTTTCCTGTTCTTACTTGTTTGTTAGTTAAAAAGAAAACTGTAAGGATCGTTACATGTCAGACCAACCTACTGGTGGGCTTTATAGTCTGAATTGATTTCTGACTCCTCATTTAATATTCTCCCACGTAGTTCCTAATGGGAACCAATACTTACTCCTTTTTGCTATCTGACCGTTCTTTCTGTACTTGTCTTCTCTTTGTAAAGTACAAACAGTTACCTGGAAACATCTCAGTGCTCTTGTTATGTAAGCAAACACACCTGTGGTATGTTTCTTTTCTTTTAGTGTGTTAAGAAAAATTTCTTAACCAACGCAAAGCCTCACAAACCCTTCAACCGACAATACTGGTTTTGAGAAGCAAAGTATTAGAAGATAATGGAGGGCCATAGAAATGCTAGGCCATCTTAGCCTGGTGTCTGGTATCCAAAATAAGATGTCGCGTTGTCAAATCTCAGCTCTCAGATGTAGTTCCTGCCCTGCAAGTGCTGTCAGAAGAAAGCCTGGGGAGTTTTCCCAAACACGACGTGGGCCAGCCCTTAGCACTGCTACTGTACCAGCTTCTGTGAACTTATGCGGTCAGCACAGGGTATGCGTAGGCTGCCTGCAGCTTAGGGGCCATCTTTAGTATCCATGAGGCAAGTAGCACCACATCTGGATTGAGATCTGTCAAAAGAGATGAGCTTTAACACTCAGTGCAGAGCAGCAGGATGAGGAGGACAAAGACAGAACTGCAAGGTGACTCCAGTTGTATGTTAATCTTAAGTGCTGTCTATGTTGCAGTATAATTTAAGTGCAATCCTTCAGCTCCAGAATCAAAAAAGGCTAAAGATTCTGTGCTAATTAGTAATCTCTGGAGTCACACAGCTCTCTAATAACTACCTAGAGATCAAAGACATTTCATGTCTAGCATATTTTAATATCAAGACAGAATTAATGTTGTAATTTCTGTAATTAAGGTCTTGAAATTAGTGTTTAGAAAAGGCCTATTTTTGTATGATGATTCCCATCCAACAGTAAAATCAAAGTTCTGGTAGCTGGCCAAGATGCAAAAGTTGTTTGTAGGTCATTGTAGGATTTCCCCAGCAGGATGACAGGGACTCACAACACCCACTCCCTATGTTTCTACACATGACAATTCCCATGTATGGGCGATGAAGAAAGTAACGTGAAAAGAAGAAAACTTCAAACATAGTGTATGGAAGAAAAAAAAAAAAAGAAAAAAGAAATTGTAAAGCTCATTTTCTTACACAGAAGTTTGACTACTGGTCAGAGAGCATTACAAAATGCATTAGGATGGCTAAAACAGTTTATGCTATCTGTGATTTGGAAAAAAAAATCCTGATTGTTTTAACCTCTACATGCTTTATTCATTACCATGGTGGTTAAGTGTTATGATTCCAAGATATGGTTTAAATGGAGTGATGCATAGCATAGCATAGAGCCAGTTCTCAGCCACGTCTGTACTGAGCAATGGTTTTTATATCAGTAACACCCAAGATATTCATGGCTAGGTTTCCTCAAATCTCTCTTGCATATTTGTCTAGTATTTCCACTGCATAAACAATCTTCTCTCACATTGCTATTACTAGTCTCCTTCATAAATTTTCTGTTTCACTGTATATGCTGCCTTGTATTTGCTTATAATTACTCCTAGGTATGTAATAAATCTTTTCATTAAAATAAGCCATGTTCTACGTTACTTCTCAGAGATGTCTTAACTCTTCTCTCCTGCTACTTCTGTGTTTTACAGTATTGGTACAGTAAACACAGACATTCATGAATTTAATGCCATCCTGCTATGAAACAGTGAGATTACAGGTGTGGATATTAGGGTCCGCAATAAAGAAATACGATCAGCAAGTAATGATCATGTTTTCTTCTGAAAGATCAGTCTCTGGAGTACCTTTGAACATGGTACTGGTATGCCCATCTGCCTTCTATCTTTGTAAGGCCTATGCAGGGAGTAATTAGGCTGTTGCATGGCAAAGAGCTTGGTCTTAAAAGCAGCCTCAGGAATTTCTTCTGTAATTATTGAAGAACTACAACTCTGGTCCACTGTAACAGTCAAGATTTGAACACAGTTTTCTGTGTTGATGTTCCCAAGTCCTCCAGCAGTACTGTGGACAAATATTTTGATTTCATGAAGGGAGCTGATGGAATTGTGTTTGACCCATGTGTTCCAAGGAGCAAGATACTATATGGCACCAATATGATTTTAGTCACAGATGAAACATGAAATTACCAGAATACATAATCTGGAAAGGGCTAATATTCCCAGTCAAAAGGAGAAAGAACACCATCAAAAAAAATGAAAGTTCTATCACATTTCACACAATGCAGGACAAGGGCTGTTTGCAACTGCTAGACAGGTTAAACAAGAAAAAAAAAGTACTCTCCAGCTTTTACTGGTACAACTGTAAATTTCCCCAAATACCCGTACAATTGTAAAAACCCAAAAACACTGCTTCCATTTTGTCCCCTGGGAGATAAGTTTAAGAAAGCGCACCCTGTATTTTCACTTTGCTTGTGATACTGCACCTTAGGAGAGGCTCTAGATCCCATCTACTATTTCCCTTTCTCCTGTCCACTTCCTTCACCCCAAATATCCTTTTAAAACAGTATTTTCTTTTTGATGTCCAAACAACAACGCTAAACAATTGAAATTTTAAATAATGATTGAGGATTTTTTTTATTCATTTAAGTTTCAGTATCATTACAGAAAATGTTATGGTACAGAGTTGTTTAACATCAGTTTTATTTCTTTGCTCATTTAATTTCCACACGAATGCTGGTAACACTAATATCTGTACAAGATCAGTCTTTGATTTTTTTTTTCTGTTTTTAGTTCTGTACATTTTTAAATGTATTGGTTAAAAAGGCTGTCAGCACTTAAGGAAGCAATTTTTTGATTGCTGAAATAAAAGGTATCCAGTTACTGCCCAAGAGTACTGAGCTGGGTGGCTGCCGGGACAAGAGAGATCCCTGAACGCACAGCGAGGTGAGGAAACCTCGGGGCTTCATTGGGTTCCCAGTGCAGCCACTCTGCTTTTGGCACTGTGCACATCAACACGAGATACAAGATAAAGAACAAGCAGAAGCTCTCTGTGAAGCGGTTATGAAGCATACTGATAAGGGAAATCCAAGTGTTGTCTACGCTAGTATAAATAAGCAGACAGCCTTGTTTTAAGAGCATAAGTAGTTGTATCTTAAAGATGAGAAAAAACACAAGTTCTGCAGGCACCTACTGCTGTCTACTAAAAGCTACCGCTATTAGAACTAGCATTGAACACACAAAGCAATTGCAAGGAAAGGAAAAAGTTGCTTTGATATAATCAGAATAAATTTCTTTGTTAAGATTTCTTTTTAAAGTTTTTTTAAAAGGTATTTATTTAAATTCCATTTGAAATATAATTCAAGATGTTGACTATACTGATCAACTTTTATCCAAATCAGAAAAACTAGCTGTGCCGTTGCATATTACAGGATACAGTCAATGATATGTGGACATGCATCAAAGCTTCGCTCTTGCTGGTGACATCATAGCCTTCCAATGACCATGACATCCACCACCTCCCCCTTGTGAAGCTCCACATACTGCTCTGTCTTTGGAGGTAGCATCAACAGTCCATTGGCACTGCGCATACTCATCAGACGACTGCTCATCTGATTCCCTGCAGAAGGGTGAGAGAAAAAGTTCAGTTAATTTTTCAGTTAGTTAATTTCAAATGCCGCAACATGCCAGATAGGAAACAAGAGCTGCTCTTGCAAAGATATGCTAACGTATTAATGAAGCTCCAATATATCTTTTCAAAGATGAGTAGAAAGAGGCAATTATGAAGAGATTTGTCAGCTTTCCATTGTTATCATTCTCAAAACTCTCATTCTCTTGCTGATTACTTTCCTATCCAGCCTTCCATTTTTTTTTCTGTTAGGTCTTTGCCTATACTTCATTTTATGTTGTTGTAAATTACTTTAATGTTGGAGTTTCTAATCCTATCAAAATTACTTCATTTTTCAATTTGTATATCTAGTTCAGATTGTATAGAGACTAAAACCAGCACAATCTAGAATTTTTTAAAATATACCAACTCCAAAGAATGGGTTTCTTTGGGATACTGAGCTATACAAGAGACCCTGGAGATGAACAGTATAGTGTTGTTTGTACTATCAAAAAATGCAGTAGAAAATCATGCCCCTTAGTTTGAAAGCCAAGAAACTTCTGGATTGACAGGTAAATCATTCCAGACAGTCTGCTCGAGCAAGGAAAGAAGTGATGTGCAACAAAACAGCTAAAATACTCAAAAATAGTATTTATCTCAACTGTAGCTGAATATCCAGAAGTATCCCTAGATAGAAAACATGATTAATAAAAGTCTTAGTCTGTGCTAAGAGAACATATACTGCTGTTTCTTCTTCTCCAGTTCAGTTAGAATCACACTTCTTCATTCAAATTGTTTCTATCTACAGCCCAATGTGTGTTTATTTAGTACAAAGAGTAAAAAGTAAATGTGCCTCTGAGTGCAAACAAGCACAGATGAGTATTTACAAAAAGAACACTGGCATATTGTGTGTGTGTACAAAGGTGTGTTATCCTGATAAAAAAAAGTTTTAACAATTAAGTTGGTAAGACATAGCATGAATTTCATATCATGACTGGGTAGCATAACTGTATACGTGGATGTGCACAAGTCAGAAAATCAGTCTGCATGAGAAAGCTTATATGAAAATACATGTGCGGTGGTTTTTTTTTTTTAAGCATGTATGGTGGACTGACAGGACCTGTGAGTGTATCTGTCAGTTTTTGTAACTGGGCACTAACCTGTACTCTGTGCCCAAGGTAGTGGTTCTTGGTGATGCCAAGTCAGTATGCACCGATGATATTCTGGGCGGGGGTCCAATTTTACATCACATGATAACTGTAGAGGAAGCAAAGAAAGGATGAAAATGTCATGCATTCAGATATCACTGTCTAAGATAATAGAATCATCTGTTCAATCTTTTCCTTAATAACAGTCTTTTAAAAAGCTTGCATTTCTAGGCTACATGGTGTCTAGAGCAAGATCAAAGGCTGTAGGAGGTAGAGACTGCACTATTTAGGGGAGATACAACTATGATATTACAATATCAAAGAGTATGCTGCAGTCTGCATGCATTAAGTGGAATATTCCAAAGCTGTTCTTTTACTGGGAGTTCAAAGATACTATCTCTCTGGAAAAAAAAGCTTTATTATTTCTAGTCTCCGGCTCACATATTGTACAGATAAAAAAAATTATTCACATTCAAAATACTGCCAGTCCTGACAAAAGGGAAATGACCAGTCTTTGAAATGAAAAGACATACAGGAGATTGCTCAAAATGAAGTTTAATGGAAGCACACTGGAAAAATATATGCAAACATGAGGGTCATGTTGGAGTGTCACATTCCTCAGAACTGGAATGCTACAAATTGCTGTCTGTCTTACAACACTTTAGCTGTAAGATAAAAGAAAAAGATGGACTACTGAGGAAGCATGTAAGAGAGACACAAGGGATGAGCAGTAAGAGAAAAGTTTCTGCAATGCCAAGAGCAATAGAAAAACTGTAAAAGGTAACCTGCTTTTTGGTACCTTCTTTAAAGCAAAAATAGGAGAATAATACATTATTAATACAGATTCAAGGGCAGTTACTAAAGAATGAGTGTACCCACCATTTCTTATGAGAGTAGCATTAAGAGTTTAAAGAATTTGCATTGCTTAGGTGGGAGCCATGTGGATTACTTAAATAAACAATCTGCTCAAGAGCAGAAAGACTTTGAAGTTTGTACTTTCTAATACAGAACTATCTCACTCCTTAAGTATTTCCAGATTATTATTATTATTATTTTTTAAACCATAGGTTAAAACAAATGTCCGTTTTTTTTTTTGTTTTTTTGTTTTTTTTAACAGTGAAGTGTCCTCCCTGCCTGACTGGCATATGGCTGCATCTAATATCTATACACCTTACTCCCCTAGTTGGCCACTTTTAGAAATTACGGGACTGCATATTAACATCAACAGATTCAAGTCTATGCCTCTGTTTTCTGTGAAATTCCTTCAACTTGTCAGAATTGGTCTAGTGTTCAGATCCCCCAGACCAAGACAGTGTTTCTAAGCTCAAACAGTAGTGTTTCAACAACTAGAGGGAACTTTCAAACACAGGACAAGCTTCTTACCCTGGCTTTGATAATGGTGGGCCGAGGATCCAGGATTCCCTGCATTTTCCTCAGTGCAGGAACAACAAAGAGATTGCAGGTGACAACAGCTGACACAGGATTGCCTGTAGGACAAAGAATGGTAGTGAAAGAAAGAAAGAAAGAAAGGTGGTGAAAGCCTCTTCATTTACTCTCTGAAAACAATATCCTATTTTTATAACAATCATACCCTAAAGATCCTAAAGAGCTTTCCATGCTGCGTACAGGAAACTGCCCACTTATGTCTGGGGTGGCACGTGGCAAGTAAAACTCCTCAAAGCTATACTCTCTGACTAATGGTGTCATGAAATTCTGCTCTGATCACAGCTGCTTTGTGTTCCTCAGGCTGCACCATTTGCTTCTGTTCTCCTGCAACCTTTCTTATTACATCTAGATTTATCTGAGGTGGGGCCAGCGCTCATTATGCAAAGGTATAAGTCCAAGCTCATATGGATATGGATTAATGATTAAGGTTTCCAAGACCAATGGAAAAATAGGTATTATTAAATAACTTTCTATTCCCTAAGGGAGTTGCACGAAGCTTTAACATGATTGCTGAGGAGAATTCTACTGCTTTACATGGTTTCTGTTGACTCAGAAGAGAGGTGTACAACTAACTTCTGTCAAACACCTCTTGTCTTACACATCTAGTCTTCCCTAGAAGACAGTTCTAATGTAAATAATATGAGAGAGAGATGTTCCGTTATCTCTGGCCTGGTGAACACATACTGAAGCAGGAGAGAGAAACAAGCCAAAAAACAGTAGAGACATCTGAACATCACTAGCTAATCAAGAAGAGGATACCTTGTTGTCAGAAGTCTGTGCAAAGCCAAAGCAAGAAGAATAAAATTAAGGGGGACAGAGATTTGTAGACAGATTCCCAAATAAATATTTATTCGGAACTCCCTGTTTTCCTCCAGCATGCAGGAGGTGAAGCACTGCTGCCCTCTCATGTTCCGAAGTATGAACATGACAAACAACTTCCATTCTGTGATGTATTTCTAGGCACTCTCTAGATCTCATCTCCACTTTCAATATTTTAAAATGGATGTGCTGACATTCAAAGAATTTCTATCTGTAAAATGGAAGGAGCTGTGGGAAAAACCACCCTTGCACAGCATATTAACAAAAGCCAAGGAAACTGCTGGATGGAAAAAATCATAAGGCCTGCATCCCAACCAGCACATTCTGAGGACAAGAGTAAGAACACCAGACACAGGTGTTGTGAAACATCACTGTTCTGTTTCAGATCTTGCCATCTGTGCACAGCAACAAAAGTAATCCACAAAACATCTTACCTGGGAGCGCAAAGATTATTTTTCTTACACCATCAATATCCAGAGTTGCAAAAGTTGTCGGCAGGCTATGGAAAAGGAAAACTTATGATCTGTGCTGCACTTTGACTGAACCTTATTACATTATTATTTAAATTATTTAGAAAATAAAACAAATGGTCATTTTGCTTCTGTTGAGAAAATATCCAAGAGTAGACGAATTAATACACTGTATGTCAAACAGGTATTGGACCAGAGAGATTATCACGTCACAAAGGAGTAATGAAAGAAAAATCTTACCCACACCCTGGGCTCACAGAAGGGCTCCAAGAGGAAGAATCTCCAGTTAGAGATCCTTCCGCCTTGGGAGTCAGCCCTTAAATGGGGTCTAGGAGGGGTGCAGCCAGGCTCCACCCCTTCTGGTCACTCAGGTGAAATTGCGTTCACCTGTGCCCTTGCAGCTGACTCAGCGCTCACCTCAGGTGGTCAATCAGAGGTTCAGGCTGTGATTGAACAGTTCCCATATAGTACACACACAAAAAAAATGAGATTCTATCTTACTGTCAGAAGCCAAATCAACCAGTAAGTTATACCAAAATTAAGTTGTTACAGAGCTGTATTTGTTTTTTATATAAAGTTCTCTCTTTTTTTTTTTTTGGTAACATTAGTGACTCCCGTTCCCTTTACTCTAGTGTTTATAGCAGTATTAATAATGGGACAATATTTCAGAACAAATAGTCCACAGATGAACAAATTCAGATACACAGGCAGTACTGCTCCTGAATATGATCTCCATCCAAGCTAACTCATTAAAAAGATTTCTTACCCTGGTTTCATAAAAACTCTGCCAAAGTGAATCTGTGCATGAAGATCAATATCCAGCACCTGTTTAAGGTAGTCCTATTTAAATTACAAAAAAGAAAATCAATTAAGTAACATCAAAGTGGCTTACATCATCTAAGTGTTCAAAGCAATTAACTGATATCAAATGAAGATGAAAGACTTGCTATATCCTGAAAGTGCTACAGTCCAATTGGGAATTTCCAGTATTTGAAAGAAAGTATTTTCAAAAATAAGACGTGAAGAACAGACTCATTTCAGGTGCCAAACCTGACTCTACAAGGACACAATAATATATTTACTTAAAAGTCAGCTGCAGCAACAGAATATTTAAGGATCCCACAAAGAGGCTATTAAAACATTCTCTCTGTTAAAGATGGAAAAAAAAAAGCCTTTATGATTCAAAGTTAAGCCTTAAAATCATCAGGTTATTTAACTTTTTGCCACAGAAGCTATCCTGTGGCAGAGTAAGAGATCTCCTAGTACTTTTGAATTCAAGACTGCACTGTAGAAATCATAGTTTTCCAGGATACTGTAATTACTGTCATTTCTTGGGGATGTGGTCAGGTTTAACTATCCTAAGTTTCTTAGAAAGGAAAAACTGTGGATGGCTTTTGCAATAGTTCAAAAACAATTATGCATAAATACTACTGATCCAGTTAAGAAAACTGGAATTACATATTCAGTCTTCATTAAAAATTGCTACATTCAAAGATTCAGTATACTATCTGTTGTGTTTAGTGAGACTTCAGACAAAGGACATAACAATCATCTGCTAAGACAGACTTTGGAAGTAGTAAATCTGAAATTCCCTTGCAGTTTTCCCATTTTTCTCTTTCTTTCCTTCTTTCTTTTGTTGTTGTTGTTTTTCAAATACTTGGAAAGCAGCAACTTTTTTTTTCAGCCAGGCGTGAATTCTCACTCACTGAATGCATTAACCAAATTTTTATTTGCTATTTAGTTTTTGGATGTTCACAGTTATTTCATTACATGTCCTGAATGCTCAGTATCAGAGGGAGAACTGTCAGTGGAATATAGGGCCCACTGACTTTATGCAGTTGCCTAAAATTCAGGCTAGGGAGAATTTAGCCAGAACGTGTAAATGCCTGTAAGACCATTCAGCAGTCTAGTCTCTTTCTAGAGTTCCCATGTCTGTACTAGGTCACCACACTCCCAATTTAAAGACCAGCACTTGGCCTTTGATATTTTTCTAGGAATACTGAGAGGAATAAAGGAATTTAAAGTAATTGGCGTTGGTTTAATTTGTTAATCATTTCTTTGACGTATCCAACAATATGATTTCTACTCAGAAAAGTGACAAAAACAGCACTCATGTTTGTCATCTCCTAATGGCTGACTTTAGTATCTGTTATTTATAAAAGGAGAGATGTTTCTTTTACCTGCCAAACTCACAGATTCAGTCTGGGATCAAAAAGTAATCTGAGTTTTCCTTCGCATAAGTCATGATTAATAAATCTCCTGCAGGTTCATCTACGCCCCACCAGCATCTGTGTATCCCTATTTTCTTTGATGGTTTTGGCACAGGGATTACCAACAGGAACTCAATCAACAATTCTGTTAATGATTCAAAAGGCAAATATATCAGCTCACTGTGTCTCATATGTATTGCCTCTGTAGGACTATCAGGAGTAAAATGTGATAAAACTATTTTTGTAACAGATACAGCTCTGGCACATATAGGAAATAGATATACTAAATGAGAAAGAACTATTTATACACTTAGCTGCTTTTCAAAGTACTTGCAAAGTAGCTTTGTTCTATCTACATTTTACCTGCTCTAAGAGTAGAAAGAAGTCTGTTGTCTTCATGTGCTATTAACCTATCACCTTTGTCATCATAACTATATAAATAATTCCTTGGTTAAAAAAATGCAAATCACTTACATCAAGAACTAGAATCTTCCCTTTTGCTTTATGCCTACTATAGTACAGTAATAAGAAGAAATTAAATGAAGATAGTATTGAAGGCTATTTTCTTAATTATTCACACTTAAATGTTCCAAAAAAGAAAGGAAAGAAAAAGAAGGGAAGAAAGGAAGAAAGGAAGAAAGGAAGAAAGGAAGGAAGAAAGAAAGAAAGGAAGAAAGGAAGAAAGGAAGAAAGAAAGGAAGAAAGGAAGAAAGGAAGAAAGGAAGAAAGGAAGAAAGGAAGAAAGGAAGAAAGAAAGGAAGAAAGAAAGAGAAAAAAAGAAAGAGAAAAAAAGAAAGAAAAGAAAGAAAAGAAAGAAAAGAAAGAAAGAAAGAAAGAAAGAAAGAGAAAGAAAGAAAAGAAAGAAAGAGAGAAAGAAAGAAAGAAAGAAAGAGAGAAAGAAAGAAAGAAAGAAAGAAAGAAAGAAAGAAAGAAAGAAAGAAAGAAAGAAAGAGAAAGAAAAGAAAGAAAGAAAGAAGGAAAGAAAGAAAGAGAAAGAAAGAAAGAAAGAAAGAAAGAAAGAAAGAAAGAAAGAAAGAAGGAAAGAAAGAAGGAAAGAAAGAGAAAGAAAGAAAGAAAGAAAGAAAGAAAGAAAGAAAGAAAGAAAGAAAGAAAGAAAGAAAGAAAGAAAGAAAGAAAGAAAGAAAGAAAGAAAGAAAAAAAAGAAAACAACCCCTTTTTAGAAAACTTTAATACAAAAGCGGAAGCTCTGATGACAGACTCTGGCTTGGAATTCTTATAAATCTTATAGTAAATTATACTTAAATTTAGCATACCTTTTCTCCCATAGACACGCCTCCCGATGTAATGATCACATCAGCACGGCTGATACCCTCATTCAGTGCATTCAGTAAATCATCTGGGCTACAGGAAAGAAGAAGTAAGCAGATTAGTAGCACGCAGCTACTATGAGTTACAGTGTAAGCATCTCTGTGCACAGATATACGTGTATATACACACACACGCTTTAAAAAGGAAACCCAACTAGGATAATACTGAGATCTTATCCTTCTGAAGCCTCCATTCATGAAGCTCTATTCAACTCAAGAACTGCAGCTGTATTAAGCAGACACTGTACAGGTTGCCCTCTTTCTATCTAAGAGCTCTGTATAATGAATGGAGGGATGACATAGGTTGGGACTGAAGAACACCAATAAAATCTATAAAGGCATGCCATTTGCACAGCTGGTAGCAATACAAATTATGATTTAGGTCAACTGACAGGTCTCTGCAGAGGGACCTGACCCATGGAAATTACTGTCCACCAAGCAGGCTGCAGTACTACCTAACTTATTTGATGTGTGTAAAAATGGGGGTAACTCTGTAGCATAAACCATACAAGAAGGCTGAAGGAAACCAAGAAGATGTTAAATGTGTACTCTGCATTTAACATTTGTGAACTGACCAGAAGCTAACCTATTGCTAGGACTTTTTGTCATGTTCCTTCAAAAGCATCAAATAGCACAGATCCTGAAATTAGTTTTTTATGAGAGGCTATTCCTTATGCGAATGCTGTTCAAAGAACTGGCAGTAATACTAATGAATGTACAAAGGAATTAATCTGGAATATGGGATCTCAGTTAGTTATTACATTACAATTACAAAAATACATTTATGTGTTATCAAGTCTTCTCAGGCTGCAAATGGCATGTATGCTATACTTAGTTAACATCTGCCATATGTCAGTACAAAATAGAATCACCTTTCGGATACTGAACTGGAAACAGAAAAGTCAAAAATAGTGTGTAAGATCTGGTTGACCTTTCAGAGAGCCTAATAAAATGTGTGTTCCAAAAGGTTTCAGACAGAGGAAGCCTTTCCTCTGAGCATCTCGTCTTTGCCTGGGGCTTGCTAAAATATGATTTATGCTGTACTTAGCATATCTTTGTGCTGCGTGCACAACATTTGATGTGATGCAAGGACAACTCCCTCACTGAGTAGATAACTCAAGTGCATGCAAACATACACACTCCTCATCTATTCACCAGAGAACTCATAAACTTTTTCCACCTCAGTTGTCTTACAGGCAGAAAGACTTCAGAGCCCCTTCTCCACCATTTCCAATGAGTGATGCAGCATTCTGGTTGGCATCACACGTTGTGATTACGCTGCACAGCTTTTCTATGTAAAAGGGATGCTCTGAAAGTAATGCCTCCTATTTTATGACATCAGCCCACAATTACAGAAGCTGATGATTGTAATATGGCAGTAGGGTTTGAAACTTCCCACCAATATTCTGTTACATTTTATTGCTGTGAGACAGATGGCAACAGAGGGACAGTCTGACTAAATAGCGTCTAACATGGGAATGAATCAAAGGTCTGGCACTGAATTCCTCCATTTGGAAAAAAATGGCACCCACTGACATTCACTGATGCTTGCTGAACATCTGTGGAGCCCAAGCAGTAGATGTGAGCACATTAAGGTGGTGGGCAGCGTGTTTCAGCAGTGGTGGCAGTAACAGTGGGTCACCTCTGCTGGTGCAGATTTTGAGGAGCAGAGCATGCAGGCTTTTGTTCATCACTGCTGAAAATGCATAGCTAATGGTAGAGACTGTGTTGAACAAGAGTGTTTTGTAGCTTAGAATCTGCTCTATCAAAGAGCGTTATTGTTCTCTTTGTACCTGTTGAAGTTTCCATGAAAATAAATAGGAGACCTTACTTTTGGAGCAAGCTATGTATGTATGTATCCAGTCCTTAGGTATATTTCTTTGTAAGAGGTAGGCAACAAGCTACAGTAGAAGGAAAGGCATATTACTAGTGCTATAGTGTTGGCTGTAATCAGTCAGCTATAATGAAATACTGCCATTTTTCTAAAGGAAGGAGTGACTATACAGATTGTGGCATGACTCCAGGATTTGTGTAAGGTGTTAAATGGCAAGCTGTTTTAAGTTTCTGCATATCTTGGATGCTCTAACTAGCCTATAAATTAATGGTTGAACTCCATTTTCTTTGGGAGAAACACAGAACATACAGACACAAACACAGCTATCTTCTTCTTTGTTCTTTATGAAGCAGAAACATTTTCTCAGATGCCCTTTCTGAAATTTCAGGATCATTTTATCCAAAACCAGTACAAGTCTTCACTAGTTATCAAAGGAAATAAGAAAAAACAAGTCTGTTGCTGGCTACTGTTGGTGTCCTCTTCAGAACCAATTGTTTCATACTGATGGTCTAAGAAGGACTCTATGTAGTAAGATATGGCTTAAGATTATTATAGAGTTTGTAATAGAAAAGGTCTCTCAATATCTGAGTCTTCTTTAATCCTTGCCAATGATGGTGCAGGCTGGTATGCTCCAGGGAACACACATTCTTTATACAGGCGGATATAGTCCTTCCGTAAACACATTGACAGCTAGATACTCATGGCATTAGTCTTAGGCTAAGACTGTTTTAAGTGTAGTTTCCTCACTACATTGTGATGCAGGTGAGAATCTTATCTGGAGTTTGCTCCAGGCTGTTTCATTTGATCTTGCTTAATTGCTTAAAGGTTATTCATAGGAAGCAAGACCACTTGTTTGAGGAGGTCCTAATTCTGAAGTATGAAGCGTACTTGCTTTTGGTTGTGGTTTGAGAACAGTGGAAGGAACAGTATAAAGCAAACAAGTCTATATTTAACTGCTGTTAAATAGAATGGAAGTGCTCCAATTTATATACTGAATTTATACTGAATTATACATTTATAATATATAAAATTACTTACCAAAGGAAGAAACTAAAACAGTATAAGCCCAATCTCAGATCAGGTGAAGGCTTTGTTTATGAGAGTAGCATACCACTGGAGTAGTTTATCATAGGGTTTTTTTTTTATTACATGCCATGTAAAAGTTGAACATTATTGGACTTTTTTTTTTTTTGGCATTTCCAGTAGAATGTCCCATATAGTAGATCTCCTTCTTTACCACATGTGAAATGTGAAAAACATTTCTAAAATCTACTGCTACTTCCAACCTACAGCACTGTATATCCTCTTTAGTTTGTTGCAAATTCAACTGGATTCCTCCAAATGAATGATAAGATAGGAATATTACAATAAACTGAATGATTATGCTAGTTTGGTGGGGTTTTTTGTTTGTTTGTTTTTGGTTTTATTCCATAAAAGACATACACAGAATTTCATCCCTTGTCTTTGCAAGAGGCATCTCTCTTTTTCTGTATTTGGAATAGTTTTGTCACTTAAGTCTCTTGAACCTTCTTTATATTTTACTTGAGGCTGGTATTTTCACTTCCTCTGCAGTTAAAAATACAAGACACTCTCTTGAGTGGAGTAATCTTCAGTCAACAAAGTAGCAAACATTTTCTTTGCATTAGTAGAGTTAATGGAGAGAGTTATTGTTCAAATTGCACACTAACACATATCTGATAATCAGATAAAAAGATCTTCTCATTTCATTCGTTGCATAAAAAATGAGCAGCTTTCCATTTGGATTGACATGGAAATGAAATAAACTGAAGACTATTAACTTCTGGAAGAACAGAAAAAATAATTTTGGTATCTGAGCATAACAGGACAAGATTGTTCTAATGGGCTTGTGACAAATCACCACGAAGCTGAGAAGTAAACTCACTATTTGAGAAGGTACAAATCAGAAGTTCTCTTCTGAAACCCTGGCCATTTCTAGGGCCAGGATACTGAATTAACTAGACTGATGGTCTAATTTACTACAATAAATCCTTAAAAATGTCTTCTGAAAGTGCTATTATTGTATTTTTTATTCCCCATGGACAGGACTGTAACAGGTGCTCAAATATAATGGTGAATGCCTAAATCAGTGTAAAGGAGATTTGATGGGAAGTCTCATTTCCAGATGGCAAAATTCTTGTTTCATTTGGTGATTTTCAAAGTCAGAGTGACACTGTGCAAGAGAAGACTGTGCACTTCTCTAACGTGATGGAATTGATTTAAGAAACTATGCTCTGTGTGCTTCAGATTACATCCCAGCATCTTCTGTAAATACAACGAAGAAAATTGTTCTATAAGGATGACACGCAGTTTATGAAACTATTCATTACAGGTACATAAGTACAAACCCAAACTGTCTCTCAAAAAAGGAAGAAATCTCCATTTAGAGCAGATTGTGTCTGCACAAGTATATGAGTATTGTGTGTAGGCTGCTCTGAAAGTAATGCCTCCTATTTCTTTTCATGGAAACTACAAAGATAAAAAGAGCACAATAACACTACTTGATAGAGCAAATTCTCAGCTAGAAAATACTACTTTTCAACTACTTACCACCATTACCTATGCATGTTTGCCAGCAATAAACAAGAGCCTGCATGCTGTCCTCATAAAAATCTGCATGGCCATCCAGAATGCAGCTTCTCTAACTGTGCTCACATCCACTGCTTGGTCTCCACAGATGTTCAGCAAGCTTCAATGAATGTCAATGGGTGCCATCTTTTTCCAGATGGGGAATTAATTGCAACACATTTGCCTCATCCACACTTCCATGTCAGACACCATTTGGTCAGACTGCCCCTCTGCTGCCATCTGTTTCACAGCAATAAAATGTAACAGAATATTGGTGGGAAATTTCAACCTCTACTGCTATACCACCAACATCTGCCTCTGACATAATTGGGCCAACATCATAAAATAGGAGGCATTACTTTCAGAGCAGCCCTCATACACACATTTTTGAAGCTGCAGGCATAAAGATTTACATAAAAAGTCCATGTACTATTAAATATATCTTAATACTCTCCACTAATTGTGTCAGTTGATAAACAGACCTTCTATTTTACCACCCCGATTTCCTGCCCTCTTTATTCAGTTTTATATAGCAGAATGAATAGTACAATGTGGAAATTAGTTAGAGGGTATCTGTTATAGTGGCAGCAGCATGTGTAGAATCTGGTAAGTATATACATGACATCACAGTTGACATGCCACTTGGTTTAATTAATTTGAAGAGAGCTTTTGGAGGCTAGTGGTGTACCAGAATAGGAACACCTTCTATGTTCATGACAAATTCTGATTATCAAAGCTAGTTTGTGGAAAACCGTTATGAAGCACTTGGGTACTGAGCTGTCACTGAATTCAAAAGATACACGAGAGCTTAAGAGGTGGAACAAGACAATGATACAAGCCTCATTAAAAAAGACATCAACCATATACAAGATTTTCTTCCTTTCTATCAGAAAATAACTACAGTACAGTCAGGACGAAGGAATTCTGTTTTAAGTGCCATTCTGAAGTACCCTAAATTAAAGTATAATTTTCTCTTTCAAATAAAATCTATGCTGTTAATTCATTTCTGTTGATCCCGTTGTTGCACTTTATTCTCATTAATTATAAATCTGTCAACCTCTTCTTGTGATAGAACCCTTAACACCAGCAGTTTGAGACAAGTGCAATTAAACTGTTCATTTTTATCATTTAATTTAGAAAACAAATGAGCAAGAAATGATGAGCTGCATCACCTACCACTCTGCTGTAAATGTATGAAAACTGCAAAACTGAACCAGGGCAATTAGTTAGTACTGACTTAGCAAGCCACTGTGACAGTGGAGAATCTGTAGTTCACTGCTGATTTCCAGGACCATTTCCACCAAGTTCTGGCCACAGTAATCTCATTCTTTCAAAACAACCTTATTATCTGACAGTCACTTCCAGTCCTTGTAGTTTGCTATGTACAGCTATTGTAGTTGGATGATTAATAGGAATACTTCTGATAGTCATACTCTTCTGTACATCAGCCCAGGTTTTTATAAATCCAGATCTTTTGGAAAAGTCTACTTGCTAAATAGACGCATGCAACCTTAAAACACGGTGCCTTATACATATATTGAGTGGACATGCAAAAAGATGCATGCACCATAACGCACCATGATGCATGCAGAAGTGTTTTATTGTGATTACTAAGGCAGAGCTTTTTTTTTTTTTTTACTTTCCTACTGTTTTATTTCATTTGAAAGCATCTTATACATTTCAATAATGTGATGAAACAATCACCTCTTTAAACATGACTTCTCACAGATGCAGAGAACCTAGAGATTTCTGCACACAGAATGAAAGCAGAAGTGCTAGCAGTGGCTCTACACCAATCATGCTGAAGACGTAAGTAGATCAACTGCTCCTCTACAGCAGCTGACCACAAACTTCAAAAGTCCATGTGCCATCTGCATACCAGAGTTTAGCATATTCTGGTCATGTCCATGTGAAATAGTGGCTTGTGTTAGTTTTGCATCTCTTGAGATTTCTTTTCTGTTAAACAGATCTCTGAGAAGACAAAATTATTTAACAATGATACAAGAACTGCTAGAAATTCTTTTTGTGTGCAAAGATCCCAATAAAGTTTCTACTTTTATATCAGGAAAAAAAAAAAACAGAAGAAACACCTCCAAAACAACAAAGAATTTAACAAATGAAAAAAAGCCATTGTACTTGGAGATCTCATCAAGCTCAATGTCATTTCTGTTTGAGGAAACAGAGGATATAGATTTGATCCTTTATGATTAACTCATTTCTCTTCTTGCGCTCATTCACTTGAGGTGACAGATTTGAAAATGAACAGATGGAGGCAGCTGGGCATAAAGACAAAATCTGTTACCCACTTCTCACCTCATGGCTCAGAATATTTTACATACCAGTAATTTGCAGGATGCAGAACAGTGAATAGATGGCATATTAGGTTTAGCCAGCTAAAGCCAACTTCTGTAGAGTATATTTTGAATGTAACAGGAATTCTGTGTTTTGACTAGTATGGCTTTCCAAAGTAGAAGCTGATCCAACTTTGATGATGTATGTAAGAACATATGGGAACTCTTCTTGAACTGTATTTGTTTCAAAATTTTCTACTGTATTCCATCATATTCTCATAACATTTCTTCCTTCTACCTTCTGTGGTATTTCTCTGGAACACTTTGGGCAGATGCAAAATGTTCTTCCTAAGAATACAGGCCAGCTTGTTAGGAAAGCTGGAATCATTACTATAGTGTTCGGCTTGTTTAACGTGACTATGAAAGTTTTATTATCTAACAGCAACATAAAAGAACCTTTTTTCTTTTTACTGTTCCTCTAATTGATGCTGCTGTAAATAAGAATACTATTTCCCAGAATTATCTTTTTCATGTTCACATTTATGAACTCAAAAAGACTTTGATTAGAAGTGTTGAACTACTTTATTGAAGTTACCATGAGATCTGTCTAATACTTTTATTTATCTGGGTGACAATGTACTTTACTCCACTGCTTTTGTGGATTGTTTCAGAAGGCTCCCAGTCATATATATGACAGAATGACAAAAGACCAGAGACGTTAGAAATAGGAGTGAGGACATAACAGGAAAAGGTCCCATATTGCAGAAGCCATGTGCTTATGCACTGTGAAGCACATTTCTACATGAAAGCATTACATCATTGATGGCTGGATCTGTATTACATTTGTCTGCTGCTTGTGTATATTCATCTGCAAACACTTGTGAACTACAGTGATATTTTTCATTAAGACTGAAAGAAAAGGAACAAATTTTTGACAGTAGGTGCTGGTCTTCAGGTGCCATGGCACTGTACTAGCCAGAAAGCACTTTGGTGCTGCTGCTGGTAGAGTGCTGTCTTGGAGTAAATTAAAATGTTAAAAGATTCCATTTTTTTTAGGGCAACTGGTTCTGGATATTTCATTCCCCAGTGTCAGAAGACAAAAACATGATGCTTAGGTGTTCATAGCAGTACCAGTATTCACCCTAACTCCAGGGTAGTGTGTTAAGAAAGAGTCTGAGAACTGCTGGTTTCCATTAATTAATAAGTTATTCCTGGCTATTTTATTAGCTGAGGATAATGAACCTTAGAGATTCAATTCCAATACTTACCAGAAATTTCTGGGAAGTTGAATGCGATTTCAATACTAAAGATAGTAACTTATATTTTATCTTCTTTTTCAGTCTATATGGATTCACTGACAAGTTTTTACTTTTGGAAAGTGGAAAATATTCAGCAATTTAGTCAGGCTGAAATAATGTGACTGGAGATTACACTGCACAATACAGTAATCAATGCCAAAGACATTGCTCATCAGTAGATACGACTCTAGATATTCACTTGTGACTCTGAATACAGTTTTGCAGTTATTTCTCAGAGCAGTCATGAAATATATGAATTTGCTTATGCAGACATATCTGACACATGGTGTCGTGGCATAGTTATCGTGGAATTTCTTACCTTATTACCATTTTGATTTTGCTTCAATTTTAAGTAAGAGTACAAGAGCTAAATTAATCCTCACTGTAGATTAGAGTAATTGCCCTTGAACTACAGTAGGCACGACTCTTTCTATAGGTAGAAAAGCAGTCCCTAAAGGCAGTGCCTCAAAATGAAGGTTTTCTCTGAAAAGCACTGCCTTTTACAGAATCATAACTTAGTCATGTGGAAAAATGTCTGTCTTTAGGAGAAAACTGACCCGGAACCCACAGGCCAGGGACAACATAAAAGGGCCTTTTAAAAGTTTTCCTTGTCATCAGCTGTCTTAAAACAAATACCTTTTTTTAAAGAAATGTTATATGAAGTATGACAGTTATTTTTGTACACTAAAACATACAAATCTTAAAAGACGAGTAAAATATAGCTTATTAGATCTAAGCAGAAAGAAGGAACAGAAGAAAGACTTATCTTGCTTCACATGAACTGTTTTTTTTGACCGCTGTTGATCAACAGAAGAAACTACAACTTCATTTCTATCTGTAGTACTTGGCTATATTCCTTCAAGCACAAAGATGTTTTTCATGTAAGACAATGCCCACAGTGTTTTCTCCTGCTTCAGAAACAGGAGCATTTTTTTTGTTGGCTCCTGCTACAAGTAGCAGGGCTTTACTCTATGGGCTCTATTTTTTTTTGGTATTTGGCCTAGCACAGCTTAGAGGAATGCAAAGACTCATTTAGTACGTGCCCTCTAGATAGGCTGTTAGTAATGATATGTGATCAGGATTGTATAAGGAATTTCTAGTTTACCAGCTACTGTTAGACTCCAGCGTCCAAGCCACTTCTGATAAGGGCAGACATGTTCTACACATTAACTTAAAATATTTTAAAGATATAGGTGCTTGTAAGCTAATTGCAGTTAAGTTTTTGGGATATGCAGAACACAGCACAAGGTGCTAGCGAGCTGTTCTTTATAGTCAATTTAATGAGGAAGATCTAGATAGACAATATGATTTCACACAACCAACCAACTGCTAAACAAGAATGAGACTTTTGAAAGCTAAGGCTATGACAGATTGATTCAGTAATGAGTACAGAAATTTGTTTTTACAGTATGCAAAGCAAATGTTAAGATATAATTTACTCCTGCAACCTTTTCTTATAAAAAACAGGATAATTAACCTCAGTGAGAATCCTCACATGCCTGAAATTTTCAGTTATTAGCCTTCAATAGGCTTTTCATTACTTTTCTGCCCATTTGTAATTCCTACATGAATCAAACCATAAAATCTATTTTTACATTTTTGTTAATGGAGAAAATTACAGATGTTTACTCTCCCTTTGGCTTATCTGTGATAGGAGATAAGATTCTGTAAATTAATTGGCATTATTAAGTCAGCCCCTTAATAAGACTTAGTATATAACTTTGTAGTGGACTGTTTAGAAATTTCTCGGACATTCCAGTTAGCCTGCTCTAGAGATGATCAGCATGGTAATGGAAAAATAAGCATGCAGAAAAATAAGTAATGAAGAGTCGGAACAGTGACTTCTCTAGAGTTGTACTCCACTATAGCTGCAAGCAGTTTTATTGCTAATTTGCTCTGTTTTGAAGGATAAAGTGTCTCCTACTACTGATGAGTAATGTAAACATTCTTGCTATTAACAGAAATTTAATTCTATCAGCACTGATATGCTGGTGCATAAACATTTAGTGGACGGAATCAAATAGCACTTGCTCCTCTATGGCAACCATTGGTAAAATCTGTGCTCAAAGCTCTGCACTGACAGACACTTAGACGAGCCTGCCTGTGAGCATGCATGTGCCTCCACATCCCAAGTGTTTTAAAAACGGTGCTCACCAATCTGGTAGGCCTGTCTCCGCAGTGTTCTGGAAGCTCTGTGTCCCTTCTTCTTTAAAAACATCTGGCTTCCTGAGGGTAAAGGAAGCAGAAGGGGTATAATAAAGAGCCTGGGAAGGAGATAGGCTCCTGGGGTGAAAGTAACGCTCTCTGCCCAGCTGTGTCCCCCTTGGTAGCTCTGAATACTCAAAACAATCATGGGAAATACTTCATCCCTGTGAAGCCAGCCAACACAGAGAAAAGGTTATAAGGGACCACAGTTCTGTGATAGTTTGGACAGGCTTCTCACATGGATGAAGAGTGAAGTTACGGGAAAGTTAGAGTCTATTGGGTATCCCAACACTGTAGTTCATCTCCTTGCAGAAGCTATGGAGAAACTTCTTTACTATTGACTTCCAGGCAAAACAAAATGAAGCATTAAAGAGCCTGACATTTAGGAAGGAGGACCATAGATAATGGGAGAAGGGCCCTATTAAAATATTTTACTTGGACCTGCTTAAAATGGAAAACAGGGTAAAGAAAATTTGGGGCAAATAGAAATCTAAAGTACTTTGTGGTATATTAAATTACAATGCAGAGAGCTTTCTGGCTTCCTATTCTGGAAAATGGTCTCAGGGCATATTAAACGTCACTTTTCGACTACAAAGGTAAAGGGCTGTATTTATCCTATTTTTACATTTTCATGGTCAGTAGGGATGCCACTTCATTAATGAGAAGCTCCATATCCAGTTACTCTACTCCATGAGGCAGGATTAGAAAAAAATATACCAAATTGAAAAAGTTACAGGACTTTTAAAAAATATAGTTAGGACTACATTTAAAACAATTAATGTTTTGCTATAAGTTTCTATTCTTATGAAATCGGCATTTCCTTTTACATATACCTCTTCCAAGTCAGTTTCACTGGGAAGAAATCAATTTTAGGTGCCTGAAATACATGTTCTATACCCTTTGGATAACAGACAAGTACTTTTATATTCTCTAGGCAGTAAAGGACTTTGATATTTCTCTAATTGTCTCAAAATATTAGACAATTACATGTAAAATGTAAAAAAAAAAAAATTGACATGACGATTTATGTATGTCAGTATTAAAAAATGAAAATAAAATGTTCAAGGTTGAAATGCACTCAGTGATGAAAAGTCATTGTGCAAACCCCAAGCCCTTTCTTCTTTTCAGCAGACTGGAGCCTTAAAAATGTCCCCCAGGCCCCATCTCAGGCTCAGCTGATCGGGCACATAGAAGCTGCAGTCTATCATTTCAAAAATAACATTTGTGCACACAAAGATCCTGTCTGATGGATGGATGTGAGGACAAGACTGGGCCAATATGATTGTGCTATGTTATACTGTTAAGGATACGGACTGACATTATTAACATGGAGTCTGAAATCCTCTTTTTCACCTTTGTAAGTCCATGCCTGGTTTTTCCTCATAGGTCATCACAGAAAGGGTCTGTTGGATCAGATGCTTACTAAAGTTGTTTGACAGTCATGGAAAAATATTAAAAGCATTCAGGTTATAATATTAGTTGTCAGTCTCTTTCTGTCAGATTTCCTAAGATAGCCATTTTCTGAAATGGCTTCAGTTCAGCATTTGTTCATCTATTCATTGTCAGAGAACAAAGTCAGTCTTTCATTCTCAGTATAGGGTCACTGTGTCTCAGGAAGTGATATACAGAAGACTTTCATAGGCAATCCCAGCTTTAATCATCATTATGGAAAGCAGTTTCAAACATCATGAAATTTTTCTGGCAAGCTGTGAAATCTAAATAATACTTGAGTTGTCACAATGATCTTCTACAAGAAGGTCAGCTGACACTACAGATGCACCCAAGTGACGCAGTGAATTATAACTGGTTTTATTTTTCTCCAGTAAGTACAGTTCCAAGTTCTTTCAACTGCAAATACAGGAGGACTTTTACTGTATTTTGTCCTCTTTATCTATGTGTTGTCCAGTGTCATGTTTTACTGTTGGCTTGTGACTCTAGAAAAGCTAATTGAGAAAGAAGCCCAGGACTTTGTTGTGGACAATTGCAAGAATGACACACAGTTTTGCACTAGCCTAGCACTAGTCATTTCTACAGTGTAAATTTCACTTTGCGTCACACGATGTAGTTTCCTACCAGTAAGGAAGATTCCCTGGGCTCACAATACCCACTTTATGAAGCTCTTTTTTCACTTATGGTTTGGCTCAGATGCTACTTTGTGCTTCCAGATTCCAATATGTGAATTAGATGAGATTACTTGTTACATATGACGAAGTATCTGAGGTTTGCCGTACTGATTATTGAGATTTGTGACAGACATTAAATGTTTATGCTTGAAAAAACAGAATATTCTTTTGACAGATGAAAGAGTGGACCTTGCTCTCTGAACTACCTTCAAACCACTAGTCAACATCCCTAGATTCATTAGGCTATGACCACACTTCATAACACCATCATTTGAGCAGATCTAGAACTCAAGCCAATTCAGCAAAAAAATATATTACAATACTTGACTTACTTCCTTTTCTATAACAGACCTTTCATTGCAGTCCATTGTTAAATCAAATTAAGAATTATAACATTATACTTCAGTTCAAAGCGTATTTGACTGTACCCAAGAAGGACATTAAGCTGGTGCAGAGAAGAGGCTAGGATACTGTGTCTGAATTCATTCTGCATATAACTCATATTCTAACTCATATAATGATATATGTCAAGTCGATATTACACGGAAAATTTTAGAACAGTTTCCCTCTCTTTTCCCCCTGACTCCAGATGTTCCATCTGAATTATAATGCTGGTAATTACATGCAACCCACACAACTAGAAAAGACTTAAACCTCTTTATGGATGACAGATACAAAATTCAAGCAGACTCAAGCAGACTATATTCTTGAATGAGTCAGGTCTTAGTTCCCTTCCAAAACACGAAGATACTCTTTCAAAGACTGTATTTTGGAATATCATATAATAATATCAGAGCAAGAAAGGTGATTTTCAAGGAGTTTACCTGTCACTTAGGAGCTCTGTGTCAACTAACATATCACAAAAGAGAGGTATATAAATGAGAAAACAATCACTTCTAATGTAGACGAGCTCTCATATGCCAATTTATCACACAATATAAAAGAAAAAACACTGCTGATTTTATAATTGTTCGGATCAGTTTCTAAAGCAACTGAGTAGATAAAATGAATTTCCCATTATTTCTCTTCTGAAGATAGATTTTCTTCCTATCTCCATTGTGCAATCACAAGCTCATAAATGAAAATGTGGCTGGAAGCAGCTAATGTTATTAATGTGTCTCTGAGAAAAGATGATAAGCAAATTCAGAAACAGAGAAAAGAATGCAGAGAAGGGAAAAATGAACTCAAACAAAGGTAAAAACATATGAGGAAACTGAATTCATTACAAATGTCATCAAAATTCTTTGGCAAATTTAGTAAAATGAGCCTCTCATTGAAAGAAAACTGTCAAAAATGGAAGATGGCTTTCTAAACTACAGGCCCACTCTATAGCAGGTTTTACTATGGCTAAACATTACAGTTCTAAATAAACAATGGACACAAATACCAGAAATGAAAGCGGCAGACATGAAAATATCCTGATCATTGGTTAGTAGAGCTCTACAGCTCAGAACTGAGACGAACACTTGTTTTTATCAATAGTTTCCACAGAACCAAATAATTTCAGAAACTATAAGCCAAGGGAATGAAATTAGAAGCCTTTTTTGACCTGATCTTGCTACATGAGACAACGGACAAAAGTACATTAGGGTGTCAGTTTTAACTGGTCAGCTGATCAGTAACTTCTGTAACTTTTAGCAAGTTATTCTGTGATTCAGACAAAGACGCAAGGCATGGCACAAAAACAACATCAGAAGGGTCCTCCCTTCTTTGACTTTGCATATATTTTTTGCTTTCGGAGTAGTTCAGTGGGAATATCTCCCATTTCAACCTCAGAGATGTGTGTTCTTCAGACAGCTTGGTTTTCATGTGTTAAGACCACAGACAGAGAAAATGGCCTTTAGACAGCTTCAGCTATGTAACATAGCTTAGGCTATGTTACATATAAACCTATTTTCCAGGTTTGTTCTCTTCTCTTATTGGTTGCAAAGATATCACAATTTTAACTGCAGATTTTATCTGTGTGTTTTAGACTTGTGTTTTTAATTTTAAATACTGAGCCCTATGTACAATTTATGAGAATGGAAACAGTGACAATCTTAGGAACTGTTAAAATGGTTAACAGTTAAAGCATACCGGTTTCAATCAGAAATACAAAACATGGAAGTGCGACTTGAGTGGCCAGTTTGAAACATAAGAACATACAATTAAGATGGAAAGACAATTTAACATTGAACATAACTAACTATTCTGCAGCCACCTGCAGAAGTACCATACTCCTCCATCCTTTCACATTCCCTGCTGTAATGTGTTCATGTGTATCACAATCTTGAGTTTTGAAGCAGCTGTCAACTGTGTTCACACCTCATCTGGATGTGCTGTTTTCTTAAATAAATATCTCTGAGTGATTCATATGCTGAAATGACACATAGAAATACTTACCTCTAACTTTATCTTTGCAAAACAATCCTCATGCTTAAGTACTAGCTTCTTATATATGACTGACAGAATTTCCAACTTTGTCAGAAAATTGACCTGTTATGGCAATAATAATACTCAACTATGCTTGCTATTAGCTTCAGTCAATGCTTACAGCGTACAGGAAGTGCTGCTCTCTGTAAAATGTAAAAATTTACTCAATGTAAAATGTAAAAGCAAAAAGAAGTAGAAAAAAGTGCTAAAAATATAAGCCTCAACAATGAAATATGAGAAAGGGGGAAATATATAGCAGTGAGGACTTTGAAGAAAGTATTACAAGTTTTTAATTTTCCCTTCTTGGGAAGTTTATAGTCTGCTAGTGTTTTTACTACATTTGTTCTGTAGGTATATCAGGTATAGAGTCTTCCTCTTTTTCACTCTCTATTCACATATGTAAATATGTACAAAATAAACTGCACATATACATGAGCACACGCAAACATATATGATCTATGGTTTAACTCCAGTAAACCATTTAACAGACACTAAAGGCTTGTTCATCTTTTCCACAGACATGCTAACCAAAAAATCAAAATTGTATCCTTCATAAGATCTCTTTGTAAGTCCCTTGCATTTTTCAAGTGCTATGGTACTACGTCAGAGCAGTCGTGTTAGTCAGAAAGATATATACTGAAATATCCACACAGACATCACTCTCTCAGTATCTTTACTATCTAATGAAATAACATTATACTAGTTATCAAACTTATTTATATAATCAGATTTTCCATTTGACTGCAGATGCGTTTTGATGTAAATTTATGAACTAGATATGCTGGTTTGAGAAAGAAAGGTGAAAGACTTGTAACGTCCTTGTATCAGGTGGTGAGGATCCTTCACTAAGTCAACAGTAACAAATTCTTCTTTCAAAACTTACTACAAATTACAAAATCACTCTAGAATTGGAGGCTCACTACTTCTATTCTCTGAACTAAAAATAACTATCTCTGTAGAAATGACCCCCCAGGCATGAAACTGAAAGCTTAAAAAGAATCTTATTACCTTTTGTAGAGTCATAGAATGGCCTGGGTTGAAAAGGGCCTCAAAGATCATCTAGTTTCAACCCTCTGCCGTGGATAGGGTCACCAACCACTAGACCAGACTGCCCAGAGCCACATCCAGTCTGGCCTTGAATGCATCCAGGGATGGGGCATCCACAACCTCCAGGCAACCTGTTCCAGTGCGTTACCACCCTCTGAGTAAAAAAGGTCCTCCTAACATCTAACCTAAATCTCCCCTGTCTCAGTTTAAAACTGTTCCCCCTTGTCCTATCACTATCCACCCTTGTAAACATTCGTTCCCCGCCTGCCTATATGCTCCCTTTAAGTATTGGAAGGCCACAGTGAGGTGTCCCTGGAGCCTTCTCTTCTCCAAGCTAAACAATCCCAGTTCCCTCAACCTTTCTTCATAGGACAGGTGCTCCAGCCCTCTGATCATCTTAGTGGTCCTCCTCTGGACCACACCACACAGCTTAGTGTCATCTGCAAACTTGCTGAGAGTATACTTGATCTCACTGTTGATGTCATTAATGAAGACACTGGTCCCAGCACTGACCCCTGAGGGACACCACTCATCACTGATGTCCATCTGGACATTGAGTCATGGACCACCACTCTCTGGGTATGATCTTGCAACCTGTTCCTCATTCACTGAATGGTCCACCCATCAAATTCATATCATTCCAATTTGGAGAGAAGGATGTTGTGAGGGACCGTGTCAAAGGTTCTATCAGGCCAGAGAAACAAGTGTTGTCTGGATGCAGAGGTAGAATCCAGAAGAGTTTGCTTCCCCTAAGATCACAAGAATCACTGCGGTTGTTGTGTCACATTTTGTATACAAAGACTTCAAATACAACTGCATTTCCTGAAGCCATCATTCAGGTTGGTTCAGATATCGTAAAATCACACACCGCTTGGCCCATTCATATACTTCCTGTTAAGCTAATGATGTGCATTATGGAAGACTGGTTTTGAAAAAAGCTGTTCCCCAGCAGTAACTTTGTCTCCCTGCTTGGGAATTCTGTCATCAGTCAAGGTGAGATGTGGGCGCTGAGATTCAACTTTTTTTTTTTTCTGATCTGGCCTTACTTCTAATCGTACACAAGGAATAACCTATTTCTGCAAGTGGAGATGAACTTGAACAACTCCCTACTCTGCTGGTTTGGGTTTGATAATCACAAAGAGAAACAAGAAAGCCAGTTCAAAGCCTTTGAGGCTCAACAAATTGAGGAAATAGGTTATGAAGAGAAACTCAAGCCACGGATGACAGGCACTGCACAATCTTGCAAAGAACAAAAGATGAACATTTCAATCACTTATTCTACAACTGTAACAGAAGATATGACTTTACTACCAGTGAGAAAAAAGGTGCAATCACTGTCAGATGAACAGAAAAGCTAATCACAGGGTATTACTCTATGGCAATCAAAACAAAGAGACCAGTAAAGGGAAAAAAAAAAAAAAAAAAAAAAAGAGTCCTTTAAAAACTTTGACTTATGTGTGGAAATGTTCAGGAGTAAGCTAGTAAGTCTCAACATTTGACAAAAAATTATTCCTTAAATTAATTTTGGCCTGGAAAATAAACTTTGAGAGAAGTCTTCTTTCTCCCTTTATTGGATCAGGAAAAAGTATAGTTCCTGTAGAAATGTCTCCACAGAGGTGGGTTTTCACAACTACTAAATACAGTGCTCGTGATGGCACTGCAGCAATAAAATTAATTTGCAGCTGTGATAGATAAACGGAAGGCAAAACAAGATAAATGACATCCAATAAAAAAATATCAAATTATTATTCTTAATATTTCTTAATGAAAAGAGTAAAATGTCTCCTCCAAGATATGCACTGATGCAACTCAGTGATACTTAAAATGAGTGACAGTTTCTCTGGTATATTTTTTCTCCACAGATGCCATAAAGTGAATCACATGAATAAGAAGTGACATCCTTACTAACATATTGTACTTACTTATCTCCCACAATTCCCAAGTTGATTGTTGGATAGCCATGTTCTTGGATAGTAGCTAGGAGAGTTGAGCGGTTACTGTCTCGAATCTTTCCTGGCAAGAGATCATCTTCGGGATTCAGTAGCTAGAAAACCAGAAATGCTATTAGTCAATCTCCTCAGAATATTGTTTCTTTAAATGAATGAGAATTTTCTTCTTCAAATTGAACAGGACATTGTCAGACAGATGTCGTAACATATGTGCAAAAAGTGATCTAGTGAAATTAAATTAATAAGATGTGTAATGTCCTTATAAAGTATAATTCTCCATTTTCCTTAGTCAGTTTCTATTGGTCCATGTCCGCAAAACCTGCTTTCTCTTTATGGTTACTAATCTTCTAATCTTAAACAGTATATATCAAAACAAAACTTGAAGTGTCCAAGTTATTCCCTGTACTTACACGGTTTTACAGGAACCTCAGTGATGTTCTTATCCAGATTTAAAAGTATTAAAAGAAAATTTGAAGTTCATCTTCTACTTTATAATGAAGATGTAATTCAAATTGGATTGGAAAATAGAAACTACAGCTTTGTTCTTATATGAGTATTTTGGAAGTTCTACTACAAAACATACATTTGTAAACATGCATTTTACATACATTAGGAATTCTTTTGTAGAACATAGGGAGACAATATAATATTGACAGAAGGTCAATAAGAGAATAAACAAAAGTGGGGAATGGTTGTTTTGATGCTTTGGCTAATAGAGTTTGTCTGAACTTCAACATGGGCTATAAATAATGAAAATATTAAGATACAATACTGCAGAAGGGCATTTGTAGTATCATTCCGTTTTCAGAGACAAGTTACCTGCTATTTACACAACAGTTACGGAGGAGTGCTGCCCAAAAGAAATTACTCTTCCAGTCATGACTGGCAGTATAAATTATAGCCCTGAGTATCCCAAAGGATCTCCTCCCTGGTTGGCAAGAGGAAAGCAGCTGGCACAAGGCTGGATGCATTACCAAAATTTTGGCAAATACAGTGTGGGAGATTTGTGAGAGAGCAAGAACCTATGATCCTGTGGGGAAGGAAACACAACGGGCTTCATACTTCATGTCGGCATGAACTGAGTTGTGTCAGCATGAGTTACGATAGCACAAAAAGCCAGTCTACTTGGAAATAGGGTGGAAATCATTATCCAAAATAGTATTCCTCTTCTGCTTAAGGTAAGAAATATTCAGGCCTTGATTCTAAAGTTATTTTTATTACCTCATTCCCTGTTGACATGACTGCAACCACTGGAAACTTGTTAACTTCTACTTCGGTTACTCCAACGGTAGCTAAGAGACCAATCTCAGATGGACCCATGTGAGTTCCTTTAGCCAGCACACATTCACCTCTTTTAATGTCATGTCCTATAGGTCTGAAAATAATAGCACAGAGAAAATGAAAAACAGAATGAGACCGAAAGCATCTTTCCTTGATCGGTCTGGCTTCAGGTGAGAAGTGTTCAAGGATGATCATTAGTCAGATTGTCAAAATGTCAGTAGTACTTAAGGCTAAACAGTGACTGTAAAAATCACCACCAGCCCTTCTTTCCTTACAGATATTTTACTGTTTATGAAGCAGGCTGTTTACAGACCTGATATCTTGGCCTGGTCGAGCTTGTACCAGGATTCGAACTTCTAACTCTTCAGTGCCCTATAAAAACAAGGAGATCATGTAAGGTCAGCAGGGTTATTCAAACAAGATTAATCAGTTTTGATATCTCAGATTTCTAGGCAGCTCACAGTACTCATTGCACTGAGACCTTATGATTTAAGTATCATTATTTTCTTGATCTGTGCAACAATAGGTGTTAAAGCTAAAAAAGTTTATAAGAAGTTCATCTTTGATGAGCTCAGCAGGGAAGGACCAACATTGAATGCATAGTTTTACCTGCCTTTTTTATGACCCCTATGTTTATATACGTTTATGTTGTAATGTCCTATGTTTGTTGATCTGGTCTACCAAGTGGTTTCTTTCAGCCAACCTTATATCAAAGATGGCATTTCTAAAAGAGCACTTGATGGACAAAATGCCACTACATCCACAAAAGGTAGGGAGAAGATACAATCTCTAACTGTTTCAAGATCTTCATGTAGATCTTTGTAGTGGAAACATCTATTTGAAAGCTTTGTACTTACCAGAAAGAGGCCTATTCATCATGCTTATTTACAGTTAACAGGAGAGTGTCCTGAAAAGTCTGATGCCTACTTTAATATTTCTGTTCACTTTTCCAGAATTTCAATGGTTTAGTGTTTCATTCAGTGTCAATAAATGGTATGTGACCTATATCATTAATATTTAATTTATAAACCTGCAAATGGTTTTATGATAAATATATTCAAATTTAAGATTGTGCCAGCTTGTCAGTAGCACTGAATCTACAAGTACTTAAGCAGGCACAGGTTGTATTTCTACATTATGATGCAGTATTTCATACCGCAAGTTCCTCAAATTTACAAATCAGACACTAGTCTTACAATGGAAACAAGATGAGTCATTGCCATTTGGAATACTATTTCTTGCAGGGAGACCATCTTGTATCGGACACTTGGATTTGCTTTCTTTTCTTAAAGGTAATATAGACTGTATTTTCTGAGTTCAAAGCAAATGCCTCAGAGCTTTAAAGAAAAAGCCCAAAGTTAAGGGTAACATGCTGTTATAAACTATGTTTCTGTTCGTATATTGTGAAAATAGGTAAATTTAAACCCCTGAAAACCAGGAAATGAAGAACAACACTGAGAAAAGTTCTTATTTATTACTTTACCATATCTAAGATACACTGTCAACACAAATTCTGTTTTTTAAATACCTGTCCCTCCTGTTTCAGAGAAAAGACTGATTTTGGCAGCTAGTGTCCAAAATGACTGCGCTAGAGCCCAAGACACTCCCTTATATCTCCCTTATCTCTGTCTGAATCTATAAAAGACCATTTAGGCTCGTGATGAAAATCTGCAAGAAAAGTTAGTCTAATAATTATTTTATTTTTCAGGACACCGGGGATGGTTGGTCAGATGTGAATTTTCCATAGCTTTGATAACATTTTAAAAATAGCTAGGCAGTTTCTAGGGAATCAACACAAGTGCCACTGATACATTTGAGTAACAGAAAAAGTCCTCCTTAGGGTCCCTGGATTATAGGAAACAAGGAAAAAAAAGATGCTTTTGAGAAATTTAGCAATCCCAGGTTTGGAAAGCATCTTGGCAAGGTACGACTGTAGACAACTGGGTGATGTGCAGAGAGTGTTATTTGTGGAACTGATGAATGTCCCAGAATGCTTTATAAATACAAGATAATTTATGGTTGCTAGAAGTAGGGACTACACAAAGATATGACATTATGTTGAGAATATCTCATGTTTGGTGTGGATCAGTCAGTATTGCTCGTGCTGTAAAATAATATATTCTGAATGATGTCTGAATGGTTTACTGAATGATAGCTGTTAACAGTCAGCATACTGATGTTCAGTCTCAGTGCAGGATCTCCTGTTTCACGGATCACTTTAACCTCCTTTTTTTCAAGGAGGTGACATAAAAACTCAAAGAAAAAAGGGTTTAGAAATGCTCTTGCAAGGACTAATTTCTCAATGATGGTGCTTCTGGCAAACTGATGAGAATTTTTCTTCCTGCTGAATAGATATTATTCATTTCAGGCCTGTGACTTCGACAGCCATTTGGGGAATCCCTGCCATGGTGTTTAAGTACTGCTATCACAACTAGAGGTCAAAGAGCTACTTTTAAAAGTACTCTGTCTTTTCAGAAGAACATTTCTCAGATGTGAGAGATTTCGTTTCAGTTAAATCCCAGCCTTGAAGAAGCTCTTAACAGTAAAAAGAAAAGCATTCTTCAAATATGTAGCCAGCCAGGCATAAAAAAGGGAGATGAAAATAACATGTTAACTAATGGGTACTAACTACAGGATCAGCAGAGCAGCATATTCAAGGAAAAACAAAAATTGAAGGATTCTACTCAAAGGCAGGAAAAGGACAGTGAAGTTGGCTGACCATTTGCTGTGAGATAGAGTTTATGCACATAGCCATATAATCTGTTCCCACATGCAGAGCACACACTCGGGAACAGTGGAATCTAGGATGACAGTCATCCAAGGACGAAGTAGGAAATAACATGTTATAATGTATACTGCTATGCAATGCGATAATATTGTCATGATAAGGTGGGCAATGGCCACAAGCAAAACATCTTCAGTAAAGGAAATCTAATTATTAACAAGTGGTAAAGTCAGTGACATATTTTACAAGAAAATACAATTTACACATACACATCTGAAACCTCACAGCGGGACTGACGCAAGAAATTCTGTTAGGAAGAAGGCCAGACTAGACAGCTTGCAGACTTCATCAGATGTAAAAATCTATGTATTTACAGTAAGAAGGCATGAAAAAAAGTAAATGAGAATATGTTTCAGTGTTTGCTGTCTTCCTCAGCTGTAAATGCTAGAATTCATGTGCTTACACGCCAGCTCCATCTGCAATGCTAGCATGTAGCTATGCTGAAGTGGAGCAGCTTGTCAGAACAGCAGCAGAGCAAAGGCTGATACGAGCAGAGAACCACGCACACATTTCATTCCAAAACTGAACGTGGAATTTGTGTAAAGAAGAGACATCTACTTGCTGGTAAAACTGTCAGATGATGGCAAACATGACAATAGTGTCCTGAAATCACAGCTGGCTAAGTGAAGGTAATGTTTCAGAAGGAGTTCTCCAAACACATGGAAAGGGAGAAGAATATTTAGGTAGTCTAAGGCAAACTGGAATACAGTTGTCTATAGACATTGCCCGTGCTCCATCAAAAAAAGACATTTTGCTTTGTTAAGACAACTGTGTGTACACAATTAGTGCTATAGTACCATGATGTCAGAGGTGGACGTTGGTGGTAGGGCAATAGAGGTTGAACTTTCCCACCAATATCCTGTTACACTTTATTGCTGCAAAAGATAGCAGCAGAGGGGCAGTCTGACCAAATGTGTCTGACATGGAAATGTGGATGAGGCAAAGGTGTTGCATTGAATTCCTCCATTTGGAAAAAAATGGCACCCACTGACATTCACTGACACTTGCTGAAAACTTATGGAGACCAGCACCATGAGGTAGTGGGTGATGTGTTTCAGTGGTGATGACTGCTACAGTGGGTCAGCTCCGCTGGTGCAGATTTTTATGAGAATGGCATGCAGGCTTTTGTTCCTCACTGGTGAAAATGCCTAGCTAATGGTAGTGACTACATTGAAAAAGAGTGTTTTGTAGCTAAAAATTTTCTCTATCAAATATCATTATTGTGCTCTTTGTATCTGTTGTAGTTCCCATGGAAATAAGTAGGAGACATTACTTTTGGAGTGACCTATGTATAAGGGAAATTGATCTGCTGCTGAACATGAGCTCAGTAGAAAAGAAGTAAATATAATGTCTTATTGCCAGTACTCTGTATTTCAAAATGTGAATACACTTCACACTCAAACTGGACTGTAGTCATGGGCCTCTCACTACAAGAAAGACACTGAGGCCCTGGAGCATAGTCAGAGAAGGGCAACAAAGCCGGTGAGGGGTCTAGAGCACAGGTCATACAAGGAGCCACTGAGGGAGATTATTTAGTCTGGAGGAGGCTCAGGGGAGATCTTATTGCTCCCTACTACTACCTGAAGGGAGGTTGTGGTGAGGTGTGGGTCAGCCTCTTCTCTCACGCAACTAGTGATAGGACTAGAGGGAATGGCCTCAAGTTGCACCAGGGGAGATTCAGGTCGGACGTTAGGAAATGCTACTTCTCTGAAAGAGTGGCTAGGCACTGGAATGGGTGGACCCTGGAGATGTTCAAGAAACATTCAGATGTTGTACTGAGGGACATGGTTTAATGGGAAATATTGGTGGTAGGTGGATGGTTGAACTGGATGATCTTGGAGGTCTTTTCCAACCTTGGTGATTCTATGATTCTGTGGATCTGAGACACATTCGCTCTTCATTCAATCATGCTCCCAAAAACTTTGGTGCTGGCAGATAACAACCACAAAGAAAATTCAAGGTCAGGACAGGCAGTCCTGTGGTAGTATTACTATAGTTTAAAAAAGCAGAATTGCTACTAGGAACTGACGTGAAACTCCTTGAACTTCTAACATGAACAGAAAAGGTCTTCTACAGGACTATCTTTCATATTTACAGGATTGCACCATGAGCAACATGCTGCTGCAACCAAAAGCAAAATGAGTTTTAACTTGTGACTCACATCATCTGATTCCCTGATGAGTTCTGTATCTTCCACTTGCACCACTGCATCAGCACCACAAGGGATTGGAGCACCGGTTGTAACTCGCATTACCTGACCTGGCATCACAGTTTGAGTTGGCTGAAAAACAAAATAAAACAATTTAGTTTTGAATAGAAAAATCTTAAATGATATGAACATTATGAAGGTAATCTGAAAGAATAAAATTCTTCCATATGGCATGCATCTTGTTATACTGCTAGTGATATTGACAGGAACAAACTCCAACATCTTTGAAAACCATTAGGAACCTGGCTTTTAGGTCGCATATCAGGTAGGTTCATTTTTCCCAACAGATAGATTCCTATCATAAGCATAACTTTCAGATGGAGCAATATGGTGGTATTTTGATTGGCTCAGAAATGTCACATTTAAATGGAGACCTTCAGAAACTTACATGAGCAAAAATCTAGTATGTGTCCATAGATAAATAATTCTGCAGAATATTCTGTTCCTTAGGTTGAATTTCTTTTTTACACTTTTTATGCGCTGTGTGACTGGAAGTTATTGCTATACTGACCTACAAGAAGGGCATAAGAAGATCCAGGAAACTACAGACCTGTTAGTCTAACCTCAGTCCCCATAAAAACTATGGAGATTGTCCTGGATGAGAGGAAATGGAGAGGGAGGCAACATTTTTTTCTCCTCAGTGATAGGACATGAATGAAGAGCACACAGATGCACCAGGGGATGTTCAGGCTAGATAACAGGAAAAACTTTACTGTAAGAGTGATCAGACACTGGAACAGACTTCCTAGAGAGGTGGTTGATGCCCCAAACCTGTCAGTATTCAAGAGGCATTTGGATGATGCATGATAACATGCTGTAGCTTTTGGTTAGACCTGAAGAGATCAAGCAGCAAAACTAGATAGTTACTGTAGGTCCCTTCCTAAATCTCTAAGTTTCTGGTATAACCTGCTGCTTGATTTTTAAGCAAATTTCCTCATAATGAGAGACAGTTCAATGTCACTTCACATAGAATATCTATTTTTGCAAAGGTCACTTTAGCAAAGACTAAAATATATAATGCTCTACAATTATGTAAGTCACAGTACATCAGAAAGTTTCACTAGAAGAAGACAAAGAATAGAAAAATACCAGAATAAAACAAGTGATGTGGTTTTAATAACATTTCACACCAGGAAGCCTATTTTAATAAAATTGTACAAAATCCAGAGTAAAACTGTAATTTGACCACAACCATATGAGAAATAAATAACGAAAATAAAAATCTTTGTGATAAAATGCAGCTAAAGGAAGCTGTATGAAAATTGAGGTTTTATTGCTGGAATGTGTTTGCTCCACACAATGCCCTAGTAAGGCCAACTTATTTGGGTTTTACTGTGATTAGTGTACATGATACAGCTGTGATCAATCCAACATATTCTGTGCACGTTACATTTATAATTCCGGTACAGATGGACTCTATATTTCATATGCAATCCTGGAGCGTGTCCAGGACTTCTCAGACTGAGTGTGATTAGCACATATTTGATAGCTACCCATAGACTTCAAAGTAGTAATGCCCAAGCACTCTTATTTGCTCATGCACAGCAGTGATATGCTCTATGACTTTTGACAAGAAGCTGTTAGACATCTGTATGTTCTAGACAGGTGGCCAACGTTTCAAATGTACATAGCTGTGTTTGCCTTGTCCATTATTCTACTCCATTTCAGCACAGCTGTAATGTCTGAAATGTGAATATTCCTTTGGAACGTGTGTATTTCAAAGGCTGCTGTATTTTGTTCTTTGGCACAAAGACATTAGGAAAAAGTTGTAAATGGGTTGTCCCTAATTTCCTACAGTAATGCTCTATGTATCCCAAGAAATTACTGAGTTTGGATTTGATTGAATACTGGCGCTTTTCTAAGCGTAAAGGAAATATAACATCCTTTGAGAAGAACATAAAGTGCTAAGATAAACTGGAAAAAGAGTTCGCAGTTGCAACATGTCATGGTTTATGTGCTTTCCGAGCAAGACTGATGTTATCTTAAAGTAGGCATCTAACATAAATAAGATGAAAGAAATACGTTTTCATTTTATTTTTCTCAAACAGAATTCTCACCACAGATTATTCAAGGAGCTGTTGATGAACAGCTGAGATGCAGCCATTTACACTGAATATGATTAAAACTAAGTGAAAATAACCTGTCCAGTGTGGTGGTTTGATTTTTATGAAAACAAATGTTGCAAAAAGCAGAGTTTATGCCTTGGGAGTGTGGGAGCTCTTTTGCATATTCTTGTAGGTACATTACAAATAAGTAATATTGTTTTGAACTTACTAAATAATTAGTCTTTTAGCAGCAAGTTTTAAAGGAGAAATGTTTTGCATAAAAAATTCGCCCATTTAAAATACAGTTTTTCAGCCTCAAGAACGACAAAAAATGCATGCATAGGACTCTGCCAGAAAATAGTGCTTATGGTGATAAAATGCACAGTAAATATCCATGTTTTTGGAGTTTATTATCATATGAAGCAGTTAATTTTTTTGAGGTGTAGTGATGTAAAGTGTTTAAACAAATTTATGATGCAGTAACATTTGTTTTTATAATCAGTTATGTTGCTCTTATATTTCATTTCCTTTTTGTCCTTTGGGAATTTGGCCAGATGAACTTTATAAAGAAGACAGAGCTGTTTTCTCCTGTTCTTCACAGACACTGTGAAGAAATTATTTCTCAGAAAGCATATTAATACATCAATTTCACAGAAGCTCTTTTAAAGGTCACTGAGATCTCACACTTACCTGCAATAGGGCACTACAGGATTCTACCTTTCACCTTCATCACTGATAATGCATTTTATGTTAATCACTGACTAAAACCAGAAGTAATCTGTCAAGCATAGCCTCATCTCAAGCATTTTCTCTTGCACAATATTACACCTCTCCTGCAAGATTTACAATGACCCATGCTCCCTTCTGTAAAAAGGGTCAAGTTAATGGAAAGGTGAAAAATGTCTGTTTCCATCCATCCATTATGGTTAGTCACAGCTCCTCTTAAAAACATCTTTGGTCTTCCAGGAAATTCTAATCCTCAGCTATTCAACTCTAAGGGAAGAAAATCATTGCTCCCTGTGGTCTAGTTTTTCACAGAGTCTGTGCTGATGGCTCTTGACTAGTGCTCTCAAATGTGCCCTAACCTCTCCAGAGCAGGGTTGTGTCTGAAAGTTTTCTTCAATACTAAATAAAAAAAATGTCTGTTAATATAAGCACAACTGTCTGGAAATGGAATTGAGAAAGCAATATACAATTCACAGATTGATACAGAAATGTCCAGCTTGGCTATATGGCCACTCTGCAGTTCTCAGTCCCATTTTCTTCCTCTCTAAGTAGCATTTACATAACCTTTTTCTCCCTACAGGAGGAGCCAAATCTAAACCTATTTTGAACTCCCTGCTGTGAATCATTCTTCAGTTAATTGGTCTGTAACATGAAAAGCAGTATGCTGCTGCTGAGAGTGACTGAAGGGTGAAATAAGACCGGGGAGACTTCCATGTCTATAAATCGTTTCTTGGGAAGGAGATGAACATGAAGATGTGCTGGCCCAAGAGAAAACCTCTGACCAATTATTCAGAGGTCAACAGCCTCATTTTTCTTACTTGCCGCTGGGATTTCCAGAACTGTTCTCTCTCTGCATGCACCCCATTCCGATTAATCTGGTAGGACAGACTGTTCCTGTAGATACACATTTGTGAGCTACTGAATTCTGTAGGAGGGAAACAATCTTCCACTTGCCCTTCCATCCTTACTACAAACCTGCTGAACTGATTAGGACACCAAAACCCCTCAGACCTGTGGGCAGTTCTAAGTCCATACAGCTTCACCAGTACTGTTTGTAAGCACCACTGTGCTGTAATGCTTTTTAACTAGCAAAATAAGAATACTGATGACAGGTAAATAATGGTATAAATGATAATATAGCAGATTGCTCTGCTGGTTTATAATGACCATATAGAAGGTTGTAGATATAGTTGACAATCTTTTGTATTTTAGACTGATGTTTGAAAATATAGACAGAAAGACTGAGAATTCAAGGCAGATATAACAATACTGGAACCACTAATGTACATATTTCTACTATTTTAAGTAATTTTACATATTTTGTATAACAGATTCATTAATCTAAGTTCATATGAGTATCATTATTGAGATAATGCCTATACATGCCACTATAGTATAATGGATGGGAGAGGCAGCATCTATCTATCATGCACCTGTATCTACCATGATTAGCAAAATCAAATGTTGCATTTGTTATGCATATAAACACAGTTCAGCTCCATTAAAAAAAAAAAAAAAAAAAAAGTACAATCCTACAACAGGTAATGCTTCTAAAACCTGAAACAACTGTTTGAAATGCAAATATTTTACTTGAGATTTTGGGTTTAGCAGTTCTACAGGTCCCCAACAAAGCTTATCCTTTGTTTGCTACTTATTCAATTTATCCAACATTTCACATACATCAGGTTTTTGACAGAATTATATGCTGGGACTTGAAATGACTGGAGAAACATTTTAGGTTAACCCATGTTCTCTTGAACAGAAGGTATCAGGTGTAATTAGACAGACTAATGAAAGTGGTAGAACATAACTGATTCTTTTTTCTATCAGTAGTATTAGTATAGAAATTTTATCAACTGGACTCTGAATTTGGCGGCCAATCACAGTCTCTACTTATGAATATTTATATGGCAAAGAAGGTCATGAATGGATGCTATCCCAACTTCCCCTTAAACTCAATCCATTTATCTGCTAAAGAGCACAATGACTCTTTAAACAAATAGAAAAGGAACAATACTGCAAACTGTGCTGCTGGGCTTTTCTGTGAGGCAAATCAAGCTTCTGATGCTTCCACAAGATTGTTCTGAGCACCACCTCTCTAAAAAGGCTTCTTGAAAAATTCTAAACACACTTCAGTTTGCAGGAATCAGAGTGAAATATGCAAGCAGTTTGTGGAAACAGTTTCTGGGCTGATGTCCCTCTTAAAATCTGTCAGCAAGAAAGGGTTAAATCTTGTTTCTCTCTGTTTATGAACTGTTAATGACACACGAAACCTTATGTCCTCTAACCTTGTACTAGGGCACAACATTATTGTATGTGCTCCTATAGGACATGTCAGCACAATGCTCTGAAGTATTTTTAGGATATCCTTGTTAGTTCCTTATGTAACCGTACTACCTTACTGTCTGAAATCATGTCCCAAGGCACACAGCAGGAGGCTTTACAGCTGTGTCCTACTTCCTGCCACTTCCAAGAATACTGAGTTTGGAAGCCCTAAAGAGGCTTGTAAAAATATCTTACAAGAGAAAAATACACTTAAAAAGAAAAACGAGAAAAGAAATTGTACTTACCTGCTCTCCAGCCTGGGATTCCCCAATGATGAATCGATCCCCTGGGCCATCAGCAGCTGTTAAGATGGACAACACAAATGGTAAAGGTTGAAGCAAAACAAATGACAGTATTAGAAATTAGGAGCGGGAGAGCTAAAGAATGATCTAAGATTGAGTTCTTCAGTTTCATTACAACAGAGTTCATGGACGTTTTGCAAACACTTTAGATTTTAAGTCATGGCTTATTATTTTGAAAATTACAGGTGCCATAGTATTTTTAACAGAAAATTTCTTGCTGATATGGAATCAGGATTAAGAGATGAGGAGAAATTACATTAATAACAGAGCCTTAAGGGAGTTCATGAACTTACATGTATAAAAATATCCCATTGAGAGCAAAATTTTCTCTGTGTGAAACCAACACATGGGAATCACATATTTTGTCAGTCTACTTAATCTGCATTCCACACCTTTTGTTTGTTTGTTTGTTTTTGTAATTTCAGGAATTAGTACTGAACTGATTACCTCAAACCCTTTGTTGAAGCCATTTTGAAAGTTAAAAGCCAGTGATCATTGATTTAACAAATTGAAAGTCTTCAGGACTTCTAGTTTAGTCAAATTCGTATTTTTACAGGGACACTAAAGGCAAGATTACTAGCAAAGTTCAAGCTTTTGCCTGCCTCAAAGGTCTTACAGTGAAGTTGCATTAGTGATGTTTTCTTTGAAGGCTCCAGCACTAGAACCAAAAGACTATAAAAAGTCACTGTTTCCATTATAAATGAAGGAAGCTTCTAGTCCTCATAGTTGTAGTAAAAATCTTTAAAATATGAATGAACATAACCAAAGAATGCAGAACACATAAAACATAGGAATCTCCAACCTGTGATTTCTAAGCAGTTGATACCAGCAACACTGCTTTCTTTGTGAAATGGTTCAGAGATTTTTACAAATTAACTGTTATTTATTTGATTTTTCAAGTTTATTAGCTGTTTCTTTGCTAAATATACAGACTCATAAAGACAGTATGGCGTTAAAACTGAATTGCACTCTTACTTAAGTGAAACTTTTCTGTAAAACAGCACATTTTTTTGTAATGAGGAAATTGTTCTGGATCTCTCAGATCTGTCTACGTTTGGCCTTTTTTTTTTTTTTTTTTTTTTTTTTTTTTCCTTCCAGGCAATCAGAGAGACTGTACCACTACTTGTCTTTGAATAATGTATGTAATACTACTGAGTACAGTAGTCAAACCTAAAAAATGCGCTGGGATGATCCTCCAAAAGAAGAGAAAAAATCCTTAATAGCTACATTATTTTAAACTTGATAAAATATTTCTGAATTAGATTTTATTCCCTAATTAATAATGATAAGGAGACAAGGTTTACAGATGATATAAAACTGATACAGCTTGAAGAACTGGACAAGGTTTTTGGGCTAATCTCTGTCTACAAGCTTTGTTTCTCATAGCCTGAGATAACAGATCTACAAGAGCAATAATATTATTATTCTATTTGAATCCACCACCAAAATTAGGGCCCTGTCTGTCACAGAAGTTGTTAAGAATGGAGCTCATGACCATTCTGATCATTCTGCATGTTTACTGAGACAAAACTTTAGCTTTCCCTTACCTTACCAAGTTGCAAGACAGAATTCTCTTGTTCCCAAGGCCCTTGTCAGCAGCATGATACTCAGAGCCTCCCCTCTTATCTTTTCAGCACTATATTACCTGTATTTCTCTGGCTACATCTGCACTCTCTTGCCACAATTACTGGCCATTTTGGACTGCCTGTCTCTCACACACATGGATAACAGACAGCTCCAGTCAAATCTATCTTGCAGACCTGAAAGTTAATTTTCTTATAATGTCCATGGGAAAGCTTATTGGACTACATCCATTGCCTGGGCTGGCAGATAGTATGTTTCGTGGACAGCTGCTTTCCATTGTTTCAGCTGCCAATAAAAAAGACATTTTAGTGCCTTTAAAAGGAAGTTGGGGACTGTATCTGAAGTTCAGCATGGTGATACAATGATTCAGCACCTACCACAAGGATATCACTACCTGGATAATGTTCAATCACATGAATTTCTCTCTACAGATAATTAAGTAAATATCTTTAGTCATCCTTTAAAAAGGAAAAAAAAAAAAAATAGATGCACAGAGAAGCAGCTTGCTCAAAAGCACCTACTGGCAAAGCAGAAGATTGATTCAGTTCTTTGGGGAAACAGCTCCATGCCTGCTCCTTAAAACCCTACTGCTCATTTATATACAGTAGCCAAAATCTTCTGAAGCACAAATAACTTTTTCTTTTGAGGTGCCTCCCTAAGATAACACTCTGATACGTATTTTTCAAAATTTTCTAAGGCAATCATTAAATAATTCACAAATAGGGAGCTGGATCTGTAATAGTTCAATGAAGTAACAGCTACAATAAGAAAATTCTGATGAAATCAACAACAGAGAAATAGAAGAATCAGTTATTCAGAAAGAGATGTTCTGTTACTCTCAGGGAATTCTTTGTGTTTCCAAGGAACTGCCTAGCAACAAAGGTCCACCAGCACACATTTGTTCATGTATCCACTTAAAAGATCTCACTTGAACTTCCTTCGCATCAGTTGCACTGCGTGTAGCAATGACTCCAGCAATGAACCGGATCAAATCTTAAGCAAAACACCCATAGCTGGGTCCAAAATACAAGTGCTGCTTGACTGACAAAACATGGAAATGAACTAAAGGCATGTTGAAAAGTAGTTTTACTGGCTCTATGCTGCATGTTAATGAAGAAAGATTTTACCTCTGACAGCGTAGCCATCTTTTACAGATGCTGGAAATGGTGGTAGATTATCTTTTGCATATACATCTTGAGCAAGGACTCGGCCCATTCCATCTATAAAGGAGAAAAGAGAAAAGACCATGCTCCTTGTCATTGGAACTAGTGAAGAAGAAACCAGAGTGACAGCAGTGTGCTGTGATAGATGAAACGAATGTGTATGTGAGAGGTCTCATGAACAGACCCCTCAGGTTCTTCATTTCTGTCAAAACCTCTACATAAATGAAAAAAAAAAAAAAAACCCAACAAGCCAACTGGAATCTTTTTGTAGGAGCAGCAATAAATGATCCCTTACAGTAAAAACATTGACAGTTGATTGGAAAGCCAAGTAACCAAACACAGAGGTAATAGCTCTGATATGTGATCAGACAGAAAAAAAATACTGTCTATTCTGAACTCTTAAAATCACATGTGCTTCTGTTTTTTTTTTGTTTTTTTTTTTAAGTTTTTGTGCAAAACATGAAAGGTAATAGAATAAGCCCAGAGCATAGCTCGTAAACTGTAACGATGGACATGTTTCAGTAAATTGAAAAAGGAGTTTTGCAATAGATTAGCTTTGCCTAATTGCTGATAACATTTCTGATTAATAGAGGATGAGTGAACATAAGTGTCAGGATTATTTATGTAAATTTACGCTGTAGTAGTTCTAAATATTTTAATAGCTGTTTCAAACATACTCTTTCCCTTCACTTAGCAACCGTGACTGATGAGCTGTAATTTGGCTCTGCTTCACTGTCGTGACCGACACGAACCACTTCCCCCTCAGTCTCGTGTACTTCACCTGTTTGCTTTCACAGTGCGAGCAAGAGCTTTTTTTGTACCATGTGGAATGGAGTGGAAAATCTGTATCTTATCCCTTCATGCAGTGGGAGGGTGATAAAGAGGATTGATTACATTTCTGACTATATGGAATAGGAAGGGTCAGAACTACTGAAATCAGCTGGGTCCCAGTATGTATAAGTAGAAGCAGCTCCTCTATTACAGAGGCCACTGCTAAGGAGCATGTTGCAGCACAGAAAGGCAAAATTCACCTGACAGCATGAATGAATGAGAGGCAGCTTTCACTCAGAAGTACTCAGAAAAGTACTCCTGCCAGGTGAATTTGTGTGGATAAGCATGTTGTAGGATATCAGATATGCCAAAAAAACAAGAGATTTGAATAAAGTATGTTTCTCATTTTGCAGCCTGACAGGAAAATCTATGTCCCTCTGGATTTGCTAGGAAGGCAGGAGACCTCACTGGGTCTCTAAGTAAACAGACACATTTTGTCAAGAAGTGCACCTATATGTTTTGGAAATGTTCAGCTGTAGCAAAGTGGTATTATATTTTACTTATGAACACAATGTGATTTAGTAAGCCGTTATTTATAATTATAGTAACTCTAACATCATTGCACTCATGTACCAACTATTCAGCCTCAAGTAAATATTTATGTTGCATTTTTGAAATACGGTTTACCATGAAAATTCTGGTAAAACGTATTACAGCAACTAGAAAAACATTTTTATGATGGCTACTAGCACTGCTGTTTATCACTGTGATACACAGTATGGGAGTTATTAGAAAGCTCACTGAAAGCTTGAACATTTGCACAGAAAATAACATGCAGACATTTGAATTATAGCACAGAAAAGCCAGCTTTCCAAGGCCCGGTAAAAACAACCTCTGCTCACACACACAGAATCTCGTACAAAAGTGATGCTTCTAATTTTAGTAGGCACGTCGTATCTTCTTTTTACTTCTCGTCTGCATGCAAAATCACACCAATCAGAGCAAATTTGAACAGTATGTTCCTGGCATTCTGCCGTGCAGTATCTGAAGTGAATAAATGGCAAGGCAGTAGTGGGAATGAATGTCACTAAGCAGAGAAAAAAACATAAGAACTACTTGCCAGAGCCTTGGGCATTTAAAATGAAGCCGGTCAGCAACTAAAGGACAATCTAAAGCACTTCTTTATTCCCCTTTATGTGAACAAGCATTTAAGAAATACCCCCATTTGACTTTATTTCAATTAATTGCAATTCACAAAACATGTTTTGAAATGTTTTGATGTCATCAAGCTGCTTCATGAGATAGCCACAGTTTTCTGATTCTAATGCAGAATGGAGAATGACATGAAATGCACTTTTCAAATCTGAGTACTTCTTTTCTAAAGCTCAACTGGTGAAACTGGTAAGTTCTGTGAAGAATTTTGATTTCTAAGGCTATTGGTACTGGGATAAAGTAGCAAAATGACAGGTATTGTACTAGAGCTGTACATCTCCCATTTCATAAATACTACTATATCTTCAGTGTGATATGAAAATGCAGTGCTACAAAAATAATCGACAAGTTCAGAATGAATAAACAGCAGAAAAGCATGTTCAAGCTCTACAGAAGTTAGAGGGCTGTTGGACTCCATCAGCAAAACTCCTCAGTTCTGAAGCTTAAGCCTAATGGCCAGTTAAGACTTGGTTGTTTCTACTTTCTACTTTTAGTATCAATTAAACTTCCTCTCCTTAGCTAGAAAATGATAATTGTTAGCATGCTGTCTAAAGACTTAAGCTCGTATATCCACAAAACAATGTTTAGGTAACTTCATCTAGCTGGAATATAAGGCTAACTGGGGGCTTCATGTCAGACATGGGCAAGAGCAGGTGGAAAAAAGCTTGAGACACCTTTGGTTTATGCTGCTTGTGTGAAATGTTTTAGGGCTGTCCAGTTGTTTTTTAATATAGAAGAGGTTAAATCATTTATCCAGGCACTGAACAATACATTTACCAATGTGAAAGACTTTTTCACAAGGTAACTACTCATTCACCCCTGATCTTATGAGAGAATTGATCTGAGATCTCACCAGGAGACTTATATCTGTGGATTATGAGAATTAAATTTGTAGTATCACAAAGATGTATCCTCTACGATGTTTCCTAAAGGCTCAATATTGTAATTTCATACTATGTATTAGAAATTCTTTCACCACTAAAATACGTATCAAAAAATAACTTATAAGATGGTTTTGTGCTACACTGCCAAGATACTAAGGAATGCATCTTTGTTAATATTTTTCTTTGTTTGTGTAATTATATGAATATTAAACCAAGTATATATCTCTGCAGCAGCTCCAGACTTAGAATCAGCATGGATTTGGTTTCTTTAATAAGGTAACACAAAGAGATAAAGTATATTATATCAAATAAGTATATTTAAGTAATAAGTATATATAATATCAAATAAGGTATTATAAGGTATACTAGAATGTATTCTCTTACCTTGACAGCATATTCCCATGTCATAGAATAAGAACAGAAACAATCAAATTGCCTTTGACAAACAAGAATATATCAAATTCTATACAGAAGATGAACACTTAAGTGAGACCAACTACCTTCATTCTCTGTAAGGACATTTTGAAGACTGTGTTGTCTAGACAGAATCACCCTGTTATTTGTATGGTAGCATTATTAGCATTAACAAAAACCTGATACTTAGCCCATAATTTGATTTTTTTATATTAAAATAAATTGAATTGTGAAAACTTGTCCAAAGAATATGGCAGCAGGCCATGATATATGATGTGATTTTGTTGAATGTTACCATAATTCCAATGAAGAGGTTTGCAGATTAGATATATGAGAAGACTTCTACTCACTCCTTTTGTAACCGCATAAATACTGGCCTATAAGAATGATGTGTACACATAAATAAATGGTAACTTCTATGTACCATGTGAAAATTATATTCATTTTCTGGCTCCCTAATAGATTTTTTCTTAAGCTATATTTTTAATTTCATTGGCAATATAGCTCCTGTCCACAAATATGAGGGATGCTCCAAAAGTGATGCCTCCTATTTTATTATGTTGGTCCATGACAACAGAGGTGAATGTTGGTGGTATGGAAGTAGAGCTTGAACCTTCCATCAATATTCCGTTACATTTTGTTGCCTACATATCATCAAAGTATGCTACTACTACTATCCTAGTAGACTAAGTCCCATGTTGATTTATCTAAAACAAATGCCTTTTCATATATATAGTTCTTAAATAAGCGTATCTAACACTGTGACTCATTATGTTGTCCACAAAATGCTGCCTTTAAATCTAATGAAAAAAGAAAAAAGGAAGTTGGGCCTGTAAATGACTAACTCTTTTAATAAACAGTCCTAGTTTACTCTTTATATTCTCTCTATATTTTTATTACAATGTTCAATATATATCAATGAAGAAAATTCCTGGATTGCAAGTAATGGATGCACATTCTTAAAAATTAATAAATGTAGTAGACTTCATATTGCAAGTTACAACAAAAAAGAACTGCTAGGAGGAACAGTTTTATAGTATAGCAGCACCATTCATTACTTTCATCGCTCTCAATGCAAGTAATCTTTAACAAGAAACTCAAAAAAGTCAGAAAGAAATAAGGATCCAAGTCATAGCAGGACTGAAACTGGAGTTGTGTATGGCATTAAAACTTTGTATCTTACCTATATTCACAGTCATCTTCCACACAAAATGCATGTCAACACTTGTCATCTAAAAGCAGCCTCAAGATCAGGCCCAGAATACAGACAACTATCCAAAAAGGTCTAATAGGTATGCCCAGGCATACTAAACTGCATACCATTATGAAAGAGCAGTGTGTAATAAGCATACTCCTTGTTGGTTCAGTGTTGGTGCTATTCTGAATGCAGTATATGCAATATCTTCTCAGAGATATACTTCCCATTACCAAGTATGTACACTAAATCAGTCCATCAATGTGAAGACATCTCAAAGGCTTGTCGCAGAACAAGGATTTGGTGAAGGTCATGTAATCTTTGAACTTTCGAGACAGAAGACAGAATATCCAAATTAGGAATCATTTGTACCTCTCTGCTACCTGGAGTCTTCTGACGACCTAAACATTTGTGGTGCCATTATTTTTTGCTCATCAACTCACCTTTGGAAAAACAGGAAGAATCCCTGAAGGTTTCCCCATCCCTACAAACTTCAGACTTATTTGTATTTCAGTATTTAATCATTAATGTCAGACTAGAAAGGGGGTAAGAAGACTCTTAGAGTGAGAGAACTGAGTGAATCATTGCAGTTCAATTTGAAGCCAGTTGGCATCTACAGAAATCCAGTGTTACATCCACCACTGAGGCTAACTGTGGCTTCTTGGTTTTAGCTTTGTTGCATGAGCCACAGATTATCAGAAAATCTATTCATAGATTTCATTACAATTCAATCACCGATTCCTTCAGGAAGCAGGACTGAGATTAGTTCACATTCTCCTGACTTTGCAAGGAGAATTCTACTCCAATTATTGTCATTTCCTGAAGTAGTTTCTCCTGGAGAAGATAAGTCTCAGACCTCTCATAAAAACTATTAGAAGGACAAGCACTTAAGAAGGTTGTAAAAATGGGAAATAACCATCACACTTCTCACATAGAAATCTAACTACATGTAAAGTACCTCTGTAATTAATGATTTCTGTTCCAAGCACTGGGGTCATCTCCAGAACTGTGATGAAGGCTTTGTCCATGGATGTTAATGGAAATGGAGACATGCGGTGTCTTCTTGCTACCTTGGTAATGTCAACAGCACTGTGACCTGAAAAGAGAGCACTATGGTTATGTATGCTTCTATGCATAGATGTAAACAGTGATGTTCATTTAAATCAATTTGCTGAAATACATCAAGCACTGTGGGGTAAGTTAATTTAGTTACTTATCACATTTATGACAGACGCTGGGAAGGTATTGCATCAAAAGGGAGATTAAAAACAAAAAAACAGTTAGCAATGAAACCATTCATAAAAGTTTATATCCTTTCTTGTCATGAAATATACACCAGAAGTCTTGATAAGCATAAAAAGATCAGTTAATCGGAAACAGAAGCATTTAAAAGAGGATGCAGTATCTAACACGGTGGATGAAAAATCATTCACTCATTACATTCTTCCTATATCGCTTCCACAGCCTTCTGATGGGCAGCTGCCATTTGTCAGTCAGATTCAGATCTGTTGAATTCCATCATGTGTTCCTTTTCTCCATTTCCCATTCAAAATCTACAATAATGTAGATTAATATGCCTAATATGGCATATTAATGTGCCTCACCTTTGATTCTAATGGTATACGGAAGATTCTGTATATCACATCTTAAACACAAATCACCTTTCTTCCCCAGCTATGACTAAATCCAGATAAAATAAGCAACTGTATCAGATATGGATGTGACAATTAACAAAGAAAAGAGACATTAGCACTGTCAGCATATAAAGGCTGAAAATTTAAAGCAGTTGTTGATGCTGTTCCAACATCTGTAAATAAGGATTTTTAATACTGTCTTTACAACACTGGCAACTCAGAAATCTATAAGGATTTTACTGATTAACACAGATCATTACTACTAGCAGTATATGTATAATCATGCCCAACAAACACATATTAATATGCTGTGCACAAACAAAACATAAAAATGGAGCTCGTTCCAGTGAGTTTGCAATGTAAGTTAAGATGGGAGTCATAACAACAGACAGTGTTTGCATCCCCTCTCCAGGGGCAAGATTTTGTAGTCATCAAAGTGACTGCAAAGTGATGTTTAAATTCTGATGTGAGTGAAGATAGAAGGATTGATCAATTGAAGTTTGCTTTCCCCAAATATAAGGAAGAAACCGTGAAAAAAGTTGTTTGAAAATGAAGCCAGGAAGGTATTTGCTTTCTTAATGCTGAGAGAGAATAAACAAGGGACAATAAGCTTTGAAGGATGTTGAAAATGAAGATGAGCAACAAAAGTGAAGGAACTATTGCACTAATGCACGAAGGAGTAAAAGATACAAGCCAAAAGATTAAGAAAATGGTATTTGTAGAAATTTCTTGAATGGGTCTGCCTGTAACAAGAGGGTATTTGTGGGAGCCGAATGGAATTATCTAGAAATACAAAGGGAGAACCTTCAGAATAACTTCAGATTGAGAGGAAAAGTCCTATCTCAAGATCTATATGGAACGACTCCACAAGAAATAGGCACAGTCTGCAGGAGAATAGAGCAAGGTGTACAATGTAGATGTAGCTCAGGTATTATCAGTGTGGAGAGCTAAGGGGGACTGTGTTTGGTCCATAGTGACTGGTAAAACTGTGTGGCTAGGAATCAATGTTAGAGACATGCAGAACAAGACAACTTTAGGATAGGGAGATTTCCACATACAGAGTAGCTGAATTTGTGATTGATGGGTCAGAGTAAGGTCTAAAGTTTAAAGAAAAGGGATCAAGGACACAGCTCTGTAGAACAGCAGAAGAAATCTGAAGATTTCCACATAAAACGGTGATTCTACACAAGTCTTATTGAAGGAGCTGTTTGAATAATAAGAAAAGATCAGGAAACTGGCAGCTTAAAGACAACAAAACTGAATTATGGAGCTTTGACTATGAAGAGTATAACAGGAACTTTAACAGGAACTGCTTCAGAGCAGTGCAAGATGTGGCAAGAATTCTATGTAAAAACTAATCTAAAATATCATCAGCATTTGGCCACCATCCTTATCCAGACAACAAGAACAACAAAAGGACCTTAAAGCATCATGAGGTATCATGCCTGGCTATATGCAAAAGACATCCTCAGTAGAGTTTCTCACAGTAGTAAGGCCTGTCTGCAATTCTAATAGACATTTTATACACTAATTATGATTAATGATTGATTTCACTTGGCTTTACCAGTGATGCTCCTCAGCATGCTCATAGGATCTGAAAGTTGTGTCTGCCATTTTTCAGTCCAGTTGTATTCCAGCTGTATAAATTGACAATTTTTATCTCATGTATTTTTGTTCCCATTTTGATCATCCTTAATATCTTCCCAGTTTCTTCCATCTCTACTCAATTGCTTTTAACTCATTTCCATCCAGTACTATCCTACTAAGCAGTAGCTAATTCATAATTATTTCTAAAACAAAATCAATTATTTTAAGATAGCATTAACAAATTGCAGAAAGCACAGTTAATAATGACACAATTTTGCTTTGCAATAGCTTTCTACTTTCCCATTTTTTCCTGTACATGCCTTCACATTCTGAAAAAAAACCAGATGATTGTTCTGAGTGCAGTCTTCTATAAAACAACCGCGCAATCTTATGTTTTGCTGAATCAGTAATGTCTGTCTATACAAAATTTCTTTCAGCACTGACACATGCTTGTTCAAATCTGCTACGTGAGAGACTTTGTTAATTCATTTTTTGCCATTAACACGGTAACCATCTTTCAGAGGAAGAAGTGGAGACAAATAAAACTGCTGACTTAATGCCAGTCCCAGGAAAGATTCTGGAAGAAATTATTGAAACAATTTGTTTCTAAGTATTTAGAAGATAATGTGATGATAAGAGCAGGTGCTGTGAATTTGTCTAGCACAAACAATTTCTAGCTCATTTAATTCCTTTCCTTAACATAGTAGTTGTCATACTGAGGAAGTGAGAAACAGTTGATCAAATAAAATTTACTAAGATTTTTCACACTCATAAACATAAGTTTCTTGTCAAGCAAACTACTGAGAAATGATCGAAATTATATTGTAAGAGGCGAGTGTAACTAGTGGAAAGGCTGCATCCCTGGATTCAACAGCAATCTTTGCATTCTTATGCCTTTATTTTGTTAGAAACCTCATAAAAATGAGGAAAATGAAAATAAAGCATTTCTGAGGCACAGAAAAAAAAAGCGTCCAAGCTCTCAGACCTTTCCCCACATACACGCCACTGAAAAAGCTCTGCTTAGCAACAGTGTGCAAAGGCTGCTACAAAAGTAATGCCTCCAGTTTTATTATGTTGGCCCACACTGTCAGAGGCTGATGTTGGTGGTAGGACAGTAGAGGTTGAACCTTTCCATTCCACTATGAATGTGGTAAAAATGCAGGGCTAATGATGGTGACTGTGTTGAAAAAATAGTGTTCTGTAGTGAGAACGTGCTGCAATGTGCTCTTTGTATCTGTTGTCGTTTCCATGTGTAAAAAAATCCTCAAGTTTATTTTTAGAAAGAATTTTGTCTCTACAAAAGCACACTTCCCTTTAGAAACAATACAATCTTTCCACTAAACATGTTTACATGTTTATGTTCTACTGCTATCTCAAACTCACTGCTACCTACTTGAGAAAATAACGTTTAACCCTTTAAAACCATCTTGAATGAATTCAGAGGTTTTGAATGCTTTGAATGTTGTCCATAGTACGACATCAAATCTGGAGCTCTGTGTCTAATCCATGTCATTTGCTTAGACCAAAGGTTCTGGTAAAATCCAGTTAGAAAACTTTTATCACTTTTTTTCCTAGAAACAAGTGCTAAATTTTAGTTTGAAGGCATCATATAGATAACATTAAACAACTCCTCAGACCTTCCCAAGTATCTTTCACAAATATCAGATGACTATGTACATTAAGCAGCATTTTATAAGACAAAACAATCCTCGAGCATTGAAGCAGCTAAGTCAATTGGTTGTATTATGTAGAAAATTCCTGACAGCCCTCTCTCCTATCACCAAAACAATTTCCTATGTATGTTGCTTTATATATATATATTTATGGTTGAACAAATTTTAAACTAGGAAAGAATCCCATAAAACAGAAATGAAAGGCATTTAACAAATTAGAGACCAGGTCATTTGGCACAAGTCTGAATTCTTAACCTTTTTGTTATTTGACTGGGTTTTATGTACTCCAACTGAGTTTCTGTACTGAATTTCACATTCAGGTATGAAAATTGTGTATTTTCAGCTTGAGGTTTTTATCATCTTTGAGTGTTGATTCTTTTTGTCCCAGCACACATTTCCACACACAGCATCATTTACAACAATATATCATCACAAACAACAGGGACCTCGGTGTCATCAGAAAAACAACCTGAGAAGAAAAATTAAAAGGCCGCTATCAATTAATATGTGAACACAATAAGCTACGTACACTTTTATTTTCTTTTTGGACTGAAATTCATTGCCTTAAGATATTAAATTTCTTTTGGAAACCCCCTTCATCCCAGCCTTATCCTTCTCACCTGACTATAATTTGCTGTCTTGTGGGTAGAGTTGCACAACACAGCTACCAAGTTTCAGTACTTACTTGCTCGGAGGATGTTCTCCTTGCTGCTGCACCTAGACTGGACCTGCAGAGAGAGCACAGAGTCTGTGAGCTACAGAAGTTAACAAGAATGCAAAATACAGAGATAAAATGGGCAAGCTCCTGGGATCTAAGACAGAGGCTCTACGTATTCTCAGCAACGTTTGTTCCTACTCTACAAGCAATAAATATATTTAAGCACAAGTGTACTAGCTGATGATCAGAATCTAATATAAGCAATTTAAACTTTCCCTCCGAGAAAAACCCAAGATGGCCCGAGGACAGATTAATAGAGCAAACTCAAAGAACACAGCAGTTAAAATTATTTGTTAAGCTCCAGTTTTAAAAGAAAAATCCACTTTTTTGTGTACAATTGCCATTACAGTAATTCTGAATCTATGTCCCCTGTTTCATGATTAGACAAAAACTATTATCACGCCCAGTGTTAAATAATTATTGATAATGTACAGGTACTTCATAGAATTAAACTGATTCTGAAAATATTCAATAATTCTTCAGATTGCATAGACAGCTCACAGTTGTATAAACAGCTCCTGTCTGGAGCCAGATAAATTTACTTCATTGTTTCTGTTCGGTCAAAAGAAATGTTACGTTCAGTACGAATTTTACAGTGCAATTCTACTTTAAAACGTCATAGTATGAGAATGACAACTGGTTTCTCCATAAATCCCCTCCCTGAATGCTTCCTGCCACTGTGCTATTCCAGATAGATATGACTGACTGCAGTGAAATTGGAGGATTCACACTGGTGTAATATTTCATTAACATGGGATATTTAGAGTTCCATCTGGTTACCATGCAGATTTTTAACAATATGTTTTTGAAGAGCATTGGTCCTGTAAACATAACACAGTCTGAACTTTACTGAAGTGCCAGCTCTCATTAATTCTCAAGTTTGGAAAGATCCCACACTATATAGTAATACTGGACGCAAGTTCTTAGGCAGACTAATTTGAACAGCAGTCTGCCTTATGACAGGCCAGCTGACCGGGCTGGTGACACCTGAATAGGGAGATCTTCTTGTGGACAAACCCCCGGCTGCACACAGATTAACAGACACTTCACAGGAAGATGAACCACTGTGAGTATGAACTGAATCCTTCTCGTTTTTACTTTAGTAACAGCTGCATTGCTAAATTTCTGAGAGGAATAAAGAAGTAAAACCAAGTACAAATAGCGAAAGAAGTGGAATAGCACAGGTGACACTTGAGGGTGCAATTTTCCTCGCTGAACTTTTGTATTTGCTAAAAAATGAAGGAATGGATCCAGATTATTTTCAGACTACAGTTAGAATTTGCAGTTAAAGAAAACTTGTTTTGAATGTGAATATGTATGGTCTGACAGTTAATGAGGAATGATACACACCCAGCCCCTAAAAGGCTGTCTTCATAAAGAAACAGCCGTTTAAGGCTGAAAACAGCCATGCCCCATTTCTAAACCTCTTTCTTCTGTTCCACAGCAGCTTGCCCCAAATGTATATTCACATAAAAAATTGGATTCTACAGCGCAACACAGTCTACTTATTATAATGGAATAACTTATGGAAAGTATGTTGCAACTTAGAGTGGATTATGGTGTCCTTTCCTGAAAAAAAACTGTTGTCTAAAAAAAACCACAACAAACCAAAACCAAAACCTCCCTCCTTCCCACCAAAAATACTACACAAGAAAACTGCAAACAAAATATTAATGATGCCCAAATTTGGCCCAGAGTTGTTTTACCAAATTTCAAACGTATGACATGGACTCTCATTGGAAGAAGTAAATATTTATCCGTAATTTACCAAAGGACAATTCTGGACCAAAAGGATGGTATAATGATCGGACAGAAAGCACAACAGAGAGAGGCACAGAGTGAGAGAGAGAAATAGAGAAGCAGGATGGGACGTGGCAAGCCAAAAGACAGTGTATGCCAAAGAAGACATAGGCCTATATGTGTAGGACTACTGTATAGAATGGAAGAGGCTCTCTTATTTCTCACTGCAAACCATATGAAAAGAGAAAACGAGGAATGTGCCTGCTGCAAAATAACCAAGCAATTCAGCATACTGCGGAATGAAACTCAGTGAGATAACGTAGTCCTAAAGAAAAAAAGGCATAAAAACAAAAATACAAAACACAAACTTTGAAACAATCTACTAAAAGAAACTAAGTAAAACATGTGATCCAAAGGACACAGATTAAAGATACTAGAGAAGGAGGAAAAATGTTAGCAGACAAAGACAGCGCTAAAGAAGTAAAATGGAAGTCAAGAGAGAGTCTTCAACAAAGTGGAGGAACAGAAGGAGCCCAAACCCATAGCGCAAAGCAATGTTTGCGAATGGAAAACAGCTCCTTTGAGCAGTAATAGTTACTCTCGAGTTGTAGCCTCTATTCCTCCTGAGTTCATCTTTAAGCCCTTCCAACCTATAGTGGAGCTAGTGTATGGACAAAAACAAGAGATTTATAATGAACAGAGCAGCTGAGATTTGCAGATCAAATCTTCTCATATAAAATACGTGCTGACAACGTTTTGCTCTTACAGTGTCCAAAAGACAATGGCAACAACAGACAGCTGCCTTCACACAGCTGCCTACAGGTCATTTTTTTTAATTCTGTGCACACAGAGGACTTCAGTGACAAATTTAAATTTACTGTTTGATTTCTTACAACCGACCTAAAGTTTACATTTTATCACTCACCTGATGGGCAACACATGCAGTATGAGAAATTATTTGCTTCCCACAAATTTTAAAAGCAGCTGTGGAAGAGGAATCCATGACAATAAAATAAAAGGCTTGACCAGCTAGAATTGATTGTTTCCCAACCTATGCTCACAGCTGCAGAATACAAACCATGTTTTAACATAACTGACATCAAAATTATTAAGTAATATTTGCTTGTTTAATATGAACTTCACATTGATATCCTAAATGCTATTTTAAAATAAAACTGCAGTAAAATATGATTTTGAATAAAACGCACAAGTTTTCTAGCACATAGACTTTTAGCTGTAATGGAGCTTTGTATCCAAGGGGTTATATGCTTTAAGTGCCTTTTATAATACTCATTATTTGTTTTAATACTTCATTTGTGACATTCACAAAAACAAAAACTGAAAAAACAAAAAAGAAACCCCTGTGTTATTTTCACAGCTACTGTAAAGTAAAGAATCTATAACACGCTGCACACAGTACCATGACTGAGTGGGGCAAAGATCAGTAATACGGTTATCTACTATAATCACTCTCATTGACAGGCAGTTACAGAAATAATAAGCTGTGGCTGTCTCTCCTTACACAGGGAAAGTGTAGGTTTATTGTTTATCCACTCTACCAGCCCTCGGCTCACAGTGTAACATGGCAGAAGATGCAGCGGGCTGTCATTCAGAACCATTCCCCTGCTTGGTTCAGGCAGAACGCAACCAAACCTAAAACAGTCAACTCATGTTACTTTTTAACTTTTTTTTAAAGCAAGTTGAAAATTGGATTTTATGTTCTTTAAGATATAATTTTATCATGCCAGAATGTAGAGTAAGCCTTCTCCCACAGGCTGAGGCATTAAATAGAACACAAAGAAAAGTACTCAAAACTAAATTAAGGGAATGGTAAAATAAAGAAACCTGCTGACAATTTCTATCAATTGCAATTGGTCTGAAAAAGGAAATTAAAGACTGCACTAAATTGGATTTATATAAATCTACGTGGTATGTTTTGCTGCAAATAAAAGTCAGTCCAAAAAAGATGTTACAGGTAAAACAGAAAAAGACACAAAGAAAAGTTTATGCTAAAAGTGAAAATCTCGAATGAAAAATAAAAACAAAAACAAAACGAAAAACCCTTTAACAGTTTACCATGATTATTAGGAATGGTGAGATAAATTACTTACCTTTTATAAGTCATAACAAGATTAGCACAGAGTATTAAGTCAGCTCTTCATTATGGGAGGTACAATTAGAAGCCGTTGGTTATAATAAAACAAATTGCTACACAAAGATGAAGAGTTTCCAGCCCAATATGAAAAGCTAACTCTTATGGAGTACATTTCAACTCAGTTGTACAACATGAAGAACAGTTCAGAACAATGACACCAAAACATGATTTATCACCAACAGAAAGAGCTCATTTCTCAATATACAGAGATTGTAGGAGGCTAACCCATGAGCTTTATAATTTATGTGAGAGCATACTGCTCTGCTTTTAAGAAAGCATGCAGAATGTGGAACCACCAGCAGAAACCCAAACATACACGGACACAGAGGACCATGGTACAGGAAAGGGAATGATTTTGCCAAGCTGTAATGAAGGAAGCAGAATATACGAAGCACAGCGGCAGTTAACGCTTTAGGACCTCTGTTCCTCTAACAGTCTCATAAATGCCAGACCCGTTTATGAGCTGCTTCACACACTATAAGTGAGCAAGTGTATAACTCACATAATCTCTATGTGAAACTTCAGTAGTAATATGAAGACACTTTGCTTTGTGGGATGTAGCTGCTCTTTCTAAGCGTGATTTACCTAAGAGGTAGAACAGGTGACTGGCACTGAATAGCCCTTCAGTACAGAACACTACTGTTTCACATCAACATTACTTAAAATTTTATACTGCTAAACATTCAAATGGCAAGAAATATCGGATTGCCATACAAGCTTTAGTACACATTGCAATGGCTAAATCCTCTTTTCAGATTGTACTCACCATGTTTATACTAGTCACCATCTATATTAATAACTGCATTATCTGAGTTCTGTACAATACTCACTGTGTATATGCCTTTTGAATGGTCTCTCAAATACTCTAAGCACTGCTTTTAAACAGATTTCAAAACTCACGTGACCCCACTTGTAACTGCAGTGGTTTGCGTGGTGTTCCTTGCCTACAATACTCTTTCAGGGTGAGAAGAGTAATATTACAGCAAATAGTATCTGCAGCTAAATACGTAAAATGAAGTAAGAATAGTAAAGTCTCAAACTGTTCTAATAACACTGCAAAATGTATTAATTGTGGCTTATTCCACCATGCAATATACAGAAGGTTAAACTAGGAAAATCAGAAAAATAATGAAATGCAATGGTTTTGTTGAAGGAGCTGTTTTAAATCTAATCTGAAGAACATACAATTGCTATCATTGAACTGAAATGGAATACTTAAATGTGGTTGCTAAAAAGGTCATGGCTGAAGTTTACCTGGAAGTGCATACGCCAGAAAACATTAAACAAAGTGAGCATTAAGCAATGCTACTACAAGATGCAACTGTCCTATTTCAGGAATGCATCCCTATTCAAACTGAATTCTCTTAAACCGAGTTGAATGTACAACTAACTCTTCCAAGTATGCTTTATTGCCATCTGCATGGGACAAAAGTCAGTTCAAAATGAGAGAACCGTTTTTCTCTTTGATACTGACAAAACTTCAGAAAGGAAAGTGAACTCCAGCAATGTGATAACAGCAAATATCCATCATTAAGATATTTTTAAAAAGGAGAAGCACTGCTGGTGGTGATCTCCTCACCAAAATTAAGAAATGATCAGTGTAGTCTACAAATGGAGTTACTCATTCAGTCAGTTGGAAGATACAAGCAAAAAACTTTTGAAGGCAGAATCACTTCAGAAGCAGATTTTTGCTGCTTATTAAGAGTTATGCTTGGTGGCTTGGACACTAGAGAAAAGTAATCTTCAAACCTGGAATATGCCTTTCTAACTCCAAGTTTTTTTTTTCTGAGTTTTCTTCATAGTCTCCCACCTTTTTACATAAAGATTTATTTGATTTTGATCCTTGTTTTGCAGTAGACTATAAACACATATGTGACATTTTATGGTCAGATTAGCGTTTGTGCTAACCACTTTTCAAACAGGACAGTGGAAGTGGATTGATGAACGCACCATAGAAACAAGAGGGTTACATTGGTTCCTTTCACTGGAGCAGTAATAAAAGAGACATCATCCCATATTTGAAACAAATAAGATCAAAATGCAAAGGACAGTCTTCTGGGATGCAAATACAATAACGATCATACATTTTCCCTCAGTTGGAACTGGCCTTGTTCTGAAGAAGCAAAATGAAAATGTTTCGTACTAAAAGAGGTTTCAAACAAAATCTTACACATCAATTACATCTGCAAGTGAAAACCTCCCTAAATGATAGAAAAGTAAGAACTGTGATATGTACAGCAAAAAAGGAAACAAAATAGTCAACTGCTGGTCAAGAAAGCTAACGGGAAAGCAAACTTGCTACTGCAAACTGACAGCATAGACTTGACTGATAGCTGAGAATAAAAAGAGGCAAAGAAAAAAGAAATATGTTATTTCTTCACAGAAGTGTTTATGATTTACATTTAGAATCACCGAATTATGGAATGGTTGGGGCTGAAAGGGACCCTTAAGATCATCTACTTCATTTATATGAAGAAAAAAATAAGAGCTGGATTTTATGTTTTTAAGAGCATGAGACACCAAACAGATACGTTATATGAACAACACTGGAGACAGAGAGCGTGTTCCTGTGACATTTTAGGGACTGCTTAGGGCTCACTCAGGATCATGCTGTTTCTGTTCAGAGAAGCAATATCAAGCAGTAGACACAAATCTGAAGAGAACGTGCATCTTATGTAAGCTAAGGCCTATATTAAATCAAGACATAAAAATTAATGTCAAATAGTTTGTGCTTAACCTCTAACGTACATTTCTAACCTGTGCTAACAGAATCCAAGAGGGATGTGTAAGACACAAAAAGTGTCCAGGAACACTACTTGGTTAGAGCAAAAATTTTACTACTTCTGTTACTGACTGTGAACAAGATCTTTATTTGTTTGAAGGAAAATCTTAACAAATCCCAAAATGTCCTGGAAAATATTATGCAGTTTGAGAAGTAGATGATGTAAATAAAGGCAGAGTGAATAAATTTTATTTCCAGAGAGACATAAGCAGAGGAGATTCCTGCTGCCCTTCACCCTTGCTACAGAAATGGGAATTATTTATGTAGCATATTGAACATCATTAAAAGAATAAATTCTTATTGAAAAGAATTATGAAAACTTTAACCAATGTGAAAGAGATCCTTTGTATTTGCTTTCAATTTTTCTCCCTCTTTTATTCCCCATCTTTTCAGGGCATTACTAGAAAAGGAATAACTTGGCAACCTGGCAGCCCTGTTTTCTCTGCCACCTAAAAATGATACTAACTGCTTGGCTCACACATGTACCTGTTACTAAAAACTGTTATTTGTTTAAAAGCATTAGTATGAGAGGAGGATAAATTTTAAAAGTATAACTTAATTGATGTGTATATGTGTGAATACATGTATATGCAGGTGTTTATAATTTTAAACTCTTACTGGCTTTATGTTGAATATGAATTAATAGCAGGCCAACGCGAAAAATAATTTATAGTATTATCTTTCATGTGTAACACTGTAACTGTACACAGATAACCTGCATTTGTTAAAGAGCATTCACTGGTAAAACAAGCCAAATACTCTCCTTGAATTCCTTCCTTTGCAATACCTTACTTGGAGCTTTGAGGATCTTGTTTACTGTGAAACTGTCCTGCTGCCTTTCGGTCTTATTTTGGTACAGTCTCATACCTTGGCAATTTGACTGATCAATCAGCCACAGAAGTAAGTGTTAGATGTCTGAGTTACATTCTGCCTAACTGGTGTTAAGACTCTTTCAACTTCTTGCTCATTTCAGTTCAACTGTCTTTTTAAGCTGCTGCCAATCACATGAGCTAAAAATACAGAAGTGATATATAAAACTCTTGTCCTCGAGCACAGTATAAATTATTCCCTAACCCTTGGCATACAGTAACAAGATTGACATTTTAAAATAAGTTTCATTTCTATTAGAAGCTTTGTCTTTTAAATAAAATTTCAACTGATTTCTTATTTCTCTTCCCTGACCCAGCAACAGCCAATTCCAATGCACCACGAAAACAACCCAATTTTCAAATTACTGCAAACATGGAAACTATTTTCCTTGAATAGTGTAAACGTTGAAGAGATTTTGTGAGTTTTAAAAGAATTTTTTTTGTTCAAATATGACCAAACAACATCGATAAGTTAAACACGTAGCAGTTATGAAATATTATATCAATATTATGTGTGTAGCCCTTATTTTTCTTTGGACATGTAGGTATTATGATGTCATTATAATTCATTTCTGTAGCACTTCTACATAAGACATGATAAGGCTATTTCACTGTAATCTTCCTGTTCAAAAAGTGGTTTCATGTGCTACTTATTAAACACTATCCAAACCGTTCTGAATGGGGAATTATTGAAGACTTTATAGATTTCTGTGGCGTACGTTCTTCTAAAATAATAAACTTCCCCATACACATGAAGAAATTTATTTTTATAAAATCTCCGTGAGGCTGAGGGATGATTTTACTCTACAAACACAAAACTGAGACATAGAGACATCCAGACTAAATTTAACTTGACATGCCTACAGCTGGATTTATTTCAGAATGCAAAGCCCCTGAGCTGCTATTTATTTCAACTGTATTTGGAGTGCTCAGTATACGTAAAAATCCTTCGGTACATGTTTCATGAAGGACACAGAGAAAATGAGTAACTCCAAAAATGATTTAAGAAGGTTTTCCAGCATAAAGCTCAAAGTCTGCATGAATACGGAGACAGAGAATGCAATAAAATCTTCCCTGGTACCCACCCAGGGATTTCTGGTACAGCACCGTGCTTGCTCTTCCAACAGCCAACTGTATCACCTGAACTGAAAGGAGGAGAAATGCACTCCTCATTTACCCCATCTGCTACATCTGGGAAGCACAATTCAGTTTTATTATTGAGATATTGTCAATATCTAAAAATGTATTGGTAGGGAAGGGACAAGGTCTGTTGGGCGCTTTGATTTTCCACTGTTTTTCTACCTGGTCTGAGGCCTATGGATCTTGACCCTTTTGATCCAAGGTCTTTGGGATTTAAAAAAGCATAATTTTGCTGAATTTCAAAGGATTTTGAATCAAACTTGCAATTCCTAAAAAAGCATAAGACCTATGTTTGATGCTTACAGTCCAGCTTCCTGAAGCTGACTACTGAGGTAATGTCCTTTCCATTTCTATTAGAAAAAATGAACACATGAACAGCAACAATAAAATTAAAACAATGACGCGCTTTAAAAGCCACCAGACAATGAATTTTTGGGGGTCCAGAGTCCACAAGAAGGGCATCAACCATTTTCTTCTGTTCTTAAAGCATCTTTAAAGTTAAATTTCAGCTTCTCCATGGGTGTTTGAAAGCAATTTTGTTTGGGCATTTTACTTATCATTCTACGATGAATGGTTGAACAACATTTTTAATTCTATGAGTTGGAGCAAAGTATTCATTTTCCCACATGACTCTACATTAATAAAAACGTTCTTGGTACAGACATGCTTTAATGCTGTAGAACTGCTCTCTTTTGTGGCTTTCAAAGAAAATTAAAACACTATCAACATACAACATTGAATTTAATGACAGGATGTTTGAAATCTGTGTCAATCTTTGTATTCAATTGCATACATATCCAGCATCTACAAATGGGAAATGCTTTTTAGGAAATCACTTTTTAAATTTCAGTGAGTAGCCATTTAGCATCACATGTGACAAAGAACTAAAATTTGCCCTACAAAGAAAGCATGTTTCCCACGGTTATGTAAAATAACATGATGGCTTTTTGCATGAATTAATTCATGTTAATGATGTTGCTTAAGTTTCCCATTTTTATTTGAGCTAGGAGCATCAAATTTGAAGGGCTTTGGGTATAAGAGGAAGAGTTAATAAGAAAAGGTGATGAAAATCTTACATATGGTGTTCTTCATAGTCCCTGATGTATACAGTCATCAGACAAAACCTCAGACTTCTACACCTTCAAATATAAAAAAGAATACCGTTCTTTTAAATTAAGATTCAAACTAAGCAGATGTGAGGAAAACAAAGCTTCAATCTGTGAATTTATCTTCTGAGCAGCAAATTGCCAGTAGAGCAGCTTCAGTGAAGAGCTATGTTTCTGCTTGTCTGCTGAAGCAGAAACACTCACTGTACTCCTCTGAGAAGAATCCTTAAAATGAAGTAAGAATCCTCATGGATGAACAACCTGATTTCAGAGAGTTCATAAGCCATGGAAAGGAGATGGGAACAGAGCAAACGCTGAACTGAGAACTGTCAAACACAAGTTAGTAATTCTTTTTGAAAGCAATCAGAAATATGAAATCACTGGGAACAGGATCTGCATTTAGGATTTTGCTTTAAGCTGCAAAGGCTCAAAAGGATGAGATTCCTTTAGTGCTGTCTCAAATTTGGCAGTCCAAATTGCAAGGTCCAGCACCACACAATCATCAGCCTCCCCCCTGCCGCTGTGTGCCTGGCACATCGGGCTGAGAACAGAACATTTATTTGGCTGGGCTTCCCGCAGCACTGAATCTTGGAAACTGGTAGAAAAAAAAGGGATATGACAACACTGTGAGTAACGACACTCCTTCCCTCCAGCTCTTACATGAAAAGCAGTATGTTAATTAGGCTTAGCAAAAACTTGTTTCCAAGTTACAAAACTGTATCTTAAAAAATGGAAAATATGGGAATAATGTAGGGAGCACTTATGGGAATCCACCAACATTTAGGCTATACATTACTGACAGTCTTGTACATATCCAAATTGATTTCCATCTGTTAAAAACAGATGCTGTCCACTAGAGACACACGTACATTGGATCACGCTTAAAGCACTTACATCAGTGGATTCTCCCAAAGTCGAACCAGCAATGTAACAGAAACTACAATTCACTTTGATTTGATTATCTAGGCTAATTTTCCAGAAATTCTCTTACAGAAGCTGACTCCAAAGAGTTGGAGCTGTTGGGAGAGGAACCAAGAGAGCAGCTGCAATGAGAGCTACTACTAGTCTAACAGAATAAATGAATGACTAGCTTCTGAAACAACCATTTAAGTGGTAAAATACAAATAAATGGTAAGCATTCTATGCTGGTGAGCAGCTTGTGTCTGAATTGTTTTAAAAAATATTGCATTCATAGCTCTCTGACTTAACCTAACTGGATTACACATCTCTGCCATAAGGCGGGATGCAAGGAGAAGGGAAAAATTCACAAATGGGAATTTAACACTGAAACATAAACACCTGCCTTATGCAGAAAAAAAAAAAAAAACCAAAGAACTTCAAAGTTCAAGTAGAGAAGGATGGAAATTATTTATGAATTACCTGATTTTCATAATATAGAGATATATAGAATATTATCTGGAATATATCTGTGATTTTATTATTCAATTTCTTAGTGCCTCTACTTCCTGACCCCTGAATTTTACATATTCTCCCTTTGACAAACACAGAGTGGGCAAGCATTTTACCAGAATAAAAATAAACCAAAAAAATTAAAAAATTGATAGGTTGAGTAGGTAAGTTTTAAAGCAATATCTTTAATAGGAAATATATCTCTCAAAAGAACAGTTTTAACCACTGTTCTGAATGTTATACAGTTCTCTCTGTAAAGGAACCCATTGCTTGGAGTGAATTTAGAAGTACAGAACAGAGCAAGTGCAAATCTTCTATTTTTTTCCACAGAAATCACAAGGGAAGTACTATGTACAGTGAAGCCATAAGATTAAGTAAAACATTGACACTATTTTGAATGTAGAAATTACTGATGGTTCCAATGCAAGATGCAGTATAGTGGATGAACAAATATATTGCATTTAAAGCTCAACTACAAATAAAGGAGCAGGCTTTTAAATTAAATTTAAAAATGAATTCTACTGTAATTATCTAAGACAACATTAATTGAAGTTACTCGTTTATACCTTGATAAAGATAATAGCTGTAATGAACTTTCCTTCCTGATGTAAAGTGAAGTTTTCCTATACCTTCATACCTGAGCTGTCACAAATGTATTTCTTTAAATGCCATCTAGTTCTCATAGCAAGAATGATTCTCTTTGCTGGTATGGCAGAAAGAATGCTATATAGGATACTTGTGCATAAAAGGAATGAAGAAAGGAACAGTACAGCTGTTTTCAATGGACAAGAATATTAGATCACTGGCTTTTCTAACAGTTTTGCATTTTAATGTTTCCTGAGGAAACCAGGTTTCTCTAAAACTCAGAATTCTACTCCATTTGTTTTTTCCTAAGCCCAGAGGGGAAGTACCACTATCAGCAAAGCAAAATGGAACAGAAAAAAATGTAATTTAAAAAATATCAAGTACCAAATAGAAAGCTTTGAACTCTTGTTCACGTCTAAAAGAGAAATACTTACAAATTCTAATCTTATTTAAAAACTCACCATTCCATTAGCAACTGCGAAAACATAATACAGAAAAAGAGGACTGGATTGTAGCAGTGTAATTGCACAAAACCCCAAAGGATCAGCATATCCTTATTGACTCTGCTGTGTTCATTTCTGAGCTGCAGATACCACAGAGACATAGAGGCATACTTTCTCTTTATGACAGTTTTCTTCTTTCCAAGCTGAAGATCTTGTCAAAGAGCACTACTGAGAACTCTATGGAGTTTATAAAGCAGTGGGGTGGGAAACCCAAATTTAATGAAGCAGTTCTTCTTCAATGCATTAGTATTTTTATGTCATGGTTAGAATCCAATTCTCTCTCTGCTGGGTTTCTGTTTGAAAGCAGAGAATGGAGAGGAACTGGTTATATTTACCTCACTTTGTCTCCCCTACCCAAGGTATAGTCTTAATTGCCGAAGAACAATCTGTGTTTATGTCATGAGAATGATCTTATGTTGGAGAAAATAAAGGCACAGCTCCACTCTTTGGGGTCACGACATTCCACATCCTTGCTCAATTTATATACTTGCTTAAATTAGGTCACCCTCTGACTGCAGTTGCTACATGAAGTGACAAAACCACCCATTTTCTGATCAAAATTCACTATACTGCAACAACAATAATGATATCTTCAGTGGATATAAAGATTGAAGTTTAAAAAAGAAGAAGTAAACAGAAAGAAATTCCTGTTCCAGATATGACTATGCATTGCTATCTTTGTTTGTAAATTCACTATTTGTCTGACACATTTACTTCAAAGAAGTGGAAGTTAATTGATATAAAAACTATGAACTTTGAGTTGCACCTGTCAAGACCGTTTAGTATACACTTAAAGTATAAGACAAGGGCATAAACACTGAATACAAAACTAACCTAATAAAGTAATCAATAACAAAACCATATAATTTACTCATAATAAGCGAAAGCCTAAAGACCACGTATGATGTTTCGAATGCATTTTTATTCCTTAGAATTATTTCATACTTTTCTTCCTGTTATTCTAATAATTTTCAAAAACAGTGCTAGAAACAGAATTTCATTGACCTGAAATTCAAGTGTCAGACATTTTGGGTGGATTTTCATTTAGAATTTTCCTTTCAATTAGGGTATATTCATAATTATATTAAAAAAGCAACAAACTGTTATATAAACATTCTATGGTGCCTAAGGATTGAACGGAGACCTTTTCAGTTATTTGACAATTGCACACTCAATTATTGCAGATAAATGTATTCTTTCAAACTTTTTATCTGTCAAATTGCTGCTGAAAATCTGTAGTTTATAGGATCAGAATAAATTAACTCAAAAATTATATTAATTAGTTAGCAGCCCAGGGAGAATTACCACTGAAAAATGAGTAAGAGAACCAATTCAAAAGAAGCTGCAGCACAAAGAAGCTGGCATACAACCTCAGTGCAAGAGAGCCAGAAAAGCCTTCTGGAAGTGCTGGATGCAGAATTTGCAGATAGGCAGCAAACACGAAGTGCTGGCCTTATCACACACACCTTAAGCTTGCGCTTGAATCTGACTGCCAAAAGTAGTCCCCTCTGCCCTTAAGACAGAAATGGTATCTCCATCAAACCTATTGTGCAGTGCAGTGTATAAATATTTTCTGTAAATACTGACATAGATGTTTAAAATCTTCTACCTAAAACTGAATTCTAGATTCTATGATGGTGGTAAATGCCTGAAAGTCAGAAGTGCAATTCCCAGTCTTGTAGCACTGCCTTCTTTACAATGGAGCCTAATTAGAAAGGAGGAATAGACTCTCATCTGTCTTTAGCTGGAAAGAACAAGACTCGGTTATTTACAGAGTTGTGCAGTATATACTGTATAGAAAACTTTTATCTAGAACACTTAAGAATCTTCCTGCAGTCTTTGCATGGACTTCTGAAGTTGTGAACTCAACAGATAAACTACGTATTGCAGGAAACAGAACCTCCTCTTCTCTGAATACTTTGAGTACTTAATTCCTTGTATTGGTACCTCTGTTCTTGTATTACCAGGTAAGGTACAGAAGTCTCTGTTGTTAAGTATACAATCAAATCCCATTAATCATTATACAGCCAATACATACTCCAAAACTATTTTTCTGTAAATAATTTACTTGTTGGAGAGAAAAATAGCATAGAAATTTGCAGATCTTTTGTAACACAAGCCATTCAATAAGCCTAAATAAAACAGATATCGTTCCCTTTGCAAATCATTCTTTCTTTTTTTTTTTTAAGAGAAAAAAGGGGATAGCTCTTTAATAGCATTTCACTGCCACTATACTTTCAACCAGCAGATCAGTAGGTTTCCTTCATCAAGCTTTTAGCCAAACACGCAGCACATGCAGAAGCCAGAGGAGAGGGAGAGAAAGAAAGAGAGAGAGAGATTGATGCCGGTAATAAAAAGTCTGAGATACAAATAAATACAAAAAATGGGGCTACTGCATAATAGCACCTATGTGTAACTTCATAAATTAGGAGACTACAGAACTTCTTTGATTGGTCAGTCAGTTTTACATTTTTATGAACAGTATTTTTAAGAAAGAAGCTGAACTCGATGAACATCTAAAAATGTAAGTGACACTGATCGGATCTAATTCATTTCTTAAGTGACCTACTGATATTTAAATAAAATGTACTGTGTTTTGTAACAACTGGATAAGGAGTAAATTACAGATACATAATACACATACTACACTGTACAACTGCTAATTTGGCACCATTCCTAATTAATACTTCCACTTTTAGAAGGATCATTTAAGTACTACTGGTAACACAAAAATTACAAGCATGAAGCTAACGGGTTTTCAGGAAAAGAGGGAAAAACTATTGCATCTTGTGAATTTCAAAGGGAATATGAATTTAGATTACGCTGTTACACCATTTTAGAGCATTAAAGCTCTCCCTTGCAACATGAGAATCTCTTTTTAAAGAAATTCACTTTGCTTTAATAAACTAAAATCAGAGACAACTTCTCATTCTATTTAAGTGGAATTGCTCAGGTTCTTACTGAGAGTAGGGAGGAGGTTACTACAACTATTCTATAGCGTCCAGAGTTCAGCAAAGTGTGGAAATCTTTCTGTTACTAAAGGTAAGCATACATTTTTAAAAAACCTCTCTGCCCATTCCTTTCAAATTAACATCAGTTGATCACATCCATAGTTTTACCAGTGTAATCTGGTGACAATAAAAAGGAATCAGTAATAAAAGATGCTTTTCTAATTATTGGACTCTGAGAAGAAAAACGGCCTCTACAAAAATGTTTCAGTGAAGAAAATCAGGAAGCAAATCCTACCTCAAATTCTTCACAGTGCAGAATGCACAGATCCCAACTTCGTCTTTTGATGGAAGATCTTTTATTTCTTCAATTAAAGATCTTGTAAGTAACAGCATAACAAATTCCCTGATAGTAAAACTCACTTTCCTTTTTGGCTACCTCACTTCTAGAATTGCCAGTGCATCCAATTCCAGAGCTTTTCTCAAAAACTAGAACTAGAAGCAAATTTCTTAAGTTAAATCTACAATGTCTCTTTCAGAAAAACAGATTTTCTTGCCTTCTTATATCTTCAAATAGCTATAACTGTAAGACATCTTCAGTTTCAACCAATTTGTTTATGTGGATCTGTGATCAGCTCAAACAGACTGTTCCAAAATGCATAGGATGTTATTTTGCCACCAAACAACAATGTATTCATGTTTTCTTGCACCTTCAGTTTAAAAGAAGGCAGTTGATGTTTCATAAGCATAAACTGATCAGCTGGAAAACTTTTTAACTGCATCACAAGATCTGCCACACAGCCAGATTATCTGTTTTTTAGATATTCATATCTTCCCTTTGAATAGAATATAAAGAATGAATTTTTTGTCATTCTCACAGTGCCACGTTGATCTTCAGCTAGCAGACTCCACACTGCAAATCACGGAAGGCTTGTTTTGTGAACAGAGTTCACTAAGTTTTTGTATACCTTATATTCCTGTTCCCTTTTTCAGTTGAGGCAGAATCAAACTATTCCAAGGTGACACATCAGTAATACAGTCTGATAGCTCTGGAGAAGGCAAGATAGTTTTTGGAATCCAATCAAGCTGGACAGCTATACATACTGACCACTAAAGAAAACGCATTGGCTCAGATTTCAGAGTGGTGCCTTCAGAAAGGAAAAGGACAAATGGCTTCGAAGTTGCAGGCAAAGCAAGAATACAGTTTCTCTGGAAGTGGCACACTTCCTGCATAATCTCAGAGTACGTTGAGGACTTTTTGCAGTAGAGAACTATCAGAGTGGGAATCTTCAGAAACAAAGCAACATCAAGCTTTTCTTAAAAAAATTCATACTGACCATTCAGAAGAATGACTGGTCAAGTGGAGTTGGTAGCTGCCTTGCATCTGTAAGCACTAAATTTCATTTCTTGCTCCCTGCCTTGGTACGTGTGAATGGCATTAATATATTCCACATTGCTGTTTTAATGTTAACCATGATGAAAAAGCAAGGCTTTCATAGAAAATGGTAATTAGGCTCAAATTGCTGAATACACAACACGTGCTTTTAAGAACTGATACTTGATCATCTTTAAAACAAGTTGTCTGCTGTTGAAGCCAGACTGCAATTATTTGTCTTTAACAGAAAAACTGTTGAGCATCATCTTACAAACTTTTAATATTTTGTCTGGTCATTCACTGAAACTAGAAAACAACTTTTTAATAATAACGATAAAGGTTATTGCTAGGAGTCATTGTTTGAAAAGCCGCATCTGTAGAGAATAAATCAGATGTGTATCAGTAAGGTACTGCTTACACACAGCTCATCCTAAATAGGATGTGCTCCCGATTAAGAGTAGGAGAGCTCCTTTTTTTATGATGCTCATCAACAGAACATTAATATCAGGACTAGGACTCGTCCAACAGTATGAGATAGGGTGAACTGCACTCTTTTTAGGAGATCTTGTCAACTTTAATGGATTCTTTTAAAATACAAAGTAAATGAACTCTATGTGTTCAGGATTCCTTTAATATTACTGAAAACCTCAAGTCCACCTTTTTGATACTCATCCACTATTTACCTGTAAGTTGAAGCCTAATCCTTACATAGTTGGTCATGGTACTAATTCGACAATATTTTATAAATTCTGACTTTATCCTATTATTCATATCTTTCCCCTGAAAAAGGAGTGAAAAGCCAGTCTTAAATAATCTATATGTTTTTTCATCCTAATTACAATTAAACGTATCTTTCTTTTAAAATCTTGCTAAGTTGGTACTATGCCTTTTATTATAGAAAGCTATAGTGAAGTTGATATGGAAATTTTTAGAAGATGTGCATTTTGGGAAGGCAGTGGACGAAGACAGAGTTTTTGGAAACAACGATACATTTCAGATACTCCTATGCAACCTACATTTAGACAAATAACTAACTATAATATAATGGTCATTTCTACAGAGCCCCTCCACTTTCATTGCTTCTTGCAGTCTGGACATCTGTAAGTCTATCATAAAAGCATTCTCATTTTAATGTAAGCGATAATTAAGGATGCTTTAATTATATAATTTCTGTTTGTATGCTAAGTATTAGTTGCCTAGCTTGACTATATATCATGGTGGTCCCAGACTGGTACAGTGATTTTAAAACCATGCTGAACATGGCTGCAGGTTGATCATGCAATTTCTGCCCCCGCAAGCTGATTTTTCCCCATTTGTGCACAGTGCAATGCAAAAAAAAAGAAAAAACTAAATAAAGCCAAAGAAGTGTGATGGCAGAGCAGGTCGACTGTGTGAGAGAACACGTGCAAAGTATACCTCAGAAACACTATAGGTGGATGAGCACGAAGGGAGCCGAGCCTGGTTGTGCAGTGGGGAAAAGAAAACATTGTTAAAAAAGAAATGGTGGCACAGTCAGGGTCTTAGAAGGTTTTCTGTATAGGTGGTTCCAGCACTGAGACAGTAGCAGAGGGTTCATTAAGTTTCTGTGACCAGCTATTTCAGAAATTCCAAATTTATGCCTTTTAAGGTGGAAGCTTCTTAAAAGGAAAAAAATAAAAGATTTTGCATGTATGAAATAATTAAGCCTAAAGATTAATTTGAATTGTCAATTCTCCCTCCTCTATCTAATTCATAATGTGAAGAGAAAGCTATTCTTCGGACAGTAAGGTATTCTAAAATGAAGCTTTACCAGCCTCTTCCATTTGACACTATTGGTTTTATTCCAACTCTGCAAAGGAAAAATGTGAAAATATATTAGAGGCCCTTTTCTTCCCTGTATTCCTCTGTGTTTCAGTTGCTCAGAACCAGATCTTTGGCAGTAGGGGTCTCTAAGCAATATCAACAGTTGTGACTCTGAAGGGATAGCGCACTCTGTCAAAAGCTTTCAACACAGACACAAGTTAAGTGACAGGACTACAGTTTTACTGATTGCTTTGGGAACGCTTTGCTTATAAAAGATACTCATTTTTCAATACCAGTAAGTCACTTTTAGATCAGAAATAAATTTTTAAAAGCATCCAATTATTTATAGATTTCTAACTAACGTAAGTCCAAAAATCTTTTCTTTGCTTGAAAATATTTCATGTTTAAATTACAGAGTAGTCTGGATTTTTCCTTTTCCTTAACTTCTGTTAGATTAATGATCTGATCACAACTGGCTGGGAACACTAAAACCAGCCTAATAAATGAAATTTAAAGACATGGTTCCTACAAACGCATTAAAAATCTCCTCTTGATTTTTTTAAAGGTAAAAAAATGAATTATCAGAAGCCCTTAAAAACCCTTCTTAGACTTCAACAAACCTGCTATTCACACAGCACATCAGGTACAGTTACGGTAAAGAACCCAGCAAGAATTTTCACAGAAATTGCTGACTTGAGTATTATGATGGACTGAGCAGAGAAAATAACATTCATAAAAAGCCCCCCCGTGAACGTTCTGCAATCTCAAATGTTTATTCCACAATTCTTCACTAAAATGTAAGACACCACTTTCAGGAAAATTTTACATTCACAGTGGTCCTCATTACATGTTTTATCTATAGTTGTTCCTCCTTCAGTGACAATTTCTTAGTTCTCTCACTGCAAATATTTTTGTTCCTTTCCAGTGTCCTGTACATATTTCATTTGCTCTGACTACATAACATTACTCATGAAATGAGTGACTTCATGATGTTTGTACACACTCAGAGCTTTCTTCATTTGATTTTTTATTTTCATTTTCTTAAATCAGAATATGGCATAGTGAGATGGTTTTCAGGATTAAGTCACAACCAGAAAATTAATTCAGAAAACAAACAAAACAGAAGAAAAAGAGAACTCCTTTCAAACAAATACAACGCCTGTCTCTAGACAGACAAGGCTGAAAGCTTTCTAGGAAATTTAAGGTATGCTGTTGCTTTGAACAGGGGCTGTGCTATCCACCTATAATTTTTAGAAGACTGCCTAAGCAAGATTCTCATCAATGATGTCCACCCATTGATCCCTTGTTTTGTCTTGCAATAGCGTGGCAAAAGAAAATCCCCTAGCCTCAGTTTTGAAGGTGAGGATTCAAAGAATGCAGTAATAATAAGAAATAACACAGCACCATTTTTTTAAGTATCAGCAACTAAATAAGAGAAACCAGCAATGATATGAGCTTTGGAATTTTTTTTTAATTTGGAAGAATTTGGCTTATCTTACCTATTCCTCACACTAATTTACAAGGGGTACGTAAAGTAGTTTCATACATCTCTTATCTTCCTTTGGATGTTTACTATAAGGAGACTGCGATTCCTCTGTGATCTAATTAACCATATTTTCATTAATATCTATCTAAATCTTAACATTTAACTTAGGGCTTTTTCCTCTTAGTATTTAATCACTTCAAAACATTCCTTTCTTTCTTGGTTCATAGTTCCAGTTTAACAGAGGTGAATTGTAATTTGAGCTGCAAACATCCAAGCTAAGGGGGACGGAATTTACGCCACTCACAGAAATTCCCCCACTGTGATAATTACTTTTAAAAGAGCTATGCTCATGTACACCAGCTGAGAACCTGGTTCAAAGGCTGCAAGAGCAATCTGTTATTTGTCTGAAGGCCTTGACTCACATCTTTAATAATTGAATATTATGACCCGGAACAAAAGCCCCATAAATGCAATTCTTCATCACGATCAAAGAAGGCAGGTACTTAAAGTAAGTCAGAATAAAACATGCAGGAGATTGCAGATTTTGTGAGGCACAATTCTGGAAAATGATGATCCAGGTTTCATTAAAGATCATCTATGGACAGAATTTGGCTTCTGCTGTGAATTCTGAGAACATTTTTCATGGTCAGAAACAGAATCTTTGATTTGGAATGATGATAGTTGAGAGCCTACATTTAGATTTAGATTTTTTTTTCCTGATTGGTTTTCCACAATATATTTCTGCAGAATTAAAACCTGTATTTAAAATATGAGGGCTATCCTGAAAATAATGCCTCCTATTTTATGATGTTGGCCCATATCAACAGAGGTGGATGCTAGAGATATGGCAGCAGAATCCCACCAATATTCCATTACATGTTGTTGCCATGTGACAGATGGTAGCAGAGGGGCAGACTGACAAAATGGCGTCTGACATGGAAGTGCAAATGAAGCAAAGGCGTGGCAATGAATTCTCTGTGTGGAAAAAAATGGCATCCATTGACATTCATGGACACTTGGTGAACAATAATGGAGACCAAATAGTGGATGTGAGCACAGTGAGGCAGTGGGTGCTGCATTTCAACAGTGGTGACAGCAACGTGAAAGACAAACCATGTTCCAGACAGCCATGCACAACTGTCACACCACAAAATGAAGTCTTGTTATCAGCTCATCCATGTAGTAAATCACTGGATTATGACCAGGGAACTGTGTAAAGAGCTGAATATGGGCATCAATGAGTTAGAAACAACCGTGGTAATATCAGAATATTGCAAAGTTTGTGCTGATCATGAGACATGGTGTCACCACTACAAGTTGGAGTCAAAACGACAGTCCATGGAATGGTGATGTGAATTACCCACTGAAGTAAAAGTTCAAGACGCAGCCCTCAGCGGGTAAAGTGATGAGGACTGTCTTTTGGGATAGGTAAGGGATGATCCATCTGAATTTCCTGGAAACTGAACAGACCATCAACCCTGACAGCTACATCGTGACACTGGCTATGGTGAAGGCTCAAACTTCCAGAGTCAGGCCAGAGAAGAAGACAACCTTTCTCTTGCAATGCGACAATACCAGCCCCTGTACCAGTTTGAAGACTGGAGCACGTTGCCAATCTCGACTGTACGGCCCTACTAAACCCACTGTATAGTTTGGATTTGGCACCTTCTGACTTCCAACTGCTCAGGCCAATGAAAGATGGATTGAGTGAGCAACTTTTCCCAAGCAACAACACCATCATAGCATCCAGGTCATTTCCACTGGTGCAGATTTTAAAGAGCACAGCATGTAGGCCCTGGTTGATTGCTAGTGAAAATGCACAGCTAATGGTGGTGACTATGCTGAAAAACAGCATTTTATAGCTGAGAATTTGTTCTATCAAACAGTGTTATTGTGATCTTTGTATCTGTTGGAGTTTCCATAGAAATAAATAGGAGGCATTACTTTCAGAGTGACCTATGTATAGTTTAGCCTGCACATTTACAAACAAACAAAAACAAAACAAAAAACAAAAGAAACCTTCAAAATACAGATTGAAGCACTACTGTTCTGTTCAATCTCTGCTGAACTTCCCCATGCTTTCAGTAATGTATCAATTCTAAGCAGATGTTATGAGCTCTAACTATGAGCCAGTCCGCTCTTTTGCTGTTGATCATCTCAGCAGCTAATGTAATTTATTTACTACTGCTACATTAATTTGAACAGGTAAAAAAATGCCAACAATTCCAAATGATAGAACACTAACTTTTCTAAACAATGCCTAAGTTCAGCTTCAACCACAGGTCTCTGGGAGGTTCAAAGGTTTAACTGGAATAGCTAAAGGTTAGATGAGTGCAGAACTCAAAAGGAAATGGAAAATGACACTTCAGGTAACCTTTATGCAAATATTTATGTAGCACTGTTGATATTGGTAGTTCCACAAAATTATAAGCCCTCCAACCCTCAAAACTGCTTAATTAACTCTAATTTTCATGCATATTTTCAGTACAACATTATTTTAAGTACCTGGATGTACTTCTGGTGGAATCTGGGATATTTCTACATATTTCCAGTGACATATGACTTTAATGTGGGAAAATTCTTTGCAATTCATTCTGAAACAAAGGTTCCACCTTAACAGCATACAGTAATGTGCAATAGCATTTAATTTTCATCTATGTGCTGGCCATCAGATACTATATGATCCCCCTCCCACACAATTTAATACATTTGCTACATTGTAGGTGGAGTTAAGGACTTGTATCTAAACCCCTTTCCAAAAACAGTATGAAAGGCATGAAAAATATTCATTATTATGAATTATTAACAGATCTCCCATTTTCTTTCCAACTATCCACTGTTTACTAAGGACTTCTTTATTATTGACCAGTCATTTGTATATTGCCTTTTAAAATGTTGACTTATCTAAAATACCCATTGAACAACATGAACCACAGTGGCAGTGAAAAAGCAATAGATTTTAATTATATGTTTTTATACTTGCAATGTGTCCCGTTTAAATTTTAAGAAGCTTAAAGGGCATAAGCAGAATGTGTGAAATATATCTTAGCTCATGATCTGACTTCCTTAATCACACTATGCAGGCTATGACTACGTAATAACAGATAAAATGGCACAAAGGAACAAGACAATTTCATGTCAATTAGTTCTCATAATAACTATAGTTAACGTGGTCACAGTTTCTCATTTGAAACCTTTCTCAATGTGACATTCTATGGGTGTCTATGGGACATTCATAAAGTGTGATTATAACATTTTTATAGTACATCATCTCATGGCATTTTTTTTTCTTGGCTTTACATTTATTCGCTAGTACTAAATCACAAATTTAAGAATGAGATTTGCTCTGTTTTGATTATCACTAAGAAATTTAGCATGTAACCAAACCTGAAATATCACTCTTTATTCTCTCAAAAATGTGATTCCTAAAGAACTGTCCTAAAGAACTTTCCTAAAGAAAGATACAGTGCTTTCACAAAATTTATTTTGTGGAACACTGCAATATTAGCAGCTTGGTTTCCCTGTATTTGAAATGCAAAAGATTATAAGCCTAGGGATTTCAATTTGACAATAAGTGGAAATCAACTTTATGTAAAATACATAGCTGGTATGCAAAGTCATCCAAAAGGGATAGAAATTACCGAATTATTATCATTATCAAAATCATCTGTCAGTGTATAACCATAGTGGATTATGCATCAGAATGGTAATGCTGAGAATAACGACAACAGTCATAGCGTATGGAAGACACAAACAGGACGTGAATCTGAAGAAGCTTCTAAGAATTGTCACTGGATGGATGTTCAAAGGTATAAGCGGCTTTTGACATCTTTTACATCTGTTATGCTCGTAACTGTCCCTTTTTTCTGATTTTCGTTATATATCAAATTATGTGGCTTAAACTATCTCTTCCATAAAATTAAGTGCTGAAAGGCTGATCTTCATTCATGTGGTGAAACACGTCTTTACAGGGTACTTATTGTCTACATTGTTATGTTGGATTTGACTCAGATTTTTAAAGATTCTGTGAAAAATGGTTAACTTTACAGGGGTGTCATGACTGATAAATAGATCCCAATTCTTTTTCACATTATTTCATTTATTAAAGAAGAAATGCAACAAATAAAATGTATGAAACATTAGTTTTTGTATTAGAGGAGTCTCATAATAAAATAAACAACCAAATGTGCGTAGCCTGCATTCAACCAAATATTAACATATTTTGCAGGATGATGTAGGGACCCCAAAACAATCAAAGGCAAAGACAGAGGCAAATGTGAGCATATATGCTTTTGGTTTACCTTAGTGCATCTAAGGCTATCAATCACAGGCAGAAGATACCATTCTCCTATAAACTGAGGGTATCTATTTTATTTGTTACTAAGCTTAATATTCAGGAAACATTAATTTCAGTTTTGGAAAGGGACTTTGGTGTTGAAGTCAAGCAGTCTGATCAGCACTCATCAAAATGCAGTAGTATATTCTTTTAAACAAATCCTTTCCACTAAGTTTCTCAAACACGTAAAAAATGAAATCCCAGCTAGAAAAGAAAGAAAACACAAAGGGAGAAAGAGAGAGAAAGGAAAAAGATGGGCATGAGAGGACAAACCAATCAGATTTAGTGTTACCAGCCAGCGGAAGTTTTAAAAAAACAGATCACTGAGTGAAATCGTACATTTGCTCGGAGAGAGCATCCTTTGACATTGCCTTCTAGGTGATCTCTGAGCTCCTCCAGCTTTCGATGGAGCTACATGTAAACATCAGAAAATGAATTGAAAAAGCAACCTGTTCTTTGGTCATGTTTTTTTCCTTTTTTTTTTTTTTTCTTTTGCTTCTTGTTTTAAAATCATAGGATAGCACATTTCTCACTGCCTCTGGCAAAATATTTCAAGACATCAAAGTGATTTCAACAACACGGACATACAAGCTCGATAACCTTCAAAACTGGAAATAAGATATTTTTGCTTCATTAGCATGGCTCTTTTTTCAGCACAAGAACAGCATTGAAAAAAAAACAAGGGATTGATTATTCTAAAGCAACTGGATCTCTGCTACACTGATTATTTGTTTATTTATTGTTAAGGCAGTGTTCAAGAATGTGTTTTCATCTCAAAAGGGCATATGTTCACGTTTTAGATTCCCAGTTAGGATATCCAATGGTATGGATATTCATGTAAGATTTTGTGTCTAGATACATATTTTGGGCAGTAAAATTAAATCCTGAGCAGTCAGGTGCAGAAATAAGAATCCTGAACTAGGTATCAATAAACATTCATAAAACAGGAGGTGAATCCCATCCCTTATAAGTTACATTTTCTGCATATGTACACACATTATGCATGTAGAAGTGTATGTGTTGACCCATTAGGATGGACAGGTCACAGTAAGTACATACACAAATCTCAGCACAGAAACTGTCATTGTCTCATCTTTTCCCCTGTGTGCATTCAGTGGTACTGAACGTCCACGACTGAAACAGTGCCTCATTCACATAGAGGGCTCTTCTCATTTACACTGTAATGAAAACTTCTTCCCAAAACACAAGATGAAAAGATAAAGCCTCACAGACAGTGAGGAATGCTACAGATGCCGCTAGGTATGACTTGTATAACAAAGAGCAACTGGCTTGTTTTCTATATTGAGATCAATTTAAATGGTGTCATTACTGGAAAGAGGTACATAATTAATCCTTCCCCTCCCCTTCTTTATGCTCAGTGAAATAACATTTTCACAAAGAGCAGCTGTAGAGCAGTGTTAGAGAACAGAGAGGATGGCTTGTCCTGGAACAAAGGCAGTACACACACATACAAAAACAAAACAAAAGATCAAAAAACAAGAAGGCAGGAAAGGCAAGGAGAGTGCAGAAGAAAAATGAATTAGTTAGCGCTTTAGAAAGTGCTAAAAGGAGATCAAGTGGAAAAAAGGTGGAAAATTGGGTGGCTGAAAGAGGCAACTGGATGGAATCTTAACAGAATGGCCTGGACTGCATGTGATCAGCATCCTGGTACAAATTATGTCCTCTGTTTTAAATCATTTATTAGAGTGTAACGCTATACATGGGTAGGTAATGATTTAGATATCTGCCTGATAAGTGCTCTAAAGTTTTGAGTATGTTTATGCAAACAAAAAGGCAGAAAAGGGGACTAATTATTAGCAAAACAGTGGCTCCGTTCTTATTAGTCTCACCTGAATCACTCTCATTTCCTCTTTATCTGCTCTGTTTCTTACTGATTTAAAGGCTAGATATGGATGAAATATTCAGCTTTCTTATAATGGTCTTTTGCAGAATTTAAATGCAAGAAGTGCAAGCACTATAGAAGTTAAATTATGTTTTAGATGGGAAGCAGTAGTCTGAAGATGAGTAAGACACTTCTCTATGTAACAGGCAGTTAAGTGACAAACAACACACATCAGAGAAGTGGTTTAATCATGATCATCAAATTATAGGCACTTCAAGAAAGTTGATGTTTTGCATTTCGTGACATTCAAAGCTTACTATCTGGCCTTCCATAGGTTGTTCTATGTGTAGCACAGAAACAAACAAAATGTGACCCAACAGCAATAAGAGTATTGAAATAAAAATGATGAGATGGTGAGAAATGGAAAAGCCCCTTCCCTCCCTCCCCTCACCTCCCCCTTGAAAAGGAAAAATGTAGGCTATAGAAGAAAATTTGCAAAATAAATGTTAGAAACATATTTACTTTGAGGGATCCAACTCTACTAGCAACTCCTTTGCTTTCATCCGGCCGTCTAATTTGCTACAATGGAGGAAGATGGGTAAAAAAGACAGAAGAATAAAGAAAAAGTGAACTTAAAAAAATTTCCACACAATCAGTTAGCAGTACATGCAAGACATCAATTTGACTCTCTGAGACACCTCTAGAGGACAAAGACACAGACTCTAATTTCTGAAATAAATGGTGTTTCATCATGTCATTTTAAACTTCCCTTGTTGAACTTTTTTTTCATTATATTACCAACCTGGCATATATTCTGCATGCTGAATTCACTATTATTTCTGAATGAATACATGTTACTTATCTGATTTGTATATGGAGAATAATGAAGTCCTAAAACTCTAACTGAAGAAAAAAACACTGTATCTTCTACAAATAATATGACCATAGTATGCAGTAACTGGGAGTATCAGGCCTGACAAGTATCATTATTGATACCTGACAGAATGCAATACAGATTCCAGTTGTCCCAGTCCTAGAGATGTTAGCCACTGCTATCAAGTTTCCCAGTTAAAAATTATGCTGCCCAACCAGAAAATTTTAATGCCAGACCAATATCAGATTTTTCTTTTAATTATTCAATGTATACGACTTCTCCCACACATCTCCTACCTGATTCCTCTTCCTTTATTATATAATTTTTTTCCTAGATGACGCAGAGGGTGGAAGAAACAAATGAGGTAGATGCTCAAAATGCCTTGTATTGCTAGAAGCACACAAAATAAACCATTCATTTACATCCAGAGTTCTTTTCAGAATTGCTGAATCCAGTAAATAAGCCTTTTTTAATGATAAATTAAACTGGTGTCATGTCAATTGAAGTAGAGAGGATAAAGACAATAAGAATGACCTTAGGGATATCCTTCTGCTTGCTAGTCTGAGTCAAGCCTGAATTGATTTTCCATTACCTGATGGTTATTTCGTAGCATATGTAAAACTAAGTCCCACACAACTGAGGTGAAACCTTTCAAACTACACTCCTTTTCCTTTATGAAGTCTCACCAAGGAAGCCAAAGACTGAACCATGGAAATTTAACTATGCTTTATGCTGGCCAGGACATTCCAGTAAAAGTTAGATTGCCACTGCTTATTTTTTTTCTGATCCTTGAAGAGCTTAAAAATGTCATAGTCAAAACATAGTCAAGAAATTTTTGTTTTACTTACACTATATTTGGAAGAAAATAATACACTTAAACAATGAATTAATTATTTAAATATTTAGTTCTAATGGGATATGCCTTAGTAAAGTACAGTGGAAACACTTATGAAAGTTGTTGCTTTCCTTTCCTAGTCTTACTGCATTAGAATAGTATCAGTTTTGAACTATGAAGCAAAACATCAACACTACAGTTGTGATGGAACTCAGAGTAATCTCCAAGCAGTTCCAGTATACTGACCAAGAACAAGCTGTTATTCATACAAAAAAGGTCTCCTTTAGAACACAGATTCAATTTAAATATATGCAGTTGTTACCTAGTTGCTATATATTTCTTAATTCAAAAATAACAAGAGGAAAAAAACCACCAACAAACAACAACCAGAAAAAAAAACACCCTCAGGAGGAAAAAGAAATCCTTATTGGAAAACAAAGGGACATGAGTTAGTGCAAAACAATTGGCCCAGTATCCTGGGACAAATACTATCAATCTCAGAAAGTATAACATGATCAAATAGAACACCGTTTTCAAATATAACGTTTTCAGTTTTGCTTTGAAAAAATGAGAACTAGAAAAAAGAAAAAATAATAAAAAATAAATACTGATAATCTCACAAAATCTTAATTATGTGGAATCAGGACATTACAAAAAAATGCTATATATCACAGAATCGAGGGGAAAAGTTTTAAGAGACAACTATATGCAAGCCCTTCACAGAAGAAAACCAGTTTTATTCTGTTACTTACCAGTGTGGGTAGTGTGGGTACTCAAGTTGTTCTGAAGATTTAGGACTTAGAAATGAGTCTGGAGATACTGTAGGCGCCTACAACTGAAATTATTCAATCTTTCTTCAAAATATATAGACAATCTATAGATATACAACATCTATAGATTGCAAGTAATGAAATAATAAATGCTTGAAAATATAAACCAAGAGGAAATAGCTTAAGGTCAGCTCTTGTCTTACATTCATGGCACAAACAATATGTATGGTAACATTTTCTAGGGGAACCTGGACACAAGCACAGAACTTGGTGTTTCTCAAGGGATGAATCAGAGTTTTATGAAATTTGCATACACTATACTACTTATGTTCTGGGTATTCAGCAGGGTATTACTAGGGGGAAAAAAAAGCAAAACAAAAATCAACAAACAATACTTTCTTTTTTCGTGGCAAATGCCATGGAAAGGAATTCAGGTGTATCCTTATTTCTGGTCAACTCCTGTTCAAAGTTACAGAAGTTGGTCAATAGAACGGTATTTTAGAAAATGACCATGGATTATACACTCCTCATTTTTCAGACACAACTACACACAGATGACCTCCTGTAGCTACAAAAGACCAGAATGAAAGATTGTGTACCTACATATTAATCAAAAGTATATCTATATCTACCCCACCAGTAACTTGCGTGATCTAAAACTGAGTCCTTTGATTTTTCCATTAATCATCTGTTAAGTGAAAAAAATCCTTCCTTCTAGGCAAAATGTAGGTCTAATAAAAAGAACCTGAAGGGTGAAACTGAAAACGCAACGTTCAGCTTCTGGTTTTATGTTTACTATTTATCATTTTTATATCACAGTACAGTTACATGAGTAGATAAAGAGATAAGGCAGGAGCAATACTAAGTAACTGCTGTCAAAACATTATCTGGAAGAAGTGAAGGTTTTGGAACAATCTGAAAGAGTTGTAATGAAGGAAGAAATGCATTCTGTGGCTAACATTGCTAGGAAACTGAAGGTGGAAAGCACTGACACTTAAGACATACGTTATATATACATCTCTTTCTTATTCACAGGGGAATAAGACAGGAGTTAAGAGTTAAGGATAAGACACAGGTGTCCTGCCCTGATCTTTGAAGAGCAAGGTGGAGTTATAACAAGAGAATAATGACGGGAAGCCAGTGGAAGAAAATTCAGGAAGTAGGGAAAGAGTGAGCAAAGACTGATAATAGATTTGTTAGAAGATGAATGAAAATTGTGGGTACCAAAAACCAGGCACATCATATTTTCCAAGCACAGGTCTCATATACATTTTATTATTATTCCTCTATCCTCTAGTATCATCAGTAAGAAATGATAGATCTGTTTATCCCTAGTTTTACTTCTGTAAAAAGAATTTATGAAATGGAATATATATATGAAGCAGCAGATATACTCACAGGTCACAAAGAAAAAACAAGTAAAGCACAGGCAAATCTGAGAGTCTGGTTTTGCTTTTAAAGAAGGAGTTCCAGAAGAGCAGAATAGTTAGCACTACCCATCTCACTTGTAGACTCCTTCCACTTCCTGATGATAAAATCCTGCTCTTCCTATTCCTAAATTTCCCCGCTTACTGCTTCTGACAAAGAAGACAGAAATTTGCAACTTTCAGAAGTGTGTTTTCATATCCAAATTCAGCAAAAAGCTGAATTTCTGTCAGGCTTTTTTCTAAAATCCTGGCTGATACAAGCAATGGAAATTCTTTACAGCATCAGTTTAAAAAGATGTTAAGTTCCATATTCTGTAATGGTCCAGGCATGTGCTGTTGGAATCATGCTAATCAAAAGCTAGTGATTATATTCTATGGCAGCCAAACAAAGTTCAGGTTATTTGCTGGACACATTAGAACTATGTAAAAACTAATCTTCCACTCGACCACGATATTCTCCAAATCTATCTCTTTTCCCCAGGAACTGCCAAGGCAGAATATGAAAAAATAACAATGGGATAAACCTTTCTCCAATCTAACGTAACTTGAAGAGAAGATGTATGATTCTGTGCAAAAGTAGGTGTATGCATAAAAACAACATAAAGAAGATCTTTAAGATAAATGCATTGAAAAAACACTAAAAATTTACAGATGAGAAATTAACTATGAATCACAACATGTTGAGAAAACCTTTACATGAAGAAGGATTTGGAAGAGCAAAATACATGAAGAACATGGATACCTAGGAGCAATTGGCAATTCTTATCAAATGCCTGGATATTCCTCCTGTTGATAACAGCACATTCAACTACAGAAGAAGGTAGTCCACTGATGAGGAGAAATCACAAAAGCTACCCTATGCATATTATTACAATATCGTGTTTCAGAAAAATTTTCTTGAAATCTCTCACACCATTCACACTAACAGAAATGTATCTCAGCACTATAGCTCAACTGACAATTATTTTGCATCAGCTGTCTAGAAACAAAAAACTCGGTGTATTGGCCACATCTCCACATAGAAGTGAATACAAAGGAAATTATTATGAAGTTCCAAGGTGCTTTTTCTGACCCTTAGCAGTCTTTGTCAGAGTTCACAGTACGCTAGAACTAACTGGAGATAAAATAACTAAAAATACTGATATGTGCGGTATTTTCTACAAGCTTTGCTTGCCTGATCAACAGCAGAAAATACTGATACAGAAATCTACACTCCAGTTACAATTTTCTTCTCAGTGCTCTATAGAAAGTGAGCAGCTTTGACTTCTAACAAAGCGCTTAATGTATTTTTAATATTGCAGCAAGTCATGTTCTTTTAAGTTAAAAAATGCATTACATTCAACTTTTACACTGCATGCATAAAAAAAGGGCTTGTAGTTGAAGGCAGTTTTACTCCTGCAGTTTTAGGCAAGACAAATGCCAATTAGTTGAGGCTTCCTGAATAAATGTGTATTAAATAAATAACTGAGTATTTTCAAACAAAGGGAAGAAATACTTCCATTACACAAATAACATTCTCACACAATAAAACTATTCTCCTGTATGCACTACACTGACATAAATGTTTTATTAGGGCTGCTGCACTTCTTTCTTTCATATGATATACCTACAGAAGTGTAATGTACACGAATGCCACCTGATGCCAACATAACATCATTATCATACCATCACACATATTGTTCACACTATCCACTATCACTCACACTGTTCCATATGCAGATTAGAGAATAAATGCAGTCAACATGGACCAAACGGTGGTACAAAGTAATGCAATTATCTTGCAGCTCTGCAGGTTAGTACATGCATTTCACCAGCAGATCAATTCTCTGTTAACTCAAATAAGAGGAAAGATAACGTAACCGCGTGCTTAAACAGGAGCTTTGGTGATACACTGGTTATTTTACACCCATATGGGGCAGCCTATTTCTTTCAAAATATCTATTGACTTCTGTGGAACTCAGTGGTCAGAAATCTACATAAAGTTGATAGGTAAAATGTGCAGCCAGGGCCATAAAAGATTACAATAAATACAAACATTCCATATTACGCCACTGTTCCCAGTGACTTAATATCCTAAATCTCACCTACACTGGACTTCTGGTCATGTGAAAATTAGATCATTATTTCCACTATGCAGTGAACAAGTTTGTGCTTAAGAAAAAAATAAAAACATAGTTAATCCAAGGTGGTGACGTTGTTCTGAATTGCAAGTATGTATACCTCTCTCAAACTAATGACTGAGTTCTGAATGCATAGCTCTTTTGCCTTGTTGCCCTAAGCTGAACTGAAATTCTAAACGCTGCAGTGTATATAGGAACATTCAGATTTTAATAAAGGACAGTGTCCTTTAAACATTTTAGACAATAAGCTAGCTTCTATCAAATACACATTGGTGGTAATGGTGGAAGCTGTCACATCAACAAAGACACCTGTGAGCAACTCAATGGAGGGACAGCTACGTTATTAAGTGAATCAGATAAGAAAGTTACTCTCTGACAACTTTCAGCAACAGAATTAAAGGAAAGATGATGCATTAGTGCTCAATGTCAAAAAGGAAAGATTATCCCTTTCTGAAAATAGACGAATCAGTGGGGCTTTAAAGGGAAGAGTAAATTTCTTTGAGGACAAGTGCATTTAAGTTTTGTTTTCAAATATCTGTAATATCTTGTATTTTATCCCTTTTGCTAGGCAGAGATGTATTTGGAAAATCTGTGTAAAGCTCCTTGTCTCATATATGTCCTCATATCTATACCACCTGAAGAGCACAACTGTAAAACAGAAGTGGATGGGTTTGTAAGGATATCGAGAAGGAGTGTACCTATTAAAGTTATAGGAAAGATAAAATTCAAGAAGTCCAATGATACCCCAAGAAGCTGAAGAAAACGTGGAAAGACCCTGGATTCAGTTCACTTTGCAGATGGTAAGAACAATGTGATGATGAGTGGCTAGTGATCCATGTCAATCTCTGCTCACTCTGATGGTACTTCTGAATGAAACTATTGTCCAAGAAGACTCCAGGTGAATTTTGTTCCACATGAACTTCACAAAGCAAATGAGACATGCAATGCCAATGCACAGAACTCCTGAGCTCAAAGTGCTCCTCGCATTTTGAAAAAGCCTTTTTAAAAGGGGAAAAAAAAAAAAAAAAAAAAAAAAAGCAACAAAATAACTATAATGAAGGGTGCAAATTTTTTTAAAAGAGATGGCCAACAGCTGGCCTGAAATGTTGCCAAACCTGTCACTGGTTGTTATTGAGTGACCTTCATAGATCTTCTCTAAGGCATTCAATAGGAAGCCCAGTTTCCAGTGTAGTAGTTGGAGAGAAATATGTTCCAAACAGGTTTGAATCTCTGACCTTCAGGATCCCTAATCCGTCATAGAGCTTTCCTGTAAATATCATCCTACAGTCACCACTTGTAGGTTCAAATAAAAAGTTCTTCACTGGAACATGCAGGTTTTCATAAATCTCAGTATCAAGAAATTCCTACAGAAATTCTTGTCAGAGAATATGAAATGCTACTGTGAAACCGATCAAAAATAGATAAATACCCACTTTATTTCCTTTCAAACAAGTAAATATATTGTTGAATTGAAGAAATCAAATTCTATTCCAGTGTGTAAAACTGATTTCCATGAATTCAAGAACTGTTCTGGATGCACTAGATTAGTACAGATAACTAATTCCCAACTATGCTAACACCCTTCACTAGACATACTATACAAAGAAGGGAACTGAATTTCAGCACTGCTGTACTATTTAATACGGGTTGCAGAATATGGCAGTACTTAAAAAATAAATGATCAAGAAAAAAAAACACCACAAAACCTAAGTCAAATAAGTATTTCTGTTGAAATTCAATTTTCAGCTTAGATTTGATGGCACAAGTCTTTATTCTGCCTTGTTGATGGGCTTATTTTGGAATTAACAAACACACATGCAAAATCCCCTATATTTTTCAGCTTTTCTCCAAAGTGAATCTTCTAATTTCAGGAAAGATTTTAGCAGACTTTACTTTCATTGTTTATAATTGTTTTTTTGTTTTGTTTTGTTTTTTGGACCTCTCCAGCACACCAAGATGCTTCTTTCTTTGTTACAGTGTCGCACCTTCAAATCTGTGGAATTTTGCATTTTTACCTAAGAATGATCAGAGTTACTAAACAAAATTTAAACTAAAACAAGATGAGGAAAAAATGGCAATGGCTATATGTAAAATAATGTTATCAGTAATGAATCAGTAATGAACATCTTATAACTTCTAATCAGTAATGAATTTGAAAAATACTGCTGCACATAATTGAGGAGAACCTTGGAGGATACAGTAGCTTATATGCCAGCAAGCAGGATTTCTCATCTTAAATAAACTTGGCTACTTTCTACTCCAGAATACATTCTCCCAGTATCATCCCCTTACTTTTTCTTTTCTTTTCTTTTCTTTTCTTTTCTTTTCTTTTCTTTTCTTTTCTTTTCTTTTCTTTTCTTTTCTTTTCTTTTCTTTTCTTTTCTTTTCTTTTCTTTTCTTTTCTTTTCTTTTCTTTTCTTTTCTTTTCTTTTCTTTTCTTTTCTTTTCTTTTCTTTTCTTTTCTTTTCTTTTTTAATTTTTAGCAGGATAAAATACATAATTAAGCCTCCGTGTCCACAAACAGCCACCCTTTTTTACAAGAAAAAGCAAGAACCCTTGCAGTACTTGGAGTGTGATTTCATCTACCTAGATCATTCTAAGAATTTAAACAACCCAAAAGCAAGTTGCAAGGCAGAAATAACAGCATATGCAAACTTCCAATTTATAAAAAAGAAAACTTTACTTGGGAATTTAGTGTAGGAATGTCAAAATATATTCACATACTTTCGGTATTGTTTTCACTTTGATGATCATTTTAAGAAGAAATAGTATAAATCAAGATAAAAAAAATGTAAAATTTATTGTATCTAATTTACACAAAATACCTAACTTAATAAAACTACAGCATGCAAATCATGTCCTGAACAGCAACTCATTAAGAGTTACTGGTAAGCAACCTGATCTTTCTTCTATTGAAAAAGCTGTAATTGATAGAAAACCATCTTCCCAACCCTACTTAAACATGGCACTTGTATATTAAAAACTTCTGACACTAGACCAAAAACATAAATCATGGTTACATTTAGTTCTAATTTTTAGCTCATTTGACTGAAAACTGGAACCAATAACTCCTAGGTTCAGCAATAAAGCTATGACTCATGACAAAGGTGTTCAAAGCATCATTTTTGTGTTGACAAAGATCAAGATGAAAACCAAAAAAAAAAGCATTTTTTTCATCACAGGAACAAGACTTCTCTGTCCTCTTCTCTTTTAAGTTTTCTAAGACTTCTCTTTTAAGTTTAAATCTGTTTGTTTTGTTTTGTTGATTTTTTTCTTTCTGAGAATTTCAGAAATTCTTTACAATTGAAACATTTTCACAGACAAATTTAAAGATATGCTATTTTTCAGATTAGGAATATCAGGTCTTTAGGTGAATGTAAACAAGAACGATGACAACAACTCTTATTAGGACATACAGAAAGTGGTTAACTAGCAAATTTAAATCTATTATGCTAAGAAGAATATGTTTATGGAGCGCCGGATAGACAACTGTTTTGCTAATATCTAAAACAACTTTGAAAATAAGACTTGCTTCCTCATTTTAGCTTGCAGATTCCTACAAACTCATATAGGAATTTGAACTCTATCACGACTACAGATTTGTAAGCATGTATCGTAACAGCACTAAGGGCTTTATCTGTTTCAGTTTAAATTAAAAATGACAGATAGGGGAAAGACAGATATCCAGCAAGTAAAGAAAATAAAAAAGATAATTTTTCCTAAGCAGAATATAATGAGTATAAGGAATGAGGTAGTTAGATAGAAAAAACATCACTCTTAAAAGTACCTTAATGAGTTTCTTAGGCTTCTTCGTGATCAAAGGTACACTGAAAGAAACTTTGCACATTGAAGTGGAAGAACTGAGTATCAGTTAAACTGATGATCTTGCAAAGTGAATCACTTTCAACACCTCTTGTCACTGAAAAGTACTCCTGGTGACAATTTAAATCTTGCCCTTGGTCTTCTATATCTGCTTCATTTGACTCTGACACACAGTATTGGCAAAATAAAATACATAGTGATTACATCATTTATGTATGGGAGAAGCAAAGACTTGAACTTGAAAGCTGTAATTTTCTTTTATAATAATATCATCCCTAAGATTAGAAAAAAAAAAAAACCCAGAAGTTTGAAGCAATGACTCAGATATTTGGATAATTTAAAACAATATATGTACGTATTCTTTTAAGTTATCTGAAGTTGCAGGTATAAAATTTTATGCTACAATTTTTAAAAAAGCCCCCAGTGTCACTAGGCAAAAATTCCCATTTACATCTGTAAAAGGTATTTTGCACTGGGTATTGTATCGTTTTTGTATCTGAAAAGAACACTGCATTTAATTTCATGAAAATGACATCCACGAAAATGTACAAAAATAAAGGAAGATCTTACAATCTAGGCAACTATTGGAAATTATATAAAAAACTTGCAAGCCATATTGTGTTTTCTTATATTTTAGTCATGTCATTTAGCAAATTCACTTGACCTTGTTGAGAAAGCATTAAAACTTTTAGAAGACCAAAACTATATTGTTAAAGATAAAAATATGTCACAATCACTACGATACTTAGGGCTGAATAACTAAAGAGGACTGCTAGTGCAGTTTTCCCTAGAGTAAAACCTAAGATTGCCTCTCTATCTGAATCTTTCCACTATAAATATGTTTTAAATGCTCTTCGAGTCATGGTGGATTTTGCTTAAAACTTGAATGCAATTTATAGAACAAGGAAGGCATTCTTCGGGGATTTATTAAATGCTCACACAAGAAAGTCTTCTTAGTTTTGGGGATGTACATAATGACAGATAGAGTAGTCCCAATGGAAATCTGTCTTGAAAACCTCCAAAGAATTTATAATGAAAAATACAGAATCACAGAATGGTTGGGGTTGGAAGAGACTATCAAGATCATCACATTCCAATCCCCCTGCCATGGACAAAGACACCTCCCATGAGACCCATCCAGCCTGGCGCTGAAAACCTCACCTCCAGGGAGAGGGCACCCACAATCTCTCTCTGATTCCTTCTTTTTTTAGGATATTTAACTTCTGAAGACTGATTGAAATGTACAGGTTCAAAGTGGCTATTCATTGTTTACTACTTTCTTACAGACAGACTTTCAGAAAACATGGAAGATGAAGTATAAACAATAAAGACATTTAAAATTAAATCTTCTGTTTTGTGCCTGTCTCCATACTGTGTGTACACACAAACAACATTTTTTTTTCCAAAACGTAATTATGAAAAGGTAAAGACTTTTCTTCACAGATCAATCAAGAGTATTAGTAATGCACTCTCTCATACCTTCTCTCCAACAGGCTCATGCATTAGTAACCTGCTACTTACATTATTCAATATAGGTGATCCCAGCACTGCAGAAACTTGATTCTTTTTTTTTTTTTTTTTTTTTTTTTTTCTGAGAGGGATACACAACTTTCTGCTATTCAGCAAATTCAGTAAGAGAAATGTAAGGGTTTACATACATTTAGGACAAAAAATACAACAAGAAAATGGTGCAACAAAATAAACTGGAATATGTTTCACAAAGAAATCCAGTGCCACTAATTCTCTGGCTAGAGCATCACTCAAAACAGTAACCATAATCAAAAGAAATTAAACTGTTTTCTGATGAAACTTCCTCTTCTTTGTTTCAGTTCATATATACATGTTTAGGAGCCCTGAAGTGAGATTCTCAATCAGAAAGCGAGAATACAGAAAAGGTACACACTTGCAGATCAAAGAAATAAAAAAGCCAGAACATCAACTAGATGTTATGTTACAACTCATTTTTATACACACTACTGTGTGAATCTGTGGATCAATAGATTTAGTATAAATTACATTATACTGCATTATTAGAAAGCTGGGATCCAGAAGGAAAAACATCGCAAATGCAGATGTTTGGACATACTGACAATCTTGAAGAATGTGAATGAACCATATTTCTAGACAAATTCAGATGATGTTTGAGAACTTGAGGATAAATAAAAAGACTGAATAAAAGATACCAAGAATAGTTGGAGTTTTCATTTTTCAAGATACATAAAACAAAGAGCTTTCTAACTGGCAAACTGGCAAATTTCAGGTAATTGGAACAGTTGAGATTATTCTTCACTTATTTTTTCTTGCTGTTAACAGTTGGGTTTTCCTTAATTTTTCCTTAAAGCAGCTTGTAGTACCCACTTCTGGAAGACATTAAAGAAAAGCTAGACTAGGTAGATGTCTCATGGCAACTCCTGTTTTAAAAATTGGTGTGGTCTCTCCTATTCTGAACAAAATCTGATCTTGTAGTAATATATGAAAAATGGGGCTTAACACAAAACACTGAACTGTTATGCAATTATAAGAGCTCATCTCAACTAATTTCCCAAAGAACAGTTTCAGATTGCTTACTCTTGTTTCAAAATTCATGTAGTTTCCTTCTATAGTCTCTTAATCTTTGAAGACTGCCTAGACTGCATGGGTGTTCAACCTTTTGGTTTGCCTGGGCCACACTGAGTGAAGAGGAATTGTCTTGGGCCGATGTTTTGCTCGTTGCTCAGTGCTGGGCCAGGCCACCTTGTGGGGAAGAGCTGCCACCAGGACGGCAGGGCTAACTATTAACTGTCCTGGTCCACATGCAGCCTGCGGGCCATAGGTTGGACATCCCTGGTCTAGAATAATGCATTCTGCTTCACCACCGATAAGGTTCACACCTTTCCACAGCCATACAAAAACAAACAAAGAGGTTTAATCTAGTGCTATTAGCAATGCTGACACTATTTTATGCTTGTTACTGGTCTCCTTCGGCTTTCTTTGGACTCTTCTGTTTTGTCAAGAGGCATAAAATTCAGCTCAGCTACTCTGTTTTGTATTCCTCTTCTGCTCTAGCTCTAATTTAATAAGCTCTGAGTTTCTATTTTTAGCCATCAGACAAGTGACAGCTTTTTTAGTAAAAAATGAAGGAACTGCATGCAGATATAATTCAGTGAATATCTTCTTAAGAAAAACAGAATATGGTGAAGCTTAGTATGCTGTCTATCAGAATAATTTTGACTCTGTTACAGTGAAGGTGAGTTCTGCATAAAGCTCTCCCACAGACTAAACCAAAACATTTCTATGGCCTATAAATCTTGGTCGCTAACAGAAAAGAATGAGACAGCAGGAAGAAGAATTAGCAGATGCTGGCAATCATTTTAGCAAGCAGAATAGTCTTCAAGGATCACAAATTAGATGAGGAAGAATGTTATTGTTCACCATCTGCTATGAGTTTATTAGTATGTCTGCATCTGATACCACAAAAAGATCATTGTGACATGAACACGTGAAGCGAATTCTGGCAGAGCTTTCTTCTACTGAAAAGAATCCTACTGCAGGTGGACATTACAGGCCTTGCCACTGGTCAATTCACTTTGTCCTTGATGTATGCAATTTAAGGGTTTTAGAAAGATAATAAAATAGCGTTCACTTTAAGAATTAGATGGCATAGTATAATCAGTAAGAAGTGAACAATAATCCCACAAGGTTGGCATTAAAACTTTCTTACTTTTAAATTTAGTCTATTTTTTGTTTCCAAGTGTCAGGCAGCAAATATCTAAGGTTGAGCAAAATTAGTTGGTTTGAAACTGTCTTAAACTGATCAACAATAGAGCAGGGCAGAGAACTGCCCCAGCTCAGGCTAAAAATTTGCACACACATTTTGTCAACAAAATACTACTTATTTAATGTTGTTACTCAGTGGCAGGATTATCTATGTTCCTGGGGATATGAAACACATTCAAGGCATTAATGATTTCATATTCATGACTGATATTGCAGGAGCTAACATGGAACTTCAGTAATCATAACACATTGGTAGACCCAGATAGTAAACCGTGCAGAAGTGCACATGGAATAAAGTACTGTCTTGGATTTATCTATTGCTGAGAATGATATATCTCTTGCATGCAAACCAACCTCTCTTAGCAGAGGCAATACATTAATCTGATAGATCATATGTCTGAGCATGGAACTTGCAAGGCATAAATGTACTTACTTTTGGTGTTGGGCAGGATGCAGTGGAGAGACGAGAGGTGGCTTGGGCACGAGGAGATTCTGAAGGGGTAGTGCTGAGGGAGGCTGTATCACGTGGGAGCACCTGAACACCACGAGAAATGATGGAATCTGGAATCTTAAAAGAAGAGAGATGGAATTAAGAGTCAGTAATATACTTTACCGAAAAAAAAAGCATAATGTACTTTATTATAAAATTTTTTTTTGAACAAACCAGTCCTCAGTTTGCACATTTCCTCATATGTACTGCTAGCAGTGGTAACATTAAGTTCTTGTAACTTCAGTAACAATCCCACTACAGATAAGCAAAATCATATCGTAACTGTAGAAGCACAGAAGAAATTATTTGTTCTGAAAGCCTTTGCATGCGATATACTACAAGATGTAACAGTAAGTAACAAGATTGTTTTTCCTCAGCCTGAAGCCCAACCCTTTCAAGCCCAACAATGACCAATGGTGACTTCTACCATGACATAGATGGATCTCACTTTTTTATCTGTTCCAAACAGAAAACTAATTATTAGTAATGACTGAAACCCTCTGAAGAAATGTCATGCAGTAAATAAATTTCTCAGAAGAAATATCATACAGTGAGTACATACACTTCATTCCATGTACTAAACAATTTATTTCAGGTACACAAATTCTTGATGTAAAATCTGTATTGGAAAAACCTGCAGGCCTCTCTGAAGAGAATACAGGCAAAAGCACTAGAGAACTCCATACAGAATCCATGCTTGTGTTTAAAATGCATTGTGAAGAGAATTCAATCTTTGTTTTCACATAACATTCTAGAAGGCTAGATATTTCTAAGGTGGAGATTTTAAGCAACAGATCTTCTAGTTGGTATTATTAACCCACTTAAATAAATGGAGCTGCAACAGCTTCTAACAATGAGAATACTTTCAGTAATATTAATAAATCTATCAATGTATTTTTTTAATCTTCTGTCTTTTCTGTTCTATCACCAGTCACAACGACTAAAGCTAGAGGACTGCATTTAAGAGTCGATCTTTAACATACGCTGAGTCTTAGAAAGTCTCTTGCTTTTTTATTACTGCAGTATTTCGGTCTAGTCATGAAGATATCACACCAACTTTATAATAGATTGTATCGCCAGTTTGATATCATGATTCTATTTATTTATTTTGTATAAAATGATAAGACATACAGATGATAACTATCTCAAATACGAGAACTGTACTATACAAAAAATGCAGCAGATATCCTGCTATTAAACACTCTACAGTTTTACTCTGATTTTTATTTTCAAGTTTTTAACATGTTTCTTTTTCAGAGGTAGCATTTCTAACATCAGATTATTCTTGCAATGTAATTTTCCACTACAACATAAATGAAAATGTAGAAGTATAACTCCAAATTCAGATTTTTTAAGGAGTATGTATATAGACATATAATATATGATTTATGATCTCTCTACTCATTAAGAATTTATTAGTTTAGCCTGACATTCAAGTTCCAAAAGAACCACCTAAAATGCAACTGGGAAAAATGGCAGTAGTGAGCAGTAGAAGAAAATGAGAAATGAAGCTTGTGTGACAAGTCAAACCACTTGCTTTAACCATATCCAGCTAGAATTCCCTGCATTCTTTTTTTTAAGAGGAGATGCTGTAACTAGCTTGCAACTAGTCATTTCTGAGCATTCTTGCCTAGTATGGCTTTAAGGCAAACAGAATGCTCTAGAAAATATCTCCTCCCAGGATTCTTTGTCCTAAAGTCATCTCGCATTACTGAGTTGTGGAGACAAAGCAGGGATGATACTGAAAGAGGAGTAAAATGAAATAGACATATACTCCCAGGAAAAGCATGGGATGTTCTTAATGGTCTGCTGATTTTGCATACCAAGTGACATTCCAACGCTGTTCCAGTTGGGGAAGTTACAGTATCTTTGACATCTGCCTCAGGAACTTGCGCAGACCTTGGTAACGCTTACTGGCAAACAAATTGTCTTCCCTCAGTCATAGGACTGATATTACCATAATTTAAAATTTAATGCAACATTATTTGTCTACAAATGTGTTACTCATGCCCTCATACTATTTTAGGCTGTAACTAAGTAGGAGATGTTCATGTTAAATTCCTGTTGAATGGCCTGTTGGAATGGCCAATCTTAAGGCTCAAGTCACTAAATATTCCCTTTTTATGTCATTTTTGTTTCCTTAGCTTCCCTTGTTCACATCTATGAACAACAACTGCATCTAATTTTGCAACCTTAACTTAGAGACATTGGCTTATATACTGTGGATTGTACTGAACATAAACTCTTCTCCATATGCTAGACTTTCTTCTGTTTGCAACTTAAGTTTTACGGCAACAGATTTTCTTCTCAGTATACTACCAGCTGCCTGCTGCTGTGTTTCTAGACTGACAGTGTTTTCTGCCAGTCAATTTCTGTCAGTATTTTAAAAATTTCTTCAGAAGGTCTTTCAGTACTTAGTAACTTGTGCTGCAATTTCCACTGTGAATTACCAAGCAAGCAGTTTCTCTTCACTATGGAAGGTTATGCTTGGGATTGCTTCTGCTCAGAAACAGTACCAAACTGACCTCAAGTTGCAGTAGTCTAAATTGCAGATAAGATCTTAGATATGAAGTATAAGCAGGAGAAAGAAGGCACAAGGGTATTCTGATCAGACAGATTGCATTCAGAAGCACAGTCTCCTTTCTGTTCTCCTTCTCCTACAATTCTATCTGAATTAAGTTAAATATGCAAAAAAGGTTGGCAACTCTTAGTTTTATATTGGCATAGCTCCAACACTATATACAACTTTTAATACTTCCTTTTAATCTCAATGTTTTAGTAAAACCCTAAATTTTGACAAAGGCATAAAACAAGGAAAACTCATAGAAGATGGAGTAGTTTTAAATCTTCAAGTACCCTTTTCTTTCATTTCTTTTTTCTTTTTCTTTTTTTTTTTCTACCCTTCTCTGATAAGAGGATGCGTGCATCTTGATGGAGTTGGGTATGGCCCTACTACATCTTTCACGTGCTCTAGAATGCCACAATACAAACACGATATTACACATTACAAATGATAGCACAATCCAGTTCTCCCTGGAGTTAACTCTGGTTACTCCAGAATAATTAGATATCACTTATTGTCTCATTTCCTTCAAGCAATTTCCTGATTTGCCTTTTTACCCATCAGTCTCAGCTGCCAAAATTTTATCTGGAATCACCTTTTTAAGAATAAGAAGAAAATAAAAGTTAAATGAGACTTTTCCAGTCTCCATTGAAATGCACATGCAGTACTGATTGTACTGCCTGTGGAAAAATTAAAATTTAGCTGAAATATCAGGTAGGACATGAATCAGCAAAGGAAGCTAAAGACAAAGAGTAAAGATGATTACAGGAATTACTTTTCAATGGGGATTATTTCCTAATCACTATCTTGGCTGAAAATAAAATGTCATAAAACTATATATAAACCCATCTAGAACTCTTAAGTTCTGGCTAGCTAGCTTTCACAATTTCAGAATCTTAATGAGTGATTTAGGTTAGCTTGCAGTTAAAAATGTTGCTCCCAGGAGATCTGTTTCTCTACCGTGACAGCAGAATTTGTTGTCTAGCTAAAAACAGCATTAAGATTCTCTTCAATCACCATTACCTGCTGACTGCAGTTAGTAATACTAATGTGTAAATTGCGTCAACATAAATACATAAAAAAAAAAATAATGCACATACACTGCTTATTAAAGGGATAACAAAATGCAGCTGATATTTTTATGCATACATATTATGTGAGATGGGGACTGTTTACCTTTACTGACATTTAGCAAGTTTTTTATTTAAAAAAGAAATTTAGGTAATCTACGTATCTAGTAAAGATGGTGTTCTGTTCAAGCTGTTAAAGAGATTGATCTGCCCAAGAGATTTTTGTGGTTTCTGCACTAATGAAAAGCATAAATATTATTACTTTTTTTCATGAAGTCACACTCTGAGTGTTTACGTCATCTTTACCTAAATATTTTCAATTCATTTGCAAACAAATTTAACAAAGGACAGATGTCTCAAAACTCTAAATGGGGGTGCTCTTTAAATGGGGTACAATAAAACTGAAGTTGAGTAAAAATAGTTCCTGCTTATGTCTAGATGGAGTGGAAAAACTTGTAGCATAATGATGGAAAAAGAAATGAATCAGAAATGGTGGACAGAGAAAGATATTCACTATGGTTTTACATTGGTTTAAAAGCCTTCACATTTCCTAAGTGACTTTTCAAGAGACGCAGCCATCATGTTTTATATACAGAAGTGTAGCACTGTTTCATTGGTGATTTAAATTAGTTTGATTGGTGATTTAAATTACTATTTGCCTAAGGGCTGAGAAAGTGCAGATTCTGGTAAACAGAACTAATGACTTAATGTTAAGAATTTACACTTAGTTCGCTGGCAGACAGGGAATGAATGAGTTGGATGGGACAACTGCTAGGGCAACTGTTTTCCTCAGATTCCTCTAACCTATACTTACAAATACGGTAAATTATGGTTCATTCCTAATGATACTAGAGCCATTACTCTATCTTGATTCAAGTTTAGATTCATCTTTTAGTAGTGATTTTTTACCACTCACTGAAGTAGCTGCCTACTATTCACAAAAATCCAGTAATTTATAATTTATGAATCTACTGTACCTGACTCCAGTTTTTTACTCTTTTTGAAAAAGTCTACTTCTAGGCAAAACACAATAATAAAAGAGAAACTAAGCAATGAAAACATATGACAAATGCCCAGTGCCAATCTTGTATTATGTTGACAAACAAGCTTTTGAGAGAAAGAAGCAAAGCAAGTCAAATGATAGTGAAAAAGCTCTAAGGCAGTGACTTTAGGAGATTCTTTTAATTATATTTAATAATTTAGTCTATTAGATGATAAAGTTGATGACTAATCAGAAATACAAGCTTTACAGCAATTTTTATCTCAGCAGCCAAATGATTCCAACTGACAGAAAAGCACATGATATTTATCCAGTTTAGCTTTGTATCCTAAGCAGAATGTTCTCTGTAGCATGTTCTTTAGAAGATAGATAGCACTGATATGTATTTGTTAGAATACAAAAAGTAACGCCATTAGAATAGGTGGCAGGCAGTGTATTTTTAACTACTGTTAGTGCAAAAGCCTCTGGGAAGTGCATCTTACCGGTTCTTCTGCACTGCCTGCTGCATGATGGCAATAACTGATGAGACCAGGAATGGGCTGTTCACCTTTTGCCATAATAACTGCTGAACTGGTGTAGGATGGATGTTTCTAATGCACAACACATAACAGCTATGAATACAGTGACAGGAAAATATGAGACCAAACAAGCAAATGACTGAAAGGCAATGAGGTGAAAACAAGTGTGATGCTGAAATGTCAGGCTCACATGAACACAGCCAGTATAGACATCAGATAACTTCTGTCTTTAAAATTGCATAAATTATTTTTCTTTGTCTATACTAAAAGAAATCAATGAATTTAAAAATTGCATTAATAAAAAACTGAGAGTTGCATTTGATAACTACCTTAATTCAGCCCTTTAAAGACATATGCAATCAGGACTTGCTATAAAATGATGAACTCCAGCTGTAGCTATCTTAGAAATCAGACTTGAATTGGCACTTCTGGAGTTAGACTGTTGCCACTTAGGTTTAGAAGTTCTTCATTAGCATTTTGAGTTACATACACTTTCAGTTCCCATAGTTGGAATTAAAAGTACAGTGAGTAAATATAGAGCAAATTTATTTGGAATAAAAGAGTGTTATTTTTTGTCCTTTTGTATTCTCCAGTTCATAATTTTGGTCCGAGTAATGCTGAAGTAACATCTATCTTTAATTAGTAGTTACGCTGAGGCTCTAAAGACAACATGATGACATTTAATTTTATGACAGAATTTCACATCTTTCATGCAGTAGATTGGATATCTTATGACTTAACCTACTACATAACTGTCATACTTTCTATGTTTTCAAAAACCAATACTGTCTTTACAAATTGGAAAATATGATTTAGTGAATCTTGCTATGACTCCTTCCTATGTCACTCACTGGACATTGCATATTCAGGAGTCTGAGTATTTCTGATTGTTTTTTTTTTAACCTAACACTAAACACATACTCTGTCACATCAGAATGGTATCACTAAAATACAACTTATAATCAAAATAATAAACAATGCATCTTCCAATGAAGTCTGTGATCATCTATTGAAACAGCATTAATATATTCTTAGGAAGCTAAATTTCTATGAAACGTATCCAGAATATATCTGTTTGAGCACACCAACGTCAATGTATAGTCATGCAACTGAATATTAGTGGAAAGTACCTGAGCAAAGCTAAAGAGTTTCCTGGAAACAAGCCAGACTCACCTTAGCTGCAATGGCTGCTGCAGTTATATGTGAAGAGGAACTGTCCTCTGTTGATGCAACTCCACTATCCTTCTTCTCTTCCTCCTCTTCCTCACACTGTACTCCTTTGTCCTCTGTCTGCTTGTGAGGGCTGGTGGTTGGAGGAGGAGAAAGAGGAGGTGGTGGTGAAGGTAGATCTTCTAGCTCATCGTGTACCTCCTTTACTTTTACAATGGCATCTCGCAAAAGATCAATGGCATGAGGTAGGGCTGGCAGTATAAACTGAAAGCATTCCTATGCACAAGAAGAGAAATGACTATGAATAGTTATCCACAGAAGCAAATAGGGATTCATATTCATATTAGGGATTTCATATTTGCTCTTAGGGTATATTTGGGATTTTGATGCAGCCTTTCACCTGATCATAAATAAAACCCAAAATGCCCATTACCACTGCTCTTAGAAAAAACAGAAAACAACCAAAACCCCAACAACCAACCAGCCAAGAAACCTATCAGAATCAGAACTGAGGACTCAAAAATACTTTTTTTCCTTTTCATGCAAATACAGTAAGCTGTACAACAGTCAAGAGTTAATACAATTAACCTAATTCTGGATTAAAACTTAGGAAAACAAGAGTTAAAATTTTCTTGAATACATAATGCAGAAACATATTTATGGCAGTCGGCAGTATACTATAGAAATGCAGAATAAAAACATTATCCCTGCAAGGTTATTAGCTTCAAATAATTTCTATTACACTCTTTCACAATTTGAGAATGTTTCATAATGCTTGCCATAATTGTACTTTTACATAACATTTTGGGTTTTTTTTATTCATGGACTTATCCTTTGGGCTGGAAGAATCACAGGCAGTACTGATGCCATTATAATTTTAAGTAACTCAAAAAAATTTACCTTTTGTAATCTATTTTTCAAACCTCTCTGTGCTCTGTGATTTAAAAACAGTCAAAAAAGTTTATTTTGTATAGTTGGAGAAGAGAAAAAACACAGATGCTGTGTAACCATTCTTGTTCTGCAATGGGTGTACATATTTCTAGCCACCTTTAGATATTTCACCAAATAAAAGAATCATTTGTGTTGCAAGGAAACTCAGGAAGTCATTACTTCAAAATGTACATACTACATCAAAAAACTGAATTCAAACAGGCTGCTTTGGGCTTGGTTCAGCCCAGTCTTGAAAAAATCCAAGAACAGAGACTCCCCAACCCTTCTGGACAACCTGTTCTAAAGACTAATTATCCTCATAGTGATTTTTTTTTTTTTTTTAATCTTTTTATCCAGCTCCCCTTCTTCAATTTATGACTATTGTCTCTTATCCTCTTCCCAGGCACCTTTGGAGTAAAGGCTTTTCTTCATGTCACATCTGCACACTGCATACATACATTGAATTACTGGAAAATGATGGCAAGGTCACAACAATGAATTGCCAAGGCAATACAGTTAGAGAATGTACAAGTTGACAGAGGAAGCTGATATTATTCCTTTTGTTGCTTTTCATCTTTTGTTTCATTTCAACCATAAGGAAGACTTCTCAAAATGTAATACTAGAATTTAAAGTGTCCAGAAACTAAATAATGATAAATATTTTGTAAACAGATACAGTAGCAAGTATTTTCAATAAATAAAAATGACTATATAAACAAACCATCCAGAGAATAGCAGAATTTATACGAGCCTTTTTGTAAGTCAAAAACATGACTCACAAACACTTTCCTCAAAACCTCTGAATAAGAATCCATCTTTCAATCAAACCTTTAAGATTAATGAAGTCAGACTACTTCTCAGATTCATAAATTCTATAAACATTTGATTTGTTACTCTGAAGAACTCAAGTAAGCAGGTAAGCATGAAATGCTGCATATAATGACTATATATTAAAAATCTATTTGTAAATATAATACATATAATTTCTAATGTAACTATGAAGCTCAGAGTTATCGAACCTTCAGAGTATTATTTTAAAAGTGGTTTAAAACATTGAGCTATACGACCATCCTTACTTCAGTGAAAAAGCAGATCTCAAGCAAGTGGTACACAGGGAGATCTGACTACAAATAATGAAAACGTACATTAATTATCAACTCATTAGCAAGCATACTCCCCACTCCCACCATTGAAATAAATCCTCGTTTACTTAACTGTTGATGAGTTAGTTTGCAACTATGCTATTTCTAATACTCATTGTTTTAGATAATTGTTAGTACAATTATGCAAATTGCCATAGACCCAAAGATTTCAGTGAGTATCTTGTAATTTCATACTCTGCCACCTCTAACAGTATTATATAGCTTTTTAAAGCTGAAATGAAACAGACTAGAACAACACAAAAATTGAAGTAGTCTACAAATCTGTGTTCACTGATACATTCCTCCCTGGAAGAATGTATCTGGAGATACATTCTGGAGTTCTCTGGAGAAAATATGTTTGGCATCACCTGCATTTTTCCTTTTGCTCACTACCATGGCAGCAGAGCAAAGAATGCTTGAGATTCTAGCAGGCAACCGAGCACAGAGAGCTGCTCTCAAGTGAAGCAGAAATGCCAAGCTAGCATCTCCAACTGCAATGACAGTGCCATGGCTACAGCAACAAATGGTGAACTTGGAACACCAACAAATTTTCTGCTTTGGATTACAAGGTTTTTTCCTCTCCATTGTGCCATACTAGTGTTATATAAAATAAAGAGCCCGCCAAAATGCTTATTTCAGTTAGCTACTAGAAGTGTAAGTAGGAATGGTTACATTGCTATGACATCAGTGGAGACATCTTGGATACTTTCTCTATGAACAGTGACCTAGTAAAAAATGATTTATTTTACTTATTTGCAAGATTAAAACTTAAATCTGCAATTTAAAATTTGACTCTAAGATCTTATCCCAAAAGTGTCATTTCCAGTCCCAAACAGTGTGAGTTGGAGAGTCTCCGATGACTCCTTTCACAGTGAGGCTTAGACTCCTTGATAAGGCAAGTTTTTATTCTGGCACTCTGATCAAGCTTAAGTAAACAGCCACACTTCAACTGAGGTTAATAATAATGCCTTCTTCCTTCTCCTTCTATTGCAATATTGGATTTGACCTAAGAATACATAGTTCTCCTTTCCTAAGTGACATCTGCACTGATAAAAAAGGAGAAAATACAGCAAGAGGGAGTTTTACACACTCAATTCAGACTGCTCTTGCCCTCATTTCCTTCAATTTTGCATTGAGATGGACATTTACACTGCTGTCACATTATATTAATATTTAGTATTATATTAATGAAATAAGCATAGTGGTGCAATTTCATAGCTTTTATATAAGCTTCTTACCTGATTGTATTAATAAGATGGAAAGAATATTTGCAAGTCATAAAAGAGAAAAATGAGAGCAATGCCCGGTAACAACCTGCCCAATTTGGTTCCTGAGAACCAGTCTGTTAAGGAAGCATTTTCTGTACTACGCATCTTAAAAGTCTTTGCTGAAATCTCATGTTTTGAAGACGTTTTATGTTTAAATAAATAGTGACAGATGATCAACATCACAGGATTAAATAAAGCTTATACCAATCTTATATAAGAAAATCAAGCTTTTTTATTTTCTGGCATAATTACCTTTTTATTAATCACTTACATTTCAAACAAATACTTATTAACATATTTCATTTCTTTTCCTCATCCTCCTTAACTAACTTCACAGTTTGAGTGCCTCCAGGCAGAAAAAGACTTTTTTTTCCCCTGCACGTGGTACGTTAGGGGTGCTACTGAACATTACAAAGATCAGCAGAGATTGCAAGCTGTTCCACTTCTTTCATATGTCAATAAAAGAAGTACAGATTTCTGAAAAAAAAAATACAGACTTCTTACCAGTGCACCAATTCTCTATGGTGTGGATTTAATTGCTGTGGTCAGGCAGTTTTTAAAAAGGCGCTGATGTAGTATGAGCCCTGGAGAAGGATTCTCGTGATTGATATTTTAGCAATTTGTATCACTGTACAGCCCAATATTCAGTTTAGTAGAGTATATGTGAAGAAAGCTGCCCTTCCAAAGCTATCAGTCAACTACACAGATGGAAAGACGAGTGAAAAGACTGAACCTTACTAGCCCAGAAAGAGTCATCCTGATGTTTAATTGTGAAGAACTGCCTCATCCTTAGAAGCACTATGCTTTACAGAAAGGCAATTTCTTCCAATTATGAACAAATTATCACTCACAGCAGATACTCAGAAGTATCACTGCAATAGCTTTTGCTCAAGTAGTATTGTATAAGAGATATCAAACATATGGGCTCAGATCTCTTCCACATTCATTATGGAAATGATTGCCACCGTACCAGAGACTTTTAGTCAACTTCTAATATTAGAATAGTTATTCAAAACTATAAAGGTCCTGAATATTTATTCCTAAAGAAAGTGTCTCCTGACTAATCTCAGTGGAAAAAACACTGTTTTCAAAAAATCTTGTAAGTACATCACATACACATCAACTCATGCACAATTTACAAAAACTACTGTCCCTCTGTATATGACAAGTTCCCCTATACATGATGAGAAGTGTCACATCCCACTTGTTGAATAGAGTAAAGAATTGGTACTGCACTTTGTGATTTGCAAGATGAGATACAAATGAAAAGCCCATTTCATATCAATCTGTATTCCAGAACAGTGACATGAAGTTTCTATTCCCTGGGGGTTCAGTTACCTCAAGCTTGTCAGAATACATAAATGAGTACGCTGCCCTAATATGAGGGGACCTATACGGAAGAAGTTGAAAAGGTAAATCAAAGATCATTCGATCACTAAGTTAATAAAGGTGATCTCAAGGCTGAGAATTATATCCTTCAGCAAAAGCAAGTCTGAAGCTAAGCTTCTAAACTTGAGAAGGTAGTTAGGCAACAAGCATCATAAACATGCACACTGACATTTATTCTAGGAGTATTAGGCCAGACTTCACTGTTGCGGGAATGGGTGATAATTAGGCACTTCAACAGGTTTTACATTATCTGAATTCTATCAGAGAAGAAAGATCACTACTACAGAGACTACTACAATTCAAGCAAACGCTGTGACTTTTTGATTATAATGACTTTTGAAAATGTCTTTTGAAAAGCTGGAGAATATCTACGGATGTGGAAGGAATTGTGGCATTTTTTTGCAATGAGTTATCCAGGCTCCACTATGTCAGCTATGGTCCATACTCTACCACAGCCTCTGATCTCTAGCTGTGCACCACGCCTGTATCTTGACAGCAGGTCTATCATCCTCCTACGTTCCCTAACTTCTTATATCACAAAGTACCTAATTCAGTATCTGGACATACACCGTTAACTCATTCACCCTTACTCTCCCTCCAAATGGATAACAAAATGCACCTTGATGAAGATCCTCTGAACTGTTAAAAGAATAAAGAGCAGATTTTGCACAGACACAAGGCCTTGCTCAATATGAAGCATAATAGTTCCTTTTGGACAACTACATGGCAACAGAGAAACAGGCAGCAGGAAAATCAAGACATATGAATGAGTTTTATTGAACAGTTGAGATTCTGTATTTTAACTTACTTATTGATGTAAGGCCTTTTCCCTCTCAAAAGCAAAATAATTTTTGACCTTTTTTTCTACTTTTTTTCCACTTTTTTTTTTTTTTCCTATTCCTGTTATTCTTTTATCGTCATACTAAAGTATACTTAGTAGTACCTTGATTCTCTCTGGTATAGGTGAATGTTTTATGATTACTAGTGGCAGCAAATATTCTTGTTTCCTAATACAGAAAAGTTGCATCACAGTAATCCTAGAAAAGTGGCCAGGAAAGTACATGGACATAGATGCTTGCTGCAGTGTTGGCAATCAAGCACCTGAAAAATCAAGCATCTTCCCAAAATGAGACATCATTTAAATGAAAAGGAGGTGGTACTGTTCATGCAACTATACAAGACAATAGTGAGTTTCAGAGCCACTGCAAGAGAGTGCCATGTGAGGATGGCACACCTGACATCAACTGTTAAATCCATCTAATCTCAGATTAGTAACCAGAAATCAAAAGCAAAGAACCATATACTCAAGAAATCAGTGTTCATATGGCAAAGCTATCTATTTTATCAGATGTCTAGCTTTACCTTAGTTTTTTAAGGTATGAACTTTACCTTAAAATTCCATACACCAAGCATCTGGGGAAAAAAGGGGAGAGTCCTTTGCATGCATTGTAAAAGTAAATCTTTCCCCCTTTCAAGTGGAAGTACATGCGTATATCAGGCATATGTTTGAGTAGTCCGTCAGAAACGTTCTTCAGAAATGAAGAAATACAACATGAAGTTGGTATTGGCTGCTTTGAATTGTCACCTGCATGTTTTTCTAACTTCTGATTTCTCAAAGTCACAGTTTTTCAATAGTAATATATAACAGTGGCACTAGTAAATAGTAATTAGACTGGATAGCAGAGGAAGAAATCTCAGAATGTAGCATATATACATGCGATTAATATAAAGCAGTCAGAAAATAAGTATGAATAAAAACATATATCCTAACTTCCTTGTCCAAACCGAGTTAAATGTAGGAAGAAAACAAACTATAAAGGGTGTCAAGTCTGATACCCATATTCAAAATATTGAAATTTCTCATACTCTTAAAAATTATGCTCCATTTTCCCCTCTTGCTAATCAAAGCTGGAAATATTCTTAGCTCTCCAGCAAGTTCTACAATACACTAGGCCTTCCTCTGATTTCTATGTGAAAGAGTGCTTTCTTGTAACCAGTAGAAAACACAGGAATCAGGCACAGGCTGACTAGAAAACAAGAAGGAAGTGTAAGAGACCGTTAGAATCTTCATTAACGCTGCCTCCTACAGCGTTACTCCTAACAGACTCCTACAGATCACTCTCTTGCAATGTAAGTAATGTTGCACAGTACTTTCAATTAGATCAGAACTGTATTGTCTGTGACTGACAGGGATGCTGCATTCTGTATATACGCATTTCAATTAACTTTTGTAAAACTCCTTGTAGTAGGTACTTTCTACCATTCAGGACAACAGGAGGTACTTATCATCGGTCCTCAGTAGCAGATCAGCAAGAACACTTCTTACCTGTGACCCTTTCTTGCTACCTGGCAGATTAATTATGAGAGTTTTCCCTCTGATTCCACATACAGGTCTGAAAAGAAAGAAATCCACAGTGAAATTTTTGTAGGCAAATTTCTTCACTGTAGAAAGAAGAAAACATTTAAGATAACTCCTATAATTTACTAGAATTTGTCAAATCAATATCTGACATCTATATTTGCTGCTGGTGTTCTCATAAAACAGCTTAGGAGAAAGTGAAAAAGTGTTTGACAAGGGATGGAAAATTCTAACATTTAATTGATAGTGTAAACACCAGCTAGATTTCCATCTTTTTCTAGTTTTGTGTAGCACTCTTAATTCTGTTGTTTACTTCTGTCACATACATTCTAAGATATAGTCCCTATCTGCTCAAGCAAATAGTTCCCTGGTAACGTAATTGATGGTTATCAAACACTGTTTCTCTTGACAGGTTAAAAAAACCCAACTAAGTCATGCTGGTTGCGTTAATTCAAACATATAGTCTTTTATTATTATTTTTTTTTTAAAGATACAGCATAAGAAAAGCACAGTAGGAAGTAATTCTCAAGTGAAAATTACACTTAAGTAGTTCAAATCTAATTCTTTCTAAGAGTCTCTTACTTCTTCAAAAAAGAAGAAAATAACTACTGAAGATCCAACATTTTATTTTATGCCTTCAGGGATTTTCTTTGGTCTTGATGCATACTGAACTTATACACTCATGTGTTGAAGGGGCTCCTCTTAAGCTTTCTGTCATTTAGAGTTTGTTCTTCCTTTTAGCTAAACATTATTTTTGTTCAAAAAACAAACCAACCACAAAAAAAACCAACCCTTCTAGATTCTGTATGGAGGAAAAGCTGAGTGCCTCTTGATTTTTTTTCTTTGTTTACCAAAACAGTGATAAAAAACCAGAGCTAAGATATAAAGCTAAGAAAAAAGTTAAGAGCAAAAACCAAACCACAACAATACGGAAGCTACATGGAGAGAAACTGCATAACAGTCTCTTTTTCAAACCAAAACATGAACCAAATTGAAGAAAGGAAAAAATACATATATCGACAGGATATTACCAAACGCTTGAGCAGCTACCTTCCTTGGATTTTCTCTTATACAAATAATTCCCAGTAGTTACTTTCATTTAGTGATAGTATGGCATTTTCAAGCAAAGTAACAAGTATTCTAGTGACAGCTGTCCTAACGTTCACAGTTAAATACTACAGAGACAGTTTTTGTGCCACAAGATTAACCTCTGACATTCTAGTCAAACCAACCAAAAGAGAAGTCTTATTTTCAACTGACAGCTTAAATACTGCCTGACTCCAAGCCCCTGTCTTCCTGTACTTGCTTCTTACACATTACGTGCCCTAAAAATTCCAGGTAGCCGACGAATGTTCAACCACAATATAAAGCGAAGAGCTTGAGTTAAATAAAAATGCTCATTTACTATTGTTGTGGTAATCAAACTATAGTTTATGACATACTAAAATTAAGGGAAATGGGAAATTTCCACTGAAGAATTACAGAGATACCTAGTAGCTCAAGACAGAAATGGGGTTGCCAAAAATTTCTCATGAGTATATGTAAAATGTTCTATTCTATGACTCTAAAAGTAAGCTTAAATATTTAAGAACTGAATGGTTTGCAAAAAATAGTGTGTGCTCACAACAACACACAAATGTGCATGCATTCAAGGTAATTTGAGAGAGAAGTTAATGATCTTCCTCAAAATGGGGAACAACAGATAGATGCTATAGATCTTACATTATCCATAGTCTTATGATGCACTGCATAGAAATTAAAAAAAAAAATACAGAGAAGTTGAGGGAAAAAAAGGAATATAATAAGGGAGCTGAAGGAAAACAGAATAAGAGAGACAGAAAAAACACATTAGAAGAAAATATAGATCTGATGCAGGAGTGGAAGAGAGGAACGCCTTCCTGGAAATAAATTATGATTGTAAAAGCAGAATAAATGTACAAGAAGACAAGGAGTACTTTAAAAAGCCTCAGTAAAGACTGGAATGGCATGAGTAATTGGCTTGGGTAAGGAATAAGATAATTCTGGGACAAGAACTGTAGGAAGGTCACAGAGAAACAGGAAACACTGAAAGGTCTTTGATCCAACACACTGCCTGCTGACCTCAGAGTTGGATCCCCATTATGAGCATCTCAGAGGCTTCTCATCTGTTGTAAGTATCCGTGAATGTAGTCTACAAAATAATCCACCACTTCCTAATGCTGGCCCATGATCGGGAAGACAGCCAATAACTTAAAACAATTTCTAAAAGTTCAAGTGATAAAATTCAACATGATTGATCCAACATTTTCAAAACAGCATGTGATTTAAAAAGCGTCACCTTCATTTTGCAAAATGAAGTTCTGTGTTTTATCTTTTTGGTAAATTACATGCATAAGTATCTGTAAAAGCTCCATTTTAAAATGAAGTCAATGACAGTCAAGCTTGAGATAGAAGAATTCACTAAAAAACTCCACAGCACATGTGTTTAACTTAATATTATCTGAATAGCATTATAAAGATACTGACCCTTTGTATGCTAATTACATTTAGACCTGAAGTAAAGGTTTTCACTGGAGCTTTTTTACAGGTCTTACATGACTGCATGCCGTACCTTGACAAAACATTTTCATTATAGATTCACAGAGGAGTTATGTGCCACCATTGTCTTCAATGACTACCGAAAATAGCTTGAGGTTAAGGAATATTTTCATGCTGTATGTACAGAAGACAGGTTGCAGTCCAGCATTTTGGTTCCACTACCATTAAAACATCCTTTCAGCTATCCTGATCACACCACATCCTAAATCATGCTTGGTTATTCAGTGTCATCTAGCTACATATCTTTCTCTTCATCAGAAACAGAACAGCTAAATTAACTGTTCTTCTCTTTGATATAGCTTTGCTATACTTCGATTTCAAAATACGCAAATTATAACATCAAAAATTATGTCAGATGAAAAAATGAAAATATTTGCTAGTTTTGATGGAATCTGAAGATGTTACTTTGGTAATGCTGTCATTTGAGATACACAAAGTGATATGTAAAGTTTTCAAATACTTTGCTGAATTTGTAAAATTTTCATCTAAATGTCCTTTAAAAATCAAAGCATCTGAATACAGAGTTTTAAACAAATTTGAAAGTGTCTCCTTTATATATTACTGATGTAATTATTGTTACATTCTTATTATGCAGTGAGAAAACAAAAAACTCTAACAGCCCTTACCTTGAAATGACACGCAAGCACAAACTTACAAAATATATTGATATTAATAAATCTATCATAGGAAAACGATCCATAATTCCGACAATCTTGAAAAATTAATTCCTGAATGAAATACAGGTTAACAACAGGTGTCACTGATAAGCAGGAACATGGGGAGTATCTGTTGCTGTACTAAACTCTAGGATTTAATGTATTGAATATGAAAGCACATTGAGAGAGCTTTTTCTGATACTAGAATAAAAGGAAAAACAATACATTTATATTTACCATGGGGTTTTTCTTTTTTTTTCTTTTTTTTTTTTTCTTTTTTTTTTTTTTTTTTCATTTTAGTACTTGATGAACAACATACAGAAGAATTCTTCACTCCCACTGAAATGTCACAGCTCTTGGGTGAAAAGACAGCTGTTCAACAGCATGCATCAATATTACAAATAGCATAGCACAGAAAATACAGAAAGATGCTGTGTTTAACAGAGACTACAGAGGTAATTAAATAAGAGAATGCAATTACCATTGTTGGAATTTGACCACATCTCTGAATTTAAGACTTCTAGTCCTGATAACATCAGCAATCTTCAATTGTTTTTATATAGTCATCCCACTACCTTGTACATTTCTAAGGAAGTAATTCACTTCATATTCTGAAGGAAATATTCTTACCTAGAGAGCATGCCCAGAGGAGTTACATTAAGTGATCCCATCAGCATTGCCAGGGCCATCCCCGGTGCTTCTCGCTCTATTACTTCTTTAGTGGCCTGCAATCAAAGATTAAATATCAAAGTGAGTGAAAAACAACAAGGACTAGAAAAATATTAAATAAACTAAAATTTGGGTAGGAAAATCCTTTTTTTTTTTGTTTGCTTCAGAGCCCAAAGATGTCCTTGATAAACTCTCAGCACTGGAATATGTTGAAGAATTTTCTCTTAGTTACATCAAATAGGGAAAGACAAGGGGGTGGGAAGAAGCACTGTTAGCTGTATTTACTCTGAGGACACCTACAGAAAATTTTAAAAGTCAAGACCCTACATATGGAGGAAATACTAACGAACACCACATAAACAATTCCCTCTATCAGAAAGGAGAGAATATTTGTGAATAAGCAGAGTACACTGTGTATAATGATTTGTTCCTTCTCCCCCATCTGCCACATTTTCCAGGTAAGACTTTCCCTGGTACAAGAAGGATAAATTGGTCTGTGGTGCAGAAAACAAAACAAAAAAATTGCAAAGGGAAATCCATGTAGCAGGAAAGCAGGAAAATAGTAAAATGGAAATGATAATGGCCTTAGGCTGACGCCTTCCCATTTGATCATGTCAGCAAAACAGCGATTCCAAACAGGCTGGTGGCTTTTATTCACAAGCAGTTTCTATGCTGTGGGCACGGAGAAGCCTGGAAGCAGAGTCTGAAAATTCTTCTGTGTTAAGTCCTTTTCTTATACAGGGTATCAGCTGTGAAATGATTTTCCAGGAACATTCACAAACTTCTGTCTTTCCTGTCTAACACAAATTTTCTTAAATGCCCAACCTGTTCTGGTTTCCCAGCCTCCAACTTGTTTTTGGACAAAATACCTCAGAGGAAGGTTACAATCCGACCCTCTTTCCATTTCTCTCACAGTGGTTGCTTTTCATTGGATCACCTTGATTCCCATTATGATTCAAGATTCTACATTATTTGTCACAACTAAAATGTTTGCAATGCTCATAAAACTACGAAATCCACTGTAAAACATCCAGTCAAACTACTATGCTTTAATGGCACAGCTACCAAGACAGAAAAACATGTTTTAAATGTAAGGACACACTGAATAAGCTAAATATTCTTGGTAGTTTGATGTATTAAAGAATATAATGGAAGAAATGCAGACAAATGATTCTGTGGGAAAGATTACATTACAAATAGGATCTTAATACTTTTATAAGCTCCCAGTTTACAAAACAATGACATAGAGAAGGAAAACACAGCTTAAAAGTTTTTTCAATGGCATCCCTACGAGAAGGATCCAGTAATCCAGCATGTCCGACCCACGGTTCAGTCCATCCCAGCCCACCCTGCACTATAAAGGCAGCATCTCTGCCCTCCTGAGTGGCTCAGCCCAGTACTGGGTGCATACCCATTGCTCACAACAGTTAAGCTGTCAGTGTGCTATTAACTCTGCCTGAGCTAAAATCAGGGCACAAGGAGGGCACAGTGCAGTGTTAATTCAAGCTATGGGAGATAATTTTATGGATTTTGATACACTGGCTAAACACAGGCCTGTGAACAGCAAAAAGAAAAAAATGCAGCTGTGTTTTCTGTTTTGATAAAGAAATTTGAGAACAGGCTTCAAGAGTGCTGAAAAAAATGATTTCTTTTGCATATTTGTGATTCTGTTTTCAGTTGCCATAAATAAATTACCTGTAAATTTTCAAATGGAACATACTGAGTTGAGATCAGATATTCAACTCAAAGAAAAATGTCATCATGTTTATCTACCAAATCTTTATAAGCCGTATCTTATCAGAGAAAAAAATCCCTCCTTCATGGTCACAACATATTCATGTCATTACTTTTGACTGTATGTACCTTAGTGAACAACTGTTTCCAAGGATGAAGCACAGGAGGAGAAAATTTCATCAAAAATCTCTGACGAGACATTGAGAATTCATTAAGAATTGCAGCCACTTCCACAGAACAAGACTGATGCATTTGTTTCGCAAAAACAAAGTCAAATATCCTACTGGTTTTATGTTTTTCTTCTTTGATTTGAATAAAAAATACTAAAGATTAAAAAAAATGCTATTTATACCGAGGAATTATACTATATATTTTATGAAGGCTACCCTGAAAGTAATGCCTCTAATTTTATGACATCAGCCTACAATGTCAGAGGTAGATGTTGATGGTATGGCAGTAGAGGTTGAAACTTCCCACCAATATTCCATTACATTTAGTTGCCGTGTGACAGACAGCAGCAGATGGGCAATCTGACAAGATGGCATCTGATATGAAAGAGCATATGAAGCGAAGACGTGGCCCTTAATTCCTCTATGGGGAAAAAAACTGCACTCATTGACATTCACTGATGCTTGCTGAATGTTTATGGAGACGAAACAGTGGATGTGAGCACAGTGCAGTGCTGGTTGGTGCACTTCAGTAGTGGTGACCCTAACAGTAGGTTACCTCTGCTGTTCCAGATTTTGAGAAGCAGAGCATGCAGGCCCGTGTTCACAAATGCAAAGCTAATGGTAATGATCCCACTGAAAAATAGCATTTTGTAGCTGAGAATGTGCTTTATTAAACAGTGTTACTGTGCTCTTTGTATCTGTTGTCATTTCCATGAAAATAAATAGGAGGCATTACTTTCAGAGCAACCAATGTCTACGCAGCCCAAGACAATTCCTCTTCATTCACTGTGGCCCAGACAAGCCAGAAGGTTGGACACCCATGCCAGTAGTCATATAGCAAGAACACTTTATAGGAAGAAATACATAAATCAGAAAAACAAAAGAAAACAAAAGAACAGTACAGGTATTCCACTGGCCATTCTCAAATATTACCACTAACATTTAATGTGTTTTAGAGAAGTATGTCAGTATCAGAAGGCATCAAACACAACTACCAAGTAAATCATCAGGTATTTTATCAAAAAGCAAACTTGGTGTGCGCTATTGTGGGAAGCAGGAACTTTGGTTTACACAAAACCAAACAATTTCAATTCAGTAGCTGATAGCACAGTCTCTTATTTCCAACAAACCTACTCAGAACAAAAAAAAACCAAACCAACCAAACAAAAAAAAAAATATATATAAATAAGCTATACAACATAGCATCTGTTTTTCTACAAAAGTGAAAAGAAGCAGGCTAGAAATGATATGGGCAAAATTAAAATATCTGCATTGAGGAAGAATGCCAAAAGGTACCTGCTGAGGTATTAAATTAGCAATTACACATTAAAAATTCTGAAGAAAAATGCTCTGCAGTGTTGTAGGGACATTTTGCTGACAATGAAAAACGGAAGTCTCTGTGTGTGCATACACAGTAAGTATATATCTATGCCTTTTATTTTCAGCTAATGCCATGCTTCAAAGATATTCAAAACTAGTTTTAAATATAAAGTGCATTTTGAGATTTCTTTTCTGCCCTTGAGCACAGTGACACTTTGAAGATATCATTAGTTAAAATTCTAAGTAGGCTTCAAAGGTAGTACAAGATGCAGAAGAGTTCCACAAACAATGACCCTGCAGCTCCGGGAGTCCTTCAATGAAATTCAAGTCCATTCTCTAACTTCACAAGAAAAATGACCTTCACAAAATGTCACTGCTAGCAGCCAATGTGATTATTAAAAATGTATAAACTAAGCAGCAGCAAAATCTGAAAGGGCAGAAAGTCCAAGTAGCAGTACAGCCCTCAACACAAGTTTCTAAAAATACTTGTTTCAAAATATATATGCTTGTATTCAATTCTGCAGGCAGACTTCAACAGTCAGGGGAATGCTTCCTACAGTCTAACTGGACAGATGTAACCAAAATGGCTGCTGCTAAGGAAATCTCTTCTACAGTGACATCTGCTCTTGAAATCAACCACTGAGGAGTCCACTGTTGGGATGTCCTTAAACAACACTTTATTTAAATGTGTGGTGTACAGAAGATAGAATTGCTGTCACACCAGGAAGCCCACTCTGGCCATACATGAATGTATGAATGAAATTAAGGATGCTGCAGTGATTTGCAGATTGTATCTATCTGTAAGGACTATTAGTTCCACCTAAAATTGTACTGAAGTGCTGCTGGACAAGTTTTCTGAAACATCTTTCGAGACTGAAGGAAGGGTGGAAGAGAGATGTGGAAAGTCTATAGTGCCTGTGTCCCACACAGGAGTTACAGCCTGGCACCACTGTCTGCACAGAGGCAGCCTGTTAAAGCCTGACAGTGACCAAGCTCTTCCATGTTATACCAGTACTATAGCAAGGTTGAGTTAAAACTTTGTTTCATGGGCAATTTCAGATGCCTTTAATGATACTTAAAAAGAAAATCATCAGGAAAGCACGTAGCTTATTGAAGCCAAGACCTTATAGCACAACTCGGTTTTCTTCAGTCACTTGGCAGGATTAGAGGATGACGGGTTTTGCTAGACTGCGAAAGGGGAAGAAATGTCCTGAGCATATTAACAGAAAAAATAGTATACATGTTACAGTAATGGACAAAACTGAAGCATTCTAATATAAACACAATCAGATGTTTTCAGGGTGTGACAGACTTACCAATAGATATTATTTCATCTTAAGTCACAATATCTCATGGTTCTCAGTTTTAAGACATGCCACAATCTCATGACTTTTCCCTGTTTCACATGAAAATCAGAAATCTGTAAAAGAAAATACTGCAACAGAGTTGTTGGTAGCCTCACCGCCAGCCAGCCCTTGTCTGCTGCATGGAGCCATGGTACTGGCACCTTCTCCTCTAGAGAGCACAGTGAGGTCAATGGAATGAACCGAGTAAGATGGAAATAAGACTGCACAAGGTAGCAGGGACTGAAAATACATGAGGGGAAAACTCAGAAGAAGGAAAAAGGAAGACAGAATACTATACAACTGTCAGACTGTGGGGGAACCAGGGAAAGAGAGAATGGGACTTGAAGAAATGAAGTTTCTGCTCCTAAGAGAAGTGGCATTAACAATTAGATAATTATTTTGACCTATCACTTTTCAGGATTCAGTAACAACGTCGATGAGAACATTTCTTTTGTATCTCATTGCTACATGAATAAATCCAATATATTCTAAAACATGTTTCTGACAGTATTCGAAGTGTCTTTTTATTGGAGTTAGAGCATTATGTTCCCAAACCAAATGATATATTTTTAGATATCTTTGACGTAGTTGTGGTTGCTTAACAGATGGCTTGCTGCCAATTGGTTTGAGAGTTCTCTGCTGCTTCACTGCCTTTCTTTTCTTTCATATAAATTACATTAGGTGAAAGCCCTTCCAGGCAGCTTGTGAAGGATATACCCACTGCAGACTGATTTAATTATAACACCTAGGACTCTTCTTGAAATGCTCAGAAACTCCTTATCTTTCTCTTTCAGGTATTAAACATGGTGAAGTTTGACCTCTTACCAGTAAGTAGTGATCTGAGACATAATTTTATATACCCTTCAGCAGTTTCAGGAGAGTAATACAGTTCTATCTTTTTAACTAAAATGCAAATATGAGACAGAGAAGTCATAATAAATTTGATTAAATTAAGGTGACCAAGATTGCCTCTGTCAGGAAGCATTATTTCTGTTGGAAAACTTCAAATCTATGATTCTGCATAGCATATCATAAAGCTATTTATGCAAATTAATGAACAAATTTATATTTAACAGGCTACAGAATTAGCACAGATAACATATTATTGCATTGCAGGTTTTACAGTTAATACAAAAGTCTTAAAAATGTCAAATCACAGAAATACCTTACTATCTGCCCTCTCCACCAAAACTTGTAGACCACAAAGTCAAACCTCAGAAGAATGGACGAAGACGCTATCTGGAAATAGACCACCCAAATGTGCAACAGAATTTTCAGTGATGTCTGTTAATGAGATGTATAAGAAGTGTATATATTAGTAACAAAAACCGTCTTGCTCAGATTGCAGATGAGATACTATCTTAAAGGTTATTTGGAATACCTCTACTGGAGAGAGTTCATGTGGCTGTAATTCCTTTTCACAAGTCAGCAACTGGAGTTTATCGTCTACTTCCTTACTCTCATCTTGCAGGCGAGAAAATAGAGCTTACATGGAGCTAGACTGATTACGGCTTCTTATCTAAAATTCAGTTATATATCTCTTCTCTTAGTACAATACCAAATAAAACTTGCTGCAGTGTGCTACTCTTAATGTGTTGGAAAGTTACTGGATAAAGGTATAAACATCACTTTTCAATCACTCATTCTTGCCATCATACTGTCTTTCCTTGAATTTTTGTTATACTATGCCCCCAGTATCCTCTGTGATGACATTCTCTGTCTTTTCTATGGATGGAAGGCTTAACAAGCCTTCCAAGTTCTCTAATGCCCTCTAAAATCAACTTTCTTTGGCTGACTATTCAGCTAATTTGAAAAATGGATAAATTTTACCCTATACACTACTGCTGCACCGCAACCAAAGCTGAGGTAGTTATAAAAGTCACTCAAACTGTCAACAAAGCCAGCAACTTTCTAGTGATATAAGCCATCTTTGCTACTCATATCAGTTCTTCCTCACAGAAGTACCTTTTCAAAGTCTTAAAATATTTCTTTTTCAGTGCAAGATACATGGAAACTTTAATTGTTGCATCTCTAATGTGCTACAGGAGTATCCTCAACAAAAAACTCATACGAAAATTCAAACTAACAAACTAACAAATTCAAACACTAACAATTAGAGCAACTCTGGGAATAATATCAAAGCACAAAAGGTGGCAAACCCAGGGTTGATAGTTTAAATAATCTCAGTCCTGCTATTTCCGTGCCAAAGACCAATATGGAATTCTAAAATGATTTGCCAGAGGACAACCCTTTGTTCTTTTACAGTCATATCGTACAGACAAAAATAGCCCTGTATTGTCCTCATGCAAACAGGCAGAGTTTATCATTATTAATACTGAATACACTAGTGTTCATGGTGCAAGAAAGGAAGAATATGCTAGCATGACCAAAGAGAAGATGGAATTCAGAAGGACACAGAAGATGTACATCTGTTGCATAAGGTTCCTAACGTGAATGAAGTATATATCATGATTGGTCAGGTCCAGGAGTATGTTGGGGTGATATCACTTGTTATCACATTAATCACAGGTCCTGGATAACAATGAGTCGCCCACTGATGGCCCTAACATAGCATTGGGGTGCTGCAGCCAGAGATACACCAAACAATGGCTGAGCTTTGACACGTACACAGTTATGATTATTGCTTTCTTCCTTATGTCAAAATTGTTGTCACAGACCATTTAAGTCAACAACAATGCCTACATCCCAAAGGCAACAAGGAGCTGCTCCTGTAGAGAGTGTATCCCAGAAACAGGTGGTTGCTGTCATTCTACAGCTTTTGACAAAATTAACACCCACATAAATTAACCTGCCCATATTCATTTTAAAAGTATCAGCCTGATAGCCGCTATTTCCTCAGCAGCAAGCCATCCATGAGTGCTGCTTGGATGGGTCTATAAAACCTGTCAACAGCTTTATGGTGGCTTATTCAATCAACTTCAGTGGAATTCTATCAACATGATTACTTGTTCCTTTTCCTTCTCTTCTCCCACCTCAAATCAATGTACAGTCAAAGACTGATGAAACACTGATTAATGTAGTCAAGTAAAAATGAAATCTACAAACCGATGTATCTGCACACATCAATAACATTTCCACTGACAATAGGTCTGCAGCACAGGAATACTGATTTGAAGTTTGCTTGCTTTCTCAGCATATTCACAAGGATTCTGCTGCCAGCAAGATCTCAGACTTCACAGAATGACCTTAGAGAATGTACCCATGTCAGGAACAGAAGTGTCACAGCAATTGCTGCTGATAGATTAGATTAAATGAAAACTCTCTGTTTTCCCTGTATCCATGATTCCTTGTGCTTGCAACTTGCCTTCAAATTCCCTCACTCTCTTCATTGGGACTCATGATAACATTTGTTGTTACCTAATGCCTACGGCATGAGATCCTGAAGCCTGGAGCTAATTGCATTTACTTCCTGTTTATAAAACGATGTCAGCAAATGATTTTATCAAAACAATTACACTGTTGCCTACAAAAAAGAAATGCAACTGCTTGACAAAGGTACCTCTGGACAATACCTCAATAACTTCAGCATGACTAAGCCATTAATATGTTTAATTGTTGGACTCCACTGATATTGCTATTTTTTTTACCTAGGAGCATAGAAGTTAATAAAGATCAAACCCAGTAATATTTACTGTCACTTTCCTTAGAGACCTTGTCTTCTTCAACTGAAATCAAACCACTCAACAGATTTACTTCATTTCATGTTCAGCTTCATTTTTGCTTACATCTTGCAAAACGTTTTGTGGAAGATGCTTCACATTTTTATATATAATAAAGTTAAATCAATACAATAGAAAAACCAACACTGTGGGATTTATAATATGTATCTGTACTTCAGCAGGTCTTTAAGTTTTCACTGAAGCCTGGTTGTATCTGATTTACATAAACTTCACAGATCAGTGATTTACCCAACTCATTTATACAATAAAAGTGTTAAAGAAATTGTTGCAACTGGGCAACCAAACAATATGCAACTTCTAAATATAACTTACAGTATATATTAAATGTTAATAACAATCTTTTTTTTTAATCCTGACTGCTAAACAAAATTTTCAGATACTAAGTATTTATACCATCCAAACTAATCTTACATTTGCGATACTGCTCATCCCTATACATTGTGACAAAACCAACAAAATATTCATTGTTAGAAACAGTTCACCAAGCAAAGAAAACAATAAATGCTTTCATGCTCTATGAAGGAGGCATTTAGGCCCTATGAAGATTTATACAGCCCTCTTAGTTTCCCCTAAAGTACTTCAAACTACTCTATGTTTAACTCCATATGCAAGAATATATGTTATCAGTCACAATGTTTGCAAAATTCTTTAAAAATTAAAGTAGAACAAAACTTCAGAAGTGAAAAAATTTTGTTCACAGCTAACCACAGAACCACGGAGTAGAAATAAGAGAAACAAGCAGAAACAATAATCAATACCAGTAAGAATTCTACAATTACTGCAACTGACAATGTAATGAGCATTAACTAATGTTAGGGAGGTAGGGAGCTATGTCTCATTAAAGAATTTCTCTGTGTTGTATATGTGGTTATGTGTACTAAATTCTAGACTATTTACCTATATCAAAGAAGAAACAGGGTAGAGTTATCTTAATTTCATGCAAAACTCGTTTTAAAAAGTGTAGTAATCAATACACTCCAGAACTAAAAAGAGAAACAAAACCATCCCTTTTACGTAATTATGATATCATAGGACGAAAACCTATTATTTATTGATCCTCATTAGCACACACAAAGAATGAAGTCACCAGTCAGAAATTTATACTGCTTTCTCCTAAGAGCTTGCCCAGTCACCTTAGCAGTGAATGAACTGAAAGTCTACTCACACTTTTACTTCTGTAAATAAATAATTTTGTAGTGCTTTTGAGAACAGCGGGAATGTTGTCTGTTGTTTCCTTCTATTTGCTATCTTCCATGAAGTATAAACAGTGCCTACGGAACTCCAGTGAGGTTTTGCCACATCTCCTTCAAAAAATTTTAGATCTAAAATCATCAACGTTGAAGATTAAAAAAAAAAATCTCCCCTAAAATGCATCTTCTACAGTACAAAGGATGGCATATTGAGTGATAACTTTTCAAGCATTTACCTTGACAACTCAAGAATTACTAAAAGCACTTTCTCTTAAGATTGCCTTTAATAGTATCTTCACTATCCAAGTAAATGATAAAGTATGATGATGATAGGTTTCAGGAACTAATGCCGTAACATAAAAACTCATAAAAACAACTATTCAGTGAGATCCAGTAATGCAATTCATGTGTCCAGTGCCTGAATAGTTGCTGATGTAGATATACGTGAGTGATGTACTCACTAGAACTGAAAAACTGAACAGGCTTTGAAAGCAGAAGTGACTCTAATAATTTCCTGTACAGTATTATTTAACTCCTGGCATGAATACTTTTTTTATTCTCCAAGATTCACATGGATATAATTAGATAAAAAAGTTTCTTAGAGAAGATGAAACATGACACTCTTAGAATAAATTCATTGTGGTCTTACTGCCCTATAATTGACAGATAGTATTTAAAGAATACATTCATTCCACTACCTATCATTTGATTTTTATCATTTTAAGCTGTAAGATCTAAAGGCATAATTCAGCTGTCTTGCAATAGTTCTCAAAGATGGACCAAAACTGTTTACCTCCTATCACTACCAGAGCAATGTGCTCACATTCAGAGAACAGCAATCACAAATAGCTCTAGAAATATTAACTTAAGAAAAAAATCAGACATCAGGATTCTATATAGCGTATGTGGATGATGAAAGACAGTAATGCAGAATAACGCAGAAACCATATGCATCCAAGTTTAATTTCCCAATGCTATGTGTCTGAGTAAACTGAGTTAAATAAGAAAATCCTCTTTATTTAGTTTTAATCAAGGGAAAGAAACAAGTATATAAAATATTATTGGGGAAAATATTAAGCTGTTTAAGAATGTGACAAGCTATTATTTGAGAAAAATGCACAAGTTCCAGCTAGGGTAGTTAAGTCCATCTTACTAATGCTTCAAATATCAAAAGAAAACTACCCTCTTCCTGCAAAGTGTTGATGAGTTAATAGCAGCTTCTCTTTAAGATGCTGCAGGAAACAAAATTCCTAGGAGACAAAGAAATCTGCTTTCTCTGTCCTTCTCATCCCTGGAATCACCAACGTTAAATTTGCATGCAGTGTAGAAGTGTTGGAGAGGGACTGGAGTTTTAGGGTTTTTGTTCATGTATTGATTCCGTACATAAGTATCAATTTATCTGAGAGAAATAACTAGTCAGCTCAGAGAAAAGTGGCAGTTAGCTATTCATTTTTTTTTTACCTCTTGAAAAGGAAGTTGTAGCCCCCAAAGCTCCTGGGCCAAATTTATAAGATAGAAACTACAATGCATATTTTTCAAAATGACTAACATTTTTTTCACCATAGCTTGATCACTACAGATGGAAAGCTGATTTCCTCAGACATTTTTACCGTGAAGCTGCCTGAGTCAGCACTACACCAGTTTTCCAGTAGGTACAATTTTCAACCAGGAAAAATGAATATGTTCAAGGAAAAAACACATTGTTTATCTATCTTCAGTTTTGGAATTTTTCTGCATTTTGTTTAAAATTTATACATCCATATTATTTGGAAGCTAGCCATTTTTTCTGAGATAACACTAATTTAGAGAAACTATGTAAATTGGCATGATACACCTGTGATGATATGACCTGCAGTTCCTGGGGTAAGAAATGAGGTCATGAACAGCAGCCCTACAGCGCAAGAGTGAATGCTCCTCCTCTCTTCTAACATCCTCACTTGATGCCAGTTCTCAAACAACATTCTAGGAAAGAAGCAAAACAGACAAAGTAACACCAAGAGTTAAAACTTTCAGAAAGTGAATTGCCACTGAGATCTGTTCTTTTACCCAGAACCCTCAACAGTGCGAAGCTGGTGGGAAGTGAGAGACTGTTAGCCTGCTGTTTTTAAGAATTTGCAAAGTTGTCAAAAAATATGTTTGGAGAAACAGGGAAGAGTTGGTAAGAGAGAGAAGCCTAGGACACCAAGAGGTTGTTATTGTCCTGAAGTTCCTTGGAGCTGAATAAAGCAGAATAGCAGATTTTGAGAGTTCAGTGTGACATCGGGGACAAAGTCCCTGCTGGCTCTCACTGTGGCTGTCTACCACACTGGGAGCCGTTCTCCAGTGGCAAGCTGGCGTCAGAAGCAAGCTGCGCTCTCATAGGATACCTCTCAGAGCCAACAGATAGTCTGGCACAAGTGAAGAAGTACTGAGTCAAGGGTGCTGGTTTGCTGGTCAGGTTTGACATCAGTCAATATTTAGGGTATCTCTGAAGATAGCAAGAGGACAACATATACTATATAATATATAATAATATATTGAGAGTTTAAAAGCTTAAGTTAATAGGATACGACAATAATTTTAAGTGTAGGAAGACTTCATCATGAAATTATGACAGGATTCATAATAAGAGTATTTACTCCAGTTCCTAGTTAGTACTGGATTCAAAAGCATGATTTATATTACAGACGCTCATTAAGTTAGAAATGGTTGCAGAACTAGGAAAACAAGTGAGTGACACTACAATAAAAGAAGCAGAAAATTCTACTTCATACAGTAAGCTCTCTCCATGATTTGTGAACCCTCACCATGGATCTTACATGTGTATTCAAGTCTTCGTTCTTAATCTGTGAAAAAGTGACAAAAAGGTTTCTGTAAACTAGTAACCAAATATTCTTCCAGTACCAAAAGTTCAGCAGAGTAGGAAACAACAACTAGAACACACTGCAGTTTGGTAATCACATACTGATCCAATGTCTTTTTTTAGGTCAGCTACAAACTTGTGCTTCAAATAAGAGTCTTGTAAAATTTCGTACTTAGCTCCTTTGATTCAGTGTCTGTTAGGCATGGCTCAACATCGAGCCTTTAATCTCTCTGAGCCTCAATAACGTCCTTTTTTTCCCCTGCTATTACCTACCTTCCATGGGTTCTGCAAGAATTACTGTACGTAACATTAGTGATTTGTTTCAGTGCTGAATTTGATACTTAACACAGCAATACCAAACAGCAATATACCTATCAAATGAAGTGATGGAGATTAAGTAAGATTTAGGACCTTTCTTTTTTTTGCTCTCTTGCTTTTTTTTTTTTTTCTTTGTTTGTTTTGTAAGGAGGGAGAGGGATTTGAGTAAGCAGATCTATGAAAAAGCTGGATGCAGGTACTAACATCAGTTTTTGGGCTGGTATGTTGAACTGAATCAGATCATGAATGAATCAGACAATATTTTTTCCCCATTCCTTACTTTTCTTCTTAATTTTTCAGACTGATGCATATTTAGGAATAAAATCTAGGCAGGTGGGCAGGACAATGTGACAAAAATGCCAGGCATAAAAGCAAGTGGACAGAAATGCAAAAGAGCAAGTATCAGTAAGTAAGCAGACTCAAAGAGCAGCAAGGGGACACTATAATCAAGAAGCATGTGAAAGGCAGGAGGAAAATGCCAGACATTCAGCAAGTTGATAAAGCAGTACCAAACAGCAGGTGTGCCAAGCAGCAGAAGAACAACTCCGCAGTCAGCAGATGCACTCAGCAGGAAGGTGATGTCAGGCACTCCAAGTGGGAGACGGGGCAGCAGAAAACCATTGCCCACGAGTAATCAGATAGAAGGGACAATAAGGAGGCAATACACTGCCATACAGCAGATGGGCAGGGCAAGGAGTAGTCAGTATCTAGCAATTAGCTAGTCAAGAGGTAATGCCAGACAGTCAGGCAAAGGGCCAAGATTTTGAGAGGACAATGTCACACAGCCAGCAGTAGAGAGAAGAGAAAGTAGTGAGTGCCAGGCAGTCCCCAGACAGGCAAGGTAGCAGAAGACCAATGCCCATGAATAATTGGATGCAGCTGTCAGCAAGGATAAAACATAAGCCTGTTAACCAACTGACAAGGCAGCAGGGTGACAGTGCTTTTGCAATAACTTCAGGTACCATGAGAGAAAAAGCCCCAAGAATCTAGATGCTCACCCTTTGATAACGTGATTAGATCAACAGAGTGAACCATGAAAATCCGCGGGAGAATAGCACACAAATGGAAACAGCAGATGAGTCTGACCCTAGCACTTGGGGAGGCCGTGGGACCTTCCTATAAAACAAAAATATGAGAATCCACAAGAAAATCAAACAAATGGGAAAAATGCATCTAAGAGCTATTTCTGATGATGATTTAAAAAGCAAAAAAATACTAGCAAAGAATTAGTTTGGAAATGATTGGGTGGGATTGAAGATGTTGCTTACCCCTCTCTGGAGCCCACATAATGGGAATGTTGGGAATTTCTGCAGCAGAAAAACAGAAGAGAAAAGGGATTTCTAACTCCCAGTTCAAGGAAAGCATGTAAATTTAGGACTGGGTAACCTCTTTGGGCAAAAAATAAAAATTCACCTGAATCTTTGTCCATCCCCAGATACATGCCTTTACTGAGATTTGTGAAAAATTTAAGAAGCCCACATTCACTTTCATCTCATGACATCCCACCCCTATTTCCCCAAACCACACTTACCTCTAGCACAAGGTGTGTAAGAGGGGAAAGGGAATGGTCTTGTGAGCTCATTCCCATATCCACTGGAAAATAGCTTGTGGAGATGACGAGGAGTACCCATTAGCCAATGTTGGCCATTTGTGAGGTAAACTCAATAAGTTATCAACTGTTACTCATCACTACTATAGGCTTGTGTTTGAATTTGGCCTAGATAAATCCATGCTCTACAGAATAGCTTTAGTCTTTTAAGTCTTCTGATATAATCTATGGCAAGAGTTGCAAAAATCCAACATATGAGGCACAGAGCACACTGTTACTAAACATGGCTGTTCTTTGTAAACAAATTCTTTTTCAGAAACACACAATCAACTCTAGAATGTAAGAACTGAGAAAACAGCAGTTATGAAATTCAGTAATATAACTCATCTGTCATTTCAGTCATGGGTTGTCTTTCTAGTCACCAAATGGAAAGCAAATAGGAATCAAACTTTACTAGCAATTTCTGTTCTCTTAGAAGCCTATATTATGAGTGTACTTAACTGCCTATCTATTAACTTCTAATACTAATACTGAAAACCTACACTCATTTTGATCAGTGAAGAACACACAACAAGAGGCAAACTCCTCCCTCTCATGCAAACTGAAAAAGCTCAGACACAATAAAGGAATCATTAGTACTAATGTGCGCTGCTGAATTACGAATTAGAAAGGTCACCAAAACAGTATAGCTACGTGTTCATAAGCAACAAAGCTTTTAAAAAATACATTACAGTAGTAACAGGCTTCATTATTCATACTGATCCACTGGGTATCAGCCATTCATTTGCCTTCCAGCTGAGTAAGGCACAGGAATAGTAGAGATTAATATAACCTTAGATGTAGAAATCATAGAATAGAAATTTCTTCCATATCCAAACTTCCCTGTATCAAACACTACTATCTGGGCTTGGAACAGAGTAGCAGAAAATTTAAGCAGAGGAGGCTAAGAGATGTAAATTATATGACTAGTAAAGGCATAAACTAGCCAGGAGTGAAATAGTATAAATGACTGAGAAAGAACAGGTAGTGATACCACAAAGCAGAAGGTATTTTAGAGCACATAGGCACACACTGGCAGTTTTACCAACTCCTGATTTTGTGGCTAGCAGCAGCTAGAGTTAGCTGAACCACATTAAGAGCAAAATTGCTATCATCTTATCTCCAAAGGGAGACCTTTCAAGGCTCAATGAAAATGAACTATCACAAACTGATCTTAGAGAACCATTGTGAAAGAAAAAACACACTTTCTACATCCAGTAGAAGTTTAAAAATCAATAATAATTAGAATTCAGCAGATCATGCTCTTCACTACCGATTTTGGTATTCACCCTACAAGACAATTGAGAAAAAGAATATATGCATACGTATGAAGTGCAAGGAAACTGAAATAATTGTAAATAATCTGAACTAAGGTTAAAAACGTACTATTTTCTAATCAATATTTGATAAGATTTCTACGTCTGAGTGACTACATAGTCATGTTTTTCTCTCCAAATACTTTTAATTAACACTTCGCTGAAGAGGCTTTATTGGTCCGTGTGGTAGGAATGTGCAGAAGCACATACAGGCACAGTTATCATCCAGTTCAGTTTTGATTAGTGGCTGAAAGTGCTCCTGCGCAACAGGCAAGGAGCAAATGAGAAATTTTCTACTGTTCAATAAGCTTTAGTTCCAACAATAAACTATTCTAACAGAGTTATTTTGGTATTCTGGGGAGCTTATGCCAAACGGACTAACACAATTTTTTATATATCTTAAATTCAAATTAGCAGTTTTCTTCTAGTTATCATTTCTTTAAGCTGTCTTCAGAAATACTTTTGTTAATTTTCTCTATATTAAGCGTCTATTAAACTATTTGTAATAAACCATGACCAGAAAAAAATGATAAATCAAGGCTGAAAATTGCATAATTACAGGCCTAACAATGTCTTCAATATTATTCTACCTTAACCTGATCTTTAATTTTTTTAGTTCCCTATACCTGTTGTGAAGAGATCTTCCAGTGGAAATGCCTAAAAGGTAGAAATTCCCGAAGTCCCAAATTGGAAATTTCATTATGCAGAGGAACCATGGTAAACAAAGATTTCTTCTCTAGTTACAGAAAAAAGGACTGCAAGATCTATCCTCTGTGGCAGCTACGCTGCTAACTGAGCCAAGGCAGATAATTTAACCTAATGAAGATGCATCAATTTGAGCTCTGGTCACTACAAGGAAAGCACAGAAAATGTATCAGTAATGCTAATAGGAGGAGAATCCTTTCCTTTGATAAGCAGTAAACTATGTATTTTTTTAAAAATGAGGTATTTTTTTAAGTATTTGTGATCACTGGGATATAAACCATTTGTCCACTCACTTTCATTTTTAAATTACCTTGGAACAAAATTTTAACTGGAAAATTTATGATACAAAAGTGAGATTTCCTGACTTATTACTGTGGCTTTGCTTCTCACTGTATGCAACATATAAATTCCCTACTGGTGTTTTGTCTGCTTTCCTTTTTCTTTCAACAGTACTTGTTTGTAAATATTCCATAACTATCTGAAAAACAGAAAGTGGAACTTCTACTTGCTAGCTCAGAGCACTAAGGAGAGATGAAATAAAGCAAATGAAATTTGATCTTCAAATGGTCAAAAATATCCTGAAGTATTTGACAGGAAATCTATTCTTATTATCTTTAGAATATGATGGTCAGATAGCTTTAAAAAGAAGGTTAAAAAATCAGTTAGAGATTTTGAAATATCCCAACATCCTCAGCCAATATCATCAATTTTTGAATTTTCAAAAAAAGAGAGAAGCAATTCATGCAAACTTTTGGGATCAGGACAGACAACTGCTTATCCACTAATTTCAGACTAAACTTTATTCTAATTACATTATATATTTATACTAATTACATTAGTTTAGAATCTAGTAGTATGGCTTTTCTATACATAACTCATTAAATCTCACCTATGACTTTCCATTAGGGATCCCACATAACTTGTTTTCCATAAGACATCCCTTCCACAAACAATTTTCATTTGACAGAGATGAAGGAGAGAAAATATAACTTTTCTTCTTTTGAGGGGAGGGGGGTTGTGTCGGGGATGGAACATGTTTATATATTTAATCTCTCATTGTTTAAAAAAAAAAAAATCCACACAAAGCCAATCCAAACACAGAAAAAAATTCCATTATGACTGTTTTCTTACTGGATTTTTCTGGCTCAGGCTTCCCATCAGCAGCTGTTGTTACACCTCTTCAGCAGACTACCAAAGCCTTTGGTACCTAAGATTTCCTAAGAAGCCCCAACAGGAGAAGTCAGCTAAATCAGCTTGGAATTTCCTCAGATCCAGGTGTTTCTGTAAACTCACAGTGTACTGCTGTTTCTCAGGGACACTGGTAACAGTTACTTAGTGAAAACTGCTCTGCAATTGCTCTGCTGTAATATTGTCTTTCAAATCTGAGATGTAAAACCTAGCTATAGAATTACTGGTTAAATGAGTAGAGCACACAAATATATTTAGATTTCTGTAACATCCAATACAGTATTTCAAAATCTTAATTTTATTAAAAAACTAAATCGGAGTGGATAAAGACTTAATAATATAAGCTAGGAACTGTCTGGAAGCCTAAGAAAAAGAGAACGATGCCATACAGAGTTGCTGATAAAAGTCTAACGTAACAGAACACAGGAGTTTATCATAGAGCAGTCTACTCCATTGATGTGTCTTTGTTGCCTAGATACACCTGGCAAGGTTTCATAATTCAGACCCTTAAAGAGCAAGCTAGGCTGAAAACATAATTTCCAAGGAAAAATGGAGTACAATAGTTCTTGAAAGGTCTGATTGCAAGTTACAGGAGGAGTAAGCATACAAGCATGGCATACTTCATCATATAATATCTCCACAAAGAAATTATACATAACAGGGAGTAAAATCTCCATGAAGAGATATGGAAAACCGCAGTTTTAAGACAGACTACAAAAATACATGATGAAAAAGTTTTAAAAACTAGTGGGGAGATTGAATATTGATAGTGAAAAACTAAACAACAGCCTGAGTAATTAGAGGTTGTATATTTCACAGTATTCCTACCATCAGATGACTGATGTCCCACACGAGGTGAAGACTTCATTTCTCCTGACTATGGAGCCAGCATGAAGTGACAGACAGTGTAAAAAGAGTTACTTGTGGCTCAGTAACCACAGGAAGAAGAGCTGAGTACTGTTTAAAAAGCACGGAAGTGCTCCCTTCCTCATAAGGAATGCTACTAGAAATCTTGCTGGTTTGGAAAGGCACTATTTAAGCAAGGGAGGATGAAAATAACTACATAATAATTCTTCATAGTTGAAGTAATAATGTATTAAACGGAAATTATTATGTGAAATATCTCTATGGATTTGAGTTAATCTGAGGGGAACACATGAGTTGCTGTGAGAATACATCTGTAACTTCACAAACCCCGCTGTGTAACAAGCACCCTGCTTCATTAACAAAAGTGAAGGGGAAACAAACCGATAGACAAAGCATATGACAATTACAAACAGTACAGAATAGGAAGTTTGTAAATGGTCCTCAGGACAGAGAAACTAAAATAGTCTGTGGAAATAAAATGGAATTTGGAGTTTTGGAATTTGGAAAGCGAAATAGTTGAAAAATTCACATTAAATTCAAAGGAGAAACTTAGGAAACAGTAATAGCGAAAGACACCTTAGGGAACTGCAGAATAGAGGCAGTGCTTGTGTGGCAAGGTTTGGATTATTTTGTCCATTCTAAGCAGGCTTTTTTCTTGAAAAATGCTGACAAACGTGAGTTCCAGGGAATAGCATTCATTTTGTTGTTTTTTTTTTTTCATGGACTTCTTTGATGAAAGAATAAATAGGTGTGCATATATTTTCAGATCAAATGAAGACAGGTGTGTCTCCAAATATATATTTTTAAGTGTCTACAAATATTGTGGAATATAACCAGCAAGAACTAAAAGGCAAATTCGTCTTTTCCAGAGCAGAGGAAAAGAATTAAAACTATGAGAAAACATCTGCGGGGATTTTCATGATAGGAAAGAGCTCTTCTGTGCTTCTTCTCTAAAAGTACTTTCTTAAAATTTCAGAGCTGACAATTATCTGCGGTGTATTTGAACTATTTGTGAACGTACACAGCAACAGCTCAAAGATTTCTAGCATCAGTCTAGCCTAGGTTGACCGCCTATTGCTGTTATCTAAGTAAATAAAACTAGCTTTACATGGAGGTTAACAGGACTTGTGAGCTACAGGAGAGATGTAGAACAAGAAAACAGCCAGAAGACTGGTAAGAGATAGGCAAATTAATTTTGCAAAAGAATAAATACAAATATAGAGAAGACAGAAGATAGAAGACTACACAGAGTGCCTGAATGCATTTTTTCCCTCACGTTGATTGACAGCAATAGAGAAAATGTTTATGTATCAGAAGGAAACCTAGTGATTGAAAATTTATCACATTTAAATATTAAAAAAAAAAAAAAAAACTTTCATTAACATCATGTAAAAGCTATGTAAGTATTGTAGTTCCGAATGGAAAATGTCTGCATCTGGAAATACAAAAGTTCCCCACATAAGTTGGACAATATGTAATACTTTGATGTCTGTCCAGCAACATTCATATATCAACAAAAATATTATATGGACGTTTCCAGTATGGACTGAAATAGAATACCCATAAACAATATGCAACATAAAGATGGTAAAAAAAGAAAAGTTTCATCTACAAAATTAAGCCTCTACTTTTAACCAAGAACTGTCACAGTAGTTGAGGGATTACAGCATTCATTAATTACATCTACAAGAGTTTCCTTCAAATTCAGGTATCCACTGACTGTTTTGATTTTAATCTATCCACATTCAGTTCATAGCTTATTGTCATTCAGACAAGGCGGCAAAGGATATTCCATCTGCTTAGTTCTACATTCACTAACGTAAACAGAAATCCTAACATCTAACTTGAAAGCTTCTCCTCATCGACTCGCTAGACTTTTGTAATAAATTCAGGAACCAGAGATAGATAATCAAATTCAGATAGCACGAACACCCTTCAAGTCACCTATTTTGTTGCAAGAAAAAAAGTCATAATAAATCATTGACACTATGCAATAATCCTGTAGTATTCAGATATAGAGTTCAAAATACAAAGTGAGTGGGGAAACAGTAATTTTGGTTTCTTGAACTTCATCACAAATTTCTGAAACATTATGCTGGGCACTTAAATTTAATCAATAAAAATAATTTAACTTTAAGTAATTATTTGGGCTGCAAATACTCTCAGAAATCAACTTTATCTTGTACAGTACAATAGCAATTAAGTATCAATGATCAGAAAAGAAAGCAGAACACTGTGCTTTCTAACTGAAACTATAGACAGATTAAGGAGAAGCAGGATTTAATCATTTCAACAGAAATACAATCTGATGGACTGCTATCACTAGTCTCAGGAAAAATGTTCAAATGTCTTCCACAATCAGATTCACTTGTTACTATGTTTAAAATAATATCTTAAAGATGGTATTTCACTAGCACTGTCATGATCCAATCATTTAATTAACAGTTCAGTAATGACATGCATGCATTCTGTACAAACACCACACACGTAAGATTAAAAAAACCACTCATTACACAATACATGAGTTTTATTAACTCATTCCTACAATTAGTTTTTCTGAGTTTTTTATTGCACATTTGACATTGAATTTTTCCATTCCAAGGTATCTACCTCCTCAACCCAAAACAGATGTAATATTTTACTTACAACACATGCTGGAAAACTGATTTTCTTCCCTTTAAACACATATCAATGTGTTGTTATTATATGGTGTAAGATTAAAACAACTAAGATCATTTTTAAAATGGGTCACTGTAGCATCTGATCTAGTCAAACAAATCATCACCACCTGTATTAAATAATTAGTTTGAGTAACAGCAATGAATCAATGTAAGGAGAGCATGAGATATTTGAATGTCAAGTTCTCATTTGTTAATTCCTTAGCCCCAGAACTGTTGGAGAATCTGTAATTCATTTTAAGCAGTTTGAAATGCTTTCTCGGGCACTACTACTCAACTCTGCATAAAGTTAATAAATCAGAAAAATTGGAACAGAAATTTCACCTTCTTTTTACACAGTGCTGGTATGCAGTCTTGTAAACCATTATGCTACTTTGCAAGTAAGAGATCAGTGGAATCAATGCACTTTTCATTTTTGTGTTGCTTTAGCAATGTGAATCACCTGTAAATTCACTTTCACTAGCTAGTATGCTATTGGTTATCTTGTACTGTCTCCATTTTCTTTTACAGAGATCCTTAAGTTTTAGTTAAGGTTTCTAGTATACAATCTAAAATCATGAGAAATACACAAGCATTTCAGTTACATTTTTCTTTTAGTTACACTAATATACAGCAAACAAAAAGCATTTAAATGTTCCTAGTGAAAACAAGTTAAACTGCAGTCTCAGGTTTAACGGAACACTTTTATAGATAAAGATTGTAGGCAAGTTATGATGGACTAAAAACTACTCTTAAAAGTGTATGAAATCGTAAACTCACATGAGCACTTCAGTGAAAACTAAATATGCTAAATTATAGAAATAAGCACTTCAGGAATTGAGTTGTATTTCTGCCGTTCAGCATATCAAAAGAGTTATGTGATTCTGTAAGTTCAAATTAACCTAATTTAGAACCACAAATACCAAGTAATTCAGTAACTATTACCATTTCATGGCCATGAGGTTACTTGGTTAAGTTTCATTCGTATAAGTGTTTTGTTTTTTTCCTTACCTGAGCTCCACAGAAATGAAAAGTAACTGAATTTCCTGTGCAACATTTACTGATGCAGGTTACCTCCATTTCTGCCCATTTAGCTTTTTTGACAATGTGGTTTCAATTGAAGCAACAGCAGCTTTACACAGTATTTCTCCCCTATAATCTATCTCAGATTTCCTAACCTATGAACTAGTCAATGCAGAAGCATTTTAGAGAACTAAAGGAACACTTTCATTTCACTTTTCTTGCATGGGACACAAGAAATGTGACATGTATGTTTTTGCTTAGCAGTGCTGTACTGCAGTGCTAAGGAAAATCACACCAGTGCTGTTAGAACTCTGTTTTGTTTCTACTGGAACTGGAAATCCATTCTACTATGTCACATTTTAGTATGAAAACTGTTTTGCGTCAGAAACCAAGGTCATATTAATTCTCTTGTGTTGTATTCCCTATAACATATTCTCCTTCCAAACTGTGTGTCACCTCACCTGTCTAGAGATACTGCAAAGTTCAGTTACAGAGGAAACTTCAGAAAGAATTAACATTCCCACCCCACAATTTATACATTTCTACATCAAAGGGCATGTTTTTCTTATTCCAGAAGTAACTCACCTCTGGGGTGACATCTCGTGGTGCAAACCCTGTTCCTCCAGTTGTTAAAATCAAATTAAGTTCCTTTTCATCACACCAATCTATCAGCGTCTCCTGAAAGAGAAGATGAAAGCTGCCAGATTTAGCAAGTAATACCTGGGATACATTTACCTCAGACAACATCTAAAGAATTGTCTTGAAAATAAACAGAGACACATAAAATAAATCAAGGGAATTGTAAAAATCACTCCTGGCATTTTCAACAAATACTAAACCACTGTTATAACCAACACATGGCAGAGTAATACAATCAGTCATAACATTTTTGGAAGTGGAAACTGGAATTCTGTTCTCCATCTCTTGTCCTAAAATGGAAAACAAGAACTCATGGTTGTTCATTTATATCAGTGTTTATTTGGAATCTGAGATATAAACACAATTCTTCAACACACATAAGTAGAGTACATGCATTTAATTTGGGTTATATGCTTGATTCTTATAACAATAGCTTTAGTTTCCACCTTTGCTCTACTTTTAAACAGCCTGAACAAAGCAGGAACTACTTATTTGTAAGTCTGACTATTAGGAGATGCAATAATACACCTGATAGAGCAACCCATACACTGCTCCTTACAACGATCTTTTCTTTATTTCTTCTAACATCTCAATAGGACTGCACAGGCTGAGCCCAAAGCTGGAATAAGAAAGCTTAAGTGATCTGTCATGTACATTTAATATCTTACAGTACCATAGAACTCATGATACTAGAAAAATATTAAGTCTGATTTGCATTCATTTTTTAAATGACATTTTAACCTACTTTTCAAACTGTGACCAAAAAAATGTGACATAAGCAGAAAATGTATTTGGTCTCAATGTGATTATATCACTTATCCTTCATATGCTATACCAGGCAAACAAGCAGCTGAGAATCTGCTTGGAGCTCCAAAGTAACTGATGTGTACCCACGTATTACATAGCAGAGTAACCACTGGCAGAAATGATATTGATTACTTATACAGACATCCTTATTCTCTTGAAGTTAAACAAAGGCAACTGCAGCAATTGAAACTGTTAGTTTCAACAATACAGATATGCACCAGAAAAGTTTTTGTTTTTTCTTTGAAACAGATGATATCTTCTCTGAGCTATTTTATCATCTAAAGACATTTATCTTGACTCTCACCACCAGCAAATATCAGGGAACACTTGTGAGAATTTCAGCATAGAAATGCTGTTTAGCAAAGTGAGAGTTTGACTTCACATATACATACATATAAATTACCATAATCAAGAATAAATTGTGAGCATAAAACAAAGAGAGATATAAAGAAGATTTTATGAAACATTTATTTTTAGATAAAATAAAACCTGTCAAAATCCAACAAGTTTTCAAGTGAAAATAATTCCTTCATCTGTTCTCATACAGCTCAATAGTACTCCAGGGGGGCTTAACAGGGGGGGAAAAAAAACAACACTGTGATAGCTTATAGAAAGCTACAGAAATCATTATACACCTTGACTTTTCACGTAAACTGAGCATCTAATTTGTTTCATTATCTTACATATAATTATTTACCAAGTTCTACTTTGAGCAAAAAAAAAAAAAAAAGCATAAGCTTTTACTAGGACTTTTGGCTATGAAGCAGTAAGTTAGTATTTCACTGTATTTTAGAATATGTACCTCTAAGATCTTTTGAAAACACGGAAAAATACCTGAGACTGCTACTCAGTTTATTTCTCTCTACCCCACAAAATTTTATTCTACAGAATATTCTCATTTACATTTTAAATATCTAAAAAAGAAAGCACTGCTCTGATCAATCAAAGAAAAAAGGCCACTTGTGTTCACTTCCCTGCTGCTAAAAGTCCAGCTATATATGCCATTTGCTTTTCATAGACACCAATTTACTGTGTTTTATAATGAGAATTCTTCCAGATCACTGAGCTGATACTTGGCTTGATTAATGCTTTACAAATAAAATTATTAGATAGCAATTTGTGCATTAAGATACTCTAGATCCAAAATCCAAGGCCACGGGATACAATCCTATTGTACCACATGTAAGCTAATGTTATGAGCCATTTCAGTCAAGTAATAGCTACATGACTTTTAAACATATATTCTTCAGTGAAGCATCTCAATGTCCAAAACGCAGAACTGTCATTAGAGTGAGTTGCTGTACATTGGACAAGTCACAGAATCTTGGCCAGTGCCTTCTGTGTTTAAAACAGTTTAAAATATTCTAGGACTCAAGCATATCTTTCACAAAACCAATCAGCCTTGATAAAAAATTAGATAAGAGATTGAAAATACATCATATGGTCTTTCAACAGTTATTCACATTTTTCATTAAGTATTTGCTATATTTATAGTAACTATTTCTTTTCCATTATATCTGATGGACCCCTCGACAATAAGTAAGAACCCTGCTTGCAGAATTCTCAAGAGGATGGTTAGAAAGTGAATTTCTTTTCAAAATCCATTGAAGTACCACTCTCTAATATCTGCAAATAAATGAAAAGAATAAACAAATAGAGATTACAAAGGCCCTACATGAAAATTCTGTATTTCTCCAACATAGACCTTCTGAAATCCACTTGCTTTGTAAAATTATGTAACTTCTTTCTTCACAAATAAATCCTGTGTACTAGGATATACTCTAGGAAAGTATGTTTGAAATGCAAGCAAAAAATATATAACTTTTAAATAAACATTCTTAAATACATAAGTTATTTATAGTATGTCCTTAAAGCTGTGATTTCCTTAGCAATCCAAGTCAAAAAATAACAGTTGTACAAAACAACACAGTGAATATCAATTTAATTTTCTTTTATGATGATATGACATCATCTTAAGAAGAATTACCATAAGTAAGAACATGGAAAAATAAATCAATACAGAGAAACTGCACAGTGGCATATTTGCTAAGAAAACTGGATGCAATTTTGACAGCTGAGTTTCAGGAACTCAGAAATTGGCAGACTAGAATCTTTTAAGAAATTCTGCTTGGTACTGTAACTTGAACTACTCCAGTCTCCTACTCAACACTGATATCATATCATAAGAGAACATACGCAAGTCTTCATGAATCAGAAATTCACAACAAAACACACAAATTCAAAGCAGAAGAATAAAGAAAAGGTTAAAAGAACCTTAAAAATGTTAAGTTACTCTTGGAATTAATTTCATATTTTTGCCTTTTTTCTTGTGAAGATTCTATTTTTACTGCTCATGACTTTTCACTTATTTCTTAAAAGTTTCCCTGAAACGTAGAAGCATGAGGATACTCCAATGTGTGGAGTAACTTTGCAAATAATCAATCTTAAAATGGTTTAAGAATGTCAGAAAGTGAAATACTAAAATACCATGAAAATACACTACACATTTTCTGGAACCTCCCCACCCTTTCTTTTCTTCGCCTATCAATAAAGGCATAAAGTAACATAAATAGTAGGACTGTTTTCACAGCATAATTATTGTAGTCAAAAGACTTGGATAACAACCAAGTACGTATTTCAACGTCTGCAAACAGAGCTTTTAATCTTTTGATATTTTGCTGACCATTGTAGTCTTTTGAAAATATATCTGTAGTTTTCAGCATCACAGTTAATTTTTTGTTGAGTACTGCTTTCTAAATAGTAAGCTAACATTAGACAAAAAGTAGTAAAAGTACAACTATTCTACTGAAATGAAAATCTAAAGGAAAAAATGTCATTAAAATGTACTCCATAAAAGGTTTACTTTTTTAAAATGGAAATTTAATTGTAGGCATTTTTCACTATGAAATAAATTGCAGCTATCAAAAACTTCAGGGTTCAACATACCTATGAAGCATGTAATGCAACCATTTCTAAAAGCTACTGCTCATTATAATTATTCCTAAAATCAGGGAGAAAAAAAGAAGGGACTGAAGTGCAATGTTCAACAGAGTTCACCAATGCAAATGTGAAAGTAAACCGAAGAGATGTGCAAACACTGAAGTGTTTGCCCATCACACCAGCAGTACTGGGAGTGTCAACGCTTTTGAGGACTGAGACCAGGAAAAGAAATTTCAAACCATTTCAGTGGAGAATGGTAAAGATTTTACAGGTCACATGCAAGATTGACTCCAGCATGAAACATTGAAAAACTGCACTTCTGTTTTGTGATTTGCTCTCAGAAAGGTGAAATCCTTAATTCAGACTAATTACAGTGAAATACCAATCATTTTACAAACAAGAAAACTGTGATTTGTTGGTATGCTTTATCAGACTGAATTAAAATCTAGAGGAGGGTGTAGATCAGATGCAAACATCAGTTTACGAATGCAGTATGGTACAAGAACTACTGGCTTCCTCCTGCAAGAAAATCTGCTTCCATTTACAGTTGGTTCCACTGGAATTCTCCTGAAGTGGATATTGGTTTCTGGAAATGATGACTGCTCACTGGAAAGGATCCGACAACTCCAATGTAACAGTTTTTCTTAGATGTCCTGATGAAGGGGTGGGACTTAGAGGTGTCAGACGAGTCTGAATTAGGTATTTTGCAAACACATCTAGTTTCTGAAGCAACTTTCATGTCTACTCTGAATTTGGCAGATATATACATTCGTGTAGGCATATATACACACATGCCCATCTTTACATAATAAAAATTTACTAGCAATGAAATTAAATGCATTTCATTTCTGTTAGGTGTAAAGATCTCCCTCTAAGATGTTTATTAACTAAAATAAATATTACTGAATTTATAAATACTCAAGTGTCTTTGTTAAGACTTTATTTGAAACTACTTAAAAATTAAATTAAAAAAATGCCTCCTTGCCAATATTACTCTTCCCTCTCTGATTATTCCTATAACAATACATGTTAATATAGCAATTGGAATAAAAAGAGAAGGGAAAAAGCATATAACAATGAAATAAATTCAAAACTGCTCACACGAACAGGAGAGAGAAAAAATCAAAAATTTTCTCTCTTAGCAGCACTAAGATTATTATAAGATACAAATGGTTGGCTTTGGAGCCATAAACCTCTCATTCATTGTTCAGAAGATGGCTTTTTCCATACTTTCTTTCTCTTTGCATATATAAATATTTATTTAAGATTGTTTAAGACTGTTTACTTCCGATTTTCTTCCCAGAATGTGGAAAGGCAAGTTGATGTTAAAGACAAGTAAATAATGTCCTATAACTAGAGTTTGTTAAAACATTTTCTCTACATGCACCCATGTCTAGAGCACAAGTACAAGGTCATGGTGGTTTCACACACCACAAACTAGAAGACTCACCAGTCTTTGCTGGTTGTAACCAAGATGTGATAACCTATTTCTTAATCTTACTAAAAACATAGAAACGGCAAAGCTACAGAAAGACAATGGTAAATGTCTTTGAGCTGCCAAAACAATACTAAATGCTTCAAATCTAAGACTCAGTAAAGCGTGTGGGACGTTGTAGATAAAGGCAATATGTCTCAGAGAACTCTAAGTACAAACATGTAAGAGTCATATTCTCCAATAGCCCTCCACACAGATAACTGCACTTCACAGACAACTGTACCAGAAGAAAGCACTCGGATCTTGCATGCGCATATTTATAAGCAGAGACATCTGTATCCCTAGTTTAAGCCAAGTTATACCCTGCATCTACTTGTTCTGTTTAACGGACAGTAAGTGGACTGGATTGAAAAACCTCCAGAAGGCTTCTGTTATTAACATGAGGGACCCAGTTGTGGAAAAGTGTTTAAACAGGAACGCTTGTTTTTTTCTGTAAATATGAAGTTTTATCTACAATACAATTGTAAAAATATAATTGACTCTTATGGAACCCATTTCAGTTCCTAGCTCCATTTTCTAATAGTAAGTACAATCTTCCATTGTACTAGCCACAATTATTCAAGATATTATTTCCTTTTACTTTTTAAATAAAATTCCAAACTTTGCATTTTTTTTTTCTGCAGCTCTCAATGTAAAAGGCAAATCAATAATATTCAAGATCTTTAAGAAAGTTTGGATTTGAGGACAAAGACAAGAGATGAAACCATTGTAGAGATAAGAAACTACCTCCGTGTATCTAATGCAGTTTCTGGTATAAACACTCTCATGTGTCTGTTATTCACGCATATAATCCACAGAGTTAATGAATGAAATTGTTTTTTAAAAAAATCTACCAGTTCACCTGTGAAAATACAGTAAAGAAAATTTACCTACCAATAGCGGCTGTACTTTGAGATATTTAGTCCATATACATACTCTAAGAGTGGGCGAGCTTGTGGCCTGCCTTGAAGTGTCCTGGGAGGTGCGTTCTAGCGCCTCCCCTCGTCCTGCTTGGTGCATGAAATATAGGGCAGAGTGCATCCGCCACCACTTCAGTTCCTCTTAAATGCACAATCAAACCTGAAAGAGATCCAGAAAGAGGGGAAAGGCAGGTAGGAGACTAATGTACATGCAGACCATACCTCTCAAAGAACATCAGTTACTGACTAGTAACCTTTCTTCTTTGAGTCTGCATGTACATTACATTCCAGCAATGACGCACACTCAGCAGTTACCTTTGTCTTTTACTGCCCAGCAGAAGTCCTGGGGCCCCACACAAACAACTGCAGCATCACATCACTGAAGGCTGAGACAGCCCTGGATTCTATCGTACTAACACACTGCTAGATGGAAGCAAAGATGAAACTCCAGGTGGCCTCATGGCAAACATACTAATACCATGCAATACGGATACTGAGTTTCGTCAGGGTTCTGAAGGAATTTGCTTTGGCCATGGAGGGAAGTCCAAGTCACAAGTTCACACACAGCCAGATAACCATCTGAACAACCATTGTGTGAAGCAAGTTAAACTTTTGGACATTCCCACAGCACAGCAAGCAAACAAAGATAAAGACTTAGACCTGTGTGAAGAGAAAATTGGGTCCAAATGAAATCAAGAATGTGAAATGTAAATTCAAGAAGCATAAGACCCAGGAACGAGTATTGGAGGACTCATCACCTGGCTGCTCTTGGAACTTCGCTATCACTTCAAGAAGGAATTCTGGATGAGTGAAGAAAATACCTTACATAGGTAGGGAATTAGTAAAACGGCAACCACAAGGATCTGTCTTCTCCAGCAGATGGCTGAATCACAGGATGCACCACTTTCATAGACAGAAGCAGAAGGAATAAGAATTTAAGAGCTTAACAGGAGAGAAGGGACCATATAATGCAGTGGTTTTCCAAGACGACTGTATCATAAATATGTCCTGAACATTTCTTTTAGGAAACTCAAGGTTGTGAGGTGTGAGAACGTAAATGCGTTCAACCATTGAGAGCAACCATGTAGCCTCAGCAAATTACAGAAAGTCAAAAGAACTACATAAAATAAATAATCCAGAAGATCTGAGGTCAAAGCAGCAACAGATATATCATACAGACAACACAGTTTTTCTCTTGAGTATGTATGTCTAGACTATGTGTGGTCTTTTGACTTGCTTGGGCCACGCTGAGTAAAGAGGAACTGTCTTGGGTTGTACATAGAAAATATAATATAGTTAATGTATTTAAGTAAAAAAACTTTTTTAAAAAATATATATTTTTATTAAAGCATTTAAAAAAGAGAGCAACAAAAACACACAACTAGTGGAATATTTGACCTTGCTTTTGTGAAACAAATGCATCAGTCTGGTTTGATGGAAGTGGTTGCAATTTTTAGTGAGTTCTCAAGGTGTTTGTCACATATTTTTGATGAAATTTCACTTTTCCTGTATTTCATCCTTGAAAATACTTGTTCACAAATATATGTAATGCCAAAAAGTGATGACATGAAAAGATGTGATTGTGAAGCGAGGGACATTTTTCTCCGGTAAGACTGGGCTTATAAAAGCCTTGCAAAGAGACAATATCAAATTCTTGAGTTTAAGATCTGATCACAAATCAAAAAAAATTTTTTTTTTTTTTTTTGCTGCTAACAAGACTGTGTTTAGCCAATGTATTAAAATACATAAAATTATTTGTCATAACTTGAGCATGAGTTTCATTTCAAATGTTGTTATGGTTTGAAACATGGCATAGACTACTTGATTTTCACCTCAAAGATGCATGTTTAGCTCATTTAAATGAGTGGTCAAATCCAGCAAAACTGCTAAGCCTGTGAGCCATTTTTAAACTTCATGTTCTGGCACAAATTTTCCTTATGATTCTGTAAATGAATTGACTTCATTTCAGAAATCAAAAAATCTTTTTATCATTTTACCTCAACTTAACCTCTTTACTTCAGAAAAGTAAATGATGTCCCCATAATCAACATCCTTTTAAGGAAATCCTAGAACTTGCAACGATTAAATCCTTTGGACTTTATGAAATTCATAGCTTTAATGACAATTTGTCCTTATCCATTTTTAAAGCTTTTGCACTTAAATTAGTCCCCCTCTTTTTTTACCAGCCATTGCCAAGTGTCATCATTAGCTATACCAGATATGCTGACAAAGTTTAAACTAAATCACTTTCATGTAATTTTTACTGTTTCATACATATCAAGACATTTATTTGAGATACGATCTTACTACAATTTATCATCATCCTAAAACTGTTCAGATTAATTCAGAGAGGTGTTATTTTGCCGTGATGAAGCTTATTAGAGAAACAATAAAATCTACTTCCTCAGTTTAAATAAGATGGGAATTATCTGTGTTCATCCTTCCAGAATAACATAAAATAAAGTATTTGTATAGAAACTTGGCTGTTGTGTGCAATTTGACTGAGAAACGATCCTTTTATAGATTGGGTCACTACAGGTGAGTATATGAAGATATTTTTCCCTAGAGAATTACTACCACAGACAAATAAGGAAAAAGTTACAGAGAACCATTTTTAGATATTAAATTTTCTTCCAGGTCTAAAGATCAATGCCAGATGTAGCTTCCAGAGAACACCAAAACATCTAGAAGAAAACCCATTCTTCCAAAACTAAGCAGTTCTCTTCGTTTCTCCAGATTTACAGAAGGTAAGAACACTGCGATGATAAATTACTGCAGTAGGGATATATCAACAAGGAAGAGAAAGGAGTATGTAAGAGGAAAGAGGACTAAAGTATTCTGGAACTCATCAGGCTGTCTGCACTTCTCCATTATCTGTTGATTAGAAGTAATCTTGGATATCGTGAAAATGATTCTTAAAAGGAACATGGAAAGGATAAAAATCAGTTGGGATTCATCAGTGGTTCTTAATGCAAACTTGATGACTGCTGCTAAAGGCAATGAAAAATAACTAACAGTGATCGTAACAGAAATTTTTTTTTTTTGTGAGTCCATGTTTTTTCCTTACAGCAAATAATAGAAGATTAGCAGAATGAACTAGTAATAGGCTACCTTGCTGATTAGGATGTTGTTTATTCCTGAACTACAGAGCATTGGCATCCAAAGTCCACAAAGTAGTAAGGCAACCTTTTGGCATTTATTTCTGAACAAAAAGGCCATTCTCTCAGAGGGAAGACTTTTTCAGGATTTAGGGTATGCAAAATCTCTCTATTAAACTCAAAGGATTATCGCTATTACCCACGATACTAGGTGAAAACTATTACTATGGAATGCAATGAGCCATCTTCTACTTCCATTGCAGCTTGTAAAAGTGTCTCAGCATTAGCTGATCCCACTGCAATCAAAGATTTCAGCTGATTATTACACTCAGGAGGAAATCGATGCAGAGTAATTCACATTAGAATTACATTTTTTTTCCCCTAAGAGCTGAAACTTTCTGGTCATTTCTCTTATGGAACATTTTTAAAAGATGTTCATTTCTTCTTGATACATAATAACAACAAAATTACTTGGAGTCAGGTGGTAATAAAAGCATTCAAAGTCCAATAGAAATTTCAAAATCATCTTCCAACTGTTTCTGCAGCTGGTATAAATAAAGCTAAAATCTGCCAGGAAAATAAGGTTGTTCAAACATGTCTTCATGTGTATGGGAAATCTCTCAGGCAAAATAATATGCAGAATGTCAAGCAACCTACAGCATCTTTGTACAGTTATTTGTACTGTAATTTCCATTGTTTCTAAGGTCCTAAATTACTGGAAATAATTTGGTGTTATACAGAAAGATATGACAACGTTTTTTTAGATGACGAGCATAATACCTACATGAATACATAGAATATATTAAAATATTAAATATATAAAGAAATATATCTTTGCAAGTTGGCCGAGGTAGGGACAACTTTGTAAGAAGTATGCCTAACCTGGCAGGTTGCTGCAAATGGAGTAAAACGAGACTTCATAGAGCAATTGCTTCAAGGCAGCAATCAAGCTAAATCTAGTCTCAAAAAGTTATCAAGACCATATAAGTTAAGTAGGACATGAACACAGTTCAAATCAATACACGTAAAGAACTGGAAAGGACGATTCTAAGCTGAATCACATGCTATTTCTCATTTTGGTGGACAGATGCCAAACTTCACTTGCTGAAATTTAAGAATCATAAAAGAAATACTAATCAGTACTATCAGAATGAGACAGATATAGAATACTTTCTGTTACACGAAGAACAATCGTCACAAAAACTTGCAGTGATCATACTGAGTCTTTTGACTCCTACAGAGAAAGTCTTGTTATATTCAGAAATGCTTTACAGTCCCAAAATTCAAACATGCCAGTTCTAACCAAAAATACTGGTTTTATGATTGAATTTTGAAACAAACACTACTAATTTCAGAATAAGCAACACCTACACTAAGAATTTCATATTTACAGGTACTCTTAACAGTTAATCTTGAAATAAATTACTGCTTAATTAATTAAACGGTCTGGCACTGCATATATTTGTACCATATGCTCCAGTTGCAAAAGCAAGAACTGTGCCAGAACCAAAAGCTGCAGCACTGAGGGAATAGTAAAAGACAAGCAAAGCCCTTACAGGGTCTGCTTCAAGAGGAATTAATGATTTATGAAGTCTAACTCCTTAGCACATGAAAAACCAAACCCTGAAGTACCCTTTTTATGAAATGTTTTTCTTACATTTAAGTTCTAAACCTCAAATGACTTCTATTCTGCTAATCTTAGCAGACATTTCCCACTATAAGTAATGGTTTTGAGAGAAGTATTTAAGAAAACATTTTACACAGTTATTTTAAATCTCTTTCACTTACTTTATCTGATGTTTTTATTAAACCTTCACAACTATCTAGATGATGTCATTCTTTAAACCATGACAATTAACATACAGATGCTGCAATTACTCATTATACTTTCATAAACGGTATGTCGTGCCTCCCTCCTCCTGTTTCCTTCAGAGAAGAATGGAGAGAGAATACATTACTGCTCCTCTTTTTTTTCCAGTAGCTTTCCAAATGGACAAGCAGGGAGACTCAGTAATTATAGAAATGTTTAGGGAGTGCAGTTGTGGGTACAGCAGGTTCCAGCTGAAAAAGTGCATTCCCATTGTTACCTCTGCACTTGAATCAGACAGTAAGTGGAGCTTATGCATATGAAATGTCTGCTGCTTCACAGGAACAGAGCCCTCCTTGCTAAAGCATGAGTCATTTCTAGAGCTGTGAAACCATGGAAAGCCCTCTGGACTAGGAAGTGCTTGTTCGTTATTTTAAAGATGCAAGAAGACACAAACAGTAACCTTTAGAATATTGAGTTATTTATATATTTCCAAAAAAAAAAAAAAAAGTGGCAAAAGAAACTTGAGTTGTTTCCACTGTGAACCACCTGCACTATACACATACTATTTTAACATATGGTCTCTAGCATGAAAATGTTTATGTAAGTAATTTTTGTGATTTCTTTAATTGCAAAATTTCCCTTTCTGGCCATGTTACAGTCACATTGCAGTCATCTGTTCAGTGCAGTTTAGAATACAGGCATCATCTCAATAGTAAGTAAAAATATCATATTGCCCCTTTGAAAGAGTTGTATATTCTCCCACACATTCTACTTTGAGGATTATGATGCATGCAGTGCATGCTATCTCTGGACTACTACTTTCCCTTGCAGAGACAATTGCCACTTTACTGCTGAGACTGAGGAAGAGCCTACACAGTCAGAAGAGTCATCCAGATTGTATTTTCAGTATCAGAGAGTAGGTGGAATTAGTGTATGAAGAAAAGCATGCCAGAAATTGTATCTGTGAGCAAGAACTGGGCAATGCCTTCTGGAAATTAAGGACCAAACAATCTTTCATTTATAATCTTTCTAATATTGCAGCAATCCTGACCCAGAGGTCACAGTAGATGAAGGAGTTTGTAATTTACCTAACAGCTATCTGCACAGGCAGATGGAGAGCTGTGCTGTGTCCAGCACTGTCTTTGGGCCTGGGTCACACTGTCCAGATCCTCTGGCTGAAGGGAAGCTCAATAGCTCACAGTACCAGAGGAGCCTGCAGGCAGCTCACACTGGGTGCAGAAGGTCACACCATCACCCTGGCCTTGCTACTACTAATGTGGCAAGAGTTTCTAAAGAGGACATCCTTTATGCATAGTTATCTGCCTGTAAGAAAAAAATACAGTAGCTCAAAGGACCTAAAAGGAGGAACTTCTACCCACAGATGCAGACAGAGCACTTTGCCATGGAAAAATCCATCTGAGGATTCATCCAGTGCTGCACAGACACAGGGTTCCCAGCATCTGAAGGGATGTAAAATTTATTTCCTATCTATTCTGACTTGTGAAAGCAAATATTTTATTAGCCCTCTGTTGCTGGGCCTTTTTAGAGAGATCCAGAAAGAAACCTGTATTATTTCTCTCTCTGTCTTTCCCTGAACAGTACAGAACAAAAAACAGACACCTTGAATCCCCTTGTTATTTCAGTGCTGGCCACTTCTGATTCAAGGAGAAATCCTTGCTTCTTTCCTACAAAGTGTTTGACAAATAATGACACACGATTGATAAATAATGTTTGAGGCACTGCATCTTATTCCTGATTTTGAAACTTAGAAGGTAAAGTGACTTAAGTGTAACATATTATGCATGCTGAGAAAAACAAGAATCCAGTTTGTTAACTCTGATGAATTAGGTTGTACCTGTTGAAGACAGAATGTGTTCTTAGTATACTAAGATCATAAAAAGGGATAAAAGTTGAAGACAGTTGATCATTTATTTATTCCATGTTTCAAAGATACTCAAAATTCATAGTTATAAGGACAGTTAGAAGTATTTCCTTCAGCTTTCTTTTCCTACTATTTAACCATCCTCAGAAGGCAGTATGCCTGGTCTAATGTGCCCAGTTTTGTTTTCATTGGTACAGATTCAGCAAACACAGCGACTTTAAACAAATTTTCAACAAACACTAGTCTGACATTAACTGTTTGTTCTACCTAAGAGGAAAAGCCTTGTTTTTCCCCTTTATTTTTCAGTTTGTATATGAGATTACCATCCTTTTAGAAGAACTGCAACATAATTAGGTCAATTTTTGGTGTTATTAAGACTATGCCTTTGCTGAAATACTTCTCCCGATGGAGGATTGTATGTGAAAGAATTTACAGTACTAACATTATTGAAAAAAATATTAAGATACAAAATATTCTGAACACATACACAGACAGCATACTAAAATATGAGCTACTTTAAAAAAATGATAAATATGAGAATATATCATAAAAGTGCTTGGGTTTTGTTTAAGGTAAGTTTTATTTAAGGTAAAATGGCAGGGAAGTGTGCCATTATGATTAACGCTTCACGCCTGTACATCAGTTACTGGTTGCACAGTGAGAATTTGTGCTTGTCCTGAGTACTTTCCAGTTATGTTTGCAAAGCAGACTTCGTCACATCCCATTATCTTTGCTCATTTCTTTTTCTAGATCTCAGAAACCAGAGTGAGGACATCATGAAAATAAAACTTTAACTACACATGCGGTGTATATTTTTTCATTTCTGAAACACTATCATCCCTTTGGTTTTGTCACCTACAGAGGCATTCATAGTTCTGCACAGTATTTAGAGACATATTGAGCTTTTGTATGTAAAGCAGTTCACTTCAGTTCTCATTTTAAACTTAAGCATCTTTCCTTCAAATCAGCCCGAGGACAAATGTCTGTTGTCTTTTACAGCCTAAAGGTACTCAGTAAAACTAAAGCATTAGCTTCAGTATCCCCAGTGACACTTGCCGTTATTTTTACACATTGCCTTTTTCTATATAGCATGATTCCCCATAAATTTTTATTAAGGTACAGAAGACATTCCTTGCCCCAAATACATAAAGAATTGTTTTCTATTTTTGTCAAAAAGGGACAAGAATTTTAAAACATCTTGATGTTAAGCTGTTATCTTATAAGACATCCTCAGACACACAACTTAATTTTCAAGACAGATAAATGTTAGGTAATCCTCACTTTTTTCAAATGAGATTCAACTAACATGACCACTTCACTGGTAAGAATGCAGAAGCAGCCTTTCAAATGACAGTACTAAGCAGTACAATTTCCACAGGCGAGCAGACCATTTGCATTTAGTAGAGTGGTTTATATCATCATACTAACGAAGCGAGACATTGAAACTGTTAGAATATTTGTAATCTTTAAATACAGGGCTATTTTGACAGAACATAACAACAGTAACAAAGCAGATGATAAATAACAAGAGGAAACAGAAATGGCAGTCTGTGCAGAGATGTCACAAGCAAATATATGTTACCTTTGCAATCTTAGCACTCCACCTAAGTTTGTCACAATGATGAGGCATCTGAAATTGAATGCAAACATTTCTGACAGAACAGTCCTAGAAATCCTTGCATATTTTTTATGTGAAAATATTTTAAAAAGTAAAACTCTGCAACCACTGCACCTTTACTGAACTCTGATGACTCAGTGGCATTCTCTTCTTTATACATTACTCTAAGGACAGTGAAGTCACATCATTTCTGAACATCCTACTGATAATTCAGAGGTACAGAAACGCTGTCACAGGAAATAAAATCAAAATGCTAGCTATTTTATCACACGGGTATCCAGAAAAAGAATGTATGAAAAGCTCAAGGACAAAAATACTGAAAAAGAGAAACATTCAGTTTTAACCTCCTATGAGTGTTTAACTTGAAGCATATCATGTTTCTTGCCTAGATAGGCACGTGCTAGGAAACGCTTCCACACAGAGATCAAAGATATTTCAGAAAAGCAAATATTCAGACTTCAGCCACAGCAAGCTACATCAAATGCATTCTAATATCAGAACATTCTGTTAGCAACCTACTTAATGTTATTGCAAAATATATGATTTTACTGTCATCTAATCAAATACATAGTAAGTGATTTCTCCACAAGTGATGGCAAAAATAACTGGCTTTTGTTACAACCATAATTCTCTGAGATAATTGACCAGTCTGATCTCACTTCTTTAGGCACCTGACGCCTGCACTCAAGATGGGCCAATTCAGTTCAGGCAATAACTGCTCCCTACACTTGTGTTGGGCTTCTCAGCTTGTGACTTCACTTCTTAGCTCCCATAAGTATACGCCATGAAGAGAAACCGTGCCACAATCTAACATAAACTGGCCAATCAGATAAAATCTGGTGCTTATCAATGTTTATTAACACAATAAGGCTTTTTATCTCACAAAAGAAATGTGAGATATTCTTGAGAAAGTTGTTGTTGTTGTTTTTACCTCCTGCGTGCTTTTGTTACAGGAGGTGATTATTATTCCTTTCAGACTGCAAATTTTATCTGGATCCTTTCAACCCATTATTGTCAAGAGAATGTTCAGTAAAATAGGTACTAATGTGTCCAAGTAACACCTCTGCTTTTTTTTTTTTTTCCCCTGTGATTTTGTAAACACCTCACATGAAATATTGAATGCTGGGTGATTTTCAGAAACTTGTGACCAGAATGGCAGTATAATAACTAACTTGACTTGGAACACCTGCTGCATGTAAAACAAAAGTGGGGGAGAATCCAGAATGACTCTTAAGAATCCTATCATTCATGGAGCAATTACTACTGAGCAGTCTAGAAACCAGCTAAAAAGAATCATGACTATTTTCATTGTTTAGTGTTGTGATGCTCCCTGAACCAGTAAATTATTTCAACAACTGAGGCTAGGGGAATCCAAACAGGGCTGCACGCACTCTAGGGGATATACAAGATGATCCACTGGCATGCAGGAAGAAAATATTAGAACTTTAGTAGCAGATGTGTGTAATTTAAAGATAAATGAATATACACATACTTGGGGTGCACGTTCACAAATGTTTTACTACGAGGGGTGCACATCAAATAAGTTTGGACATCATTGGTCTAGACTATCATTTTGTTTGAGACATCCTGCCAGCATGGCTGGGCACTCAAATATGAAGCTTAGGCAGTAGCAGTGCATTGGTAATGATGGCACTATATTACAAATCTCTGCTTATCTGTAATTTTAATGTATGAGAATATATGTCCTGGAGGCTGAGGACATGTCTACTACAGCCTGCTAGTTCAAAACAGCTGTATACTTTTGATAGCTGCCTGCTTCCCAGACTTTGGTTCATATCACAAAATAGGCTTTAAATATATGAACCGGAATCCTTTCAGGTTAAAAACTAATTTGGAAGATGAACTTCAACAGCATATGTAATCCACTCCAGCTGCTAAAAGACACACAGTTCACAGAATCTAGGAGTTGTTTCAAATGAAACATACTGAAGAGCACCCAATATAAATGTTGACTTCCCAGCAGCAGATGCTTTACTATATAGAGTTGCATCTGTTTGCAGGAAATGATAAATAGACATGGCCCAAGATAAATGTTCAGATCTCAGCAGTAGGAATTTGATGGCTAGGGCTAAGGAAAGCATTTTAAACTATTCTCCACATTTTTTGCTCTGATTTTGTTTAGCTGAAAGAAATCAATTTGTGTAAGCCTAGCAGATCAGTGAAGTCAACTTTCGAACTCTATTGTACTGTCAGAAGTGAGATGAGGCACTTATCTAGCATACTCAATAACACAGAAAATTCATTTAAAACTTTCCATTTTATGTATGTTCACAAATACAGATTCATCTTTATGAAATATCATCTACATCCATCTTTTGCATCTGACAATAAAAGCATCTGAGCAAACATGCCTCTAGCCACATGGTTCACCACATCTGGTTTATGCTATAGTCAATTTTACCCAATTCCTTTATGAAATTTTCAAAAAGAAAGTTTAACTTTTTCTTTCTCTGTTTTAGTCAGTGGATTAGAAACGTGATAGGGCAATAATGGCAAATAGGATTAAGGTACCACAAAAATTTTAATCATCAGAGATGTTTAATTAGGTGTAAACATATTCAAATATTAAGCATCACTATTTAAATATAGATTATAGGTTTGCATACCACAGGGAGGCACATGTCATGTTTAGTGTCTTCCTAACATATTTTTCCAATCAAGTCATTAAGACATAACATAAAAAAGAATCCAGAAAGAAAGCATTCTATGAAAGCAAAATAAACTCCACTAGTTCAGCTGAATTATCTGTACTCTATCAGCTATATATCTTTTATTCAGAAATAATGCAATCAATCGAACCAGTTTCTGAAGAAGAAATGACTGCTGTGTTATGATAAAATAAGGTTTCAGCTTCAGCAATTTTAGGTAAAACCTGTTATTAAGAATTTCATTCTTTATTGCCTTAAAATAAGTAAATTATCAACCAACAGAATACATACAGTCAAAGCTTGAATATCTGCTTTCAGTCTAACAATTTGCATAAATCAAGCATGAGAGGTTATTTAAAATTTGCAATAAGTCTAGAAAGAAACAACTTCTTGTGCCATCTGTTAACATATCAGTTTCACTGTCTTTATCCATTCTTTATATGCAAGTACTGCTATAAATTAGATCATTCTTACACCTTGATGCTAAATCATTTTAGCCCTACTGTGCCATTGCTGTGACTGAGGGATCAGATCTCCACACACCATTGTATAAGGTGGGACACAACAGGCTCATGGACAACAGGTAGGGTCTTACATCCTGATATCTGTTCCTTTCCTAATAACTTGCTTTTTTTCCCCAATTTCTCCTGAATACTGAGCTAATAGTAAGCGCACAAGCACAATTCTCAGACCTCATTCCTTGGTTGCAATAGTCCAACCAACACCTGCTGCTTCACATGCAAATTTAGGATTTTTCACACCTCCTATACGCATCACATCACAACACTGAATTCTGCTTAATTGCATTATATGTTTTATAATTCAGTTATTGAATATTTAAATGTACTTAATTACCCTCAATTTCTCCACATCTAATAACTTCCATAATTCACTATGAAACCATCATGAGACCATCTGTAAACAGCTGTAGAACATGAAAGTTCCTTTTAATAAACAACCGATCTTCTTTTCTTCATATATATGCACATATATATATGAACATACACATGTACATACACACTACCAATACTCATCTCTTTTGGCAATCCTAAAATAAAGAATTTAAGAGAAAACTATTTACTGCAAAAAAAAAAAATCATGCCTTAGATCTCCCTTAGACTTGTTCAAACCCCTAACCAATTATAATATAACCAGTTGTGATAGCACAGCGTTACACTTCTTTGATAAATCTCTAAAACAGAGTTACCAGAATACATTATTACAGGGCAAATATAATGAAACAAAACTTAATGTAGCAGGCCACATGGAAAATGACAAGGGCTTTTATATAAGATGGTTTTACTTGCCAAAAGCAATCTGGTGTTTAATGAAGCTAATCCATGTTTTCTTATCTCATTGAGGCTAAGTGAGATCCTACTTAAGAATTGGCATTTCAAGTGAGAACAGAAGCTACAGAAAGCATTGCCCACTACATTGGATCTTACGAAAGAAAACAAGAAAATGTCTCAAAATAAAATAAAATAAAATAAAATAAGGCCTCAAAACCTAACTAGGTTTCAGGTGATGAGTGATACAGAGATATGTATATAGCAAAAACTGAAAATGAAAGAAAGCCAGGACGAAATTCAGAGAAAATTGGTTACTATGGTCACAGAGAAAAGCAAAGATTTTTTTTTAATTTAAGCTTGCTGAAAAACAAGAAGAGATTTGTGAACAAGAGTATCACCTCTTGCTGTTTGTTTCTCATTTGTAATGTTTATTTCTAAGGAAGTTTTAATAGACAAACAAAACCATAGCAATAAACCATCTGAGGAACATTAATCTCTTCTCTTAAGGGCAACAGTACTGAGAATGCATAAGTTTTGACTAACCAGAAAGGCTCGAAATATCATCCTGATCTGTCCGGTAGATTAAGTTTCAGCTATTTTTTCTCTTTCATCCTAGAGACACTTCTCTCATTACAGAACTAAAGAACTGTGCTGCTTGCTCTGGAAAGTAAACAATAATATTGCTAAAATGATGACGTGGCATTTCAACTTCATGCCGGGAGACATGAGGTTTCCAAAGAGAGCCTGTGAAATGCAAAATAAGCACAGTAGGAAAACAAGTGGCGATCCCTATTTTCACATGGGAAGTTAGTGAGTATACTTAGTCCACTTAGTCCAGAGCACTGGGCACTGGGAGACCTTGCCAGAAAAGCAGAAGAGTGCTTGATACGCACTCTAGTCACAGCAGTGATCAGAGCTCAATCACTAAGAGATGTAAAGAAATTCGGGACGTCCCTAAATATCTGCTGTCTTCCAAATAACATAAAGAGTTGATCATCCTCCTCAGCACTAGATGCCAAAAGGAATGGATGTTTAACTTCCCCCATTTGCTGGGTTTACATCATGCAACTCTTTCAGATAGTACAGTAAGGTAGAGGTGAAAAAATGGAATATGTCAGCAATAGTGGTAGTGGCAGCAACTCCATGAGCCTAAAAGAAATCCCATCAAATATCAGGAACATCCACAAGGGCGGAGCGGAAACCTTTCGTCCTGCAATAAAGGAAATGCTACACAGACCTCGGTCATCTCTGCTTTTACATTCCTTTTGTACATATGATTTTTTAGTTGAGAAATCTATGAAAGCCATAAATATCCATATTCCACAGAGGATTAAAGAAACAGATTTAATTTCTGTAAGTTAAGCCCCTTGAGCGCTCTCTAAGCACCTTCTAAACAAAAGCTTGAGGTAAATAGCTGGATGTGGGAAACAGTCATGTCCTTCTTTGATCAAAAAGACTCAAACCTACCAGAGCAGAAGAAATGATCCAACAATCAAAACTGATATCCACAATGACTGCTAGCTTTGTAAATGGAAAACAAAGCAACAACAAGGAAAAAAGCCCGACCTTGCCACAATAGAAGAGGTACTCTAAGGAAACACTCGTATTGTGTTGCAGTAAGAGTGTGCCTGGACATTAGTTCCAGTCGCCCAGCCAAACCTGGCATTGAAAGCCCAATTTCTAAGCCAGCATCCAGTGTAACACAGGACAACAAAAAGGCACTTGCTGACAAACTGCTACTTATTTTTTTCCACACGTTGATAGACATGAAAATGCTTTGAGGCATCATGGCCAGTGTCTCTTGGTTGCACACAGAGCTTGCATAAGTTTCATCAGCTACTCCTATCAGCATAAAAGACAGATTCTAGTGTACAATATTATGTAGGCATGTGATGCCACAGGGTCTACAAAGCAGAAGATCTCAGAGAACAGACTGATTTTATTTGTAATCATTTCAAATAATTTTTTTTTTTTTTTAATTAAAGTCCATCCTTACTCTGAAATGCAGTTGGCACTAACACTGAATCACCTTTCTTCGTACGTTCGTTAGTATGATCCTGTGGGAAAGTTAAAACCTTACGAATTCACTGGTCATCTAAAGTAACTGACCTTTAAGAATCGAACATTTCACATATGAGACTACTGAGAGAACATGCTTCTAAGGAAAAAAGAGAATTATCCTATCATTACTCTGGGAAAAAGCCTTTGAATGTAGCCTTTAACTTGTTATATATACAAACATATATATATATATATGTGTATATATATATGCTTTCATCTAAAGATCAACTACAGAAAAATTACAGGTGTTGCTTGATGAGTATAAAGCATATATCTCTGTGTGAAAGGGTGGACAAATGGACTAAAAAAAAATCTGATCTTTTAAGTACTTTACATCTAAATTTACAACCAATAATAAAAAATACTTCTAAAAAAAGATCACTCAAAATTTACCACCAGAAGTAACAATCTAACCTCATTCTCTACACTGGAGTATATGTTTCAGAGCTCAAGTATTACAAGAATGAAATCCAATGCCAACATGTTTTACTTTTTGACACTTGCTGTCACATTCATTTATGGTGTTGAGAAGACAGTAAGATGCATGCAATCCTACGTGAAAAATATATGGGGAAGCACTTATATTTGTCTCCGCTGTTGACTTGCAAATTCAATCAAATCAAATATTTTAAAGAAATCTTATTCATAACGTCTTGCTCTAGAAGAACTACCCTTCACAACATCATATATTTACGACAGAATACTGCAACTAAAAAAAACACGTCATGGTATTGTAAACTGAAAGACATTACGGTTTGCATATGCAAAACTATGTACAAGTACAAAACAAAAACACTCATCAATAATAGTCATAAATTGCTATTTTCTCTTAAAGCAACATTGTGAGCAAACTAGTACTGTGTTTGTCATTAACTAGAAATAAAGAAATGTTAAATTTGCTACAAAGTTGATGCTCTCCAGGACCAGTGTTGCCTGATGCTTTCCAGTCCCTGCGTACATTACATTATTTGGCCTAGAAGAGCACTCCTCTAGGCACAACATCCAACTACAGTGAATGAGCAAGGCTGAAATCAGCCAATGTATTTTTGCAAGTTTGTAAAGAACACTGCTTACAGGACAAGTCATTTTGCTGAAAACAGATGTCTAGAGAAAGTCCAAACAACTACACTTTCTCAGAAATGTGCGGTAATTCTTATGTTTCATGACTTCATCAGCTCCTGCAGTATTCTAAAACCAGCAAGTATTGAAAACCAAGTGTTACTGCTTTAACTAATGTAGAGAAATGACGGGAATGAAAAAAATGACAGGTATGCATCCACTCCAGTTTTCCTGCTCTGATAGTTTCTCTGATCGAAGCACTGTTCCTAAAGATCCTGTTATAGAAGACATTTCCATCTTTTAGAAGAGTTCTGAGGAGGGGAACCTGTGATGGTTATCTTTGCATGATCACCATTTGGGTGCTCTCACTTTGTGAACCTACACATCTGCGACACAAGAACAGGCAACCTAAGTTGCATCATACTCATGCAACTTATGTAGATGCTGATACTTCCAGACTTATGTAGATGCTGATAAACTGCAATGGCAATTAGTTCGACTCAATTCTTCCCAACCTTGATAAAGGCGCATGAGGGTGAATAGGGCACACACTATTTCTTCTGTCATAAATACTCCTAATTTGTATGTCTATACCTATCCATAACTTTGGTAACAAGGACGCACAGCTTGATTTTACCCAACGGTGACCAAATACTCATTCACAGAAATATGCACACATATATACACAGAATATTCTATATTCATAAACAATATATTATCTCACAGTACAAATATATACATAGTAAAAACCATTTATATGGACTCAAATGCAAGGATAACTACATTCTGAACACTCAACAATGGAAACATTGTAAACATACTAAAATTTACTGAGTATTGCAATGTGGACACAAACTCTCATACACACACACACACACACACAGAGGCACATTATGCAGCTTATTTTTGAAACTGCTAATACATTTAGAAACATTTTATTTTAACTTCTCTGGACACATTTCAACTGACAGGTATACTAATGCTTACGGAGTTTTTCCTTTTCCCAAACTGAGACAGAGAATCTCTTTTCACAACAGTACACTACCTAAAAAGTAATTACATGCATCAATGAAATCAGTAAATCTGTACTTGTTTTCCTCATAAGCTATTTTGAGCTGTAAAAGAGGTTAATCTATCACCTTTTCTAGGATATATGGAAATGCTGTCAAAATTACTTATTATTTATTTGTCATGATAATTATCGCTCTCTGCCTAATAAAGTATCCTCCTTTCCCGTTTAAGCAAGCAGTTTATTTTTTGAGATCAGAAAACGTGATTATTCAAACTCCTTGAATTTAATTCAGCAACCTGTCAAGATAAATCATATAATAAAAACAGAGCTATTCTTCTTGCATATTCTACCAAATTAAAACTCTTAATATTTCATGTTTAAATAGGGGAGGGATAGCTGTGAGACAAAATATCTCTGAACTACTGTGCTTGGAAGATTACATCATCTCTAAATGTAACATTCCAACAACCTCACTCGCTTTGTCTTTTATTACTTCTCCTTTTTCCACTCTAATCTGCCTGGAGAACCTTTCTGAAGTTAAGACTCCCCTGTCTTTACTGCAAGGATGGTCAGCCTCCCTGTTTGGTAGCTGTTCTTCAAAATACACATGCAAGCAGCCTTCTATTACAATATAGATTTGTCTATTATACTCACTGCTAGTGTGTCACAGCATCTTCCAGCCGTGCCTTTTTTCATATGAAACATATACTGTATCACAGTTTGAGAAGTTCAATCACACAAGGTATGATGGGGTGGCTGACTTCTGTCACAACTGAAAAAACATTACCTGAACAAGATAAGACAGCTGCCACAAACAAGCAATGCAAGTGGTTTTTGTTTGTTTATTTGTTTTGGTTCTTTTTTTTTCCTATCAGGGCTGATTTAGAACAATACAATCTTCCCTTCACACTTACATGCTGGTTTAACAGAAATCAATGATAAAGGTTCTTAACCCCTTTGCTGTTCTCTACAGTTTCAGGCATTTAAACACCAGCTAAGTGAGAAAGGGATGAAAAATCAGAACAGACCTCCTTCCTTAGCAGGCAATTGGAAACAAACAGAAATCTCTGACTAACAAGCATACCTAATTCAGTAAGATCCTAAAAAATATATTTCTTATTTCCTAGCACTCCATTTTTCTTCATTAACTGAACTCAGTTTGCACAATAAAGCCAGAAATACTACCTTCAACGTCAAGAAATCCAAATCTACTGTCCTTTTTATATATATAAAAGGACGAAGTATGTGGTTTAAGATTTTTCTCATTTTTGTTTTAATAGTTTTGGTACAGTTCTCTGAATGTTAGGAAAATATTAGTCAACTTCAGTAAGTTTTGTAAACCTTCTTTCTTCTCTTCTACTGCCCAACTTTGAATGTCAGATCTAAACTCATAAGTCATGTTCCTCTTAGTAATTTAGAATAGGGGAGTATTCCTCCCCTCCACATATCTTGGAGGTGGGAAAAACACGTTGACTTTGATCATGGAGTGATGGCTTTGCACTACATTTGCTTATATTGGGTTTGATGTTAACTGAGTAAGAATAAATCCTCACAACTTTACATATCATGAAGTCATGTCCAGATCAAACAGTTCTGCAACCACTTCCATTTACTGTATTTTACACTACTGAATCCCTTTGCACAGATGAAAACAAATATATGAAAAGCACAATCCAATAATAGTAAACAAGCAATAGGTCAGAATAACTGAGTGCCAATTGAAAGGAATAAAGCACCAGTTACAGAAACCATGTTAACCAATTTAGGCTAAATTTCCACATAGCACACCACTTAAGAACTGACACAAACTGCTAAAGTGGACTCAGTTAAAATGAAGTCTGTAATAGTAAACATACCATTGAATGACCATTCATTGTTGTCATCCTTGCAAATCAAAGAGCTTTTGATGATTCTGAGTACCGAATGGTTTTGATTTCAGAAGCAACAGAACTCTAATTTTTTTTTTTCTTATTATGTTAGTGTTCACAATAGTCCTGCACCTGTCTTCAGGTATCTAAACACAGATGCACTGAATTACACAAATTTTTGGCATCAACCCTGCCAAAGCCCACTTAAGATGAGGGTAAGATACGCTTCCAGAAATAAGGAAAATTCTATTTTACATACCTATATATGGATCTAAGAATTTTACTATAGACATTACTTCTGTGGGGTTTTTTTATTAATATTCTGTGACGCTAGATTAAAATTGAGTGGATGATAAAATGTTTCAGCAGTGTAAATATATACATCAACTCCTACAATGGAAGGAAACTATTATTAACTGTTATTTACTACTAAACAATTTTAAGATTTTGATGTACAGTTTTTAATGTTTTGGATGTATGAAGAAATAGCAAGATTTATACTTACTGAATACGTATTTTATCAATTAAAAGAAGGACTGTAAGTGTCTGGAAAGAACAAGTGTTCAATTTTATTTAAATTTTTTAAGCTATGGGTTTTTTTTCAGATAAGCAATCAATTCAGATAACCAATATTTATAATCATTCTTGTTTTCTGTCTTCAGATTTTGTCAAACAGGATAGTAAAAACAGGCTATGTACTCTTTGGGCATTTCAAAGCAAGAAATAATGTGGCTTTCCAATGTAACACTTCTGTAATTCTCCAAGCAAAAAAAAAAATCAGTGTTGAAAGGCAGTAATACTGTACCTTGATTTCTTCTATTTCATCTGGCACTATCTTGTATGCAGATATAGTCCCACCCAACCTGGAATTGAGAGAAGAAAATATTCTCAGAATCAAAAGCACAAAGCACAGCATGTTCACAGTGTTGTGAGCCACTCCAAAAAACAAAAAATATCACCTGCCATTTCAAAGATAAAACCTACCCAGATCCAAAACAACAGAAACAAAACAACAACAACAAAAAATTAGCAAAACCAACATCAACACCTTTCTTCTTCATGTCATTAAAATAAGCATTCAGATACACATTGTCCTTCACTAAGCTCCACAGTAAAAAATAGGTCAACCAAGCAGAACTACCATTGCCAGGATGTTATAAAGTACGTTAACTGATGTCAGTCATCTTATTTCTTTTCTAAGCTGTATGGAAGAGTTTAAATATTTTAGGCCTGACATGCTTTGTGTTAGTATTTTACTAAACTATTAGTGTACCTTATGTGTATACAAATGCAATTCCAGAAACTGAAATTTTCTAACCATACAAACCTCAAAAACCTCACAGTTTCCACAGCTTCACATTCAGAATTACTAATTACAAAGTGAAATTGTTAGCACTAATATAGAAAAAACTGTTTTTTTGTTCCACATTCTATTTGCTGAAAAGTGATGATAAAAGGTTTTGTTTTTTTTTTTTTTTGTCTGCATCTTGCAAAAGCTTATGGTAAATAATCATCCACACACTGAGGAAGAATGAAGACCATGTAGCATACATGGTGGTTAATATTTGGTGGTTACTACTGTATTTTCCCCAGAGACAGGCAAACATGGCTTCTTTTATTTTATGAAGCAGCATCATTGATAGTGACAATTCAGACCTAAAAATATAACAGCATTAATGACCTTCCTGCTGGCTCTGCACAACACTAGACATCTTCTGGGTCCTACAGAAATGGAAATCACAAAAGAAAATATTTCTTGTAAATGAGTAGATAGTTATCAAATGTGTATTTATATGCGTATCCTCACGTTATGAGATTTTTCCTTACAACTGTCAGCATTTCTACACAGATGTGTTTCCTTATATTCCATCTTGAAACTGTTATACACATTGCTTACTCAACCTAAAAAAAGAAACAAAGAGTAACAGAGAAAATACATTAAGATTTTCCCTGTAAGTCCAGCCTATCCATATCTCTACAGTCACTGTAGAGATGAACAGAGACGAACTCAGAAATGAACAGTTCGAAGGCTTCAGACAGAAGAGGAAGTCTGCATAGGAAAAGTCAGTTTCAAAGTTCATCAGCACTCCAAACAGTATCAGCTATGATTACCAAGACAGAGAAAGGATCCAGATACTACAGCATTCAAATTTATCATGGACAGTCAGAAAGTGTAGTCTTCCCTATGCCCTCTGCAATTTCCTCTGCAGCTCATCCTCAATGCAGCTGAACATTGAAGAGAACCAAGAGAATTTTTTTTGCCACTGCAAGTAATAAAGTGAAGTTTTACTTTTAACTGCATCTGATCTTTGTTCAAAGGCCATTGCCAGAGATAGCTGTAAAAAAAAAATAAATTGATTTTAATGCCATAAGCTTCCTTTAACACCATGACAAAGAATGGCTCAGATGTCATTAACATAGAATCATAGAATCGCTAAGGTTGGAAAAGACCCACAGGATCATCCAGTCCAACCATTCACCCTTCACCAATGGTTCTCGCTAAACCGTGTCCCTCAACACAACATCCAAACGCTCTTTGAACACCACCAGGCTCAGTGACTCTACCACATCTTCGGGCAGCCCATTCCAGTGCCTGACCACCCTTTCAGAGAAGTAGTATTTCCTAATGTCCAGCCTGAATCTTCCCCAGCGCAGCTTGAAGTCATTCCCTCTAGTCCTATCAGTAGTCACACGAGAGAAGAGGCTGACCCCCAGCTCACTACAACCTCCCTTCAGGTAGTTGTAGAGAGCAATAAGGTCTCTCCTGAGCCTCCTCTTCTCTAGACTGAACAATCCCAGCTCCTTCAGCCGCTCCTCATAAGGCCTGTGCTCCAGACCCCTCACCAGCTTTGTTGCCCTCCTCTGGACACGCTCCAGGGCCTCGATGTCTTTCTTACGGTGAGGGGCCCAAAACTGGACACAGTACTCAAGGTGCAGCCTCACCAGTGCTGAGTATAGGAGGACAATTACTTCCCTATTCCTGCTGGCCACACTATTTCTGATACAAGCCAGGATGCCATTGGTCTTCTTGGCCACCTGGGCACACTGCTGGCTCATGTTCAGTCTAGTGTCAATCAACACCCCCAGGTCCATTTCCTCTACACAGTCTTCCAGCCACTCTGACCCAAGCCTGTAGCGTTACCTGGGGTTATTGCGGCCAAAGCGCAGGACCCGGCATTTGGTCTTGTTGAATCCCATCCCATTGGCTTCAGCCCAGCTATCCAGCCTATCCAGATCCCTCTGTAGGGCCTCACTACCCTCAGGCAGATCAACACTTCCAGCCAGCTTGGTGTCATCTGCAAACTTACTGAGGGCATGCCCTCATCCAGGTCATCAATAAAGATATTAAACAGAACAGGCCTCAGCACTGACCCCTGGGGAACACCACTCGTGACCAGTCGCCAGCTGGATTTAATTCCATTCACCACCACTCTCTGGGCCTGGCCCTCCAGCCAGTTCCTTACCAAGCCAAGAGTGTATCTGTCCAAGCCATGGACTGCCAGCTTCTGCAGGAGAATACTGTGGGAGACAGTGTCAAAGGCTTTGCTGAAGTCTAGGTAGACCACATCAACAGCCTTTCCCTCATCCACTAGACGGGTCACTAGATCATAGAAGATCAGGTTGGTCAAGCACGACCTGCCCTTCGTGAACCCATGCTGGCTAGGCCTGATCCCCTGGTTGTCCTGCACATGCTGTGTGATCTCCCTCAAGACAATCTGCTCCATAATCTTCCTCAGCACCGAGGTCAGGCTAACAGGCCTGTAGTTCCCCAGATCCTCCCTGCAGCCCTTCTTGTAGATGGGAATCACATTGGCAAGTCTCCAGTCTTTGGGACCTCACCCATCAACAAGGAGCGCTGATAGACGATGGAAAGCGGCTTGGCTATCACCTCCACCAGCTCCCTCAGCACTCTCGGGTGAATCTCATCTGGTCCCATGGACTTGTGGCAGTCCAGTTGAGTCCACATGAGTTGCACCTGATTGCTACTGGCATGTGGCCTGTAAGAACATGTCTTTTTTAACTGTTTCTGATCCATTCCTGTCAGAAGTACCCAAATGTTAACTTCTACATCTTTGCATCCCCTAGCAGAAGGAAAAGATAGACCATCTGCTGACAGAACTCCACCAGTAGGAAATCCTTTACTGGCCACCCTTGGCATAACATCAGAAAAAAACATAAATGAAAGTAATAAGTGACTCAGTAAACTCATCTAGCTTGCTTAAAGCAGTAATGTGCATCATTTTCTGCAAGCATTTCTGCGAAGTTTGTGTCGACAATTTACCATAGTCTAAAACTCACCAAGTAACAATACAAATGGTGGCACATTTTAAAGTAGTTGTGGTACATTAGTGAATCGGATATTCTCCATACACACAAAATAGCAAAATGCAATGACATTCAAAATGTTAGTTATCACAATTTCATAGTTCTGAAAATGAAAAGTACATTAAAAGATATGCTACTGTTTAAATAGCCTTCCACCTTTAGCTTCAACTCTCCACATCTAAACACATTTTCAATCTTACAATGACATCTTTAGCTTGGAAATCCAGGCTATGTAAATAAATAATACCAAATCTGAAACTGAAAAAAGAACATTAGGCACATAAATAAACAATTCTATAAATGCTTCGGAGTCTGTAATCCTTTCTTCATTTCAGAACATAAGATTTCCTCTCATTTATAATTACTGCATGAGAGATCCAGTATTGCCATGGAAATTTGGTAATACAGAGGAACATAACAAAGACATTTGACTTTGTGTACAAAATTTGGCTGTGAGTTTCACAAAATTTTAAAGGTAGCCCACACATCAGCAGGATCCAGTTAACACAGCCTGAACTCTTCTACTGGTTGTAATTATTATACGTGTAAGGCACAGAATTGATTTGCCTATGTAACCAGGTATCTATGAGAAAAAATGTTTTAAGCTGTGTATTTGGCAGCCTGTGAGTATTTTAACAGTAACAGAAAAAATTTTTAAGTCTACTTTTTCTGGCAAAAATGTCTTGATGAGTTTCAATTTCAGAAGCAAAATATTACACCATTTAATTCCATCATCAAACTAGTTTGTTAGAAGCAGAAGTAGTTGTGAAACACATTGCATATTCTTCACTCAAATATCATAAATCCAAGTTTATTCCAGACTCATGTTAAATAGTCTGAAAACAAATTTTAAATTGCTTAGTTTTGTGTTACCATATCATTATCATAAACATCCCACAATCAGATTACAGAATCACAGAATTGCAAAGGTTGGAAGGGGCCTCAAGAGATCAGCGAGTCCAACCCCCCTGCTAAAATAGGTACCCTATGGTAGGTCACACAGGTAGACCTCCCAATGAGTCTCAAATATCTCTGAGAAGGATAAGCCCATAGTGACAGACATATACATTAAAAAGTTACTGAGATAAACAAAAACATTGGAGAGGAATCTTAAAAAACAACAGTAAAATCAAAACAAATTTGAAATTCAATGCATTAAACAGCACGTCCAACCTAAGGAAAATATCAAAGATTTACGTGAATTACATTTGTGTGTCACTATTAATTGCACCCTGTCTTGAAGTTCGCATGTTATTTTACAATTCCTCAACTTGAACTCTACCACTTTAAAGAATAGAGGTCAGGCAGGAGATCTCAGCTATGCAAGGTACCTACAGAATGAATGATACACAACGGTGTTTGGCAAAGTACGAGCACTTGGCAATCATTTTTTTCATTTTCTTGAGAGCAATCTCTCTTGCAGATTGATTTTGTTCACAGACTATTAAAACATTTTACATTAACTTCTTTTGATTGTAGTATTTCAAGAAGCAATTACACTGCAATCAAAAAAGCAAAGGATCTGCTAGCAAGAGTACACATTCACTACAGTACATTTCGTACACCAGAATATAACACAGCATAGTACATATTAGAAGGCCCGGAATTCAGTTTAACAGAGATCCATTTTTCATGCAGATTCCCTCTTCATCTTTCACACAGCCTGCTTTTATTATTGCGTTTTTCTCAAGCTGAACAATGTAACAGCCAGCATCCTAGAGCACAAATAGCATTTTCTCTCAGAATGAATATATAACAAACCAAAAGCAAAGCTAAATATAGTCAGCTACTTTCATTAAGCTGAAAAAGTAGTCATCTGTGGAGACTTAATGCTCTAAGTCTTCCTCTTCCAAACTATATTTAACAATGAAATTATTTCAAACGCTAGTTATCTCTAGTTTACTTGCGTGTGTATACAACAGATAATCTCTGAAAAATCCCACAATTTATATTCATGTCTATCTCCTCAGGTTTGTATCCCACTCCGTGCAAGTAACACAGATGCTCCAATTCCCTAATCCCTTTGCAGGGAAGAAATGAAATTATTCCCAGAAAGAGTCATTAGAACTGACACAAGAAAAGCAAAGAACCACACCTTATACTGAGCAAAACAAAGAGGTGTCTGAGAAGAGAATCCAAAAAGATTAGACAGAAACTCCATAAAAATCATTAGGAAATGAGAAATCTCACATAACTGTTTGTGAAAGCATACAGAAAACCTTTTGGTCTTTTTTCAGGAAACTTAGAATAAAAAGTGCATCTCAGAATGAAATGAAATGCATAGACTGTAGGAGGAAGCTCACAACAAGGATTTAAATGCTCAGAGAAGAGTTGCAAGAGCAACCTCAGAAATTAGGAAAATACAGGAAATATACTGAAGCAAGGTCAATACAATTGCATTGGAACAGATGGAAGCTTTACTATTTCACAAATCAAATCATATTATCACTGAAGAGGGAAGATTTGAATTTCATCCAAATTGAGAAAAGTTAAAAACCAGGAGGAACTGTGCTCAAATGCAGGCTAGAAACAATGAGCCACAGCCCAAATATCCCTTTAGTAAATCAGAAGAGAATTCAAGATAACAAAGTTTAATGAAAAATAAAATGTAACTCTGTTTGTAAGGATAATTTATTCTGGATATAACGTTATAATAGTCACAAACTTATTTTTCATTATAGTTCCAAGTTGAACTTTTGACTGGTTTACCCCTTCTGCTCTTTTGTCCATGTACGTGCAAGATGGATGCACGGCATTGTCACTGCATAACTACAACATGCTTATGCAAAGACACCTGCGAGCCTGCATGGAACCAATTCTGTCCAGCTTTTATAATCCCAGTGTTGACCAAAGATAAGAACATGCTCTTGATGTACTGTTCCACATTCAGTGACTGCCATAAGAAGCTGAGTTATTGATTCTAACTTAATAAATGAGTCATGCGGAATGCAATGAAGTCAGCTTTCTAAAAATATCAGTACAGCCAGCTTGGCTGCTGTCATTTGCTGAAGTTCTCCAATGCCACTTTAATTACCATTAATCTTTCTTCAGATAAATTACTCTGTCTAAATGATACCAAGCTGTCACTAAACCTCTCAGTGAAACTTCGCTTCCTCTAAAAAGCAAAGCAAAACTCACAAACTTCTGCTCATTTTTTTTTCCCAGATCCATCTCATAAATATATTTTAGGATCTTTTGATTGATTTATAGACCAAGCAGAACAGTCGCAGGAGAATATGTTTATGAACAGACTAAACACCTGTGAGTTTGACTGCCTATTGTTAATTCTGAAGGCATGGTCAAGTTCTCCCAGGCTACTGAATGAACACACATGCATACACACTACTATTACTGCCAGAGCAAACTGACCAGGACAGCACTTGAAGTCAACCCAATTGGGCCAGCATAATGGTGATCCATGAGATGACAATTCATTGTGCACCTACAGATCCAGCTCCATGGAATGTCCCAGGGAAAGGCAGCAGAATTTGAAGTCAAAGGAGCTTTGCTTCCTGCTACCAGTGTAAGTACACATTAGAGCACACACAGAGCTCCATTAATTGATACTGGTTTCTACTGACCTTTCAGAAATTGTTAAACTGCCCTAAGAGGAGGCAGTAAGAAGGCATACTATTTTGGGCTAACTTCCTACACAAGAGAACATTGGCAGCTAGAGAAAGCCAGGCTAGAGCTCACATCACTGGCTATATGCCAGTGATGAACTGTAGAAAAGAGCCTGCAAAATGCCTTGTGAAAACATTTTTGCTTATTTCAAGGTGCATATGGGAAATACATGTCGAAGGTACATCACGTTTAATCTTTTTGAAAACTGGATCCAATAATTAAATCTGTGTAAACGTAACATTAACTTTTTTTATTATTATTATTTCTACTACGCTAACATGAACATACTGAACTCAAAAAATTCACAGAAATAACATGACTGCAGACCTGCACTCTGTCAGTAACTGGTTTAGTTCAGGATGTGGGGCACACCTACACACCACTGTTTTGGGTGTTATTGTGGCCAGCCTAAACACTGATCTGTAGACTGCTCCCTCTTCAACTCACCAGATTATTTGCTGTCTAACAATGTCACACAAAGGCACAGAAGAGGAATCTCCAAGAAATTCAGGCCTGCAAGCCTAAATTGGGCTTGTAAGCCCAGAAGAAACAAAATGGATGAGGCGAAAGGATGTACAAGAATTTCAGCATTTGCTTGTAGGGTTGTTTTTTTGTTTGTTTGTTTGTTTTTGTTTTTTACCATCAGGATGAAGAGAGATACTGGGGAAAAGGAAGAGAAATGCTGAATCTTCCACAAGACACAAAAATTATTTAACTTTTGATTTTCACTAAACAAATTTATTAACAATTGTTCAAAACTCTTACCATTTATATTGGCATACTTCACTTTAACAGGACATCGAGGTTCAGGAGCAGGTCAAAAGAAGGGCTACAAGGCTTGTGAAGGGCTTGGAGAATATGCTCTATGAGGAGAAACTGAAGGAATTGGGGCTGTTTAGTCTGGGGAGAAGGAGGCTGAGGGGAGACCTTATTGCTCTCTTCCAATATCTGAAAGGTGATTACAGTGAGAGCGGGGTTGGTCTCTTATGAGAGGATGAGGGAAAACGGCCTCAAGTTGCACCAGGGTCAGTTTAAACTGGATATCAGGAAGAACTTCTCTACAGAAGGGGTTGTTAAGCACTGGAATAGGTTCCCCAGGGAGGTGGTTGAGTCACCATCCCTGAATGTGTTTAAAAAATGTCTGGATGCGGTGCTCAGGGACATGATTTAGTGGAGGGTTGTTAGTTAGGGTAGTATAGTTAGGTAGTGGTTGGACTCAATGATCTTTAAGGTCTTTTCCAACCTGAGCAATTCTACGAGTGATTCTACGATTCACAGCAAGAGACGAGGTACGTACATGGGAAACATTTTAAGATCTTTGAAGAGAATGAAATTAAATACAAACAATAAGGATATCTCTAAATTACAAATTATTTTAAGACTTTAAAGGCATTTAACTTTGTCAGACAACGTAGCATTCAGAACACTACACGAAAAATCTGCATAAGGCAACATCTGAAAATGTGTACTCTAGAATAAAACTGTGAACAATTAATCCCCTGTAGATACTATAGGATCACTATATTATGCTGTGTAATAATGTAGTTAACACCAGATTACAAAAGAGAAAGGCACAGCATCTGCAATGGGCTAAAAATGAAATACCACAGACTAACTCCACACTCTGAATTTGCACTATAAGTACATTTTATTTTCAAGTAAATATGACTCTAAAGTCTCCCCAGATGCGAGTAGAATCTGAAAATGGTGTTTTCACATAGACCAACAGCAAAAAGGCCACTTTTCTGCTGGATGTATGCTTGTTTATAGCACAGAGGAATGACTGTACTGAGCTCCATCTGATTGGTAATCTAACTATGGAAATCATACATTAAATCAAACAGACAGAAATGTCAGCTGGATTTAAGTAAAAATGTGTTCAGTGACTTTGAAAGTTCCCACCGGGGCATCAGATGTTTAATGAGCTGGCTGGTCAAGCAACATGAGAGAGATCTAAAATTTCCTCAGAGAAAAATATGCAAAAGCAGACAAAAATCATTATCACAAAAACAACCACATTCTCACCACTTAGATAAAGAAATATGTATTTAATACTCATGCTGGGATTCAGTTGGTAGACTGAAGACTTTGAAAACACTGTATGAAGTATTTATAGTAAGGGTGAAGAAAATAATTACGTTTGATCTTACTTCGTCCTATAGGAAATAATGTGGTACAGCACAGCAGGTATTTTTCTAGTAAGTACGTACCTAGGAGAGATACACAGCATTTGCATATAGATTGCTAGCAATCGCCTGTCATGAAATCCTCATGTACCTCAACTGAAAGCAAATTTTTTGGGTGCCTGAGAGTGATCTTTTGCTTCTCATGGAAGCCACTGCAAATTAAAGGATTTAGGCAATATGATAAGGAAATGAAAGATTCCACTAGTAAATTACCATAACAGCTTGCAGAAAACTAAGCAGAAGGATAAAGCTATTTTTGCTGATAATCATTTTAGTAGAGTTCTATTTGCTTCTGCCCAACTGTAAAAGAAAGACCATCTTAAACAAATACTAAGATTCCCCCTGGGAGGATAGGTTGACCTACAACTAGTAGAAATTGTAATGCTTTTTTTCTTTTCTTCTTTTTTTTTTTTTTAACAAACTAACATTGGTCACCTCTACAGCAGACTTACAAACCATTTAAAAATGGATTTAAAAAATATGACCCTCTTCACCCTATACCAGAATACCTTCATGTATATGTATTTCTCACACCTCAATATCTTCCTTCCACTAACTTCAGTGTTTATGTTCCCTTCCCTTTGTTTTCCCTTAGAAAATACCAGCACTAAGTCCATGCACATGTTTATTCCAAGGCTAATAAATGTTAAATGTTTGTTCTAAAAAGAGATGAAGTTTGGCTGAGACCATATCTCAGAAGGTGGAAGAGTAGATATGCAGGGACCCCTGATGCTAGAGAATAAACTGGAAGAAATTGCACATGATAGGCTGACAAGAGCAATCACAGTCCATTCTGTGACAAGGCAGAAGAGCATCCTGCAAATCTCTTTATTCCACAGATTGGCAATAATGAGTAAAGGTGAGAGCAGGAAGACCCAAACTCTGGAGGAAAAAAAAAAAACGGAGAATACAGGGAAATGGTTTGACCATTCCAGATTCTACATCGAATTGGTCGCTCACAATTAAGTAAATCACAGAGTTGACAGAACTCTGTCAGAAGTCTTAAATAATTTGTTTTACAAATAAAATCCAACAATTTTGAAATCACACAAATGATACAGAAGTCTCAGAGACAGCAATTTTAATTAAATCAATTAAGGAAGGCCCAGAAGGAAAGTTAAATCAGGCCATGTGTCGTGTGCTTTCTCCTTTTTCTATCTTGGATTGTAATAGATTCATTGGAAATAAAAATTCAATCCCCTTTCCTACAAAATCTGTAACTAAAAAAGGGACAAATAGTAGGCCGCAAAAACTTTATGATGCATAGATAACAAGCGCTGCTTTTATTTTCGAAGACAAAATACATTCTTCACAATATTTCACCTTCCCAAAGCTGTGATGTCACACTTTCTCACCACATTCCAGAGGATATAAAGCACAAATATAATCCAGTATACAATTAATAGCAGCTTTTTTTTTTTGTCTGAATTTCTCTAGACAGATTTGGAGACAGAATTTGCTGTTGTTTTTCCTTTTCTTTTTTTTTTTTCTGAACATGGTGGTGTACTTGCTCAAAATATTACCTCACGTGGTCTAAACATCAGAACTAAACTGTGCTTAAAGCAGTGACCCAATAACAGAACTTTACTGTATGCTATCAGCTGGGGAATGTGGGAGAGAAAAAAAAATAACTCATGTTCGATCCATCCCTCCTCATACCTAGTGGAAATTTCTGCAGACAAATAGAATTATTGACAATACTGAAAGTGAGACCTCACTGCATGTCTAGCATAATTATCTCCATTCCATATAACCTAGTCATTTCTGAAGTCATCATCCATATTGTACAGCAGCTCATAAAATACTTATGTAAGGTTCAAACTTGAGTTATTGAAAAATATTTTTTTCAATATAAGGGTCTTCAGCATTCTTATTTTTGTTTTCTGAAGTTATCGTTCCCTTATTTCTTTGCAACTGATCATTTAAATGCCAATAAAGTGATTCCAGAAGAATGTAAAAGATACTGATGTACTGCCTCAACTCATGTCACAACTAATTACAACCCCACTCTTTCAGTATTCAGATACATGGCAAGAAAGGAGATGTGGATGTCGGACAATGTCAGAGGTGTGTGGATTTACAAATTTAGTTTGATTCGGGTACTAAACAAAACCACCCCAATACTATTTCCAAATAGCCCGCAAAAGCAAAATCCATTTGGGGAAAGTGATGGTCAAACCTTTACTTGTAGGTTTGACTCACCCTGTAAGTCATTATCAGCTACATTCTTCTGCCCTCTATTTTGTGATGTTCTTTTAAAAGTAAAAATGAAAGCGAGATAAAGCAATCCCCCGGCTCCATTTTGCTGCTGCCCTTTTCTTCTTTATTACTATGCTTCTGGAAGTATATGCTTCTGCAAGATATTTAGAAAGAAGAGCAACCTACTCCACAGAAATTGAGATTTATTTCTTTAAGGTGTAACTGCACAATGATACTGTACTCATATGCACAGTAGACACTGTGCATATTTCTTTGGGTGACAATGCCTGTAACAACCCTGATAGCCTCAGCATGCCTCTGGCCATCCCCAAGCTGAAGAACACAGAGGAGGAAGAGGTTTGATTTCATCCTCCATTCCAGCACCAGTACAGGTGAAGAGGAGCAGAAACAAAACTGTGGCATTTATATTTCTGTAAACTAAATAAATTCCTTCAAGTGTCGCCATTTATATTCCATATCATTGAGCCGTGGTCAGTTTGCCTGGATAAAGATAGCAAAAGTGACAGAAGGATATATCTTCTGAAGCAGAAATCTTGTCTAGAATTCTCTGTCTCATAACAAGATCTTTAAAAGCAGCAGTGACGTCTGAACGTTCAGCATGCTCATATCAATCTCACTTTTCCAGCTAATGATTCCTTTCATAAATCTGAAGAGTAGTCTTAAAAGAAACTTATCCTGCAGTCCCACTGACGAGTACCACAGATAGCTTGGAGGCATCTGAAATATCATTGTTAACTGGCATCACAGATTCACATTGAAAAACATTAAGATTTTGCTTTCTTGAATAACCATAGACAACAAGAAACTAAGACTAAGTACCTATTACTAGGCAAATGACTAAGACCACCAACACTAACACAGTTAATACTTAGCACAGTACTTCCGGAAGCACAATGCAGGAAGGAAATTAAAGATGGTTAGGGCAATTCTACTTGCAAAAAGACACTGAGGACTGTATGCATGTTTGGCCTTCACGGATATTCATATCCTAACATTGTTTTGCATATAGAGATACCTGGGCTTCATGACTAGAATCCATTCAGACTACTGTAAGATGTGGTAATTTTCTTCCCACGTCAGTTTTTCCAATCATTTGTGAAAATTAAAACAACAAACAAACAAAACCAACAAAAAAAACAACAAAAAGGCAACATGGCTAGCAAGAACAACAGAAACTGAGCAGCAGAACAGAGCGTTGCTGAAAAATAGCTCAAGGGATGATTAGCAATTGGAGTAAAAGGCAAAATTTACTCTCAGACCCCTGAGGAGTTCATGCATATACCTCCTTTTCCCTCTCCTCTGGATTTTTAGATACCCCTTCTACTTTCTATCATCTTTACAAGTGAAACACATCTGTTTTATTGAAACCTATAGAAACTCAGACCAAATTGTAATTCAATTCACATAACTATTCACAAAGAACAAAAAGAAAGGGAACATCACTGTCATGTCAGGTCAGATGGCATTTCATAATTAATTATTTACACAAGCTTGATAATTTAGACCAATACTGGAATACTGATATTTAAAGATGACTAGGCACCAACAGATCAACAAAACTAAATAATAAATGTATTAATTTATGAATAAATGTATAAATTCCTTTTACTACACAGTGTTTACAGTTAAGTAGTAAATGAAAAATCTAATGCTGCTCCTGCAGTTTTTATTTAACACTCTGCATGTTGCACACATCTATTGCTTAATTTGTGAACTGAACAATATTAATTCGTTCCTTGAAACAACATAGCAACAGGTAAGATAAAATAAATCATGAAGAATAAATAGTATAAGACAATGTACTTTGCACGTAACAGTTTAAAGACAACAGAAATTTAAGGAATTTTCAGTTTAAGGAATATTCACAGTTCTTTTCTGCATGAAGTAGAAAGGTTGTTGGTTTTTTTTTTTTTTCCAGAAGGAAAAAAATGTGTAGCTCAAGCAAAACAATCAGGAAAAAAATTACTTTTTGAAGCCGGAATACATGTCGGAAGATGATATTAGTTTAGAGATTTCTCTTTAGCTTCAAGTTCTGAAGAAGCAGTATTGTTTTAACTTAAAAAGTAATTCTGACCTATGAAAAATAGGACCATGCTCTTCTCTCATTTATAAGCATAACACTGACACCAACAATCATTGTCCACTTTCAAATCACAGGGTAATGTAGATTGGAAGGAACCTCTGGAGATCATCTCAAAGCAGCTCCAGTGAGTATGATATATCAAGGGACTTGCCTCTTGAACATCAAGGCTGGAGGTTTCACAAGCTGTCTGGGTTAACAGCTGTAATGTTTGACTAGCTTTATGGTTTAAAAAAAATGCAAAGTGCCTTATATTTAGTCAGGTTACCACATTCTAACTCGTTTCTGTTGAGTCTCCCATTATTTGAGTTTCCCTGAGAAAACTCCATATTGTTTGAATCAGGCAGTTGCAGGCAGAGAGATAAAGACTCCATAAAGCCTTCTCTTCTCCAGTCTGAACAAATCCAGTCATCTGGATGTGCTAGCTACACTATCTCTAGCATACCCAGGATGAGTTGACCGGCCTACTGCTAGATGTAACCCCATTAACTCATGCGCAGCTTCTTCTTGAGCAACCCCAGTTCATTTTTGGTAGGGCTGCTTCCTAGTCAGTACAGCCTGCACTCTATTTTTGCACACTCAATCCCAGAGGCAAGACTTTGTATGTGCTTCTGTTGATCTCCAGGAGGTTCCTGTCAGCACATTTTCTCCTCCCTCTGAACAGCAGCCTTGCTCTCTAGCATGCTGACCACTCCACCAATTTGGTGACTCTCACAAAGCTGGCAAGGGTCGAATCTGCTCCATCATCCAAGTCATTAAGGACTACATTAAAGAATATTGATGCCAGGACTGACCCCTGAGATATGTCACTAATTGCCGGCTGCCAGCAAGCACAACCAGTCACAACAATAAGACTGGCACCCCATTGAGGTTTCCACTCCCCTTATCCTCTGACAGATGTAGGAGGAACCTATGTCCCTAAACATATTTAAAACTGCTTAATTTACTTCAAGTTCCTCCATTTACCATTCTTTTCTGCTATAATTTCTACTGAAAATGTCTGACAATAATTAAGTTTTGGCAATCTAAGATCATTGTTTTCTATGCTAACATTCTACTACTGTTGGTTGATTGGTTTTTTGGTTTGTTTGTTTGGGGTTTTTTTGTGATCTCTCACTTCATCTATCTCTGTTTCCTTTTGTCTGACATTGCAAATTTTTTTTTCAGCCACTACTCTTGTGTTCTATAATTACACAGAGCTTATTACAGCCGTATTCTAATTTACAACTGGGGCACAGAGGTGCTATAACAGTAAAAAACATATGAAATAATAACATGTATGACTCAGCATCTAGGACTCCCAGGTGGCAACTGGAAACAAAAACCAAATGTTGAAAGTGGCTATGAAAGAGAGTTAGATAAAAAAAATATACTATCCTTCTGATCCTCAACTTTTAGGATAGGCCTCTCTAAACAAGTTGTCAAAGAACTCTAATCCTTTCGAAGGATAAATGATAGCAACAGTTAGGCAAATTTCTTACAACTACGTTTTCTTACTTCATATATATATTTATATATATATCTTATAAATATATGAAGTACACAGACTGCAACATTCCAAGTGCCAAGACTGAGATTACATACATTAATGGAACAACACAACTCTCATTCTGTCAGGGCTCCAAAGGAAACAAGCATATATTCAAGACAGAAAATGGAACATTCACTTGATAGGCTCATGACTGAAAAAGGATCTTTTATTGATGCTGTACTCCATATGACCCCTTTTAGGAAATTAAAATGTTCTTAAATGATTCAACTTTAAATACATCACAGGACCAGGCAGAAATAGAAGTTCAGGAGAATGTCAAGCCTTACAGAGACAGGATATTAAAAAAAAAGCAAAATGATGGTAATAATAGCATATCAGAAGTGTATCAAGAATAAATTTAAGTCTAATAGATTTAGTTTTATTTTACATAAAAATAGCATACCACAACACTTAAAGCATTATAATAAACTTGATGAAAAGAACAATTTCTTTTTTTAATCAAAAACAGGCAGAAATCACATTGACAAAGACACTGAAACACTATAAGGATTTCTCTATCCTTACCCTAGTGCTATTAGAATATTGATTCTGCTCTTCATAATGGTCAGACTTCAGAGAAAATTTAAAACTTGAGGAATATAAAAATGACACCATGACTACAATCTGAAAAAAACATTGATAGCTCTCCAACACAGAGATAGTGAAAGACAAAAGACAAGTATTGAAGAACCATGGCAGGGAAAATGAAGTAGGATGCAGGAGAGGACAGAATAATAAGGAAGTCTGGGAGAAAAGAGAGTATTTTAGAGAAAATAAAAAAAGATTTCCAAAGCAAGAAGCTAAAAAACAGAAGACATCATAGTGATAGGGAGCATGAACTAAAGAACCTGAGTGTCGACCAAAAGGAAGAAAACTACAGTGAGAAAACAATCCTAGTAGCTGCAGCATTCTCTGGAGAGAGAGAAATCTGGTTCCAAGATAAAAGGAGGCAATTTTTTTTTGTTAAATATTGTTTTCATTTCAGATTTACATATGTGATCAAAGAGCTTATACATATGTGAGTACTCTCTAGTCAAGAAATCAAAGAATGAAAAATGCTTATTCTGAGAAGGCTCACCATATCTCCATCAAATCAAACAAAACTAAACTTATCAGATCATCCCTTTCACATGAACCTAAAAGACGGATCTAGAGAGTAGGTAGACTAAATACCACTTACAAACAGATAACTCCAGGTTCCTTATCTTAGATTTCCTTCTCAATCCCTGTAGAATGCCACGGGTGGATTCTCTTAGATTAGTTTAAAACAAATGGTATTGTCATCTGTATTTTCATCTAAAAGATACCAGGACAAACAGTAGTCGCTGCTTTAGCTCATATTTCCTTGAGCCCTATCACTTGTCTTTCAATGCCCACTGATGTACAGCAATAATGTGGATAAGTATCAAGATGCATTTCATAGCTACAGTGTCTCCACACCTTAATCATAACATTGTGATCTTTCAGCTACTAACTATTCTGTGAAAAGTAAGGCAGCATTACACAGTTGTTTGGAAGGCACTAGTTTTTCCTTTAAACAATTTCTGGTTTTAAAAATTTTGCCCATGCACACACATGCAATTTAAGATAAGCACTAACTGGTGGTTTTTGCTGACATTCTTTACAAAAAGGCCAAAGACTGAATAGTCACAAAAACCAAAGCAGGCCAAAGATACTGTATATATCAAAGCTGAAGCTCATCAACAAGCTCTCCAGTTATTTGTGGCCCACACCTGACCTACAGGGAACTGCTAACAGTCCATTATCAGACAAACATTATGCAAGAGAATCATGCTCTTTGCTGTAGAAGAGATGCAGACATACAAGCAAATCATCAGATGTTTTCTATTTCTGTGGTTTTGTCTACACAGTTGACCTGCAGTCATTTCTAACCATAAACTTCAGTATTTTCCCCAGAGTATCTCCTGCTGTCAAGAAGTACCTACAAAATTTCCATCCCAGGAAAAGTTCACCATTTTCATCTCCTAAAACAAGATACTCCATACAACACTGCAGTTTCATTGCCTCTTCTACGCCTGCCCCAGCTCAGTTTCATCCTCAGAACTGTATTAATACATACATGAACACAAACACAGTATAAAAGATTTCTAACCCATTGTCTTTTTTTTTTTTCAATCTGTTCTCCTACTGTAACCAGCTGAGTGGCTTCAATATAGAAACACTTGCACAGTGTTGGAGACATCTGTTTTATACAGCAATGCAGCCTGTGATACAACTTTGCACTACATTACTTTGAAGGTAAGCATGAAGTACCAACAGTCTTCTCATCAGAATATATTTGAATAATCCTAATTCTGAACACCTAGAAGTGACAGTAATCTAAATTATGTATTCTAACACAAGCTTACTATTTTTCTTTTTTTAATTAAACTATGCTTATCACTTCTTTTGGTAGGATTCTCAGGGTTTCTTATTAACAACTGAACAATTAAATGTAGGAGATGAAAGAAGAAAAAATCTTGGATCTGCTTACCTATTATTTTCAGAAAGCTATGCCGGCATCCTGAGTCAGATGACAGCCAACACTGTACCACAATGAGAATGGCACTCCGCCACAACCAATAAACCATGCTGAGAGGGAAAGCACGTTGGCAGGTACTCAACATGAAGACAGCTATGTTACAACCAGCCAGCTCAGAGTGCAGACAGAGCACCTTTATAATTGCTCATCTCTATTTAGCAAAAAGGAAATAATATGGCACTATGTGATTTATATGAATTATGCAATTTAAATATATGTATATAATACACTGCACGTTATAACAGCATAGTTAGAAACAGCGCGTTAACTTTTCCATGAGAATAATTTAAATTCATAAAGACTAAGAAAATTTAACTCATTTATACCAGTGTGAGAACTGTCTTGCAAAACTTTGGTTAAGGGCTACCTGATAATGCACCAGTGAAAGCTTGTCACCAAAATATGCAGTCCAATCACAATGAAAACATTTGTGCATCATAAAATCTTTAACAAAGCTCTTTAGTGAAATATTTTAAGAACACACTGACATGAAATCAAATATTACATTTTCTTTAGGTTTTCCAGTTTAATTTCATATTCAACATTTCATTCATTTTTATCAGCCAAGTATAAAATAGCTATTGCTGTGTTCATCTGAGGAATTGTCTGGATGGTCTCACTCAGAGTTGCAGACAACAGCTCAGTATCCAAGTGGAGAATGGAAATGAGTGGCGTTCCTCAGGGATTGGTGCTGCGGCCATTGCTACTTAACATCTTTTGTAAGCAACACGGACAGTGAGATCAAGTGCACCCTCAGCAAGTTCATAGGTGACACTAAGCTGAGTGGTGCAGCTGACACGCTAGAAGGAAGGGATGCCTAAGGGACCCAGAAAGACTTGAGAGATGGGCCCAATAACAACTTCATGAAGTTCAACAAGGCCAAGTGTGAGGTCCTGCACCTGAGGCAATTCCAACCACAAATAGGGGCTGGGCACAAATATGTCTTGAGAGCAGCCCTGAAGAGAAGGATTTGGGGCTGTTAGTTGATGAAAGACTCAACTAAGAGCCACCAGTGCGCACTTGCAGTTCAGAAGGTCAACTACATTCTGGGTTGCATAAAGAGTAGTGTGACCTACTGTCAAGGGAGCACATCAAGGAAGGTGGTTCTGATCCTCAGTTCTCATGAGACCCCACCTGGAGTACTGCATCCAGTTCTGCGACCTCCAACATGAGAAGGATATCAAGCTGTTGGAGCAGATCCAGAGGAAGGCCACAATGATGATCAGAGGGCTAGAGCACCTCCCCTATAGGGACACACAGAGAGCTGGGGCTTTTCAGCCTGGAGAAGAGAAGGCACTGGGGGGAGCTTACAGCGGTGTTCCAATACGTCCTAAAAGGGGCCTACAGGAAAGCTGGGGAGGGACTTTTTATAAGGGCATGTAGCAACAGGACAAGGGGAAATGGCTTTAAAGTGGAAGAAGGTAGATTTAGACTAGATATTCAGAAGAAATTCTTTATTGTGAGAGTGATGAGACACTGGAACAGACTGTCCAGTGAGGTTGCGGATGCCCTCACTTTGGAGGCATTCAAGACGAAGCCGGATGGCACTTTGAGCAACCTGGTCTAGTGAGTGGTATCCCTGCCTATAACAGGTGGGGTTAGAACTTGATGATCTTAATAGTCTCTTCCTACCCAAACCGTTCTACGATTCTGTGATCTGCTTTTTCCTTCATCATGGTCTTAGGGCTTTCTCATGTTTGCCTGGTATTTTTAGCCCCACTTGATTACTTTAACACAAGTTACTCACTCAGTATTTCCATTAATCACAAGAAGTACTGAACACACACAAATCACTTAGTATTTTATATTAATATTTACATTATAAAACAAAATCTAGTCTTATCTCATGATGTATCTTTCCTTCAGCAAACTAATCAGCAGTACTGATTAGAGAGTGTTATTTTCTACTGCTTCAAACACAACCTCTGTCTATGAAATTAAGTTTTAAGAAATGTCCTTGGTTACTAGACTCTGGTCAGCATGACTCACTTTTAGCAATTCCTCCATGAACCTCCCCCTGCCTGGCACAAAACCCTTCAGCCTTCATCTTCCTTATCTCAAGCATGTGGAACATATAGTACAATAGTCTTTTGCAGTGATCGTTAGATTTTTCTCCTGTAAGCCTCATGCTTCAGGAGATGGCTTCTTCTCTCCCACTAGGTTGTTATAAGAGTTTCACAAAAGATTGTTAAAAAAAAGAAATGAAAAGAGGTAGACCTGCCACTGAGCTGAAAAAAAGCAATCAGACCAGGCTAAGGGCTAGTAACTTCAGCTACTCTTTTCTTCAGTGTGCTTTAAAACAAAGCAACAGAAGCAGATGTAAAATCTGAATAGTACAGACAGACATCATATACATATATATATACATATATACATATATACATATATGTATATTTTATATATATATATGTATATATATATATATATATATATATGAATGCAGTATTTGATCATTCACTCCTCCTCCAGAATAACAGAACGCCAAAAGATTTTCTGCAACTGCCTTTTTTCAAGAGCAGTTTTTGCTGACATAGAAAGGACAAGTACCATCAGAGAAGTCCCTGTTTGCTGAAGAACATCACTTCTGGAAAACATACATCAATAAGCCGCCTTGTCATAAATTTTCCAGGGACTATTCTTGGTATTACCCAATTTGTCTGTGTCTCAGGAAGCACATATTAATTTGTAATACTGTAATTATAGAAGCAAATGATGCCTAACCTCTTTATTTTTTTACTTACAGTTCTTGTCCAAATATATTAAGTTTCAAAACTGGTATTTTTAAATAATTTTTGATCACTGATTACTGAAGTTTCAATGATTTCTTCTTCCTTCTCTACAATTCTAACATAAGGTTTCTGAAACCCACCGTATTAGAGATGAGTTCATGATCTTGAGGGTCTTTTCTGACCTAGACGATTCTATGATTACAGAGGATAGGGTGACAGAATTGCTTGTCTATTAAGGTATCCAATAATCTGGGAAAGTAAAAACTTGGGGAGAAAAAAAGGCAGCTGCCTTGTGCAAAAGAACAGTACAAAGAAACTATGGCTTAGCATGTCAAAGTAATAAAAAAATTCATTGCCTTGAGAATGCTCTGTATACAATGCCACAACCTTGAAGTGAAGAAGAATATTAAGACAAAGGCAGAATGAAAAAACATGAAGAATAAATACGACCCTGATAAACTAAGGAACTCTCAATTAATAAGGAAGGGCAGCTCTCAACGTCTTTACACTGTTGCAGAAAATGAGATCTTGGACAGAAACAGTTGTAATTCATTTGAAGTTAGAGTATTAAGAACTGATAAAATTGGTTGGTTGTTGGGAAATTAAAGTAATTCAAATCTTCAGTTGAGATGCCACTGAAACAAATTTTAAGGGATGATATTACTGCATTACAGAAATAGAAAGGCATTTCTATGTATTGCTAGCATTGCCACAGATTAGTTTTATCCCTTTGCAATATGTCAGTATATTAAGCTATACAGAAATATCCAATGTGGTGAATTAATAAAAAGCTTGGATACTGATAATCGTGCAGCCACAGTGAGACCCAAGTAAAAACCTACGACAAAATCTTACTGAGTCTACAGTAAGCTCTGTGCTGCAGCTATAATGACCACTATCAGTATTTTAAAAATAGGTTATGTGTGCCTACACATGCAGCACTGTGCACATGATGTTTGTTCCCTCATTTCCACCATGAAAATATCAAAGATAGTAAAAGTTGTGACCAGAAAGAAGAGCTCTAGCTCTTGATCATGGTCAGTACTGCACGTTGCACAGAAAGAATAATAAAATCCATTTGTCTAGCACAAAAATAAATTGGGTATATACATTGAAAGGGTTAAGAGTGCAAGAGCTACAGTACTGGCTGGAGCATGAAGTGTTCATAGGCAGTACAAGAACTGCAAATGGGACCCTGAAGGAAACAAAGGAAAAAAACCAACCTTCTAAACACAGAAATCACTTAGCTATCCACTACTGGGATCTCTAAGAACTTGAGCTCATTATGTTTTTTCCTAAGTGGCTTAGAAAAAATAGGGGGATATTTCTATTTCATGTATGTGTCTTCAAAATGTTCTGCTTAGCCATGCCAGCAGAAGCAGGCACATCTCTCGCTGTGACTGAGAAACTAACAAAAAGGGGAGAAATTATCTTAGTTTTGATTTCACAAAAACACGCTCCACAAAGTTCTTTCACAGTGCAGAACTGAATGTTCTGTAAAAATGCAAAATACTTAAAATGTAAAGTGATTTGAAACCTCCAAATCTTTAACAGTTCATCTATTACTAATGCTTATAAAAAAGCATATAATGAAGTACACAGGGATACTCCCAACTATTTGAACACGAATATGAATCTTAATTATTCTACCTACCTTTCAGCCCTAAATTCATTCCTTGAGAATGTATTTTTGATGTTGTAAACTTTTGAAAAACAGTACAGAGCCTACTGGTAAAAAGAGGAATCAGTCCATCAAGAGCATTTCTTCATCCACCCACACTAAGAAGGGCCATTGAAAGCCCTCAGCCTAAGAAAGGCTTGTGGCAGGCACCATTCACTTCCCAGCCAGGAAGAGGTAAACCAAAATGTACAAACTGTATTTCTTCACATTTTTTTCTGGAAATTTTTGATTTCCAGAATGAATTCAACATTCAAAGATTCTGAAATAATACATTTTAGAGCAACTATATCCAAAGAATACTCCATTTTAAGTTTTAACTAACTTAGAAGACAGTTTTGAGATTACTATATTTGAGATATACTAAATAAACACAGGAGAAACAGATCTCTCAGTGTGTACTTTTTAAAAAGCTAATGCAGTGATGGACCATCAAACAAGACTCTGGAGCAATCTGAATTCTCTGAAATAATTATTTGAAAATGAAATTAAGAATAAATTTCCCGGAAATTTACAGAAAACTAAGCAAAAATATCAAAGAATCATTGAATGGCCTGGGTTGAAAAGGGCCATCATCCGTAGGAAATACACTTTGTGTCTTGGTCACTCCCCTGTATTGTTTATATGTTAGCACAGACAAAGAAGAAAAGCATAAGTGAAGATTCCACAACAAAATTCAAGTTATAGTAAAGAAAAGTGAGAAAACAATATGAAAACACCACAAAGATTACTGTGGAATAAATATACCTCCTCCTTCTTAAATCACCATCTGCACAGATTACTGTTGGACAGTCTTAAAAATAAAACAATTTTAAAGGGTCTCTCTGAATAAATGATGTTAGGACACTTCTTTCTCATTAAGAAAGTGATCTATAATTTAATACTGCAAATAGTGTTTTATCAGGGCTGCCCCAAAAGTAACGCCTTCTGTTTTATTATGTTGGCCCACAATATCAGAGGCGGATGTTGGTGGTATGGCAGCAGAGGTTGAACCTTCCCACCAATATTCTGTTGCATTCTGTTGCCGAGTAACAGATGGCAGCAGAGGGGCAGCCTGAAAAAATGGTATCTGTCATGGAAGTGTGTATGCAGCAAAGGTGTGGCATTGAATTCCTTCATGCATTAAAAAAAAATGGCACCTACTGATATTCACAGACACTTGCTGAATGGAGACCAGCTGACATGAGAAGAGTGAGGCAGAGGGTAGTGTGTTTCAGCAGCAGCAACAGTGACTGTTTGTCACCTCTACTGGTGCAAATTTATACAAGCACAGCATGCTGGCTCTTATTCATCACTAGCAAAAATGCACAGCTAATGGGGTGACTATATTAAGTGTTTTGTAGCTGAGAATTTCCTCTATCAAATAGTGTCATCATATTCTTTGTATCAGTTGTAGTTCCCATGGAAATAGATAGGAGGCATTACTTTCGGAGCAACCGATGTATGAAAACAAAAACATTTCCAAGTAGTAAGTTTCGTATCTCAATGACAGAGTCATTTCTAAGATTTGCAGCTAAGACTTCCTTTACATCTGAAACCTGGAGTTCTATTACAGTCTGCGAGAAACTGCTTATTCGTTTCCCCGCTAACTTAATCTATATGCAAATATGTACACAAATTCAATAAAAGCCTTGTCTAATTAAGCACTCCCTTCAAGTATTTATAGCTTTGACAAAACGTATCCTGTTCTACGAAAAGGCTCATGTCCAGGGAGAAAAAGCATTTCAGAAGAGCACTTAGTCATTTTCAGTAGTGAGACTAAAGGAGAGAAAATTTCTCCAGTATAATAAATTATTACAACTCCCGTGCTGAGAGTGCCTCCGTTACTGGGAGTTCCAAATTTAACTTCAGCCACATCAGGGAAGCCTGCTCTGCTCTCAAGGGCAATTTGTCATTGACTCCATGCAAAAACGTTTTAAGTTCACATGTGCTCCATTACTTACAAAATGATTATATCTGCAATAAGAATGTAACTGCCACAGCAGCCCTGTCTAAAAGTCCACACAACTCAATACGGTGTTTCAGGGATTGAGAAACAAGTGTTTAGGGAACAAACATATAGCATCAAGCATTACTTCACTCTGGAACATGCTTCTTGCCTCTTGCTACCTTCATTTCCAGAGCTTTGCTGAGCTAGAAACTGCATGAACGTGATTAATAGCGTAGGTACAACAATCTCACCCCTTTATTTTTTTAACATCAATCATTTAGACTCCAGGTTTCCACATGTTACACGAGTTATGAAATATTCAGTTCAGCTAAACTTGAGTATGGACTTTTATTGTTTCCAAACCTGCTGTCTGAAATTTTTCCTGTCAAAACTTCTGAACTCTGAAATATGGTGAATAATTCCTTTTTGAATTTTTTTTTTATTATTATTTTAATCTTTACGCTATTCATTCGGCATACCTCCACAAGTTCTTTCTTAGCTAAGGGCAAAAGTCTAGTAAAGTTCCATAACCACTGCTGATCTGTTTGTTCCAACAAACATTTATCCATTTAAAACTTAGTTTCAGAACAAATGAGCAGAAGGAAACAGCCCCATGAAAGAGTGCACTTCAAATATATTTTGTTTCAAACTTTCTCCTCACAAAGACTGCAGATCCCACCAGCACAGAATACCCTGAACACACTCAGAGAAAGGCCCTATGCTAGCAGGCCTCAAGCAGCACCAGGCCACGTAGCAGCCATTCTGTGCACCAGCAGGCACCAAGACTAACCACCCACACCTCAGCAATGCTGGGGCCATGCAGCCTCTGCTTCCACAGCACCTTCTTTGTTTCCTTGGTTGGCTCAGAAGCCCCTCAAGTTACAGGCTACCTCACAGCAGCACTGTTGCAGTAAGTGAAAGGAAACTCCCCACAAAATTTGGAAACCATATGTTGAGAGAAGACAAAATTGGTTCTGAATAAAGCTACTATTTGGAGGTAAAGCTGACACAGAGCTTTTCAGAGGTTAAAGACAACTCCTTTGGGGCACAGTATAAAAACTAATTAGTTGAAAATTACTAAATGTTTAAAAAAAAATAGGTACTCTTCTGACATTCTGCTTTGCCAAAGACTGCTGCAAAGGTTTTGCTTAAGGTGGATGAGGAGGGTGCTATAGGTTTATGAGTCATTAAGCCAAAAGAGACATAGAAAAATGCATGCAATATTAGCAGTTTTTGCTACAAACTGCCAATGGGCCTTGTACGTTGAGAAAATTATTTTCCTGAAACATAGTAGAGAAGACATTAGAGATATTAGAAGAAAATAGAGAAGATCAGAGAAATGGGTTTCTCTCAGATTATCAGTAGACCTAAATGGCAAGCCCCTTTCTAAAGGTTTATAGGAAACGGGGATGGGGACTTGTTCACAAAACAATCATCAACAACTGTTAGCTTCCTTCAAGTGAAGACTGATATGGTCAGATTTTACATTCACAGACTTAAAACTGTATTCATCAAGTCTTCAATCCTAGAGAACAGATTGTGTCTTCCATTAGATAAATAATCAGAGTTCTTCAAGAACTACCTCATCGTCTTCAGAGGACTGACCGTCAGTCATGAAGATTATGCAAAAAACTTCTAAAACTCTCCTAGCCAGCTCCCAAAAGAAATATCTATCTTCTCCTTACATGAAATATAACAAGGCAGTGACAAAGATGACTTTTGTCATGACTTCTAGCTTCTACTGTCAACAAGTGGGATTCAGCGTTCAAACAGGAATATCTACCACAGACCTGATAAACTCCTATATTATGTTTTGACTGTCTTTCTAATACTATTGCATGTAGAGTAAATAATTTCTTCTCATGGCTTTTATGAAACAAGTATTTTTTTTTTAAGCTTCTGCATAGGTTTTAAAACAACTTCAGTTCTCCTTTCAGAAATTAGCTATTCTTTCTCTTTTGATTTATACAGTATTTCTTTTTCATTAACATCAGCTAATCTGAAGGAGATATGAAACACGGTTAAGGTATGAAGACATTTTGCTAAAAAAGAAGGAAGCCACTCAGGGCCCCTCAGATCTTGTTCAGCTCCAAGAAGCTCTTAAGATGTTTCCAAACAAATGGGTATCAGTGAATACGTGCAGCTGCAGTCAGTGATTTTCACAGAGTGTTTAAAAGCATCCTCCTTTCTGTATAAACACTTATTTTACAAACTATATGTCTATACGAAGGCTAGAGCTCAAAGAAACATCATATAAAGTGACAGAAGAGCTAAAACTTAGGAACATCTACACCTAGATTTTCTGCTTGAATTAGGTGGATGTATATGCTTAATACTCTACTACCTGGCGGGGTTCATGCTTCAGAGGTGTATCTAAAGTAAAGTTACCTAAAGTAACTTACAGTTAAAAGAAATTTTGAATTTAGAAGGCCACAGTGAATGACCTACTGTGATGAGGAGTGGAAGAAAGAGGGCGACTTTCAGTCTGCTCCTAAGTGAGGAATAAACTCAACTGCTCAACTTCCCGTCTGTACTTGAACACCAACTGGTGTCTTGCTACAGTGCCTCAAAGATCTTCCCACAGAAGCATGACTTTGCTAGCATTTAGGCTGTTCAACTGCATTTTACTTCAGCTGAATGTAATTTGAAGAATATCTGCATCATCAACAACCAGATCGCCTGGTTGTCTGTAGCTTGCTGTTTAGGACCATTCGTATAGTCTTCTAACGTAGATCAAGCTCACCTGTGGAATGCAAAATTCTGAATATCTTTCATGTGTTATTTGACTGGTAGGCAGGCCTGGAGTGTATGCATCATCTAAACCAAATCATAGTCTTGAACATTATTACCTACAATAAGTATAAAGCAATCGTAATAAGTTCTACCTGTTTTTTGGTCATACTAACTGTGCTGATGCAAAACTGCGTGCAAGCATGCTTTTTTTTTCCTAGAAGAAAAAAATGCATTTTCAGCTCTATGAATATCTATAGGATCATATATATGTAGACTGCAATCTGCACAGCCCTTCCTGACATTCTCAGAAATAGATTCTTTATCATACTGACATTTAGAATTTTTTCCAAATATCCAAACAACCTCATCTGCTACAAAGTGAACTAATTCCTTCTCATCAACCAAACAGAAAAGGCTCTAATATTTCTTGTATACTGTAGGCAATTCATACTTCCTCTTTTCCACTGTTTTTCTCTAAACTAAATAACACACATACTATATTGCACTTTGCCTTCCCCTCTTGCCCTTCTCTTAGACACCTCTGTATCTTTCTCAAAGGTTTGTTTCCAAAACTGGACATTGTACACAGTATGAACATCAGCTTATGCAGTGAATCAAAAACAGCACTGAAATCTCTAATCAACTTTCTAGTTGAACTTCCAATCAATGTTTTAATGAAATTCAACTTTTCTGTAATTAACTACAAAATGTGATTGAAATGTATAATGCTGAATGCTTCTTTCTCCCACAGTGACTCAGTAAACTCCATGTTTTATGTTTAATAGGCTTTTTTTTCCCCTCAAGCAGTATTTCTGTTTATTTTCATTGACAGAGTAGGATACATACAAATGCTCAATATCCTCATTTGTGAAGCAGAGTATTACCAATGATGAGAGAACTGAATGCAGATGAAGTTTACAGAGTCCAGACAGCTCAAGCTGATACCTCAAATGGAAAAAGAAAAAAAAGAAAAAACACCCTACCCTGATAATTAAACACATTTGATAAAATTCAGATATTAATCCCAAAACCCCACAATGCTATCAGTACAGAGTCTCATTTCAGTGTAAAGCCACACTTTCAGCCCTGCAGAAAAATCATCCATTTGATAGCTTTCTGTGATAACAGAAGAGACGTTCTGTCTGCAATGGAGCTAGAAGTGACAAACAACAAGGAAGATGCCAATACACTCTAGAAAACTCTATCAAACAGCTAATTCTCACAAGAGGTGGACACCACTCAAAATGCATTTTACATAATGTATTAAGCCACCCTAATATAAAAACAAACTTTTTGTGATACTATGCTCTGGGTATGTATTATACTATATTTCTACCTCAACTGCTAGCCTGCTATTAATGTGATTTCCTGTTAAAAGTATACACTAATTATGTATTTGCATGCTAATGAACCTAAAACCTTTTGCACCCACTTTGTTAAACTACTTTATTAATGTCATACATTACAAATGCAAGGCAAACCTTTAGAGTGATAGACTCGCTCACAGAGACAGCACCAGAATTTCTGATTACAAAGAAAAGAGACAGTTGATCTACGAAGTGAACAAACACCAAAGAAATCCTAAACTATAGATATTAAACTGTCAAGAGGAGGAACATTCTTATTTCAGCTTTCACTACAGGTCAAAATTTTAGCCAAGTTCTCTAAAGCTTTTAACTAAGCTTCATTTTATTTCAGAAAAGGTTAAACCATATTTCCAACTGACACTGTAATTCCTCAGCCCCATACTGTCCTTTTGCATTCCTCCTGCATCACAAAGGATTCAGAAACCATGGCACCTTAAGAGTCAGCTACAAAAGACTGGGCTGAACAATACAGCCTTACTTGGAAAGTTTCTTTACTTTTGAAGATTCATTCATGCCATTACACATTTTGCAAGATCTCTTAACAAGTACTCAGCAGTAAACGGTAAGAATGTCCACTTGGAAAGACAAAACCAAGTATATATACCTCTAATGGGGGTTGCCCAAAGAAGCTATGGATACCCCATCCATATAGGGTGGTGTTCAAGGCCCTCTTGGATGGGGCCTTGGGCAGCTTGATCTACTGGGTGGCAACCCAGTCCATGGCAGGGGATTAGAACTTGATGTGCTTTAAGGTCCCTTCCAATCTAAGCCACTCTATGACTCTGTGATTCCAGAAAGAAGTATTTCTTGCATTCAACAGTCCTTGAGAACTAGCAGATGCTTTCTGACTTTATTCCATCTTTCAAAGTGAGTGATAAAAAGGGCACTTTGCAGTCACTTAAGCTTCTATGGTACAAGCAACAGAAAAACACTGGATTTATTTTGTAGATTACAATAATCTATTACAACATTCTTCTTGTAAGTTATGGTCAGGGAAGGAAGCTAGAAGATGTTAATCATTTTTGTAAATGGTAAAGAAGGAAAACCATCATTCAACACAAAACACAAGCCATCCTATCTAACGGGTGCACAGGTGCAAAACCAAAACAGGGTAGCATAGAAGCCCACTTGAAGGGCAAAACAACACATAGTTATCAAAGGGAAAATAAAACACCTCAAAGACAAAATTTGGTTGAAAATGAAGTATTTTGAGTTAGCCTTGATTTTGACACTTAGAAAGTAATTACTAAAAATATACTTATTGCATTCAGTCTCAAGCAACAATTAATTGTACTTATCCACTGTACTTCCATTAATAACCAAAAATTAAACACTGTATGTAGAAATTTTCCAAGAATGCATGTATGTGCACATGTATGTCATTTATCAATGTGGCAAAAAAAATTCTGCATCTACCTCAATTACTAAAAATCCCTTGTAACTGAAACAAGATGTCAAATACGTTCTATTTTCTGCTCCTTTTCAACAACTACTAAAGAATGTGTGCTGCTAGCATAAGTGCCCATTATGTTAGGACCAACTGTGGAGTGCGCTATCACTCTTGTTGAGGAGATGTAAATTTTTCCCCTTCTTCCCTTTCTTCCACAATAGTTAGTATACTTGTGTATATTAGCAAGCAAATTTTCAGCCAGTACTAAAGTTAACTGGAGGAAAAAAACGAAAGTTTGACAAAAGTTCAAGTCTTGTTCAGAGCTCATGAGATTGAAGTTTATTTTAGATGAAGATATCATACTAAGATGAAGAGCACTAGTCTTCCAGTCTTCCATGAGGAAAAAAAGATCATATGCTTGTACACTCAAAATAACTAGTGGAAAAATAAATGAATATCAGCTGTATTTAAAGTCAACTGGCAATAACAATTAGTTAGTAATCTACTAATTTCTATGTGGTTCAATTTTTAACAAAGAGGAATGACTTCATATATACTCTTTCTCCACAGAAATACCAGCATGCACAATCTGTTTCCTCTGATGAATGCTCTTTGTTCCCTTTACCGTAAATGCTCACTTGGTGTTAGTCTATGATCAGAAGTAGGCAGAAAACATGGTTTTAATAATACGTGCCTGTATTGAAGTCTAGCAGCTTGGCAAGCATATTATCATTAAGGCAGTAAGTGAACTTCATCATAATACTACTGATAGATATTACAGAACTACTCACAATGATATCATGAAGTTTTTCTTTGTTTAGCAATAAGAGCCAGATACTCACAAAGAAGGGTCCTGGACCAGATCTTTAAGGTTTATCCCACTACGATCCTCGGCAAGGTTCCTGAAGCAACTGTCACTCACTAAAAAAAATAGAAATAAAATTAAAACAAAACAAAACAAAACAGAGAAACAAGAGGTGGAAATTTAAAAATGAAATATGGCTCTATTGATTAGTTAATAAAGCTTTTTGGTGTTAAGTGTAATCTGACATTCACATATAAGGTCTGATTTTCAGTGACATTTCAACAAATTTTAAGGTAAATCATCTCAATGGAAAGTGATAAACAGTCTATCACAATATACAAAGAAATAAATGGTTACAAGTTGGTGTCCTTAAGACTTCTACATCTCTGGGTAAAGCAAGTCTTAAACATGACACTGTATGTGCAGATATTGATACCACCTAAGAGGAGAACCCTTAATCATGGACAGCACTGTATTCTTTAGCTAATCAGAAGGAGTGAGTTGCTATGTTTTTAATCAACATACAAAGTTCAATAGCTATAATTACTGAAAAAAATTAAAGAAATTGCAAAAAAAAGTGTAAAAGATATTAATGTATCTTGGTTTCTTTGCTACATTAAAAAAATGTGGTGATTATGCTCTGAAACTCCTTTATGTTTGCTAATTACCTCACCACAGGTATTCTTTTCAAACATGTACCCACTTCTCTCAATGGGACAGTCAATTTGTGAGGTGGAAATGAAGTTGTAGCATAAGCACAGTAATAAATCAGCATCAGTTCAAAGGAATTATAGGTTTTTATGACTACACCAAGACTTTCTGAAGAACAGAGGTTGTGACCTGACAAAAATCAATGTAAAGATTAGTTTCCCCTAGTTATCAAGATAACCTGCCAAACTAAGCTCATAAGAAATGCAATACTGCTCGATTTCTGATTTAGAACGCAGCCTCACTTACAGTTGATGAAAGGGAATGCATTTAAAACCATCTGCAGAAGCATGTGTTCCTACTGCTCTCTAAATGCGAGAGACTCTCTCTGATTTACATCTATGAGTATTCATGTGCACCATCAACATCGTAAAAAATGCACATCGTTCCTAAAATATGTTCTTTATTTGCAGAGTAAAATGCACACTGTGAGAGCCCTACCCCCTGCTGCCTACACACCTCAGCAGCCCACAGTCTGTCAGGCTGCTGATAAAACAGAGAAGCTGGAGGAAAGGCCTCCAAGAAGGGGCTGGGGTATCTGGGAGCAAGTGACAACTACAACTCTCTCACAGCTAACAGTACATGGCAGTAACTTCAAGGTTTACCCTCTCTGCACTTCAACACTGTAACAACCAGGGGTCCCAGAAAGCCCCTCAGGACACTCCACACTAGAGCCACCAAGAGGCTCTTGTCTTTGAGGCAACTGCCACACATCTTCAGTCGAACAGCAGCTGCTGATCCAGCAGCACGTCCAGGACCCCTGGCTCATTCCCCCAGAGGCAATCTCTACACTAATGTGAAATTTAACTACAGTGAGCCAGCAAGAGCAACGTAGGGCAGCAAAGATCCCCTCGAACACCTCGGGCCTTCAGAAATCTTTAATTTCCTTGTCCACTACTGCATTTGAAAAATCTCAAACTGCTGAGCTAAAGGAGCAAGTTGGAGATCAGCAGAATCACAAACAGCCTACACTGTAGATTGTATGTTTCAAGAACAGTCCCATAAGCTAAGAGGTCTAGCTTGTATTTGTCTCTTGTAAAGTTCAGCAATGTGAGGAAGCACTATATTCTGACTGCTGGTTAAATCCTACGTGATTGATGTATTGATGTGCCTCTACACAGCACAAATAACAATGGTGGTCAATAATGTTTTTTTCCACTACTGACAATTCAAGCATTTCTAAAGCATTAAAGATTTAATCTAAATGTGATGCATTTTTTCTACTGTTTTCTCCATATCCCCACATTGAAAGAAATCAACTGAAGACAGATGACAACTGATCTAAAAATTTCCTTAAAAGTGACAAAAAAGTAACAACATAAAATTATTTTATCAGTAAAAGTGCCCATTATTTCTGTATATAATTCAAGCACTTTATAAAAAAAAGCTGTATCTGAAATAAACATTTAAAATGAAAGCCTAGATTTGACATTGGCTGTCTTTTTCTTACTTATCTATGCTTAGTGATTATATTATATATAATACCATTTTCATGAATGAAGATGGAAAGCTTTAAGCTTCCCTTCAGTTGGCAAAGTTAGTTGAAAAGACTAACTCAACATGAATCAAGTATCTGCACACTTCAAAACAGGTTTCAATTGTATTTCCTCTTTTTCTTTTTTTATTGCAGTAGAGTCAGAACACCAAGAAGCTGCTAATTTGCAAACAAGCTTTTTCTTAGTCTATCAGTCAGAATCAAAAAACATTGATGCCTCAACTAATTTCAGAGATTTCTAAACCACTTTCAAGAATCAAGTTCCAACATTTTGGAAAACATTCACCAAAATAAAGTTTCTGAAAAACAACATTTGACTATAATCTCTAGTTAAATCTCTGGCATTGACAGCAACAGGAGAGCTTCCAGCATATGAAATAACTCAGCAGAACAGTGCCGGACTAACAGACCTCATAGGAATGCTTTGGAGCACTTCGCCGACCTGCATAATAGCAAAGTCACACTCCCTCACACCCTTGCAAACTCCAGCACAGAGGTAAAAACAAATGTTCACAGTAAACATGGGGTTGAAACAATCAACCAAAGTGGTTAATGCATTTCTCAGTGCTTAGGAAACTGGAAATCAACACTACATCTGTTTTTTAAAATGCTATCCTCTGATGGAAATGCAAGCTTAAAGAAGACAGCAGGCAAAACTGTGTTTGATGGTATAGCTGAAAGGTCAGAATGATCAGGCATGATCAAGAGTGCTTAAGGGTCTGAAGGGAAAAAAAAAAAGGCAGGAGGAAACTGCATCACTGCCACAAATTGTACCACATACACAAAGGGCGCATCTAGCTTCTTGTGTCTAAAGAGCAATAGGAGAGAATTTTGCATGCAACATTTGAATGAACACACAGCCTAAGATTTTATTGCCTTGTTTCAAAATTTAAATTATCATTTTTATTTTTTTAAGTCCCCAAAGTTTGTAAAAGCAGTTATTTTATGCAGTGTTCATTTCAGATTTAAGTAGTTCTGTCCAAAAATTTTTGAATGTATGAACAAGATCTAAATTTGCCTATTTAAGCACCATTGCAAGAACTTTTAACCATTAAACATAACAAAAAGATTGTTTCTTAGGTTTTAGAATGTGAAAGGCGACTGTTTTTTTCTCAGACGTCAGAATATCTTTCCGTAAAAGCGTATTCCCCTGCAGACACAGAATTCCTGTCCTAGAATACCTTATGAATGTAAAGATGGATGCTTCTACCATTAAAACACATTTAAGGCATCTTGCCTGCCCAATGAACAGGAACATCAGAGATGAATATCCTGCCTGAACCCTTATTTCTCTGCTACTGTCATTTTTTTCAAGTGACTGCATGTCAAACAGAAAACATACATAAAAACAAATGGCATATTAGAGAAATTTTGTAGCACCTTCACCAGATCTATTGCAGAAGATAGAAAATTAATTATAAGAGCATACTACTTGCATCTCTGCACACAAATCTTTCTGACATTTTTATAGAATGAAAGCAACTGCTTGTCTGCCTGCAAATTGCAAATGCTTCTAACTGCTACAAAAATATGTTGTCTGTGAGTGGCAAAAACAATGCAGGCTGGTTTCCTGAGAACTCACTATTGGCCAGTGGGAATCCTTATTGTAAGAAACAACATGAATCATAAGAGTCATCTGAGTTGGAAGAGACCCTTAAAGATCAGCTAGTCCAATTCCCATGCAATGAACAGGGACACCTACAACTAGATCAGGGTGCTCAGAGACTGGGCCATCCAGACCTGAGTGTCTCTGAGGATAGGACATGCACCACCGCTCTGAGCAACCTACGCCAATGCCTTACCACCCTTTGTTGTATCACTGAATGGTTTGGGTTGGAAGGGACCTTTAACATCATCTAGTTCAAACCCCCCTGCTATAGGCAGGGGTATCATCCATTAGACCAGGTTGCTCAAAAGCCCCATCCAGCCTGGCCTTGAAGGCCTCCAGGGTGGGGGGCATCCACAACCGCTCTAGGCAACCTGTTCCAGTATCTCAGCACCTTCACAGTAAAGAATTTATTCTGAATATCTAGTCTAAATCTACCTTCTTCCAGTTAAAAGCCATTTCCCCCTGTCCTGTCGCTACATGCCCTCATAAAAAGTCCCTCCCCAGCTTTCCTATAGGCCCCCTTCAGGTACTGGAAGGCCACTATAAGGTCCCCCCAGAACTTCTCTGGGCTGAAGTTCTCCTGGGCCCACTGCTCACGCCTGTCTAGGTCTCTATGGACAGCATTCCATCTCTCAGGCATGTTGACTACACCACACAGCTTGGTGTCATTCACAAACTTGCTGAGGGTGCACCCAATCCCACTGTAGATGTCATTAATGACTCTCATTACTGATCTCCACTCAGACATTAAATCACCACCACTTTCTGGGTACAATCTCACAACCAGTTTCTAACATGTGATAGGAAAACAAAGGAAAATAAATACTACTTTCATAAGCTATAAGATGAACTTTACAGATGAAAGATATTACACTGCTGAAATTAGCCCGTTTGAAATAAAAAAGCTCCAGCTCAGTGATGTTAATTTTCCCTGGGCATTCAGAACTAGCTGTATTATCAAGATTAGATGCAATTTCAACTCATATATTATAATCCACTCCCAAATACAAATTCTCAGTAGACAAGAGCAAGAATAAAGTCATTTTAGCCTAGTTAATTGAATGCACCAAAATCTACCCAACACAAGTGTTCTCTGCCACATCAGCAACGCCACTACAAGATAGTTATTCATACCCAAGGCTGGCAGAGCAAATAAACGATCAGTTGTCATTTCACAGATTTTAGCACAAAAGTAATGTAATGATTAGTTGGACTCTCTGCATACATCTAGCATTCACACCTGATAAGTGTTTCTGGCATGTGCTTTGGTTTTCACAGTTTTTGTCATACACTGATACTACATGTTTTCTGTATTAAATTATGTTTTGCAAAAATATTTTTTCAAGAAGACACCTTTAAGGACATCCCACAGCAGGCTTTTCAAGCTACACGTCATTGGATTGCAGAGCAGAACAAGTCTTCTTTCCCTTCCTTTCAGATGAAATACTGTAAAGTGCCAAAGACTGACAGAGATTGACAAAGTACTACTACTACTATAAAAAAAAAAGGAGCTCATTTTCCGGAAGAACAGCAGATGAGAAATGTTCAGGTGACCTGGTGAAAAATGGGGTGATAATAAACCAGAAATAATTTGAAACATTAAAAAAAAAGAGAGAATGTGAATTTTTTTTCCAGAAAACACAAGGAAGAAATAACAGCACCTGTAAGCTAAATGCAAAGAAGGGCTACTAAAATGAAGACATCTTAAAGAAGATGAAAAAAGCCTCCTTGATACGTTTAGCAAAATGAAAGTACCATACGTTTGTAGTTGATGTGTTCATATAAACACATCAGCAGAATAAACATAAAGAGATAAAGGATGGTGTTGTGCAGGAAAAAATAATATAAGGGGGGGCTGAAACCTCATGAATTAATTTTTCTGTGCAGCAAAGAAGTTGCCCAAACTGGCAATAAACAGATTAACAATAAACACAGGAGACCAGCTACATCACAGTTTCTAATGCTGTAAAATTTATGTTAGAGCTTCTCTGAAGGCTATGAACCTCTAAATCCCCTCTCCTCCCCACCAAGGTTTCTCACATTTTCTAGCAGCAATTAAATAGGCTATTTTTTCCATTAATCTAATGGATTATGGCTCTTTCAAATCTTTTATTGCTTGGATTTCACAATATTTGTGTGGCCTTAAGACTTTAAATTCTGTATTGGGTTTTAATCTAATCTTCATTTAATGTCTAATAAGCCTGAACTTAAACACACTGTCTTCTGTAAAATGAAGAGGTGAATTTCAGAAGGAAAGCCTCAAGCCATTAGGGACATTCAAATCTTTGGAGATGTCACATTATCAATATCTGTAATTGTTCGCACTCAATAAAAAAATTAAATTCCTTGAAGCGATGAATATTGAATTCTTGATGGAATGCTTCTTTTTGGACTCATTACTTTTCATTGGAAATTAGCTGTTCTCAACAAGCACTTCCAATAGGAAGATTTTGTTGCCCTCTCTTTGGCTGTAAACTGCAAAAAAAAAAAAAAAAATTCTAGGAAGGGGAGGAAAAAGATAAAAGGTCAGCACATATAAGAAAGGGAAAGGAAGAGTTAGAAACACATCCGAGGACCAACCCCCCTTCCCCCAAGCACAGATCTGAAGGCAGCAATACCATACCAGGGCCAACCTGGACACAGTAGGACCAGCATAGAGGCACAACCTGAGCAGCCCTCAATATACTCAAATGCCACTATCTAAGCCTAGGTCATGAAATACCAGTCAGATAAAATACATAAAGTTAGCTGAGATGTATCTAATACAATGCTTTTAAGAGACAAATCATGCACCACATTAAAAGTATGTATTACTTTAAAATCTTCTTTCCTTAATTGCAGGTCTTCAGGTGTTTTTTGTTTTTTTTTTTCTTTTGGTGAAACAGCAAATGGGAATGCCCTCCTGCTCTGTACAGCTCTCACCCAGGAGGGCTGGAGCCCACGGAGCACTACCTCCAAGTTTCTGTCTGTGAACATTCTTCCATGTTTTCAAACTCTTAGCTGTCTATTTGTTCTGTATTCTGAGCTGTTGGATATTAGCCATGCTCAAAATTGCATTCCTTATTAATTACAATGAAATTAGAATCACTAAAGCAGCAAGCAGCTAAGATTATTCCTCCCATTTATTTTAGCTACCTAAACATGATTTTTTGTCATAAGCATGCTGCTCATTTACCTTAGTCTCCTTACAGTGACTCACAGCCTTTTTCTATTCCCAACTACATGTTTGCAATGTACAAATGTTGTCATCTTAGTGCTGTCCCACAGTATCTTTTTTCCTTTTATTTTTTTTTAACCCTTCAACAGAAAATACTTTTCTCTGGAGATAATCTTGCCTGATATTTGACTGCTTACACTTAGCCTTTAATTCCCCCTCTTGGCTGATTCCAAATCTTTGACAATATTTCACTCTCAGCCTGCAGCAAGCAACAAAATGGAGAAGTCTTTAAAACCTATACAGCCTGTCAGCTCTAATATGCTGGTTTATCCTGGCAATCAAGTCAATCTGCTGTCAGGACTGCAGCATGACATTTTGGCATCTGTAGGAGAATAACACCCCTTTGTAAACACCTATACCTCTAACCTCTGTTTCGATTTCCAGCAGCTCAAAAGTAACACAGCAGTCTCCATATTTGTAGCAAGGAGCAATCAGAGGCAGCCCAGCACGCCCAGGTGAGGCAACAGCTCCAGACAGCAGCACAGGTTTGAGGAGGTGCTCATCATCTGAGCACAGAGAGACAGCATTCCCTACAAATGTTGACCCCTGATCCACCAGGTGGCTTGGTGCTCTTGCCTGCTGGCACGGTGCTGTACTTGGGACTGCAGACTCTGGCATGCTCACATGCAGTGTACGTGCAGCTCTCTCCATCATGAAGCCTGCATAGGTTGTCACCTGGGCTCATCTGATAGACCTATAGCAGTGGCAAGTAGAGTAACATTTGCTTGTGACCCTCCAGGAATTCATTTAAAAAAAATAAAAAAGGCAGTCTTACAATTTACAGATACACATGAAAAGCATGTTTGGTATGCAGTTTTCATGAATTCCCATTTTTCACTACTTATTTGTGTGTATCTGCAGAAATAGATTACAAAATCGTAGCATATATTGTAAATCAACTGTGCTAAATTCTTGCTAATTACTCTCCTCAGAGAGAACCACTCACATAAAACCTTAAGCAGGAGGAATTGAGCGAGAATGAGAAATGGAACAGATTTTATCTCAGGAAAAAAAATGGCATTCAGTGTTTCAAAAAGTATTAATCAAATAAAAATTAATAGTTCTCATCACTGGGGAAAAGAGATTCTTTGTAGTACTGCTGACTGCAGAAACAATAAAACAAGGACTACACCTCACATTTATGAACAAATCCCAATTTAAGCTTTCCAAAAATATAATATCTTTTCCAAAGAAAGACCTTTGTATTCTAACATTTTTCCTCTCTTAATTCTGACTCTACAGAAATAAATACATGTATACAAATATAAAATTGTATCTAATGTCTATAAAATGATCCTTAGTGGAGGTCAAGACTCTGGAGGTCTCCCCCAGTAACCTGATCTTAGCAGACTTGCTGTGTGCAGGGGAACGGACTAGCTGACCTTCCAACCTCAATTATTCTATGATTCTATAAGCAGGCTTCTGTTTCATATTTAATGTAAGATTTAATGTAAAAATTTGGCTTCTAAAACAGAGAAAGAAAAGCCATTGGATACCATTAGCATTTATAGCCTCTAGCTACATTGTGCAAGATAATCAACAAGCTGAGAACTCGTATGAATTTCCTACTAAAGTAATTTTTAAGACCTGCCTTGCTTTTAGAACAGCCAGCAGAAGCATTGCCTTCCTTTCAGAATTGCTGTTTTCAGGCAACCATCACATTTTATAGTGATGCATAAAACCAAACCAAGCAGGAAGGCCTACAGAATGCAAGTACAGAAACTGTCAGATGTTAAAAACAGGTGGATGGTAAGCTACTGCATAAATTAAGATTCTATAAATAGCATTCTAAAAGATTTTCTAAACATGCTAAATGTACTTTGCCACAAATGGGGTGCCATAATATTTTCTAAAACATCTGAAAGACAGTAAATCTATTTAAAAAGGCAACCAAGCACAAAGTACTGTACAGAAACCACAGCGTTATTGAGAACTCTTTAAGTACTGGGATTACCTCTAGTTATAAAGGCATTCAAGCACCAGGATATTTCCAGTTCTTCTTATTAATTTCTACTGGAAAATAACTGAGGATTTTGATAATAAAATGAGCGACTCTTCTCTTGAATATTTCTTCTTCCTTATGCAAGTGCATTTTGTTCCCCCATTTTGTCTACTGCATTTTCTCCTTTGCATTTTAAATACCTAGAAGACATCTATGAAGAAAAATGAAGCTAGCATACAGACTTTAATTTCAGGCTTCTCATTCCCTGTATTGTCAGTACAGAGCTCTTTCCTCCCTTTGGTCTCCGTGTTCTCTTCTGCATGCACCTCTTGAGGGATCAGAGGATGCAACCACCAATATAGGTGTGTCGTGGCTGCTAAAGGACCTCTTCTTCTGAACAGGCAGAGTCAGGCTGGGAAGGGGTTGTAGAGGGTATCTGAACTCCTCCTGTTCAGCAGACCGTAAACTCTTATTTCAGCCCAGTAGTTTGCAAAATTGTTAAAACAGTTGGAAGGTTTTATCTTTGTTTTGAAGAAATGGCAGTTTGTGGCATTCCCATTTAATTTGTGAGTATTTCACCAAGGTGTAAGATGGCACTTCTGCTCATCAGCTCAGAACAGTTCTAAATGCCACCTTAAAGAGAATTATCACACAACACTGTCAGCTGTTACCATGCTACAGTGAGGATTTTTTTCCATGAAAACAATGATGCCGATGACCAAGATCTGCATTTCATCTCCTTATGATCTGTATTTTGATGTGTTTTATGCTTTCTGCTGAGCCTATTTGCAACAGCCTAAACTGAGAGGATGATTTGTGATTTCCTCACTGTGTTTTAGAATGGCTTCCAATATTCAGTATTCCAAGGAAAAAGAGGAATTCCTTCCAAATCAGTCAATATGTGGATTTGCAATAACAAGTCTGCCTTAACACTTTTTACATAGTGGTAAGATATGTAAGATTTCATAGGTTGAATTGATAGCTAAAGCCGCTGTCAAAAAAGTCATCATCATCAAACCTGTAAGAAGTGCACTGCTGCTATATTCTCCTATATCAGGAGAGATACTAAAGACACAAATACAGCAAACAGTAAAACTAAAAAAAAAAAAATTCTCCAGTATCTGTACTACTGCAACAGAGCCAAATGGCCTCAAAAGCAATGGACACATCTGGTTAAAACTTTTATGGGTTCTGGAAGGATACTGCAACCAACATCAGCAACTACAGACTGGAAAAAAAAAAAAAAAAAGGCATTTCTGGGAAAAGATAGCAGAATTCAGCATGCTGCTTCTGATTTTAAACATACTGAAACCCAGCTATATCCTTCCTGAACAATTTAATGAACTAAGTGTATCTCATCTCACACACTGTGCTCAAAGATGTTCTGCAGTGCAAGGATGACACACATTTTTCTATGCCATTGATGTCATTCAAGACAATTAATTCTTTGACCGATTTGCAGGTTTTGTTCCTCTGAAATTAAAAAAAAAAAATCAGAAAAAATTCTACTAGCATCAAACCTAAAACCTTCCTACTAGTCAACAGTGAAGAAAATGCAAGAAAGATTTTATAATTATATGTAAAAATACCTGCAGATAGCAAGTTTCTGCAGAAAGTATCGATCACTAATATCCTTTATATGGTCTAGGAATGATCCGCCCTAAGAATAAAGGAGGCTACAATACTGACTATTCACTGTCTCCTTAGAAATGTAAATACAGAGAAGAAAAATAAAGATCAAAAAGCATAAGAAAAGCTGATTTTTGCTCTTTATATAAACAAAGGAAAACAGCAAAATGCTTACATTTTTTTTCATAAAAAAGATTTGCAAGTGTAGCATTAGAATTGTTCCAAAGCCAACTTGTAAGCCAACAGAGACCTGAGGCCTACATCTGACTGCCTCAGGGGCTCCCCAACACTCCTCAGCACTGTCCACTACTCCTTGGAATATAGTTGCCATCTGAGGAATCCAGCCCAGTAGCCAGGGGAGCTGGACAAGATTTTGAAGTCTGTAAGACTTCCTGTATCTCCCCCACATCAGTTCTTACATACTGTAGCAAAGGTCTATTAAAACCCATCCAACCAAGTAAGACAAAATTGGCACTGCAACTCACTGCAACTTGCAATTGGAAGAAAAGTAACAGCATGTAAATGGCATTGTGTCACAGGTGCAGAGAAACCTAATTCTTTTAATACTTCCAGACAGTCTATAGAAGCAATAACCTTTAAACTTAGGCAGAAAATGCTAAGTATCTTAATCAAAATCTTAACCCCTCAGTTAAAGCTACCTATATAATTACTATTAAGCAACGGAAGTCCACACTTACATCTGCAGCAGTTCACTGAGAAGAGCCATTTGCTCCTCCAAAGAATTTTACCAGGAGTGAGAACCATTTAGGCATCTAAACTTCAAAAGCATCATTTATAAATCAAAACAGTGCATAAGGTTTTTGGCATTACTTCAACAGAAAAGGTCTGATTATTTCACATAGGTATTAAACACAAGAATTTTTAATTTCTTCAGCAAGGATGCCTGCTTTTCTATCCATCTCCCTGTGTCCAACTCTTATTCCCTTCCAAATACTTTTCTCTCATTTTGTTTTTTTCCTTTAACTTGATGACCAACTTCAAGCAAACTTTGCAAAATTGGAGATGTCATTACAGAAAATTAGATATGTCAAAAATAGTAAGATAATAAGAGAAAAATCAATGGTTGAAGACAGGAGAGGCAAATTAGTGCCCTTACAGAGATAAGGCTTTCAATCCATGCTATCCCATCAGCAGCAGTCAGACAAGAAACACACACATACACAGTCTCGTATCACTGCAAACAGGGGATGTAACTGGAATTACCTCCTGTATGATAGAGTGAAACACCTTTCAGTTTGCTAGCATAGTTATGATTTAGTATTTGACTAGCTCCAAGTGAAACAATATTTCAAAAAATATTTAAAAATTAAGCCAACAAAGCACAACAAAACAAGAATTCAGTGTTCAATATCACAAAATGTGTTGGCATAAATAAGAATTTCAAATTATTTAGTGCATGAAGATTCAAATAATGTACTTTAAAAAACAGGAGAGTATTAAAATGGGTTTAATTCAAAGGTTAGTTAAAATGTATTATGGATAATGAGAAAAATGCTAAACTGAGAGACAAGCAGTTCTATTTTGGGAAGTGAACAGATGGCTGTTCACCAAAGAGCAAACAGAAATCAAGAACAATATAAGGAGTCAGAGCAGGGGTGCTAGAACACAATATATAATGAGAGAACTCCGCTGTCTTATTCTACTGCATACACTTTCACATAAAGTCAACATACTAGGAACTTTGTTTTCTATTGGTTATTGTTATAAACTTAATAATTTCTTTGCTTATACCAGTAAAATTGAAACGAAATATTTTAAAGACTTGAGTTAGGATTAAGAAAGTTCTTATCCAAAAGCAGTCTTGTCATCAGTGACAAGTGGTCAGCTTTCTTTTAAGTTCAAGGAACAGGTCCTTTTAATAAACCATTTTCACTACAAGAGAAGTGCTAAAACTTCTCTACAGATCTTCCCCGTTTTTGTTTTTTTTTTCCTGTTAGGCTTTGTTGCTGTTCTAAAGGAGCAGTAATTCACAGAAGTGACAACTATATGCACAACTGATATATTTCTGATGCTGAAATAAATAACGCCACTTCCTGTTAACACCCTCGTCTTTGCAAATACTTCATTTTTTAGTGTAATCCACAAATCACATTCTAACACTTAAAATCTAAGAAAAAATATTCTTGAAATTCACATTCTTGCTAAGTTCCTTTGGCTTTGTTCAACTCTCTTTTGGGCTGGCCACCCTTCAGGGATCCCAAGAAGCAACAGCAGAACTGTCTCACTTTCCCCTTTTTCATTTGAAGTTAGACATCAGATCATACAGAACACAAAAGATTTACAACCAAATTCCTTAGCCTGTGAAAACAATTTCACCAGACATCGTTTAGATTGGTTCTTGTATCTCTTTCACAACAGAAGAAAAAAATCATACCAGGTGTGGCCCCATTCATGCTGGACTGAAGGGAATAATCACTTCCCCTGACCTGTTCTCCTCCTAACGCATCCCAGGACACTGCTGGCCTTCCATGCAACAAGGGTAGGCTACTGGCTCACAGGCACATTAGTGTCCCCTAGCACCTCAACTCCCTTCCTGGCAGGCTGCTCTACTATGGGGTACCCCAGCATGTCCTGGTACCTGGGGCTGTTCCTTGCCAGGAGCACAACACTGAACATCCTCAGCCCCCGTCAGCCTGTTTCCCCAGCCTGCCCAGTCCTCTGGATAGCAGCACAATGCTCTGATTATCAGCTTTTCTTCCCAGTTTTGTGTTACTTGGAGACCTGCTGAAGGCACACTGTGCCCCATCACCCAGTTGATCAATGCAGACACTGACCAGCACTGTACCCAGCACTGACCCTGGCATACACTGCTAGTGTACTAAGCCTCCAACTCAACTGTGTGCTGCTGCTTACCACACTCTGGGCCCAGCTATCCAGCCAAGCATTGTGGCAATCCTGGCCCTAGCAAGGGGTTGGAACTAGATGGCCTTTAAGGCCCCTTCCAACTTAAGCCACTCTATGATGTTATTAATTTCCACATTACCTTCTGTGTTTCTGTTGTAGGTTTGGAGAGGAGAGGTTACCGAAATCTTTAAACATCCTCTAAAAATCTTAAATCTTTTCTTCTTCCCTTTTTTTTTTTTCTTAAGAGCAGAAAGAAGCAAGAGAGAAGACCTGTTGTCAAAATCTCAGCATAACTTCAGTACAGAATGGAAGAGATGTAAGAAACATATTCAAACAAATATTTTTAGGTGTCTACATGAAAAATTGCTTTTGGCACACAGGTCTAAAATACACCATCCATCCTAATTAGTGGTTTATGATCAGTAAATAATAGAACTATCCTATGATCTGGAAAAGAGACAAATTGCAATCAAAACACTGTGTGAGGCAGGAGTTCTGAACCTTATTTACTTTGGGAAAGCTTTGAAAGATGTCTTCTGAACCTGCTGCGAATCCCCAGAGCGTTACATACTCCAGCTGAGAGGAAGGAGGGTTTTCCCTTGTGACTTTGATGAAGTTCAGTCATTAAAAAAATGAGTATGTAATGACATTAAATAAGCTGAAAGAGTATCTTTTCGCACCGATACTCTGCAGTTCTAAACGGATGCATAAAGCATTAAATTAGCTCCCTGTTAATAATTTAAAAACAAACCAGAGAAAACTAACAGACGTATGTGACCACCTGCACGAACGCTCTCTGCTCATACAGGGAGCAGACCAATGGGGCGCAGCCTGAGCCGAGCCGACAGCACTGCAGGGGCAGCTCAGGGGACACTGCTTCTCCTTCGGCGCAGACATGGCTGCACACAGGCAGGACAATTTGAGTGTGCCCATAGATAAGAGCTGACATATAACTATACAAATACTCAGAACTACAGAATGCTGATCAGATACCTTCTCATAGTCCTAAAATAACAAGCAAGTAATTTTCTTCTGCAACAATGCATTTCTCTGTTGCACAGAAACAAGCAGTGCTTATCTCAAACCTTGCAAGTCACATACATACTTGGAAAGAAAGAAAAACATGTCTACTGATGATCTCCCTATGCATTTGAAGAGTTTTACAGGTTTCTCGACTACCAGCCTGTTTCCTTTGATTTTATTTTTAAGTACAGAGCTGCAAGAAAAATAAATACATTCATTTCTTCAGAACAGTTCTCAGAATTACTGTGCTCTCAGCAGTTCACGATGCTACAGTTAGCCGGGAAGCCAACACTATGCAGGACTGCTAACTAAAAAGCCCTTATAAGTAAGGAGAGAAGGGGAGCTGGCAGCAGGGTTGAGGCTGTGCTTGGCATCACAGCGGATGCATCTCAGCAGACAGCAGCAGGCAGCAGCTGCCAGGGGAAGCTCTCGCTGGAGAGGCACCATTAGGAGAGCAGAACCAACTAAATCCAGTCATTCAGCAAGGCTAAAAAAAAAAAAAAAGCTAAGCTGAGGAGACAGCTTCTGGCTTTTCCCATTTATTTTTGGAGGACTCCTCAGCCTTTAGGGCCAAAGGCAAGGTGATTGCAGCATGCTGTGAAGTCAGACGCCCTGAGAAGCCTGAGATCATTAAAAAAAAAATATTTAAACAGAAAGAGAAAGATAAGTGAATGCAAGTCCTAAACTGAAACAAAAAGCTTTTTTTTTTTTTAGAAAGATCTCGACTGCTGTAACACCTAGTCACCTCCCAAAAACAATATAACTTGTAGCAGACTCATCATCTTTTAATCTACTTTTTTTTTCTCCTCAGATATTACATGGTTTACTTTTTTCTCTTTTTTAAGACTGCCATACTCAGCATGCTTGTCATTAGAGAAGAAAGGAGTTTCCCGTTGAAATAGAAATTTGAGATATTCATCATTGTTGCACTCTTATCTGAGAGTCTTCTTCACAGTGTTGGACAAGCACCAGAGAAGAGACAATGCACGTATGTTCCACTGTACCAAAGGATCAGCTATTGATCGTATACATCATCCCTGCATCAGTGAGCTCAGATATGCTGAGCTCAGCCCATCTAACACTTTCAAGTTACTCCAATCATACATTTGATTTTTTATATGGTGACTTTTACACAAAATAGATGGAGAAAAATGCAGATAAGGCTCTGAGTGACATGCATTATTGTTCTCAAGCAAACATTCTTAAGGAATAGTTTAACATTCCAAGTATTAAAGCTAAAATTAAGACTAAGCTGAAAGGTAATGAATTCCACAAAAATTTTTTAGTGGTTGCCAGGATTGGACACCCTTCTTATCAGTGGAATACACTAGAAAGCATTAACAGTAGGTAACAGAACACGACTTATTAATAAGAAATTTTAAAACTTCTGATCTATAGTGCTTAGTGAGCTCAGCAGATTGAAAGAGGTGATCCTCTGCCTCTACTCTGCCCTGATGAGACCACATTTGGAGTGCCATGTCCAGTTCTGAACTCCCTAGTTCAAGAAAAACGGGGAACTTCTAGAGAGTCCAGCGGTGGGCCGGAAAGATGAGGAGTCTGGAGCGTCTTCCACATAAGGAGAGAGGCTGTTCAGTCATGAAAAGAGAAGACTGAGAGGGATCTTATCAGTGCTTGTAAATATCCAAAGGGTAGGAGTCAAGTAGGCGAGGCCAGGCTATTTTCAGCTGGGCCCAGCAACAGAACAAGAGGCAGTGGGCACAAACTGGAACATAAGTTCCACATGAACATGACAAGAAACTTCTTCACTTTGAGGGTGACAGAGCACTGAAATAGGCTGACCAAACAGATTGTACAGTCTCCTTCTCCAGAGACATTCAAAACCTGCCTGAATGCTTTCCTGTGCAAGCTACTCTAGGGAAACCTAGTTAAGTGGGGTGTTGGACTAGGTGATCAACAGAGGGCCCTTCCAACCCTTATAATTCCGTGATTCTCTGTGTGTAATTCACTCAGTAGCACTTCTGTTCCAGATGATGGCTCCCCCAAAACCCCTGCCTCCATCAACTTTTACATCACCATCTTTTATGCTGTTTCAAGAACTTGCTGTTTTTTTCTGTAATCTGATCTCTGCCATAGTGAACTGTCAATTTGCCAAAAACTCTAAGATAAAGCTACATGGTTCAGCACAAACACAGTATAATAGTTCCGTAATGAAGAAAACAAACATGCAATAGCAATGGTCTGGAATGAGTACATATCTTTCAGAAATAATTTAATGAAATAGTTTTGCAAGGATGTAAATACTGCACCAGAATTGAATTCTTAAAAACAGTCTGTAAATTACAAGTTGGGAAACATGGATTTCAGTTACTGCTTGACTGGATGAATATAGCCCAACTCTATGTGAGATGCCTGCAGATGGATCGAAGAATCAGACTTTGAAATAAAGCAAACTGGGTGAACTGCATCACACAGCCAGTGACCTGGTACTTCTTGTTTTGGATTAAGTTGTCAAAGTTGCAGAGAGGTTTTATGTAAGCCTGCTAAAATAATATTCGTACCTGGCAGACAGGCCTTAAGTCATGGCATCAGTTCACAATATATCTGAGCAACACCAAGGAAAAGCTAGCACTGACAGGCCAATGGAGGCTTTTTCATTCTCTTACAAGGAAAAGTCTAATCTACTGCAAAACTAACATCTCAAAACACAGAAAAGTTGGCTCACTGCACCAAGACTTGCTCTTGGAAAACTGTCACTGGATACCATTCGGTACCTTCTGCAAAGAGTGAAATCTGAAGAAGGTATTATACTACAGCAAAGAACTGCAGTAGTAACGAACATCTAAGGAAACAGTTTAACTTAAAACTCTGATTTAGCTCCTGCCCTACCCTCCCCCTTCCACTCCTGATTCTACATGTCACCTCAGCCTGACTGCTGGATTTGAGGGATTTACCACACACAAGAGCCTCTTTGCACAACTAAAAATTGCAGTTCCACGAAATTATTTGTATTTGTTTTTATAACTAACTGGTTTGCCAAGATCTTTCATGATTGATACCAGCAAAGATTGCTGCCTATAAAAATTGATCTTCAAAGTATGCATTTATCTCAATAAACTAAAAATTATGGATGTATCTACAGTGTATATTCTAGTGAACTAACTGAACTCTTTGGAATAGATATGGGTTTCAGTGACTCGGCTCTTAAGTTACTATCTGGAAAATGTGTTTTTACCTAATAATTGTTTTGAACTGATGATGAGTTGTACATATAAGTGAAAACAGCAGCAGCAAGCTAATTCCTACAAATACATTCCAGTAAGAAGAGAAGAGGAAGGAAAAAGGAAGAAGGGGTAAATCAGCACTAGAGGCTGTTTTTACAGAGAAAACTCCCCTCTAAACCTGCTCACCTTAAAATTACATCGTAGCTGTTTTTGTAACTCGTACCATATATGAATGACAACAGTTCCAGTCTTCACTTACATGAACTACCCCACCAAATTCAACAGTAACTGCTCTATTTCCCTCTGTTAAGGTTACTCACAAAACAGTTTCATGATACTTAAGTTGATACTTACGTTCGGACTAAAGATTCACACACACATTTTCACTAATGTTCTAGAAAAGAAACAAGTTGTACTTGAGTAGTATATTTTCCTTCTAGTTTTATAACATTTCTTAAAACTTGACAGAAAAGAAGGGGTGGGTGTTTTCAATTTGTCACCGGCTTAAAATTAGTATGTGTTATAGCCACAATAATACCACTACGTGACCACTCTGTGTGTTCTCATGCAGACAGTGGGTATTATCACCAATTAAAAATCCTTAGTGACAGAAAAACTCTGGGGCATTCAGGCAAGTTCTGAAATAATGATAGCAGAGTGTAACCTTTCTTAACGCATGACTGAAATAACATGATTGATTCAGAAATGGAAATTAACTCTATTTAAGGTGAAGTGGTAATGTAAAGTACTGTATAAATTGTTATGGAAAAAAAGCATCCTGACTGCACTGAAACTGTAAGTATATGCAGTTAAAGAAGGAAATCCCTGTATTTCAATGGCTTATTAATACCAAGTACAGTACTAATGCCCAGCATTTAGTGTAGTAACCCAACCACAGAAACAACTAGATTAAAGATTTAATAAATGCATTGTGCTCATTTAATTTAAAATATTCCACATCTGTGTTACTGTTTCCAATCTTCTCAGATAAGCTTCAACATTTAACCAATGAGAAAGTAATCAGACATATTGGTCTCCCATTGCATCATCTCTGAAACAAACACAACGGCAAGACAATGCACTTGCAGTTCTTTCAATTGCACTGTAGTCTTCCATATTTCATAACTGAAACCTTTCCATTTCTAGGCTCTGGTCTCTACGTTCATATGTTTGCAGAAAAGTCTACTTCAATTCTGTCCTTGAGAAGCAAACCACAAAAGCCCTCCTTAATTTAAACTGAAGTCTTACAATCAGTGATACTAACTCCCTAAAAGTTATTAACAGTCCTATCACAGGCCAACAGACACATCAGACTATCTGATAATGTTATTCAAAAATCAAAGGCCAAAACCAAGGAATCTATGAATCAAATTAATAAAGACATGGCTACTGCTCACTAAAAGTTCTGAATTTATTTTTCAGCTTTATTGCAAATAAAACTAAGCACATGTTTCTAACACACCAGTTTGGAAATAATATTGACAGTATCAAATTGTTTTCAACTTCAGTACTTGTAGTTTCTTATTAAAAACAAAGATCTTAAATAGATCTGTCTTGAAAGAGATTAATTCTGTTAAATGAGAGAAAAATCAAGAAATAGAGTTTGATTTATAGAATTTGTCTGGAAATCGGAGATAAAAATTGTTTTGAAACAGATGAGTTCATATGCACTGTTCAGCAGAAGTAAGGAATCTGCCTGACCCTCTTTACTTTGTCCATTACTAGGCATCTGATGAATTCATATTTGAAATTCAGACTTAAAAAAAATAAAAAGATGAAATTGTATAAAAATGACACTTGCCAACACAAGTTTTTAAAAGTTTTAATAGATATTAAAAGATTATATAAGAATGAGGACTGAATGTAGAAGACTACAGGAAAAAAACCTAACTCTGACACACACAGCTTTTTTAGTTTTTGTTCTGGAAGGCTGCATAACTTCAGATATATCCTGCATTTCAAGCAGTACAAGCGCGTTATGGGGAAAGAGTGCAAAAGCAACAGAAGCTCAAAAAGTCTTTGTTTCAATGGCAGCTGGAGATATTTGCCATAGATATTTGACATTTCAAATCCTTTAATCACAAGCTTATATACATCACTACGAATTCAATTTATTCAGTTTTCTGAGTAGTTAGTGCAAGTGTTTGTAGTAAACAAACTTGATTTGGGTGCAATTAGCACATTTTTCCAATCTTTGTTGAAAACTTTATTTTGAACTTGGAAAAAAGGCCCAAAGCAAGATCTATTACCGCATGCACCTCTGTCTCTCTTATTACAAAATCTAATTTCACTACATATTGCAGTGATTCTGCAAGAAATAACAAGAGAAAATTATTTCAGATGTATTCCATTTCTGTAATCATCCCAACAAAGTTATTAGAGCTACAGTAGGAAAGTAAAATTAGAGCTTCTTCCTGACCTCGAAGTACAGGATGTTCCTACAGCTTAACAGGTTTGACCATTGAAGCTCCCATCTTCCAGACAGCAACTCTTCTCAGTCTTCCTCTTAATCTTTGCTTGTCAGAGATTATTTCAGAATCACAGAATCTCTCGCACAAGAAGGGACCCACAAGGATCACCAAGTTCAACTTCTGGCTCCCAGAATTCACACTGTATTTCCAAGACTGCTGTCCAACCCCAGTAGACTTTGATTTTAGGCCTGGAGTTCTATGTTAGTGGCCACAGTGTGTGAGTATTTTCCAGACACTCAAGAAGGGATAATCCTTGCTGCAAGGAGCTCAAATTCTGGATACAGGCCAGTAGTCAGAAGTTACAGAAAAGAAAAATTTTTTAAAAAATTGACTAATTCACAATAGGCAACACAGCAAAAATTGACACAGACATGACAAGCCAAAAAGGCTGGATGGCTGGATAGGAAGAAGCAGATGAATTCTTATGGGTTACACCATGTACTGACATTGCAGAGCAGAAAGTGAAAGAAGAGGAGTGTGAAAAAAGCTGACAAACAAGTGAGTAGGAAGCCCGACAAGAGAAACATAAGCAGAGTGAGATGTGTATATTATTCTTTCATGGTGTAGTTTAAATTCTGTTATTTCTTAGCTGCAAAGTAATTTCCTGTATTATTCTAGTAGAGCTTTATTAATCGAATCACTTGGACTCTATTAACATTCTTGAAGGATTAATTTCTGTCTCATCCACAAAAAAAAAAGTTATTTTAACAGGGAACACCATCCTGGTTTCGTCATTCAGGATATCCTTAGAAGAACGTGCAGGACTTAAAATATATTCTTTGCTGTGAAATTTGTATCCTATTTTTCTCCACCATTTTAGGCAAATTTAATAGGTTGTGCTACATAAGAATTGTTATTATTTTTTCATAGAGAATGATGTTTTACATAAAGCAAACCAACCCTCAGAGAGATGACAAAAGAGCTGCATGCATACCACATTCATGTCACAAGTATCGAACCCCTATTTCTGTCCTTGATTACTTTTCCTTTCCTTACTTCACACAATATGACTTAGCAGAAACCTTTAAGTCTAAGTAACTAACTCACCCAAAAGATCTAATAAAAAGATCATTTTTAAATAATCTTCCTCTTACCTTCCGTTCCCTTTCCCTCCCCAACACTAATTCAAATATTCTCCTATACTTTTCATAATAAAGGGCTAGTTAAACATCTGTAATTTCACTTCTCCCAAGTCATTTTCTTAAAAGACTTTATCTTCTAAGCACCTGAACACCAGGACCAATGAATCACAACTAAACCCTGAGATTTTTGTTGTCATCATTTTAAAAGAAAAAGAAATAGAGACATCAGTAAGATGCAATGTTCTGATCCCAAAAATCACTTAAAGCTGTTCAGAATTCTACAGAACTGAAAATGTTGTCGTAAGAACTTTCTATGTGAATAAGAAAAACAGCTCATAAAAGTAAAAATCCATTACAGAAGTTCATATTGTTTCATGGAATCACAGAATGGTTGATGTTGGGAGGGTTCTCTGGGTCCATCAGGTCCAACCCCTGCTCAAGCAGGGTTGCCAGAACAGGATACCCAGGCCCACATCCAGGCAACTTTTGGAGCTCTCCAAGGGAGTCTGCAGCCTCCAGGCAGCCTGTGCCAGCAGTCCATCAGCTACACAGCACAGGAGTGCTCCTGGTATTCAGAGGGACCCTCCTATGTTACAGTTTGCACTCTCTGCCTCTTTTCTCAGCATTGGACACCAGAGAGACACAGGTTCTACCCTCTTCGCACTCTCCTTCCAGGTATGTATAGACATTGCTAACTTCCCATACTTTCTCCAAGCTAAATCAGCTCGGCTCATTCAGCCTTTTCTCATAAGAGATACGCAGGGAAAGGACCATCTCTTGACAGCTCATTTCTCCAGGCCATCCACATCCCTCTGGATGGCAGCCCAAATCTCTGGTGTATAAACCATCTCCTACTGTCATCAGGAAATTTCTGACCATATGCTCTGCTCCATTATCCAAGCCATTAATGAAGATATTAAGAAGGACTGAACCCAAGGGTACACCCAATAGTTTCCAGTTTCTACCACAACTTTATGCCACTCAATGATCAGTGACAGTTTTCAATCCACCTCACTATCAGCTCATTCAGCCCACGTTTTGTTTGCTTCTCCATGAAGATTTTATCAGAGATAGCGTTTACTGTGACATAAGTAAGATTTTCAACAATATCCACTGCTCTCCCCTCATTTGCCTGGCCATTCATTTCATCTCAGAAGTTTATGAAGGTTGGTTAGTTATGACTTCCCCTTGGTGAATTCACGCTGTCTACTCCCGATGACTTTCTTTCATATACCTGGAAACTTTATCTAATCCTTCTTTACCAATCCTTTTCCAGGAAGTTAACACAGCTTGAATACTAACAAATGTACAATATACATTTCTGAAGCTTTATCTTACAGTAGCCAAGTACAGATGCATTATACATTGGGATGCAGTGAGCAACCCTAATACCACACTCTGGATTTCAGAAGATAACACATGACAACAGGAGCTGAGCTGCAGTAGGTCCATAGCCAAAATATTAGGACCATAGACTAACCAAGAATAAGAGTAAACATATATATTTATATTCAACAAAATTATTTTCCAAAGGCATTGAGTTACAAAGGGCTACACAGAAAGAACATCTGTCTACATAAAAGGGAAGTTTAACGCTGTATAGATACTTAGCTCTCTTCCTTTCTTTGGTTCTATCTCTGTCCTGCTGTTGTGATTAATAACCCATTTCACTGCTCTTTGCCTTGGCTTCCTATCCTACTCTTTCCATTCTATTTTCAATGCAAGCCCTTCCAGCAGACATCATGGGCCATGTAAGCTTGTTCCTGATGTTAGTTTGAACCACTAGGTGCTGCTGCAACACAGATAATAAGTAACTACAACATAAACTGTCCCATAAGACTGACCTTGAAAGAGTAGACAAGGACTCTTAACTAACATCATGCTTTTGTCATACTGCTACAGCAAATGAGTGGTCTCCGGCCTGAGAAGTGATCTTTAGCTTTTCTAAGTATTATTCTAATACTAATAAAAATGTTATTAGTATTCTATACTAATAAATATTATACATAAATATTATTATTATTAAACATTATTGTTCTATACTAATAAAAGTTTTATTCACAGATTCATGATTCAAAAGCCATCCATGAAAGTGGAGCATAGTTCAGTCTGTCTGCCATTGTGCTGACCTCCTAAGCTACGTTATGGCCAGAAATGCATCAAAGTCCACTCTCATAACTGAAGTTCCCAGCACAGCAATTAGCAAGTACCATATTGTATACTTGCTTGTCAAGGTAAAACATTGGTTGCTTTTCTCTGGATTTCAAACCGTTCAGAAACCTCAGCTATCTTCCCTAGCAGAACATCTGTAAGAATTACTGGCTTTTCACAACAGCCAGGGTGAGTTGTCCCACGTTGTAGAGATCTTCTATCTGCATTCCTTCCGGCTAAACCAGGTGCATGTCTGTTAGCAAGTTTAAGAACTTGTGGGGTTAAACCTTCTGGGCTGCTGCTACCTGACTGGTCTCTCCAAGGAACAGATATGATTTGATAGAAAGTTTATGAAACTAGTCAAACAGGTTTGTAAATAAGATTTGTAAAGAACAAACAGTGCTGTAAACCCTAAAAGTCTGCACACACAGACCATCCAAACTGTTAGTTTTTAGTATCTGCTGCTCTTTGCCAAAGGAGTGGTATTTCAAATTCAATTTGGAATAAATTGATGTATTCTGTTGAGACAAATCACAGATTTTAAGTTGACTCTTTCAATTCCATAATTCACATACCTGAACACTTTCCAGAGGGGTATTCTTGTCCAAACAAAATCCAAGAAAAGGTATATACCAATTTCCATTCTGTATAGAAAGTCACAATATCCTCTTTTTTAGTAAGAGGAATATTTAAAAAAAAACTGTAGAAGCTGCTGCTTTGGCATTAACAAAGATTTCTAATTCCTTAAATAGTTGCCTGGAAGGATATAAAATGGTGTAAAGAAAAATCGTGACAATCTAGCTGATAGCCACCAGTGTTAAATTCCTTTTATTGATCAATTTGAAGGTCTGGGATGGAGCCATTTCCTAACTTAAATGTGGGTAAAAGCACCCTTAGTTTGCTCCTCGTGAGGAATTTTTCTTTTTTTTTTTTCCCCCTCAAAACCGATCAAACTTTTCACTGCTGCTGCCAAGAAACTCCCAAAGTCATTATTGAAGGAATGTGAAAACATCAGTGGATTTTGCTTTAAAACCTTATCTTGCATCTCAATGAAAAAGGTAGACAGCCATGTTGCCAGATGCCAGAGATCATACCCCGGCTCCCTGTGAGGAAGTAGAGGCAGGAAAATCACCAGTGACACAGCTACAGCATGCTGTGCAGACCTTTATGTTTTGGTGATAGCCAAAACACCTCTCTCATCTTTTCTTCTTCTAAAAAGAAGTAATTCTGCACAGGAAGAGTGCAGAAGAGTAGAGTCATTATCTTTCCTGACTCCATATTGATTTGTATCATCTAATTTAACTAGCTCACAACACAGCCTGATCCAATCCAGTAAGTTAAGTTATCAGTCAGCAGGAATCAGCCGATTACTCTGCAGAGTCTGGTCCCCAGTTTTCTTCCCAGAACAGAATCACAGAATGGCTTTGGCAGGGACCCGGAAGATCATCTCATTCTAATCCCCCTGCTGAGCGGGGGGGCTGCCACCCACTAAATCAGGCTGCCCAGAGCCACATCCAGCCTTGCCTTGAAGCTCCTCAGGTACAGTGCAGCCTGTGCCAACACCTTACCACTCTCTCAGTAAAATATTTCCCCAGCGTCTAATCTAAATTGCCCCTCTTCCTGTTTTAAAGCATTCCCACTTCTCCTGTCACTATCAGACAGTGTAAAAAGCTGATTTCCCTCCTGCTTATAAACTCACCTTTGAGGAAGGCCACTATCAGGTCCCCCTAGAGCCTTCTCTTCTCCAAGCTGAACAAGCCCAGATCCCTCAGCTTTTTCTTCATAAGAGAGGAGCTCCAGCCCTCATCTTCATGGCCCTTCTCTGGACGTACTCCAACTGCTCTATATTTTTTCTGAGCTGGGGACCCCAGACCTGGACACAGTACTCCAGATGGGGGCCTCACAAGCACAGAGTAGAGGGAGACAATCACCTCCCTCTCCTCGCTGGCTTCTCCTCTTTTAATACAGTCTAGGATACTCATAGGAGAAAAAAAAAAACAGATGGGAAACTGTCTCTTCAACAACAATAAATGTAGCCTAAAGAAATGAAAGATTTCCTTCTCTAACTTCAGTCTGGTTCTTACAGCTATTGAAGAAGGATCATACTTCTGGTGGAAATACCTACCCTTTTCTTAAGAGTCCTGGCAAAAGTTATTCCAAGTGCCAGCTATATAAAGTCTTTTGTACTACATTGCTGATACAAATTTGTTTGGCATTTGCTTACATAAATTCCTGATCTGCAACATCTCTTTCAAGGGAAATTAGTAAGGACTTTGGAAATAGCGATCCAGTAGGATTTGACTACCACACTCAATATAACTGCTAACTGTCTGCTTTTGGGTTTGGTGACAGGATTTTTCTGTTCAGGACTCCAGAACAAAATAAACAGTGGTGACCTGAAGCAGATGCAGAGACTATTTTTCAAGGCTTTAAAAAAAAAAAAAAAAGGCTTACCACAACCTAATTCTACAAATCTCCATTCCTTAGCTATATCACATCGACAGTCCACAGTTATCTCAAAGTCACCAGAGACTTGTCATACTCTCCTCTGCCATTTTCAGTTGACAGAAGAAATTTACTGCAACATTTTCCCAGATATCAAATATACAAACTTCCATGGTGCATCATAATATGCTAACCTGTTATGTGAGGACAAGTTTTCTTTTATATAATATTCTGATCTATCGGTGGGATTTAGAGATAATATGATACATGGGACTGTAAAGGAGGCTTACTTATCCCAATAAGTGACGAAATTATGAAGAAATGCATAGCTATGATATTCACAGCGCTGATGAACGAAGCTCCATAGGAAAGGAAAAAAACGATCATTACAGACTAAGATGATGTTCAGGCTTAAGGAGACAAACATTGTAAATTTCAGACTCACACCAACTTTGACGTGCTGAGGTTTATAACCTCTATAACATTAACTTAGTTTTTAAATGCAAAGTTAAAGCAGAACAGGATCCCTAGATTCAGTAATAAGTGCCGGAAATGCATGTACATTAAGTTTTACAGTGTAATTTTTTTTTTCCTGTTTAAGGAAATATTGTGCATTCTCTTTTGAGTTTAGAAACAGAAAGGAATCCAAAGAAGCCTTACTGCTTTTGACTAACATTTTTCTAAGTAAAGATATTTTTGTCACCTACAGTAATTCTACTTTTATTGATACTCATTATGGAATGTTTTTACAGTAAGTCATTCTCATTTAGCCCTGACAATATTTTCAAACTATCTGTTAGAACTGGATTCTGCTTTGTAAAGAAACTAGTGTGATTTTGCAGAAGAACAAGGCTAATGTGAATTCCCACTCACAGTTTACAGAAGACAGCTGAATTAAAGTGTTAGCATAGCATCTACTATCCAACATCACATTATTTTCCCTACACATTCACTGAACAGAAAATTTAAGTACTTATCCTTTAAAAAGATGTTCATATCAAAAGAACAGCAATTATGAGCTATTCTCAGGCTTTTGGGGGGCAAAAACATGGTCTGTTATCTTCCTAAATACCTATGAGTTTTCCCAGCAGCAGCCACTAGAGTATTTTGTTCCACAGGGAATCCCATCCACCAGCTGCATCACTGTAACTAACACTTCTGTGCAGTTCTGCTTTTCTCTTGTGCACGCTTTGAAAAATAGTACTACAAGGGCAAGAACTGCAGGAGCCGCCCAGTATTTCTGTTTTGAGGACTGTCACATCAGAATATTCCACAAACAAAGGATTCCACTCAGTCAGAAAACATTATCAACGCAAATTAAAGAAAACAATTTATTCACAATACTCCGAATAAAAAAAACCACCAAACCCAATGGTTACCAAGACGGATTATCAGAAATTATCAGAAATGTTCCCATCTGTGATGTAAGGTCTGATCTTGAAATGGTTCTTCATCCTGAGCCAAGTTTCATTCCCTGTGCAATGAGTTATATATCAAGACATTTCCCACCCATGGAACCAAGAAGCCATTCTTAAGCAAGGCTTACACCCTTAGGTTACCTCACAAGACAGTCTGTGTATGGTAATAAATATACATTCACACAAGTTTCTCTTTCACTGTTTGCATTTGGATTCAAACCCTCATTTTCTTTGTTCCCTCGAGATTACTGATCACCAGCTTTTTTAAAAAGCACTTTCCAAACTCCTTTCCTGCATTACTGAGTGACTCAACTGTTTTGCAAATAATTACCTTTTGGAAGTCTAACTGCAATCACTTCCTGTCCTGACAGCTATCAGAACTTTTTAAACAAAAATCTTGATGCCAGCTAGACATAAATATAAGCAAAAAAGCTGCTTAAAAGGAAGGAAAACATTTTCTTGCCAAATGTGGCTATATTTGTATCCTAGTGCAAAGTTTTTTCCATGTTACCCTTCCTAATGTCTGGTATATTTTGTTTGTATGTTGTATAAAACCTCGTTTATCATGTAAACTAATCACCATGCTTCATATAGATCTACAGATAGGATTAATGTGTGCAGTTTATTGTGGCTTTTAATTTTCACCAATTAAAATTAAAATCAATAACTTTTATTGGTAAAAAAGAGAATCGGCTCACATGGACAGAATTTGATGGATACCATGATAGGTATTAACATCTTTAAAAGAAAATGAGGAGATAGAAAAGTATCTTTTATCTGCAGTTTTTGGGTATTTGTAAGCTCTTCACTAAACACAAACAAACAAATCACAGACCCACATAAAAACTTGCTCACACTTAGAATCTGAAATTGTAATCAGCAGTTCTGAATAACCTGAGATACAAAACTTGCTTTTACCATCTAGCCTTCCAAAAGTGGTTTAAAGAGTAACTAATTTTCCAATGGGGCAGGTGCGCTATGTTACCAAAATGCTATGAAACTAATAATTATTGTTGTATTAATTATTGCTGTATTGCTATGGAAATTCCTAAACATTAAACTATTATTCAAAACAGTAAATTAAAAAAAAATTATTTCAGAGATCTCCCACCTCCAAGCTGTCATTCCAAAACACAACAGACATTGAAAAGCAGTCATCTTCAAGATGGCAAGTAGTTTTGCTTTTTTTTGTTGTTTTTTTTTTCTCATCTAAAGTAGCCAGCAAACAGTAAGATAAGCCTAAATTACTTCTCCAGATTCTCAGAGTTTATAAAATAGCAAATGACTCCCTGCCACTGTGCTCCTCCTCCCTGATGCTCTTTCCCTGAATGAGGAAGTACAAGTAGAGTCAGCCACTCTGTGTATATGCTGTGTTTTCCAAGCGGGATAAACAGAAGGCTATGACATTCTGATGCCTCTTGTACATTAAGAGAACTTTAGAATAACAAAATAGGACTTTTCCAAAAGGCTCAGATGTGTTCACAGTACTTATTTCTCATTGCCATGCCCCCCCCCCCAAAAAAAAGGGAAATTATAGCTGTTAGGACAGGATGATTAACTATTTACCCAATCTTCCATAGTCTGACTATTGCTCCTTCTACATAGGAAAAAATTAAATCAAATACATTGGATCAAAGAGATCCCAGCCTTTGAACATTCATAAAGATGAACTATCCTTTACATTCTCTTCCCAGCTCTCACACAGTTAGAAAACAACTGTAGGAGGTACACCTTACCTTATGCCTTTACTCTGGATGCATTGTTTACAATCCTAAAGGGAGCCACTTGTTGGAAAGCAGAAGCATGCCCTTTCACATCGCACGCTATGAATCAGGGTTTGGAACTACCATGAAATTTATCTTCTGCTCACCTTACGCTCAAGGGTCAGAATCAAATCCGCCTTTTTAAGGAGTACTAGACTGACACCAACCTGACAAGATGAATATCTGCAAGGATTTATTATGTATGTGGACATTCTCCTTTCTAGTTATATAACTGCATGACTATCTTTAAAATACCTAATAAATACATGTAGATGTTCTATAGCCAAAATCCTCTCCTTGGCTTCACTAACTGATGACGAAGGAGATGGCATCCTGGAACCGACTGCCTCCCAAACACGACAGGCTGCCAAGGCCAGTTCCCTACTCATGGAACAACTCTACAACCATGGGAAGTATGTCCTATTTACAAATACTTGCACTTCCTTAGGTAGACTGATATCAGAGAGCAGAACTAGTTGAAGACAGCACAACCACAATGAACCAGAATACACACATTAGGCTTTCTTCCCAACCTAGGACAGCTAGATGCCAGTTATTTACTGCCCTTCTATCTTTTCCATTGCAAACATTTTGTGCTAGTGGTTTACTATTTGTTGGCTAGTGGTTTACAAAAGAGAGACTACCTAATGGCAATCTTCCCTGTGCTGGTTAAGATGCTGAAAACTGAACTTCCAGTTCAGTCTCCATTCCAAATACTTCTTTTCACAAAAAAAAAGTTTTTATATATTTAAATAAATCTTGGAGTTTATTTTATGAATGTAATCTCAAAACTCAGCACCAAGAAGCACAGTTCTATTAAAACATGTATGTAATACTAGTTTCTATGACCATTATTGAACACTACAAGAGACCTTCCTATTTGTTTCAGCACAAAGGCTCTGTCGCATCAACAGCATCACATTATTCCAGCATCTTCTCTATCCAGTATGGAACTCAAAACCAGCAATGAAATCTCTAGCAAATCATTACAGTAAATAATAATAATAATAATAATAATAATAATAATAATGTGATTACAGAATCACTAACAGGTATTTATTAGCAACAATTTGTGTTTATCTGTTTTTAATAGTTTGTGGAATGTTTGGAAGAGGGATACAAACAAAAAATAACATGCACTCAATTTCTCATGGTCTCCCTTTGTAGATCATGTCTTAAATGCTCCTAATGTATCAAAGAAATTAAGAAACAGGAAAAACAAGTCAGAACGTGGGTTTTGACAAAGCAGCACTTGCTTCAGAAATAGCAAAATTACGTGTGAAGGCACAAAATACATTTTCCATTTTAGTTCTCAAATTAGCTTGCTGCTATCAGACAGGTAGATCCTCACCCGCAACACATATGTTCTAGATGGGAGAGAACAAAGGAAGAGCAATTTTTTCCACTTCTCTGGAATTTCTTGAATTCAAGGAAAGGTTTCTGATAAGGACATAAATTGACCTTTAGAATGAAGATGTAAATTAGAAAACACTATCTTGTTAGTACCTAAATTGTAACAAGTTAATTGGCTTTAAAAAAAATTATGTAAAATACACATCAGTTATTTCACCCAGATTGTTACAAGATTTTTAGTGATCTAACCATAGCTTAACATTAAATCTAGTTCTACCTACCTTAAAATGCTAGGTCAAGTATACACCCTCTCTTGAATCAGCCAAACAAAATCAGATAGCAGATTTCTTTGAAATTTTAAGTAAATAGCACATCAACTCTATGCAACTGTTTCTCCTGGGTAGGACAAGCCTTAAAGGACCAAGCGAGAGAAGGGAAAACCTGGATTTCAAATGAAATCCTCAACTGATATAGGAGAATATTCCAAGATGATGTGTGATCCGCTTCACTAAATGGAACTGTATACCAGTGCATTCACTCGTGTACATAAAGCTTTTCTCTCTCCTTTACTGAGTCATGTTCCTTATTATGGCCTGATCTTGCTTGAACATTTGACCATATAAGCCAGGCACACTTGTAGGGACAAAGCAAAAACAAAGTTCCCTTCTTGTGGAGCTCAGTTATCTTCAAACAAGTAATGCATCATTTGTGACTTGTTCTTGCACATATTATTCCAGTCACTGAATGGCTAACTAATGATTTACTTTCAAATAAAAGTATAAAAAACTAAGATCTTTAAACACTGCATGGATAGAAAACCCAGTAAAAAATATTAAAATGAAAAAAATCCCCATGAATGATCAGGAAGAATTCGAAGTAGCTTTCTAGCTAATCCTGTCTGTCATCTCTTTGTTTGCTGCTGCAGTATTACAACTGAACACAACGAAGGATCATTACCTTCTAGTTGCAGGAGGAAAAAAAAAGTCACTGTTGCTAAATGAACTGTACTGAGAATAGCATGATAAGAATAGCAATAATGTTTTGTAACGCTTCTTTAACGTCAGCTCAAGAGCATACCATAACATCACTACCACTGCTGTCCCCGAAACATTTAAATAACCTCACATTAAGAACAAAAGAGTGATTGTACTGGACCAGACAAATGTCTGTTCAGCTCAGGATGCCTTATAGTGGCTAACAGACACCACCTAAAAAGCATTAAGCCCACCTGTTTCTACATTCTATTTTCTACATTCTATGTTTCTCTATTTCTATAGAGCACTGTCAGACCTGAACTTTTCAGACACCAAATACCTGAAGCACAGTTTACCTCTTTTTCCCCAACTGAATGCCTTCATTAACTTCACAAACCTTTAGCAACCACAACACCATACAGCAAGCAGTTAAACGGTTTAACCACAGCCTGTGTGAATAATCATCTCCTTCTGGTTGAGCATGCTAACTACATTTGATGGCAGCTACCTCCTGTAGTGGTACAGATCTCACAAGTTGGGCAGGGCTGTGACCTCCAAACACATAGCACAGTGCTGTAGTACCCATGCTGGGTACTACATGCAGGGTGGGTCTCCTGATGGATCAGCCATGGCCCAGGCACCCTTCAAGAGGTACCAAAGCACAACAGTAATAAAGCAGATCTGAGGTCAAGCCAAGAAGTCAAGCAACCAAAGCAGGGTCACCATCAGCACAGTACGCACAGGTAAGGAGCAAGAGCCAGAGCCTGTGCTTAAAAAGCAGCCCCAACCCTCCTCTGCCCAGAGGGCAGCCACATAGGCCCAGGCCACAGAGGGTATTCAGGGCTCCCACTAATACGGTACCCTGTGCTTTCAAAGTGCTCTCAAGCTAGGTCCCACACCCTGCGATAGAGTGATTGCAGTCCAATGGAGGAAGAAAAGCATCATTAGTATACAAAATTTTATGAAGTGAAAGAATGATTACTTAAATACCAGAAATTTAGAATAAAAACTTGCATCTCCTGTGAGAATCAAGGGTAGAAATTCTCACATCATTGACCCAAATATACTTTCCAAACACGGCAAAAATGAAGATCTGAGAAGTCAGGTGGAAAGCAGTTTATCAGAAGAACTAGGAGATAGTTAATCCTCCAGGCCCATGATATTAAAAAGCCAAAACTCACGGCAATACCAGATATGAAGAGGGCTAGACACCACACTTAGGGCTTCTGCTGACACATCCAAGACAAAGCACCGTATGGTGCAGATGGAACACCATGCCTGAACACCTCCTCCTTTGACTCATCTAAACAGTGACTTGACTTCTGTTAGTAGCATTGCCAAAGAAACAACTATATGAATAAGCTGCAGCACCAGACCGCATTCACGCCACATTTTTATGTTCACCTCCACATCATTTTCAGCAACAACACAAAGACAAATTTAAAGCAGCAAATCCCTGACAAGAAACCTTCCTGTTCCCCAAAAGAAATTCACTTCATTGCTTAAGAGCATGTCAAAAACATCAACATTTTTCTTAGTCCTTCCAACACACATCTCTATATAGTAAGCAAGGCTGAGGTATAGGTATGGGAAAATGAACCTAAAATAACCTCTTTGAATTGTAAAATCTGGGAGAAAGCTGGAAAAAGCATTTGACATCACTTAAAAAAAAAAACAAAGTTGTCTTTTTTTTTTTTTAAACCAACACAGTATTTTGAGCTTCAGACATTCAAGCAATTTTTTTGGTGACAAATTAAAAAAAACAAAAAAAAAAATCAAGGCAGTGGCTAGATTTCCCTCCCACACAGAATTGGCAGCAGCTATGTAGGTCACTCTGAAAGTAATGCCTCCTATTTATTTCCATGGAAACTACAACAGATACAGAGAACAAAACATTACTTGATAGAGCAAATTCTGAGCTACAAAACACTATTTCTCAATACAGTCACCACCATTAGCTATGCATTTTCACCAGCTATGAACAAGAGCCTGCATGCTGCCCTCAAAAATCCACATCAGTAGAGCTGACCCACTGTCACCACTGTTGAAATGCACTGCCCATTGTCTCACTGTGCTCACATCCACTGTTCAGTCTCCATAATGTTCAGCAAGTGTCCATGAGTGTCAGTGGGTACCATTTTTTTCCATATGGAGGAATTCAGTGACACATCTTTGCTTTATATACGCTTCCACATCAGACACTATGTTGTCAAGCGGCCCCTGTGCTGCCATCTGTCACACAGCAACAGAATGCAAAGGACCATTGGCAGGAAGGTTCAGTCTCTACTGCCATATCACCAGCATCCGCCTCTGATGTTGGGGGCTGACATCATAAAATAGGAGGCACTTCTTTCAGAGCAGCCCTCATAAAACACATAAAAGTGATTGAGAGAAAACCTGACAGTTGAATAGTAAGAAAACTGGTAGGGTGGCACAGACAACATAGAAGTCAGTTCCACAATAAATTACAACTGAAGGGGGTAGGAATCCCACATCTACTTTGAAATAATATGCAAATGAGTTAATTTAGCTTACACAAGTGATATGCTTCAGAAGCATTTATTTTTTTCAAGCGTGGTATTTTTGGAAGTCTGGTTATCTTTTTTGGCTAGATATTATGAGAAGTATAGCAATTAGCCAGAAAACATCTGTTTTCATTTTAGGAATGAAGAATGTGAGCTCCACTTTTGCTTTCTGCTTCAGTATCCTGTATGTTTTGATAATTTTACTAAAGCTGGTCAATAGTCAAGCATAACACCAGTAACATGTTAATTAAATATTATCTAATCTTTCTCTTACATGTCAGACCTGCTTAAAAAGATGACTGAACAGTCACAAAGTGGTACGAATGCAACTTGGCTATTAAATGAAGGAGTCAGTTCACCAGTAATGAATTGTCAGCATACAGGTAATAGTTAAAATATTATTTGAATATTCTCCCCACCAGTGTAAGAATAGACCTTTTGGAGAGGAAACGAATGGAAAAAGGAAATACAAACTAAGTGAATAAAATAAATCAACAAATCACCTGGAAGAACTCATAGAAAAGCAGAAGGTGATCACAAAAGCCAATAAAAGGCAACATTTCAGAAAGCGAAATACTATTAAAAAAATCAAAAGGTACAGAGAGGTCAAGGACAAGAAAATACTTAATCAGAAGAAGAGGTTCATCAGAACCTCATAGTTCATCAGAAAAGAGGCCTAAGTTTTTGAGCAAGCTCTTTTGCAGCATTCCATTCAGAATTTGCAATACTTAAGCAACCGCTACCCAAATTTTGCAGGCTAGTTAACAGACTTCTATGTAACTAGTAAAGAAGCTAAAGGAATGAAACATGTTACAGCTCTCTTTTTCCTCTTTCACATAAACAAATGGAACAGCACATTTGATAGGTTTTTTTTTTCCATGCTTTAAGCGTTTTACAAAAGATAATGAATAACAAAGCCTATGTGACTCTTCTTACCTATTCTCCAGGGTAAGGAAGAAAATATGAAAGGACGGGAGACTGAACAACTGAGTTTCCCTAACAAAAAGAACTAAACATTAAGATAATTTTTCCTCTAAAGTGGAACAGTTATTACATTATGACACATCTCATATTAAGCATAGTTTGATAAGCACACACTTTTCCCATTGTGAATAGGTAATAGTGTAGTACACAACTGACTTGCTGTACTAGAAAACGGACCAAGCATATATGTAATTACAGCAGCAAAAGCGTGCTTCTCCCAACAAAGGAATTTTAGAAAATAAATGACTAAAATGGGTTAGGTAGCGCAAAATGTATCTGCACTGGGGGAATTCTCCTTGTGCAATCTGTCTCAGTCTTATTGCTTCCTCTACAGCTGCAATACCACAAAGGGACTCTAGATCAAATCTCAGCATACTTGGTGCACATTCCCGTAGCTAAGAAAAAAATGAAGTAGAGAAAGAAATACAAAATAACTCACTCAGTGACAGGCAAGCAAATTAACAGGATACTTCTGCAATGATATATGTTGCAGAGTTTGCTTAATGTCCACAGATAATCACATCTTTGCTGGTATTAAATCTTAATGACAGAAACATCTTTATGGACAGGCAGCTGTTAAGTGAAAATTTAATTCTTCACCTCACTTTTGAGAGAAACATGATCAGAGAACATCTGCCCCCAGGCAGAAAATCCATGAGTTAGTCAGGTTGGAAAATTTAAATTCTTTATTCTATATCTAAGTCTGTTCCCTGTCAAACCAACTCCCACCAGCCACAGAAAATGAGGGGCACCCACCTTCTTGCCATCCCAGAAGTCTGACAGCACTTCTGCACCTAACATACCCGTTTAAATGCTGCTTGCCCTTATGAGATGGAAGTGATTACTCTACTTCTATGCACCTTCTTTCATAAAATAAAGAGTGAAACTTCAACTGTAGACAAGACTGCTCACCCGCACCCAAGCTGTTTCAAGTGCTTTATCCACCTGACTGATAGATGATGGCAGTTCTGGGCACATATTGCCATTTTTTTTTTTTTATTTTTTAGTGCCATTTCTTGACACGCATACAATGAAGAGCAGTGTGTGGAATAAACGTTACACTAGTTGTAATTCCTATTTCTAAATGGAAAGAGTCACAGTAACAGCTATAACCTCAAATGCTCCTGGCCGAATCAGTAAACAATATGCTGCAAAGTAGGAAGATAAGAGGATGTAGGAAGGTAGCAGGCTGCAGTCTGAACTGAAGTCTGAAATAAGAATCAATGACAGACAGCACTATTCTTTCCTTCATGTCATCCTCTAAAATCCTGCTTTTTCAGTCAAGAGCCATAAAATGCATTTGAAAGATTTCTGCCATTACTAACAAGGCAGAGCATCTGCTGCTACAAGAGATTCCTTTCCCTGAAGTGAAATGTTAAAGATTTCTTCTTCAAAAATAGCAAGATGACTAATTAATGAGATTCTCACTACAAATGCTGAACAGAAATGTTTACAGTATTACAATAGCTAAGATTTTTCTCTAGATAGGGCGTAAAACAAAAATATAAAGAAGTGGTCCTACAGATGTGAGATTGATCTTCTCTGCTAATGACACAGCTGAGAATTTTAGCAGCTAAGTTAGACAACAAATGCATACCTGCATTTTGTTCCAGGTCCTGAACAGAATATGAAGTATGACTGGATTAATATGCTTGAAAAAGGCAGGTATTTGCTGCAATGCTACCAGAACTTTCAAGAAAATCCATTATAATCTCTACAAACACACGCAAAAAAATTAGAGGGTGATTGAAGTTTGAATCTGGCTTAGATTAAGTCCTCTTTAAAAATAGATGAAAATCTCAGATTTTCTTGTCTTTTATTTCTGAAAAATCTTATTAAAAGCCTCTGAATTCCTGTGGCATATCCATAAATCAGTCAATACTTGGGGAAATAACTGAATTATTTTCCTTTAAATAAGAACAAAGTCACAGCAGGAGCTTAGCATCCCTAAAGCTTTTCTTTTTTAAGAATATAAATTATAATAAGGAAACTTTGAAATACAGGAAGTCGGACCTGCTGGATGGAGCCTTAAGAGCAAAAGATCTGAAGACAAAAACCTGTGTCTTTGAAGGAGATTGCATCTTCCTGTCTCTCAATTTGTCAACTTTAATTCACTTCCTGGATCAAAACAAGTATTACACAGCTATACTTTACAAAAAAACCTCCCATGATAACAGCTAAGTGGTGATTTGTGCTATTTTTCAGAGCCACACCAGCAGCCATTTATTAACATGCAACCGTTCACTGCAATCAATAAAACACCATTAGCATTCTCACATCTCCTGCAGCAAGCGAGAACGCTTTTTAACACATAGCATGCTGAACTGTGGGTTTTTTGTTACTATTCTTTTCACGAACTGTCACTAACCTACCACTGGTATCCATAAACTTGTTCAGAAGTCATTGTTCACTGCACTCTAATTTATTTATCCTCTCTATCTGAAAAATAATTAGCTCTATACTAGAAGCTTTCTGCAAGTGCTCATAAAAATGCGTATGCAAACAAATCCTTTTCATCCCTCTCAAATTTCATCATAAATAAAAGGGCACACCAGTTAACAAATATCGTTACATTTCTTAATAAAGTATTGAATTGTCTTCCAACTTTCAACGTTCTGACTAATTCAAAACACATAAGGCACATGAGAAAAGACTATAAAGGGATTTCCTTTCTATTTTCATAATATATGTCCCCAAACTCAGTAAAACTATTTTGAGCACGTAACAGCAAACAAAAGCACAGTACCAGGGATGCTTAGTTCAAAAACGGTATATTAACTTGTATCCTATCATAAAGTCACTAGTTAATAACACAATAGTAGAATTTCATTGTTTGGAAACTACTATTTCCTGCTACCAGTTCCTTGTGATAAAATCCTTATCTGTTGATGTCACTGAACAACAGATCTATTGAAAAAATTATGGCTCAGATCTGTACATCTCAGACATCAAAACAGTCACATTCCACAGCTGAAAACTCTAAGATAAACAACATGGATTTCAAACACAAGAACACACCTGTTTCATTGAAGTCTTCAAATTGGTAAGACTGCTTTCTAAATGCTGATGATTTTTAATTACAAGGCTCACACACCACTTGTGGTTATAGTCACAAGAGACAATTGGTAAAGCCCATGAAATGATTTAATTTTTTTTCCTGTAAACATTAGTTCGTATTTCTGCTATCATTGTCTCTTACCAAACATTTTAATAGCAACTCTCCAGTCTTCCTGAAATAAATTACATTACACATTTTCCAAGACAAGCATTTTCATTAAATTCCACATAAGCGATGTTTGTTATCAGGATTTACATTCTTACTGGAATCTCCTCCTACTTCCCCTTCCTGTTGCAGCATATAACAAAGAAACCTGCCCTCCCAGACCCGTTCCTAAGGAGCCAGCATGAAACGTATATCTAAAAGAGGCAGTGTTCTGAACAAAGTATTAAATTATGGAATCTCAGTGGCAACATTAAAATTATTTCTATTACTTCATCCTGTCCAATCATGAACACTCGCAACTCCACTGATCTTAAAACTACTTCGGTCACCGTTGATGCTTCCCTCACAGCACAGTTTCTTTACTAAGAACAGCTGCAGCAGTGAGAGCAAAGGCTATTCGGTGGCTATGTGATAAAAAAAAAAAAAGAAGAGAGACCCACACCAGCCACACAGCTCTGACGGGGTGAGCTGAGAGGGGATGCAGCCCTCCCCCAGGGGCATGCATCTCCTCCCAGCAGTGCTGCAGGCAGACAGCAAGGCCTAGGCCTGAGGCACAGCAAGCTGCATGGGACATGAGACACTGCCAATGGGATGGACGCTAGTGTGAGGGAGAAGTGTCAAAAATTACAGGTAGTGGCATAAGGAGCAGCTAGATTTCACAGCCAGAATGCATATTTATATGAGAAACAGACAAAATTCATAGTTACCTGAAGAGGAGAGCCAGGCAGCTTTTGAGGAGCAGGACCTTGCCAGGCCAGCAAGAGCTAGCTACCAGTAATATCACATCAGACTGAACTTCCATAGTCAACAGGGTCAGAAATACAAATTTGGACACTGATTTGGCAAAAACAGTGAGGAAAAAGTAATTAAGATTAGGTTCTCTACTTGCAAGACAATTGCTGTAGAGAAACTGAAATACAAGGAACTGAAACTGAGGATCAGAAAAGTGGAAAAGGAGCATCAAGGTGCAGATCTTCCTAGACAGCAGCGATCACGTAATTTATACCGAGTGACGTTCCACTTCATCACTGCAGCCCAAATCAGGGCAAACCAAACCTGTTGCCTTGACTGTACCTCACACTGTCAAACCTGCTTCTGTGGTCTGCTGGAGGGAGTTTTCCCTCTCTATGAGGGTGGATCAAGCATTGTGGTATCACTGTGCCAGTCCTCATGCCATGCCTGATGATGTATTACTCACCTTTTCCTAAAGCTTCTAAAGATACTCTCCTAGCTTCACAACCTTCTGGTTTTAAGAAATTCCTGAGCAAGCAGTATCGTTTAATAGTACTCATGGATTTCTCTTCTGTGAGTTTATTCAATAATGTCTCAAGTCACATAAAACATTAACAGTTGCAACACCCCATGGCTAAAAGAATACCAGGTGCTGAATCACCAGATCTATGAAAGACCAGATCTATGAAAGCATGCTTAACTTCTAAGCAAGCAAGGTGAAACCAACCTAGTGAGTGCAATGCACTCCATTTAGTGGACAGCCTGAGAGAACAGTTTGTCCTTCTAACCTGTGTAAGTGCCATGACTAGCTCAGAAAGGCATTAGTGGATCACATAGCTCTGATGTTGACAATCATCAGTGGAAACTGACAACTGGTCTCCTGAGAATGCCATTCCTGTAGCTGTGAAACAAATTCTCCTTATCTGCTTTATATTCCACCTCTGCTAAACTCATCCTCCACATGAAAATGGATATAAATACAACCATTTAAAAATGATTTCCCCTAAAAATAGTTAGGGAAATATTTAACTACAGATTGGTGAAATGGCCCAGCTGTACAGTCCGGGTTGTAAAATTAATTCCCTATGTGGCTGAAGCAATCTTGTAAATGAAATGACAAGCATGATATTTAGAAAACAAAAATTCTAGTGTTCTGAACAATAGGAACTAGCTCCGGTTTTAGAAATTGCCATACGCTAGACATCTGGCTAAGGCCTGGAATCTTGTATAGCCTGGGTACTTGGAATAAACATGAAGAAAAGAGATTGACTGCCTTTGTTTTTATAAAAGTGTTAAACATGGGATGAGCATATCTTCACTAAGCCAAAGACGTCTTGAAATTCCTCTGCTGGTTTTCCCACCAAGTCTCCCACATCTCCTCTTCCAACAAGTAATGACATTGCCAAGACATCTTGTCATGGTTTAATAATTTTTGGTTATCAGTATTCCACATCACAACATCATACAGTGTACTGGGAGTTAAAGAGCAAATGCTTTAGTTCCGGGTACCTGTCTGGAAGAGAAGAAGAACTACGTTCCCCAAGAGCCTTTTTGAGTACTGTTATCATTCCTGCTCAAGGGAACAGATATAAGGGCGCAGGCCAGAGGTCATCTGACTCAGCCCTCTTCTCATCTTGCTGTGTTCCCTGTCAGATCAGCTCGCTACTGCTGCTCCCAACTGCACGCAAGGCTTCAGTATTAGCGTAACGCCTTTGGCTCTCGGACAATCTTTCTCTCAATTATTTTTGATTTATATTGTATTATTGTGTGTTATCTTACATTCCGATACTATATTTAGTAAATTAGTTTGTTCCTCCTCAGATCATTGCCACTGTTTTTAATTATTTTGGGGTCCTCTGTTTCCCTTCCTGGAGGCACAGATTTTGCAAAATCCCTCCGCCCCACTAGTCACAGAACCAGGCCGGACCAGCCCTTAAACTGTTGACACATCTGCAGTTCTAGAAGATTTACACAGGGTACCACAGGTCAAGTTTTAGTCACACAAATAAGGATAAAAGCAGGCAAATCTACTAAAAGAATCAGAACAAGAAATCATTCAAACATTTTAATACAATGCTGTTAAGATTCATTATTTCAGTTTCCCATTAATCATGCCAATCAGTAAGATTGAGGGCAAGTGTTCTACCTCTAAAGTCATCAGGAACTTCACATTTTATTCGCTGAGTATTGTTATAATTAATTTCCATGGAAACAGTTGTGATGGTAATAATTCACGGGTATGTTGTATCAGAGCAAATCAGACAAGAGGACTCTAATTAAAGACGACTCTTTCTAAATATACACACAGCCTGCAAACCAGTAGTATCAATAAAATATTTCTGAAATTGTCTTAAAGTATTCCTAACAACCATTCAACTATTCCAATACAGTCTGATGTACAGGCACAGACATCCAATGAAATGTACTGCTGTTCAAATTTACAGATATATAGTAGAAACACATTTATGAACAGGAAATAGACCCTCTGCAGGGCATGGTTTTTTTTTTTAAATACCTCAATGTAATAAAAAAAGTGCTGACGTGTAGAGTTTACAGGATAAACTGACACACACACACACACCCCTGTCATAAAAGAAATTAATGAAAAAAGTGCACCTGCATAGAAAACAATGTATTAATACTTCATTCTGCTGTGTACAAAAAGCATCTATTTATATATCATCATGTATTCATGTATTAAAAGTTTATCTTAACACAATGAAAACCATATTGTACAGCCATTTTGATATTTACTTAACTCTCTACTGAAGTGGTAATTCTAAAGATGGGGAAATCAGTCTCATTGTAAATCACACAGATCCCCAAACCCCATAAAACAATACATTCCTTGCAAACTGCACAGCAACTGCCTGATATTTTATGCCTTCCATACAGCCATCTTAGCCCTTCTGTTGGACACTGGCACAGTTATCTGACCATTCTTTAAGCCACCCGCTTACCAATTCTTGCAACAGTCATACATATTCATCAAATTCCCTAAATATGAAAGAGCATGAACGAAAACCAAAAATCTGCTGTGGAATTCTCCTATTATAGTACCTGATTTTTCATTCAAAGTAGTCATTCTACATATAAAGGATCTACACAAGCATGAAAGATATTGTAAATCCATAAGCATATTGAGATCCTATCTTTCTTCCCTTTATAATTAGGATAAATTTAAAATAAAACAATTATTTAAACTGAACATGATAAAGTAGTATGACACTTCAGGTCCAAGAAGTAAATGCACAGTAAGAGGCGGTGTCATACAAAATGAACACTGATTAACATGATGTGCTTCTTGGATGCAACAGTACTTAGAGTTCCTTCAAATACAAGCTGTTACCTCTTTTAGAAAGGTCATCTTACCTCAGGTAAGAGGTCCTCTTATCTCTTTTGCCTTGAGCAACATAAGCAAGTTGTTTAAGTAATAAACATGCTTCAGATTTGAAGAAAAGACTACTGGGAATAAGGACATTTTTTTCCCTTCTGCTATGTGAGAAAAGACTTAAGACTTTTCTGCATGATTTACTGTCTTCACCATTCAAAATTGGTTCAAAAGTATGCACCCTATACAAATGATAGGATTTACATACAGCTACGCAAAACAAAATAAAAAAAGATCTCCCAGCTTAAATAAAATTCAAACAAATTCCCAGTGGTAGGTGCAACTGCTTTCTTGCAACACCAGCATAAACATATCCCTTTCAGATATTCTTTAAAATGATGCAGAGATAGTTAACATAAAAATGCATCCAAATTACTGAGGTGTCATCATTACTGAAAACAAATAAGCTTAGATACAAATAAACAGTTACAGAACAACCACAATCTCACATACCTCCAAAGTGCTGCAGACAAAGGAGATGCTCAGTAAGACAGAAAACTCAAAAGCACAGAAAGGAAACGTACTTGTGTGCAATATAAGCACAGAAACCCTCAAAGCAAGGCACCAATTTTCCAAAAGGAAAAGCAATTCAACAGTTTGCAACAGCCAAATAATACACAGCTCTCAAAAGGAACCGAAGTTATTTTGAAAGATACTTGGTATTGGGCATTTCATGTTTAATGGCTATGACCAACAGAAATAAAAAAACCACCAAATTTGCAATGAATTGAGTAAGTGACTTTCCAGTTCTCAGACATTCCTGATTTCTCACTGATCATGACAGTGAAGTAGAAGTGTATGAGAACTGGTAAAATGTGACAGTTAATGCTCCCATCTAATACCAAATTATTTCTAACTGGCAGTAGTTTTGTATCACTAACAAATTTAGCTCCTTTACCCTCTAATACTGGACAGTTCTGATGTTGATACACTGAATTCTCTAACGAATATTTTAAGATTTTGTTTCACTAAGCCTTTTATATGTAGTGTTGTTATGAAGCACACAGAAGGGAAGTTTATTCCCAGAATACTTTTCTGCAATCTACACAGTTTTTGTTCTGTGTATATTTTTACCTTTTCTAACATGAAGTATTACCCATAATTATTACTACAATTTAGCATAAATTCATGATTTAGAAGTTTGATCTGAATTGTCATAAACAAAGTTCCTGAAGACTATCTGATGACAAAATAAGAACACAATTTGAAGAAAAGCAATAGCATGCAGAAAGCTATTTATAACTCTTCCATCCTACAAGGATGTTTTTGGATGCTTATGCAAATGCATCTTATAAAAATAAGAAAACACGTAAGAACACTGACAACATAAGAGCTATCTTTTGCCTGCTAAGATGTATGACTTCATATGTAGAAAAACAAAACCATGGGGTCCAGAGGTACATCTCTGGAGAGCTACTCTTCTTAGTAACTCTTTAGGCCACCCCAAGTATGCATGCCACCCTACTTCAGGTTGTCTGTATTTCTGTAGATATTTTCAAAACACTCATTTTGAAAAAAAAAACCTGACAGTAAATAAACTAGATAAGAACTAAAACTGAATACGTAGCCTCCCCTCAATCTCAATTTTGCACTTCTTAAAGGGAAGGAAATCACAAATCCCTCTCAAGACCATCCACTTTAAACAATTATCAATAGCTAAACCCCCATTTTGGTTTCAAAATGGAGAAAAAAATGATGCCTAAATAGAGGTTTGGTGTTTTCAGTAGTACTCAGAAAGAAAGGTTCCGTGCCCCTCATGCTTATAGACTAAGTGTTACAAAACTCATTTCTACCAAAATGTAGAAGAAAACAAAGCAACAATTAAAATTTTCCTTACTCTGGAAATAAATAATATAATGTAATAATTTAGTGTCAGAGGACCCACTTAGTAAGGCAGGCAGTTTTAAAAAAGAATTCACAAAGACGACAATCTCACACTCACATGAGGCCATACTAGTTGAAGAAGAAAGGGAACATGCATGCTTCTCAGAGCAAACAAGTTCTACAGCTAAAATATCAGAATAAAAAAAGCATGTCTCAGAATTGGAGTTAAGGTAAAGTAAAAAGGAAGTGTCTTATTAATATGAATAAGTTCTATGAAGAGAAATATACAGGAGCAACTCTTCTTTAATTTGACATATGTTCTCAAACATCAAATACAAATAAATTATTTCAAGTATTCTGTGCAAACCTGTTGAAGACCATTTTCTAGGAGGGACCATGTGTCAAAAACAAATTCATTTGTTATTTCTTTACCACAGTTTCCGTTCTGCTTCAAAGTTGGTTTTGTTTGCTTCTGACAGAAAGCCCTTAGATCCAAACTGCTTATGTGGAATGCACGTCCTTGGAAGTCATTTGCCACAGGGAGCTTAGAGACAAACATTTTCACCAACCACAGGCAATACAAAAAATAGCTTTTTTTTCCTCCTCATTTATAATTCAGAGTTGCTATACCTTTGATGGACAGGAGTTCTGCCACTTAAGACAGTATGAAGAAGAGAGGGAGATGACTACACATGCTGCTTTAGTAAGAACAAAGTTTGGCACACCCTGAGACTCTTAACAGGTGTTCTGAGGATTCACTATCACCAGCGAATTAATTAGTGGACATATTTGATCAGATGAAGTAAGCAGTACAGAGTGTTAAGTTCTCTGGGGACACTCTTCTGTTCAGTTGGTTTGTAGTGATGGCTTTCCTCACCAAGGAACAAAGCCCTAAGCATACTCTGCAACTTCACTTCACCAGTGTCAGCGTCACTTCCAACTCCTGCCTCTCCCTGCTGCCCCTTCATCTGTACCAACAGAATGAGTTCCGCAGTAATGTTATAAGCAACCAATAAGCCAAACACAATCACTGAGACCTCAAAAAAATAAAAAAAACAAGACAAACAGTAAACAAATCCAACTTACTCTGCTTCCCCACAAACTGATGTTCTGACACAAACTGGGGGTGGCCTTGATATGTGAACATACAGTCAGAAGTCAGGACGGAGAACAGCAATTGCTACATAAGGAAGCAATTTACTATGCCATACTTTCACCTTCAGCCTTTCCAGACGCTCCTGGTTTATTTTCTGAGACAACTTTATCAAACCGCAAGCATAAAGAATGCACTTGAATGAAATAAATCACATAGGATACAACCAATCGTTTCTAACCCTTGCAATTAGAAAAAAATGAAATAAAACAATAAGAAAAAAAAAAGTAGTTCTAAAGCTCACGTTAGCCCACTGTGGGATGTGGGAAGCAAAGTTTATTATTAAAAAGTGACTCAGTGACCCAGGAGATATTCTGTATAAGACATGCCACGTACACTTGGAAAATCAGAGCAGAAATGCTAATCTCTGTACTAACATTCACTGAGTTTGGTTCACATCCCTGTTGTGTGATTTCTAGTACCATTTCCATTAAAATATTAGTCATGTCCCTGGAACAGCTTGGAGGTTGTAAAGCCTAATTTACAATCCATAATTAGAGCTTTGCCCATGTTTGCGAAGATGTAACTAACACCAGGCATTAGAAAATGATACTGGAATAGAAAGCTTTACTTGTCAAGGTCTCCGGAATGAATAAGATCCACTTCCAGTTGCTTTGAATATTATGTAAGAGAAAGCTGCATCTGTAAAAGCTGCAGTTACTTCAGGAAAAGGACAGTCTGAACAAGCCAGAGAATATAGCAAAGGCTGCTCTCGACTCTCAACAGCTCCCGCGAGAGTCTGGCATCCAACAGTCTCTCCTGTCTCTGTTCCTGCTTTTAAAAATAATCAAAAATTACACTGCATGAATCAGAAAGACCATTCTTGTCCATGTCAACCATTTCAATGAATTAAAAATCAAAAATCTGAAGCGATTACTTTAAAAAAAAAAAGAAAAAGAAAAATGAGAACAACAACACTCATTAGGAATGGCAAAGTAGACCTAAAAGAGTCTGCTGCAGAAGAAAGGTTTGGCAAGTGCCATTTTGTAAGTACATCAAAACAGCACAAGGGACAGAAGAACCAGGGAGAAAAAGGGTAGAAACACATCAAAAACAAATAGAGTTATCTGACTGAAAAAAATCGTATTTAAAAATATTTATATGAAGAAGTGTATCTGTATCTGCAGATCATCAGATTCCATCCTATCAGTAATTCTTATCAGACCTATCAGATCGAATGCAAGTTATCTGACCAGTGAATGTTCACTCAAAGAACACTTTCCACAAGTATTATTAACTAGCTAGTCAGTATAACAAGTTCATTTTACAGCTGATTTAGGAACTTCATTACAGCCAACTAACACACAGAATCACAGAAGGTTAAGTTTGGAAGGGACCTCTGAAGGTCATCTGGTCACTTAGCAAAACTAGACCACTCTCAAAGGCTGTCTTGTTAAAGTTGACATTTATGGCTCTTTCACATGTACTTGAAAGAATCTACTTGTCAAACTGAAGAATATCTTACTCACATATAAAAATATACAGGTTTTCACTGGTGGGATTTAAGCACTAAAGTATAACCAGGGAAGGTAACATCCAACATAAACTCCAAGTTAATAAGGAAAGAACTACTACCACTGCTGATGACGAAAGAGTCATATTTAAATAACCTCTCTGCTGGAAAGGACATCAAAGGACTTGCACAGTTAGTACTGTTTTTTGAATGGCACTGCAACTTTAGCATTTGTAACTTTTAATATATGTTCTGGCCATGTAAATACCATGACTTTTAGGGACACCATCCAACATCTTGCTGGGTAGATCTCCTTTTTATCTATCTGGAAAAAAAAAAAAAATCAATGCCTCAGACTATCTTGCTCACTGCTGGCAGATGGCACAACGCAAATAAAAGAGCTTCAGTTCGGTCCACTGCAATTTTGTAGTGTTCTCAGATCAAAAGTATGTTTGTTCTGTGGGTGCTTCAGGCAAGGACAGGCAATACTAGTAACAGGAACACAAGGTCTGCTTCGTAAAATATATCTGGTTGCCTACTGCTATGTAGTGGAAATACAATTCAGTAGCAAGTATCCCACTTGTTTGTGTTTTGGTGATTTTTTTTAAATGAAATGATAAAAGCCATGTCTGAGGGGATAGTTGATGCTTCTGGGATGACAAGTCTCTATTGGTCAAAAGAGACTCATTAGCAAAGCTTCTCTGGAATAGGATCCAACAGGCAATAAAATCTAACCATTCTTTCTTTAAAATAAGCATTAATAAATTGCTTGTATAGATTGTCAGGTGTTAAGTTTTTGGTTAGCCTCCAGCATGGTGAAATTACCACTTATTTTTCTACCATTCAGAATCATACAGGCTTTCTTATAGCAATACTGGGAGCTAGATGGGTTCTCTCCTTTTTCAGGCAATTACAGCTGAAATTTCTTCCATATTCAATTTTTCTCAAATATGAAGTTTTAAAATCTAATGATTACTGATACTATTCAGCTCAAGCAAGCAGAAAATTCAGATTTTTTTCTAGCTAACAGAAGCACAACGATGCCTGTGTGTGACCAGAAACACCAATTTTTTTAAAGCTATCTAAAACACGCTTTTCAGGCCCTACACAGCGATAAAAGGCTGGGCACGAGACCTTCAGAGGTGCCATTCAAGCAATTTCTGTGAATTTAAATAAAACAGAGTTCATTGTTGTACAAAACCTAAAGAGACAACACTCATTTTTCTAGGGAGGCAATATTTTCCCCTCTGTAATCGTATACTGCTGTATAAATTACTTTAAAGATGCAACCACTGCTAACAAACTCAGTCAACCTCGGTAAATAGGTTAACAAGGCTTGAGCCTGGGTGATTACAGAGATTTTTAAAAAGCCAGAAAGTATTTTTGGTACTCTCCTCTAGCTAAGAGTCATCATATGGCACTTTGCCAGATACCCAGGACTGTGATTGGTAAGTATTTTGTGTTACAGCATGAGTAAATGCCACTGAGACCTTTCTTTAACTGGTGAACTTGAAATTACTTTCAAACGTGTAAAGCCACATTATGGCAGAAAGCAACTTCATCATCAACCTTTAGAAAGGCCTTTCCATAACTTATAGCAATGGTTTTCAGAAGCATCACCAGTTTCCTAACAGGCAAGTCACAGCTGAGCACTGTGCAGACTGGTCAGCATGGTAACAACTCAGAGGGATGAGCAGAAGTCCAGAACTGCTGCATTCATGGCATACTGAATACGTCTGGCCCTGGAAAGCTGCTGAAATCCTCTCACAGTTCTACCTTCAATAACTAAAAAAAATAAAATAATAGATGTACAACAGCTATCCATTCTTCCTTACAGACATTATTAAACTCTTATGTCTTGTCACACCTAGGCTATTTCAATAATATTTTATATGAAGACATTGCAAAGTGTCTGCATGTTTATAAAGATTTTCTAAACTTCAGCCACTTAAAAACATGCCACAGATACGTTTAGCATTGTAAGAAGTTCTATAATTCACACGTGCCCATTTCTCTAAATAGTCTTTAGACATCACCTCTTAACCTAACCACAAAATACTAATTAGAATATGAGTAAAACACAGGGTTTTGTTTTTTTTTTTTTTTTTTTTTTTTTTTTACACCAAAGCCCTTCATCACCTGTAGAACACAGAGCCTAAAAAAGCCTCACAAAAAGCAGCACAACCAAGTTACAGTGTCCAAACAGTCTTTTTTGAGGTCCAAAGAGGAAAGGTGATTCTCTAACAATATATCCTCTAGACTTCGCTCTCCACAATCTCCACGGCAGCAGTGCCCCCATACTAGTAAGAAAATAAATTGTTAGATAAAACACCAACCTTTACAACAGACTACAAAGAAAAAAAAAACTCTGTTCAGTTGGTCTCTGGCACAGAACTGGAAGCTTCAAATCTCCTTGAAACACATCAGCTTCCTTTCACAAAACTTCCCATACTCCGCCAAACATACAATGGCGGAATTTCTTACAGGCTAAGAACTAGACTAACTTTGTTATCTCTCAGCTGAAAACTATACCTCAAAAAAATAAACATCATTCTCCAGAATATCATGAATTCAGGTTTGAGTCAAAAATGCTTGGGGTTTGTTGCTTTTGCAGGGTTACTTTTTGTTGTTGTTTTTGTTTTTTCTTTTTTAATTAAGCATGTATTAGGAGCACACTCAAACCTACTGCCCATTGAATAAGTGATACCTACCCCATGAATTTTTCCCCCACGTCTACAGACCAAACTGTAGTAAAAAGATAGTTATACACAGCATGAGAAGCCTATATTGCCAAAAACTCCAGGCCAAGATTGGAAGCAGAAGAATGGGCACCAGAAGTAGTGCCAAGCCTTCTATCCATCTATTGCTAAACTGGCAAGAATTTCTACTACTTGATGAAAATAGAACTGAATTCTCCTACTTCCTTGCCAAATATAGGGTAAAGTCTGTAGCAGAAGGCAAAAAGCCAGTGTTTACAGATGGCCAACATGCTGTGCAGCCCTGTTCTGGTTAAGACTTATATTTTCCTACAGAATCTCAAGAAAGAATGATACTACAGATGGAGTGAATGTGCCAAGGTCTGCCCTAGAGTTCTGAAATACACAGCTAAAACCTTGAGGGTGGTCAGACACTGAAATAGGCTTCCTAGCAAAGCCCCATGTCTTTCAGTATGAGTGAAATTAAGATAACACTCCCAATAACGTTCTTTAAACGTTGGTTGGCCCTGAAGTGGTCAGGCAGTTGGACTCAGTCTTCATAGATCCCTTCCAACTGAACTGTTACAGTTTTAGTTTATTCTAACTTATTTACAGGCATTTCAGATTAAAAGAAACTTATAATTGGTCTGAGGTTGATTGATCAATAAGTACTATGCAAACATAAACCTACAACACAGGTCTTTCACCAGGTCCAACTAAGTCAAACATCCAATTTCATGCCTAAGCTAATTTTGGCACAGATTCTTCCATCGTTACTACTGGCACAAGAAAGTGTCAGAGATGCAGTGATACTTTTTGCCTTCATCGTCTGACACTTCATCCTCATGTTGCCTGTACTGTTTTCCCCCTTTACTGAAGGCAATTTTGTATTTAAATCCAACCTTTCATCTGTGGAATACACTCTCCAAGTTCAATGTCACTAGTTATTCTGCAATCATGCATGCTTTTTCTTTGTTACTCATGATTTTTAACCCAGATTTTCATACATCTATTTATTAAAAAAACATGAACTCTTAATTTGGTTAAAGGTTACTGAATATAATTGTTACCAGTACATAAACAACCAGAACAGTATAAGACAGTAGTGTAACTGTGAGAAATTAATGTACTAGGAAAATTAGACTAAAGAGCTTACAAGGTCCTCATTTTAAAACAGCTCACTGCTGAAATATATTTTTCAGATTTCTCTATAAATCCCAATATCTTTTAAAGCATCAACAAAACACTAACACGATATCAGATAACATTACTATCTGTATTGCTGCTGAAGTTAGAAAATACAATATGTCATAATTTGAAACTCAAGACTGATTTACAGTTTAAGATGCAAAGAGGTCCTGCAACACAGACTGGCCACTCATGTGCTCTGACTACTGACAATTATGCAGACCGACATGTGCTGATACTTCTTGCTCTGCCAACTGTATTCACATATTGCCTCACCACTTACTTAAAATACAGTCCTGTGAAGGCTTACATATTTGCTTCCACTTAAAGTACCAATCTGCTTAATTGAAGTTAATGGGAAAATTCACAACACAGTGTTAAATAAGTACAAGAATTAAATCTTTACAAAGCTCTTCTACTCCTAAGTGTTGAAACATTTAAACAACATTTTTTCTAGTGTAATTACAGCAGCATTTATGCATCTTTGAAGCAAATTGGACAGCAACAGTGCTTCTTGAATCTAAATATTCCCTGCATCACAATAACAGTTGGTGGTCCCAAGTTAGATTAGGATTTGTTATCTAAAAAAACACAACACATAGATGGATAATTAAGGAAAAAGTATTGTTTATATAAATAAGACTGAAAAAAAACAGTATGTCCTTTATGTGCATTAATTCCAATTCCAGAACAGGAAGAATGAGCACATATTACAAAATTCTTATACAAAACAGCTTTAAAAACAGCTTAATTCCTTACAAGCCCTTGGTGCTCATCTTTGGCACCAAGCATGGAGCTTATTACTACACGGAAGCATAGCCAGCAATTCCAGTCATCCTAGAAATGTAACTATATCCACTACTGAAAAACAAAAATAGTCAACTGCTTTTAACCTAAACTGTAAGAAAACTCTTTCCTGACCCCCAACCAGGAGCTGAGCATAAAACCAGAACCACCAGAAAGGCAACAGAGCTTTTAGAATCATTACAAACAATGCAGCGCTCTATAAATTTCAGTTTTAGTGACAGTTAATATTGAATGTATTTTACAGATGAAAATGCTGTTCCAGACCTCAAATACAAACCAGCAGAACCCCTACATATTTGCTGATTGTTTATTTTAAGGTGACCAAGATCTGCTATATGATTGCCTTTCATAGCCCAACAAATGTTGATGCTAATCTCTATAAAATTATACAAAAATAGAAAAGGTACATGTTACCCTACCTTGGTTCTTAAAATGGAAAGCAAGTCTTCTCCCATTTACTTATTAAAAAAATTGTTTAATCACCTCTACTTAACATTATTACAGAGACTAAAAGCACAAATTTTATCTCAGTACAGGCTAACTTTGGAGACTTTGTAATGATATGTATAATTAAAACTATTAACAAAATTTCATTAATGCCTCCTACTACTCTCAGTATGAGGAAGGGTGAGCAGTACAGAACCTTCGTATTCTCTTACTTACATTAACTACGACAGCTTGCAGTACAGATCCCTGCACAATTTTGCTGGCAAACATCTCTACCGAGAAGTCTGACAATTTATTCCAACACTTTTCAAATTATTAACCAGATAATTAGAAGTAGAAGGGCCTTCCTTTCTACTGTGGGACAGCATGATTTCTTTATGAGTCTTTTGAAACACTTTGAAAGTACAGGTTTATTATGTCATAACACTCATATTGAGGGCATCTTGAGAAATTAAAAAACTTCCAGCAGACTGAACAGAATTAACCCAAGGGGAAGTTGTTTTGATTCTTTCCCAATAGTAGCTATGCTGAAAATATGACAGTCTGCTACGCTTCTGAAATGTACTCAATGCAGAATTCAGACCTCCTGATCTGTGGTTGCTCCCTCAACCTCTGCACAGAGCATTAATGTAAAGAATGCATTTAAAGTCTATCTGATGACTTGACTTTCCTCAACTACTCCTTTTATTTTTTGGTCATCTATAGGCCTCACCGATATTCTGGGATGCTTTCTGCTCCTGACACACATGAACTACAGTTATTATTAGGCATTATGCTGTTAGCAAGCTGATTCTCAATGGTCTATTATGGGTCTTCCTTAATAGCTTTGCTTTTGACTTGACTGCACCTCTGATCTATTTTTGACTATGCTATTGTGTCTTTTTATTACTACTAACTTCCTTCCTTCTGAAGTTTCAACATGGCAGCTTTTATTTCTGGCCTTCTGATACTACATTACAAACTTGGAAAGCAAGAATGTTCTCAGTGGTTAGAAACGTCCCTTACAACTGCTACCTGCCAATTCCATTTTGGGAAAAATGCAGGACCACTCCACACCTTCACAGCATGGCTTCCACAGAATGGAAATAAAGGTTTGCCGGTTCAAAGAACAGTGCAGTGCACTGCAAGAGACTTCAGATCTAGATAAAGCTGAGGCCAATAAGCTGCACCACATGAAGCAGCTAGTAGCCAGCTAACTGAAACACTCTGATTTGTCAATGTTCTAGTTCTGCTTGTAATACAAGAACTTTACACAGATCCACAGCATCACAAACCTTTCGGTTGCTCTTCCTGACTTCCCTTTTGGCTAGTTGCTTAAGTCTCATATATTCTCACTCTGATTTCTTTCCCCATAATTGGGAAAAATGGTTTGCCACAGTAACAAAAAGAGTAAATTAAGCAAGTCTGACAAATCCTGAGTCACTATTTTGTCTTTACCTTACAACACACTGGGGAGGAAAAGTGCCAGTTCCATATATAGGTAACATCAAAAAGAGCTCATGAATAACTAACTGCAAGGAGAGACAAGAACTAGAAAAAAAAAGTATATATCCAGGTTTGCTCAACAGGTTTCCTTAAAATAATAACAGTGTTCAATCCAAGAGTGGTTTATGACCTCACCATAGACCAAACCCAGCATTTAGTTTTGGAGAAAACAATTCACTGCTCACTGTCAGCCATAGGTACTTTCAGTACCAAATGAAATTTTTAACGCAGACATTTTTCCTGAAGTTAAATCTCAGTATATTTACAGGTGCCTAAAATTTTCAATACTATTATGCCTCTATCAAATTTGATCGAAAAAATTCAAGAAGCTGAAAAATAACCAATGGATGACAATAACTGCAGTAAGACTTTTAGCCAGAAGATCCACTACGTGAAAAGTGGAAGGAGTGCTGCTGAACAGCTACATTAAAGTATTTCACTTTTCAGCATATACTAGCAAAAACAGCTCCGTTTTCTTTGCTACCACATGCTTGCAGCCTCTCACTTAACTGAAACACCACCTTTGCAGCATTTTATAATTGTCATATAGAATTATAAAACCAACATCCAAATCTTAACATAAAACTCTAACCATAAATAGCTGTGCAATTTTATGAGAATAAAAACTTTCAAAGCAGCACCACACAAACAGAAGCAATCTGCTTGTAGAACTTTGATATCATATGCATGACAAACAATTTCTGAATAGCTTTCAGGTTAACAGCCTACACAAAAGAATGTAAATTCTACTTCAGGTATATTTACAAAAAAAACTTTTGATTTTTTTTTTTGTTTTTGTTTAGAAGTGACCAAGAAACACCAAACTAAGGGCAAAATAGAAACACTGGATTTTATGGCTTTCTGAAAAAAATCCTTAAAATGTCTTTGTTTCATTAAGAAATTCAACTGACAAGAAAAGGAGAAAAAACAGCAAGCAGCCCTAATGCCTACTACAACGTGATACTACATTGCACAGATTCCCATCTGAGCCACTATTGTAGTCATTTGTATTCAGTAGGAACAAGTGAAAAAAAGGAAAAATAAATGCTCCACTCCCAGCCACAGGACTTGAATTTTAGGTTTTTTAGTTTTAGGGAGAGGAATAGAAAATGTGGCACACGTACATCACACCACACTAGGACTGCCCAGTGAGAAGATTGCTTTATTACACACTTTACAAATTTATCCTGTTTGTGAAAATTGAACTAACATGTTGAAATGCACAGTCTAATTATTTTCAAGTGAAGGCTGAGACTTGTGAGAAGTCAGTGTTCTCGTTCACATCAAGAAATGCAAATACAGCAGCACTGACTAATCACCATTTGATATTACTACTGGCAAAAGATGCTAGAAGATACTCATATCATAAAGTCAGTCAATTAGTCTGTATATAGTAAAACATGAACAAAAATTTGGGAGTTGTACAACAGAAACATAAGAAACCCTGATCTCTCACATAGGGTCATTAAGAAACTATCAGTAATATTCATAAATTTAATTGACTCAATGTAAAACTTCTTAATCTCACAAAGTTTTGCACTATAAGAGCTTCTTCTTAAGTTTGTAAAGCATATACACAAGACTTTGTCACACTGTGAACTAGGTGCCAGAAGAACATAAAGCAGAAAAGTCATACAGAATTGGAAATACCAACACCTCTTTCCATTGTGAACCTTTTTTTCCTTAGTGGCTCAAACATACACTAAGGACTTCTTTTTTAAAATAAGTTTAAAGATAATCTGAAATTCAGGAAACGGGCATTATGTCAAGTAGGAAGAAAAAGGGCATGAAAAATGACTCCAAAAAAGCATTAATAAAGCATGAAGAACTGGGAGCTGCCACAGACAAAAGCTGATTTTTGTCCCCCCTCTGTCACTGAAGGAGGTTACCCAGAGCTACACACACACACACACACACACACAAAACTTGGACTGGGACACCCTGTATCTGCATGAGGGCTCTGCATGCCAGCCAGGCAACCATGGCACATTTATTTGCTTTTTAATCAATTTTCTCTCTTCAAAGAGAACAGATCCTTCACCTCCTGCTTTATAATACAGACCTCAACAGCTTTTGCAAAACAAAAACTTCATAAGTAGCAAGACTACAGAAAACGCTGACAAATTACTTGATCAAGAGTTAATTCCCAGTACTCTATGCCCCGAGAAGTAGAAGCAAAGTATTTCACACTCAGAAAAAAAAAAAAAACAATCTTATAGTTATAATGTTATACTAACTTGTACAGACCGGTTGTTGATTTTTGATGTCAAAAACATAGCAACTAAAACACAACAGATTTAGCATTTCAAAAAAGTTGGAACATTTTTATAAACAAATTGAAAATATCTTTAATTGAAAATGAAACCAATCTAGAATATTGTAGTAGATCTCTAATGACAACAGCATACATTTTAACTGAATGAAATTGGAAAGCATTGAAGTAACAGGAAATAAACATCCAGGATTTTCAAGCTTCCCACCTCCTAAACCAATGGTTAACTTCGAAACAGAGCAGAGAATCTTCTATGTGCAGCATTTACAAAAATGCAACAGCAACATAACCACTAGGAAACAAATTCAGAAACACAAAAGAAAATAAGAAACTTGGAAAAAGCAGACTAAGCAGAGCATAGCTTGACTGAGTTGCATATTATCTCATTTCAGGCAATCAACTCCACAGGCAGAGGTTAACAAGTCCAGTTTTTGAGGATCCACCATTTCAGGTAGGTTACATTTCACACCACTATCTAGTACAATGCTCAGATTTGTCCAGAACTGAGCTTCAGGAACATATTCACACTCATACAAAGTCAGAAATAAGCCACTATTAACCTGTAGAACGTAGATGGAAAGGCCAATCGACCACCATCCCACCCATTGAAACAGCAATTCCAAACTTTTTGAAAGGAACCTTACTTTTTTTGCTTCATTCACACACAATCAGTACTTTCACTTTCAGATCATTAGTTCATTATTCACACTCCTGCAAAGAGGAGTAGGGTTTGAAGCTGAAGCTGCTGCTGGAGACTCATCCACCTCAGCTGTGAGGTCTGTCCAGCTGTCCTAATAGTGGCTTCTTGCAGATCTCCTGTTACACCAGCTCAGACTTTCACTTGTGTCATTAAGCATCAGTGCAGCCACTGCACTCCATTACAGTGAGTGAGAAAAGAAAATGGAAGCATACCTAGCAACAAAGTAGGAGGACATAGCAGGAAAAGACGGACTTTCCTATGAAAGTAGTTTTGTTTACCTTAAAAAAGTAAAATAAAATAAATAGTATCAAGCATAAACATAAGACAGAGAAAAGTTCCCCAAACCACACTGGTACTGAAGATATTTTCTACTTCATAGTAAGCTAATTTGATGTGTTCTTGCGATAAAGAAATTTCCTTGGCCAAGGCTCTATTTCGTTAGGGTTACAGTGCTTTTGGGGCCAAAGTAATCAGACTACAATGCAATACAGCTCAGTCTGGCAGATTCTTGGCAGTCAGCACCCACCTTCAAGAGACTTCTTTTACATCCCCCCAGAAAGCTTTAACAGATTAACTGCCTAACAGAACAGACAGCTGTACCAAGCTTATAAAGGAAAGCAAGTTCATAGAATATTTCTTCAAAAACATTTATTAAATAAACTTTCAATTGTGTTCAGTTCACATGAAATTCTAACAGTCATGAATGATATCTCTTTATGCCTTTTTCCCCCCCGTGAATTCAGTATTTTCTGCGTACATTGCACCTTTCTACAGAAGGCACACACATATAAACACACACACCAAGAAACACAAACACACCTCAGAATGACACTGCAGGCTAACTGCTTACAAAGAACAACAAAAGCCACTCCATTTGGATACCCATGACAAACCACACCTTTTACGTAGCTCTGAATGCCCCAAATTCAGTCAGTCATCTATCTCCACCAGAATTATTCTTAATTTGCCAAGTCTGCTGCCAGGAAGGACCTTGCAAACAAATCTGGCTTCTCTGTTAAATGTACAATTCCACCATCTTCAGAACTATGACTGTATTGTTTTTACAATTCTTATGTACAGAACTGAATGCTATGCAAAACTTGAATATCAGCTTCCAGGTAAACAAAGACCTCAGTTTTAAATGCAGCAGATCCCCATGAATTGAATCTCAAAAAGTAACATTGATAGATTTATTAAATCTTCATAGATCAGATTTCATTAGGAAGCTTCTTTGTTCCCCAAAATCAGCTACTATCATATGTTAAATGCTGGCAGACGGATACTTTAAGGTAACAGCCTTTTTAACTCAAAGGAAAAAAAAAAGAACTATTTGACCATTCTATTCTGACTGCACTCCTTCATTTAATAGAGTCCTAAGTTTGTAACAGAGACCTAAAGATTCCTCAACTCCACTTTGTAAGAATAAGTAAACTAGGTGAAGTAAATTCCTCCCCGTGCTCCACTTCTCAAATTCTGATAATTCCCACAGGCCCTTCTAGGAAAAGAGGTATGTTAATGGCACACTGGATTAGCTGCAGCTAGAGAAGGGGAAGCCTGCAAGAAAGCAGCACAGAAAGTAGTTAAAATAATCCAGTCCACCAGAAAAAAAAAAAAAAATGGCCAATTTAAAATACTTGGCTCAGTACTAGTCTGGCTCTTCCTCTTGTATTACTCCCACATCACAGTGCATGCAGTATCCTGCTTTTTAAGTGCAATATAAAGCTATAACAAAAGGCTTTCCACACTCAAATATTTTGCAGTTTATGCAGCTGTATTTTATGTCTTGATCTAAAATACTATCAGCTAATCTGAACTAACAGATTTATAAAACCTGTACTCTCCTAATTAAGGTCAAGTCAACAAGCATTAATTGCACAGATTATCCTCAAACACTTCCACAAGCCTTACATTCTGGGAAAATACAGTTGTTGACTGTGACAGGATCTGCAGCATACTGAAGAGCTTTCACATTAAGGCTTGCCCTTTACAATCACTGAGCCTGAAATAAACTGTTTTCTTGATAAACTGAAAGCAGTGTCAAAAGAACAACCTTTAGCAAAGAGATCAGACGCTCTGCTACTCTAAAATTACAAAATGCATGCTGCAATTTGTAACAGCCACGGCAGCGATCAACCTAAAATAGTTTTTTGAAGTCCTGCCTAACAAAGTGGGCCACATTTCTTTGAGAAAGCCCTTAACGTTTGTTCTTCGTCTACTTTCTTCAATCCAATATTTTTGAGTACAAGATTAATTACAAGAAAGTGCTTCTGACATTTCTTAAAATAGATTCCAAGTGGGAGCACATGCCATCACGATGCTGTAAACTCATCAGGAAATTATGATGTAGTACGGCCTTATTCTGAAGGTGCCTGCTAGCTAAGACCTGGTCAAGGTTGTATCAACACTTCATGTTTTTCAGGACTGATTTTCTTACCAGATTTTTAAAAAATAACAATAATTGAGGAAGTCAAAGACACAGCATATATTTTTCAAGGAAAAAAAAAAAGAATAAACTCGGCAGAAATCACTTTGAGCAACTTCAGCTTCAATTTTACACAAAGCTGCAACTATAAATGAGATAAAAAATGATAACAAAGTATTTAAGTGTAATTAAAAACACAGTGAACTGCACAGAGGATTGCTTCGTCAAATAAAGCTAAAATTGAGATGAGGAAAACAGATTCTTTTTTTTGTTAATCATATGGTATTTAAATAAGAGCTTGAGGGAGAGTTCACCCCCATGGTTTTTTCCTGCTTGTTACAAACTTAAAGCCTACACGTTGTCATTGTTATGGAAAGATAAGAAACACAACTACATCAGAGAAATCATAGGAGCAAAGCACTTCTAAGCAAGACAGGCAGTTGTTTTTCTTCTCTTTGAATAATAAAAAAACATTTGTTAGTATTTAACTTAAACTGAATGGAAAACTTCACCTTTCAGGTGTACTACCAAAGCTTCCAGGCTAGGTGATACCACAGTTTTCTCTATGTTAAAATATTTTCCTTTAAACATTAGCAAAAACAAAAGCTCCTGCTCTAACAGCATGCAAATACTTCATAAACATTTGTGATATTCTCTTTTTATCTGTATGGCTTCTGAAGGTATGGTAGCATCTAAATAATGCATTTTTGTATACACTTGAAATTCAAACCCGCTAGTCCTTTACAAAGCATCCAGCAAACACCACTTGATTACCCTGGATGACGGCTGCATTTGAATTGCTTAGAAGGCTGAGGCTCCACAAGACAACAGCAAGAGGCACACCCAGGTGTGCAGCACACATTCACTGAAAGGTTGCTGGGAGATGTGTGACGGCACTGTAGGGCAGTGTGGCACAACCTGCAGCACCAGCATCCACCCGGGGCTTGGGACTAAGAACCTAGAGCTGTTCCTGTAGATTCATACTAGATTGAACAAGTACCATAGAGGCAAGGAACATAGGTTTCAACACCTGTTAGTCCCTGGGGATTCAAACACCTTAATGAACTGAATATAGACAAGCTTCTTGTGTCAAAGCTAGGTAACTACATAACTGGGAATTAAAACTTCAGGGCATCTTCCACTTCTACTGATGCATTTACTGGAACAACCCTGATATTCCCAAGTGAGTATTTGCAGAACTGGATCAATGAAATATTCTCTGCTCTCGACAGCATCCCAAAAAGTAAACTCATCTCAAGATGTCTAAAACAAAGACTCAACAACTCCCCCTACCCCCAGTGTCACCACATTAGAAAGTTAGCTCCTCAATTTCAGAAGGCATTTTCTTTCAGCAACTTGTGGATCATGTACTATCTTCCCCTCCATCCAAAGTATATCCAGAAGTCTTCACTCCAGCCTTAGAACACACATGAAATTCAGTGATTAACCTATATAACTAACCTGTTATGGTGAATTAATTGTGAATTGCTTGTTCATTCTTTTCAAAATCGTTACATACTTTTGAATGCTATGTTAAGATAAGCCTACTAACAGTGCTTTGCATCTTCAGCTTCTCATCTCAAACTCTTATTCCCTGGAATAAGGATGAATGCAGCCAAAAGAAAACTTAAGTTTTAAGAGGAAAACAAAAATCTCTCAAGTTTTACAGAATGGTTTGGGCGGCAGGGACTTTTGTGAGTAATCTGGTTCAACACCCTGCTCAAGCAGTGCAATACTATAAAGGAATAATAATAGCTGGGTGGCAAAGTCTTCGGCTACAGCAAATGAGAACAAGACCAAATGCAGCAGCTACAGTTACAGAAATGAAGGAAAAGAGCTGCTTACCTTTAGAAGACCTCAAGTAGACAGGGATCTCTGGCAAGAAATACCCTCACCTCCACTGCCAACTCCTAAACAAGGTCTGGGAAGGGGTGGATCCTGGTTTCACCCCTTCTGGTCATTGCATGCACCTGAGCTGCCCTGGGTTGGCCCTGCATTCCCACCAGGTGTTCAATCAGTGTATCAGGCCATGATTCAGCATTTCCATTACAAGCAGGGACACCTACAGTAGGATATCCAGGACTGTATCCTAACAAAACATTACCTGATCTTCAGAGGGAAGTTCCTATGTTCCAGTTTGTGCCCGTTGTCTCACGCCCTGCTGCTGAGCATCAGAGAGACCCTGGCTCCACTTTTCATGGTGCTGTGCCAGACTCTCTCCAGTCTGCTCATATTTGTGTTGTACTGGAGAGCCCAAACTGGACACAGTGCTTCAGGTATGGCTTCACCAATTCTGAATAGAGAGGAAGTCTATCAGACTGTGCATGTCATTTCTAGCGGAATAGCAGTGCCTCAGTAAAAAGTTTTGAACACCTTCATTATTAAAGAAATATAAAGTTATTAATGTCAGAATATTTTTACTGCAAGTCTGTCCTTTAGTGACTGCACTATAGCTCCTATCGAGAAAGGTAGAACTATGGTAATGTTGTTTATGACAGATTATGAGGAAAATCAGAAGTTTCTTGACACTGTTAGAGGGAAGCATATGATAAAAATACACATTACGTACTCCTAATGTACAAAATTGTAGTCCTCTGAATTAGCTGATTTGAAATGACAAATTGATGAATTGATACAGTCCTCTGTTTATTACAAAATAAGCAAACTAAATGTACAGAATCTTAGCTACTCAACTAATAAATTCCAAAAACTAAGGAACCAAAGTGAATGAGATCAAGGGCAAAGCTGTGCTCATGAGACGTTTTTAACACACTAAACTTAATGCAAGAAGGCTTAGTAAGGAACAATACCTAAGCATGGAAAAAATCAGCAGAAAACCTATCTGGCATATAAGTTTCAAGACTTATTTTCTACCTAAGAACTTACAAAGTAGAGGAGAGAGAAAAGAAATCTGCAAAATGTATAAATCAAAGATGATATGCACTGGGAGAAAGAGCTTCACGCAGATTTATACTGCAAGCAATTCTACCAGTCACAATTCAATATCTGAAATTACATTCAGTATAGAATAAATCACACAACAGTGATAATCCATGCAGTACTGTGAGCTTTAAACATGTTTAAATGAAAGACTTACTGAAATAGGAACACAGTAAAAGTGTTTTCTTCAATCATATTCATTTAACAGCATTAAAAACCTAGCCTGTGTCTTAAGATGCATCGTCAGTGCACAGTAATAGACATTAGATAGCTGTGTAACAGCCCAGAGAAACATTACCAATGTATTACATTGACTTTAAATTGAACTAACACAGTTAAAATGCTCACTTTAGCTTTTTCCTATGAAGAAAACTCCATGAAATTATGGAAGCTGAATTTCCACTTCTGATGCCACTGAAGCGAAAGAAAAGAAGATAAATCTCCAAAGACTCCTAAACATCTATAAAAAGCTAACAGGTGTTAGAAGCAAAATTAACACCATTGATAAATTGTTGGAAAACAATTAATGAACGATGTAAACCAACAACAGACGTACTTTTTTCTCATCCTACATTTTGCATACCAGAATCTATGGTAAAGTCACAGAGTGGGTCATTGCTTCATTGCATATAAAGCCTGTGTTTCTAATGAAAGGGATCAAGCAGATGGATTAGCGAAAGAAGCAATAAGATTTCTTACAGATGCTTTTTGTCCGAATGCTCCATACAAAGATGAACTAGACTACTCTGTCCAGCTGACTAACAGGTAAGTAACAAACGGAGCAGAACGTAGAGCTCAGCCTTAAAAAAATAAAAAATAAAAAAAGACACTAGAAGGGAGTGGCTTGGTACATGAGAGGAGAACAATAGATACTATTTATCTCAACTTCAGCAAGGCTTTGGATACCATATCCCATAAAATCCTCACAGAGTAGCAGATGAAAGATGGAAGAGCAGACAGAGAGGTGGATCAAAACCTGGGTGAATGGCTGGGCACAAAAGTGACCAGTGATCAGTGGCCCCAAGTCTACTTGGAGGCCAGTAACAAGAGTGGTGAGCTGGGACTATTCAGCCTGGAGAAAGGTAAGCTTAGAGAGATGTTTATCAATGTGCACAAATATCCAAAGAGTTGATGTAAAGAAGATAGAGCTACACTCTTTGCAAGCGATGACCAGTGTCAGGACACAAACAGAAACACAGAAACTGAATATCAGTTATCACTTTCCTACTGTGAGCATAACTGAACACTGGCACAGGTTGCCCAGAGTAGCTGTGGAGTCTCCTTCCTTGGAAGTACTTAAAAGCTGTCTGGACACGGGCCTAAGTCATTCAGCTCTGGGTGTCCATGCTTGAGCACAGACTGGTCCAGGTGGCCCCTGGAGGTGTCTGCCAACAGCCATTCAGTGATTCTGTGACTGGGCTGAGTATCAGCAGTGCCATTTGCATACACAGCAGAGGCCTGGAAAGGAACAGAATATGCACACTAAGAAGTAGTAGAAAGTATCTGACAAGAAGTCAGCACAGTAATGAGAGTTATTAAAAGGCTGGAAATTTCAGTTCTGTTATCTAAGAAATAAAAGAGGACAAAAAAAGAGTTTTAAAGAGTTTCTTGCTGTCAACTGCAGGCTGATGCTAAGTCTTTGCTACAGTCATGAAAGAGACTAACAGAAGATGTCATTAAAATGACAGGTTAGGCAAGGCTACATAGGTATACATATTCCCAGGTAGCTGAAAAGACACACAAAAGAGCACAAAGAATTTTCAGACAACTTAAGTGAGATGCTATCAAGACATTTTTGTAGAGCTGTGCAAAATCCAGTGTGAAGACAACGTACTACAAGCACAGATATAAGCAGCTCTGTACCTTCAGACTTTACATTTTATGCCATAGCTCACTGTACAGATAATTTTGTTTCTTCAGTCTCAACCTGGATTAGGAAGCTGCATCCAATATCAGAAGAAATACAAGTCAGTGTTATGTCATTGTTACAACTACGCAAAGAACAAAGACATAACCCATACCTACTACTTAACAGTATATAATCCAACAATTAACTAAAACTTCCTAGATACTTAAAGCCACTTAAAGAGTCTTATTAAGACCACTGCTTAAATCCAAAATAAAGAAGCCATAATAAAAAAAAAAAGTCAAAGCCTTTAAATTATGTCAACAGCACTACTATACTGGGTCTGGCTGGGACGGAGTTAACTTTGCTCATACAGCTAGTACGGCACCCTGTTTTGGATCTATGACTAAATCAGCACTGGTAATGCACCTGTGTTTTAGCTATTGCTGAGTGCTTGCACAACAACAAGGCTTTTTTCCTGTTCCCCAAATGTCACTCCAGCAATACTGGGGGTAGGCAAGAAGTTGGCTGAGGGGGCACTGGCAGGACAGATGACCTAAGTGATATCCCATACTATATGATGTGGTGCTCAGCAACTAAAGCTCATGGAAAGCAGAAGGAAGGGAAGGACACTTGTGGTTATGGTGTTTGTCTCACTATGCATGACAAAGCCCCCGAGCTTTCCAGGAAGAAGCTGAAGATAGCCTAGCAATGGAAAGTGGTGAATGATTTCTTTGTTTAACTTCACTTATGTGCACAGTTTTGCTCCATTTATTAAAGCGCCTTTTATCAGAACCTGGTAAGTTCTCTCACTTCTGTCCTTCTGATTCTCTGCCCCATCCCACCTGGAAAAAAAATGAGTGAGTGAGAAGGTATGGGCTTAGCTGACAGAAAGCGTCAACCCATGACTATCACTTTCAGTGATTTGTTTCAGTTACAGTGTAACTGTTACATCCTTTGAAATGCATTAAGGCATTACATACACCGGATACATCCTCCTGGACAACAGACACCTTGTAAATTCTCTGGCTGCAAAATAAAAGAAACATAGGAAAAATGAAAATAAAGTCTCAAAAAAAAAAAAAAATCAACATTAACACCATGGTCAAAATGATAACAGCTATATTTGGAAAACACGTTATTCTCAGAGCTCTACTAAGAAAGGAAAGATGGGAGAAAAATATTTCATCCAAGCTAAGTCATTCAGCAATGCAAAGTGTAATCTGCCAGGGGCTGGGGTGGTAGGGAGGGAAGATTGTGCAGAGAGCATCATTAGTGATACTGACCCAATAATGAAATGTTAAGACCCCAAGAGATATCGAGTAAAAGCAGTTCGCAACAAAAATCTCCAAAGAAATAAGCATTTGACATTTAGTGGAAAGCCTGCAAAAAAATCTCATCTGGTTGCATCCAAGAGGTTGGCTTTTTTTTTTACCTAGCACAAAAATCTATGTGAGGTATATGGTGTATTTGAAAAACCAAACTCTGTATCAAGTTCCATACAGATAATGGTTAAAATAATGAAGAAATGTTTAAAAAAAAAAAAAAACTTAAAAAGATTTCATCATTCATTGTCACATGGTAGGCAACAAAAGATATTACTGTTAGGCTGAGAGGAAGTACACCTTTGACAATTCACAAAGAATAAAACTTACACAAGAACAGAAATAAAAGTATTTAAAAGTATTTAAATATAAAAATAGCAGATAAGGGCTGAAAAGACATTTCCAGTATTTAACCAGCACCGTTTAAACTGAATGTAGACAAAATGTGAGACAGGGAAGAAGAGGACAGCAAAGGAATCTACTGGCCTTACTTCTTCATCTTCTATGAAGGAAGAGCTATATTTATTACTTAAAGTTTTTTTCTCTTGTCAGTATTAAGGAGGTAGTGTGCTCGAGTATTTTGCTTAAAGCTGAGGAGTGGCCGGGAGGGTGAGGTTGTGCTGAAAATACTTTTATAAGCCATAATCAAATAATGAAACCTCACCAAATAAATAATAGATAAATAAATAAACCCCACACAAATAATTCTGTAATGCAAGTTAAAAAAGAAATTAAAATAACAGAATCTATAGACCTGGAGTTCTGTGTCCAGCCCTGGTGACCCCTGCACGAGAAAGACTGTGCTATTGTAGTGGGTCCAGAGGATGGCCATGAAGATGATCAGAGAACTGGAGCACCTTTCTTATAAGGAAAGGCTGAGGAAGCTGGGCTTGTTTAGCTTGGAAAGAAGATGGCTCTGGGGACACTTCATTGTGACCTTTCAGTACTTTAAGGGAGCTCATAAACAGAAGGGAGACCGACATTTTACATAATCTGATAGTGATAGGATAAGGGAGAAAGGTTTAAAACAAAGAAGGAAGATTTAGATTAGATATTAGGAAGAAATTCTTTACTCAGAGTGGTGAGGCACTGGCACAGGCTGCCCAGAGAAGCTGTGGGCACCCCATCCATGCACATGTCCAAGCACTGGTTGGACAGGACCCTGGACAGCCTGATCTGGTGGGTGGCAACCCTGTCCACGGCAGGGGGTTGGAATTGGATGGTCTAAAGGTCCCTTTCGACTCAAGCCATTCTACAATTCTATGACTTGTTCTCCTGCAAGAACACATTAATACAGTAGGAACTGATCCACAGATCAATGAAGTATCACCTGAAGTAGCATAATCACTTGAAAAACAGGATGCTAATCATTAAGGAAAAGAAGCATGCCAAAAACAAACAGTAAATGCTTCTACGAGCATGACTATATAAATGGAAGGCAACTTAATTTTTGGGCCACTGAACATAGCCTCAGACCACTGATTCTGAAATCGCAATCAGTAGACAATGAGTGGTGCACAAGGCTTTGAGATGTGACCTTAACCATTCAGTCTTCTTAAAAGTCAAACTCCCGATCTTCCCAACTTCAGCTTGACAAAAGCACACCACAGCATTAAAGTAAGTTTAGAAGGTGCAGCAACAGTTCATTCCCTAAGCACGTCGGGTGCTAATGCCTCGGTCGAAGATCAATTTTTCTCATGCATTATTACCAAAAGAAATAATCCCACCTTATTCCTACTGCCAGGAACTTGTTCCCATCACCACCGTGTGCACAAGTATCCATCCACAGTACGCTAAGAGAAACTGACTAAAAACTAGCTTGGAAAATTATTTGCATGTGGATCGCTTGACAGCTCTGTGCACCATATGTAAGAACAATTTTGCTGGTATAAGAGAGAGATCACATACAGAATAACTTCTCTAGGTGGGATTAATTTCACGACTACAAAAGCAGAGTATGAGACAAATCTCTTACGAAGAACTCCTAAAGGATTCAATACTTGTCAACTTTTCATGAGGCCCGGTGAAGGACTTTTAAAGAGTCTCTTTAAAATCGGGATGACATGCTTTGGTATAATCAGTTTATTTCTCTATTTTTTTTTTAATCAAAAGAATTTTCTAGTTTTGCCTTCCTTAATGCGTTGTGTTAAACTTTTGCAGTGAATGAATACTTCAAGACACTTCATGAAGCACAATCATTAAGCATACAAATCTTTTTCCTGTTCAGCTAATCTGCACACTGATAACAGCCTTTACACCTCACCTACAAAACCCCAGCCTCTGCATTCTTTGCTAGAAGCTACACTTCGTAAGATAACACCTTGTGTTTGTATAGCGTTGCCAACAACAGCCTCCTTCATACTTTCTTTTTCTCCCATTTCCCATAAAATTCCATTTTATAATTCACCTTTAAATTGCTCTTCTAGAAGGAGTTGTTTTCAGTGTTAGAACTGCTTTTTCGTTGACAACAGAATTTCGGCATTTTCTGCTATTTTAAATCACAGTTCCTCTTGATCTCCACTATGAACACATTTTAATGCTGAAGATGCTCCTTATGTTGCAACTTGTAAAATACAGTTTAGCTTGCTAGCTTTATCTCCAAGCACTACAGTTGGAAGCCAAAAACACAGTCTATACATAATTAGTAGCCATGGAAACCATGGACACATACACAATATTGGGCATGCACAGACCAGCAGGCATCTCATTTTAAGAGAAATAAGGCCAGAATTAAACGCACAGAGTCTTCTGATGATAATTGTGTCACTTCACCCCAAACCCTCCCCTTCTGAAGGTAACATCAAGAATCCCCAAGCCTGACTTATCCAACTAGCAGTGACTGTTCATTCCAATTACCTCCATCACATGAGTTCATTCAAGAGAAAGGCAATGACTCTGTTTGGGTCAGCAAGAAGGTAGGTAGGACAAATGTGAAGTTAGAAAGTTATCCTGCATACGGATGTTTCCAATAGTTGATGTAAATACAGGCATCCAAGACAAGCGAAGTAGCGTATCTACAGCTATCCTGCACACATCATATTAACATCCTCAAAATTAGCATACTAGCTGATCTGTCTGATAAATATATCCTTAGAAAAACTATTTTGAGAGTAAATAAGATGACAGATTGAATAGTGTCGAAGAAGTCTGTTGAGCAGAAGGCAAATGAAAACTGGTAGAAATGGGTAATTTGACATATATTTCATATTATATTATTTTTAATATGGGTATGCTTATATAAATAATGTTAATATCGTTTCAAATGAGTTCTCTTCATCAGGCATACTGTAGCCAATATAATAATTAGCAAAAAAAAAAAAACCCATATGTTTTAAGTTTTGACTATTAAAATTTAACATGTTAACAAAAAACCCAGTCTTTCAATTTCTCTTCAGGTACATACTATAGTATTTGCCTTTTCCCAGGTTTAGCACTGAAGAAGCCTAATGTTCAGATTTCCTAGTTACCCAAACTGAGGTTACTAAATGCTTAGCTCTTTATTTTCATATTCATCTTGCTACTACACAGACAAAACAGAAGTTTATGTACAAAGTGGGAAAATAACTTCATTTATCCTCTACTGAAAATAATTTCCTGTAATGGACAAATCCTTCCCCGCATGCTTTTCAATGAAAGCAGCCTCTGTTTGTCAGCCAGGGCAAGCTGACAAATATCACTGAGGGGGTACCTGGCCTGACAAAGCATCACTTGCGTGAAAGGAGAAAACACTTAGAAAAATGAGTGTCTAATCCCTCCTCTGCAAAAAGACCAGCTTTTCACAGGCTTAGCCAGTTTGCCTGGCTCTGCACAAAGTGAGAAACAGCAGGACAGAACCAGTGTGCAACAGTGACAAGGCCATGTAACTGCAAAGCAGGGCAGCAAAAAGCAGCAGCACACTTTTTCACAACAGCCAGCAGTCAGATTACAGCACGTATCTCTACAGAAGTAAATACATGGGTGGGGGAGTACTCAAGAAAGAACACAGTCTGAAACGCTTGGCAGTAGAGGCAAACCTGGGCAGAGCTCTGTCAGGGTCAAAGGAGGTGAGCAGCTACCGACGCCTGCCAGCTCCAGCAGGAGAAAAGTCTCTCTGAATAGCACAGCTTGAGATGTAGGGAATGCAGGAAGATAAAATCCCTGACAAAGTGTTGCACATATTTTTCTGACAGATAAATCAGCTAGGCACAGGCAGGGCCTGTTCAAACTAAGTATTAGTGTAAACATGCTTCTTCTGTCATTGCTTCATTTATAGCTTTTATAAAAAACTGCAATCATGTTGTTCATTTTGGACTTTTGAAATACTTAATACTGACAGTCCTCAATCACCGCATGTTGGTTCACACTGTAGAGAAGAATGAAAGCACAGATCTCAGAACTCCTTCTGGACAAAGCAAAACGAGATGTACTCCAAGAGTGCACCTGGTGCACTGCAACTACTGCTTATTTGAGCTCATGTGAAGCAAACCACCACAAACCATCATGCAGACGTGCAGTCCCAGCACTAAGTGTGCTGCTCTACAAATCACTTTTCATAGGCTGCTCTAGTTTCAAACATAGACTTTGCTAAAACAGACTGAAACAAACCACAAAAGTTACCTGATTGAGTTACAGCAAAATGTCTTACGTACAAAGAGCATCAAACGAAAGAACTAAGAAAACTCTGTATTTGTGATTGTGGAATTGAAAGAGCATCTAATTATCCAAACAAAGAATTTCTGTATTTGCTGGGGTTTCTTTCTTTTTGGTGTTTTTTGTTGTTTTTGTTTTTTAACTGAAATAGCTTCTAGTTGTAACATTGACATTCAGGGATTTAAGTTTAAATTTACGCCTCAGATGAATTATGTTATACATTTTGCTATTGCACCAAATGGCTCTAGGCTGATGTTTTCACATTATCCTCAACATAGGATGTATTCAAGAGTTTCTTCTAATTGTTAGATACTTTCTAGATGCTAGTGAGATGTTAACCATTTATTTTAAAGTGTTTTGTTTTTGTTAGCATGTTGTTCTAATGTGCAGATGAATTTACTTTCTAGAGCCTAAAATATAGGTAGAATGTTTTTAGCAGCTGTTTTTCCAGTGCAGAACAAAGGAGACTAGGGATAATCTGACTATTAGGACTTGCTAAAATTATCGAGGAGTATTTCTGGTAAGAAATACTGAAAATGATTATTATTTCATTTCCAAAATCTTCCTTGTGATTTGATGGGCCGTCACAAGATCTTACACATAACGATAACCAAATATAAGACAGGCTCTCAAGGACTTAAGGGATTTTCCTAATATTAACGACAATCCATGTGTCCCAGTTTAATGTTATACAGAAATTTGCCTCAGATGCCTTTTCCAGAAAGATGTGCTGTTCATCAAAGCGCTCAGAGGAAGTCTACTGGAACCCTTTTCTGACAAAACAATGGTGAAATGACAACAAGTATTTTCACTAATTCCCTTACATCAACTACTAAGCCAAAGAGAAAAGTCAAGTACTGAAACCATTGTGCATAAACTAGAGCTATCTCTTTTGGAATAAAGAAATAGGAAGAGGCAGGTGAGCATCCTTGAAGCTTAATGATCAAGAGATTCTTCAGTGGTTGTTTTTTTTTTAGGCAGTTACTTATAACATGAACTTTAGTTTCCATTTTGATTTTTAATGCTCAAAAAAAGAAGAATAAAAAGCCTGTGTCTTACTCTGATTACAAAGTCCTACACACTGGAGATGTCAGTAATCATTTTAACTCTTACCACACTGGAATTTTAGTGGCATGTTTAAATCACAAGATTTTACAGCCTACCTCCCTACTGTGGAACAGAGTGTGATCCTAGAAACAGACGTATTACAGAATCTGATGCTATTCTGGCATTAAATAATTGAATATTATACATCTTACTAACATGACTGTTTCCAACTTCTTGGAGTTCCGAGCCTTGTCTTCCTCCAAGCAATTACACCACATAGCACTATCAAGTAGTCACATTTACTTGACAAAGCTTTAAGATCTCTCTCATAAATCTCAACAGCCTCCTAAATCTTTCAGTTTATTCTCCTTTTCTTTATTCTGCTAAACAAATGCCAGAACAAATGTTTGCACATCCAGAATGGTTTGGAATCCCTCACAGTGGAAGGAAAGAAAATCGCCATACCCCAGACTTCTCAGTCTGCTCAATCAAATGGATCATCAAAAGCCTACCATCAAGTATATTTTACAGTTAACTGGAACTATTTTCACTTAGATTTAGCAAGAGCTAGTAACTAGGGAGTTATACCTCACTCATCTATTACATCCATCTACCAAGGCAAAAGAACATCATCTCAATGACTGCATCAGACTGAATTCTTTAAGGACATCATGATGATGGTAGGAATAAAAATCTGGAGGTTACAGAAATATTCTAACCCAAATTTACATACCATTTGCTCCAATACAATATTTTCTTAAAGTATGAAATCAGAGCTTAATAGCAATACAGAAGTTTTTCCCAGAGGGGGTTGCAGACCAGCATCTGTAGCCACAATTTTCCAGCATCTCTGTAGTTTTCTGAGTATTACCTACAGAAGCACTTTGTCCCTGACTACCTTTTAAAGATGTTTTAAAACATTCCTCCTCAGTATGTTTAATTTAAAGATCATTTTTCCAAGGAAGCCGACTTTGAGGATGTTTGATTTGCTGTAGGTTTATTTAAAGTGTTCCCTGGAGTATTTTGACAATTGAAAGAAGGGGGAAAAAATATATATTTTACATATATATAATATATATTATGTATATATTATATATATATATATATGTAAAAGCTTCATAGAATATATATATATGTTCATTTATATTCTAAAAAAATGTTCATTTTTTCTGCTTTTCCTGGAAGCAACAGGCATTTTTATTGCCAGTTAGATACTCCTGCCAGTTTCTCCTGATTATTCTCTGACATACAGATTCTGACAGGGAACATATAGTTACCTTTGACTATTCTCACCCACCTACCCTGCTATGTCACTACACTACAGCATATGAAAGAACCGTGGTAGTGGGAACCTCTCTAATATAAACTCCTGGAATTTTTCTTCTTCCAGCAGCATATAATGCCACCCACACTTTCGCAAGACCAGACTCATGAATAAAAGGATACATACCTGCCTGACACCAGCATCTTCTCTTCTACAGGCTGCTCTGTCACCAAAACCCCATGAAAATTGTTTCAGGAAGGGATAAGAGGTAGCCAAAAGAAGCGTACTGGTCTTCCAAATTCATAACTATTGCCACATTCAGGTGTTTCAAGGTCTCCCCAAGAACTGCTGGTTGAAGGCTTTGCTAACTTGTGGCATTTCATCTCTGGTTTTGCTGTCAACCCTTTTCTAAATGTCCTGTCCCAGGGCATGAACAGCATATTGCTGAGGGAAAAAGGGAGTGTTGTTTTTTTTAACTGCAATCTCTGCCTACAGCATCATTTGCAGTGATCCTAGGAACCTTTCCCTTCTGAGTCAGACCTGCAGGGTACTTGACAGCAATTCATTTTAAACCCTAAAGAATGCATATTGCTCTACATCCATACAGCTTCTCACAAAATGACTCTAAACAACAGCTCACCTCCTAGTAAATACCTTGCATCATTCAGGTAGGATACAGTGCATTTCCAGGTCCTCAAAAACTGAACCACACAGATACAGTCCTTAGTAACCACAAAGGTACAATAATAGTCATCAAGAAAATCCCTCCCCCTTATCAACAGTGTATGCATAGAGCTAATTCTCATTTAGCCATTATACTTCCTTGGTCAACCATAATCACAGATAGTAGAATCATAGAATCGCTAAGGTTGGAAGAGATCCACAGAATCATCCCGTCCAACCATTCACCCTTCACCAATGGTTCTCGCTAAACCATGTCCCTCAACACAACATCCAAACGCTTACATTGTAACTGCAATGATTTTACTAAAGGGTTTGTCAGTTGAGGTTGCAGGACTTAGTCTTAGCTTTATAAATGGGCATTTTTCAGAAACCAGAACACCTGAAGAGTGGGATGAGTTGCACGACTTCAAGGTTTCAACACCAATTTGTATCCCTTATGTTTCAAATTCAAATTAAACTGAAACAAAAATTAATGATTACACACATCAAAAAGCACTACCACCAGCAAAAGCTATACCACATGCCTCAATTTCTGCTTCTCAATTTTAAGTTCCAAAAGTCACATGCAAGACAGAAGAAATCCAACAAAATAAATACAAGAAAAAAGGGTGAAGTAAAAATATCCCACATAAAATTTAAATTCCCTTCAATATACAGTACAAAAAAAGAAAACTAAAGTTTTCATAACCACACAGTAAGCACTCAAAAGCCCAACATATATTACCACTCAGTGCCTGTACAGTTTCTTCACACAACTGCGTAATAAATAATATAATTTAATAAGAAAATTTAACAGTATGTTTGAGAAAAATATTTCTATAGTAGCGGTCTTAAGCACACGTGCAGTACTTGCTGTATTATTATATCCATCTACTAATATAATTTGTATGTTAAGTATATAATGAAGTGTCATATTAAACACAACATTTTTGACAATTACTGTTCTGAGTAACAGACCCACATACGGAACTAAATTAGCGCTGGGTCAGTTGTTTCAGATCTTGGCATACATCAAAAACACTTTACTGCTCAAAAATAGATTTTGTAATACACAGCTTATTCACTAAATCACGGAAGCAAGCCAGTGGAAGTTTTGCTATTTATCTTATAGTACTAGGAACAGAAAATGCATTGCATTCCTTTCAAAAGGCCATTATTATCAATCATCCGCTTCGCAATGGTAGGACAGAGTCCTGATTTGCAAGATATGGCAAAGTGTACACAGAACATTATTCACTAGGGCTTATGCTAATTTTTTTCCAATTGATTTGCAAGTTAGGCATAAAATAAGCTTAATTAAGTTAGTATCTAAGCAAAACAAGTAAAAGAAAACACATCACATATACATCTTTTACTTGCAGATTGAGATTTTCTAAGATAACTGCCTAATAAACCCTATTTTTCCCAAGCACTTTTATGCAAGTACTTGCTCCCTGTAAACTCCAACTTACTATTCTCAATTGTTTTGTGATTTAAACAAACAAAAGACCATTAAAAACTTTTTTATTACATAAAAACATCCCATGTACAGAAGTCCTTCCTTATTTTCCATGTAATCATTGCCCCTCTGTTCTCCAAAAAAAAAAAAAAAAAAAAAAACAGTTTTTTTGGGCATTCTGCTAGCTATCTAATACAAATTCTCTCATAAGCAAGACCATACCAGCATAAGAGCCTTTGAATATCACCAGTAAAGACTTGCATACTAAACCTACACGTAGGAACAGAATGCAATTTTTTTGTTGTTGTTTAACCCACTCTTCAAGACCTTCTAGATTCTGAGTAACAATTTGTTCTAATTTTTCTTTCCCATGTTCTCCAGTTGCACGGTATCCATCTCACGGATGGAAGACAAGAAATACCATCCCTGCACAAATGAAAAACTAAAAATTACAACCCTGTCAAGAAAGCTGTTCCAAGTATCCGAACAAGAAAAAATAATTCTCCCATTTATTCAAAGTACACTTTCATAATTTGAATGAAAGCAAAGTGAAAATTTTAACTTTCACATCACAGTTACACTTCACAACAAACATCTTTGCCTTTAAAGTACTATAAATTTCAAGACAGACATTTTCAGATTTAAGCACTGCTCTCTTTCTAAGGTCATCTGAGGCAACGTTAGGAAAGTTACTGGTGAAATTCTACCCTGCTATCAATGAACCTTTAAACAAATGCACCCTACTCTTATTTCAAAAAAGCAAACAAAAAGATACAACTAAATCAAAATTAAGGGGAGAGATTTAGTATCTATGTATCAGGATTCTGTATGCCACACATTCAAAAGCATACACTGACGATCATATGTTCCATTATCACCCCACTAATTATAATGGGAAACCAACTAAAGGTTATGCAAGAACAAAGGTAGCTGTCATTAGGTCCACACTTGAAAGCAACCAATAATTTTCAAGATACACACAGGAAGTTTCCCATCCTTACTGAAAAAGAGGACAAATACAATGCAAGGAAAGTAGATGCTATGAGTAAAGTCTATACAGTCATAGAATACAGGATAAGACAGGAGTCTTTCAACTATGTATTTGGATAAATAAACAGCAAATCAATAAACACTGATGACGTGACTTCTCACTCCTATTCTGCAAGAACACACAAACCTCCAAACTAATGATCATTACTTACATATGAAGGTATTAATTAAAACATCAGTGTATAACAGGGAAATAATCTCTTGCCTTACATATCTTTAACATCACAGTCTCCACTTCCTTCAGTTCGAAAGGAAACTATCACAGCAAGCAAATTAAACAGTGAGTAAAAGCCTCTTATCACTGAGATTCCATTCACTGGTTTTTTTTCCCCACACTGTATATTTTAAAAATATTTTTTTTTAAATTTAAAAAATCCAGAACTTCCTCTTTAAAAGTAGAAGTCATATTCAACACTGTGAAATTATAAGAAGAAAACTAGGCATCTGTATGGATCATAATCAACAAACATGGATGGTTTTCTTGCAGCCATACAAAAAAAAAATCAGAAAGAAATGCTTTTATGAAAACCTTCAGCCACAAATAGAAGAGTTACGATGGATAAAGTAGTTACTACAGGTAAAGTTAACATTACGACAACTTTACACTCAGAAAAGAAGGAAACCAATGCTGATCAATCTTGAAACGTTCTACTGCTATTAATGGAAGAAGTACAGCTTTTCTGTATTTCTATAGCTCATTTGTTGAGCTAAGCTTTGGGAAGAGAACTGGGTCTCCTCATAAAAGTACTGATTTGAATCTGTCTTTTGAAGATGAGTGTCTCACTCACCAAGATGTAGTTTTGACAGGAAGGCAGATTACCAGCAAAAAAAAAAAAAGAAAAGAAAAAAAGAAAAAAAAAAGCAACTTGCACATAGACAATTAATGAGATCTGACAGTAAGTCCTAACAAACTTAGTGCCAATCCTTACCGTCCCACCTAGACCTCTGGGAGAAAGTTGGACATAAGCTCTAAGGCACATCCAAAATGTGACCTGCATCACCACCGAGAAAAGATCTCACAACCTGCATGCTAATGATGCGGAGTACTGAAGTCATGACAATTTACCTCATAATGCTGAAGACTGACAAATAACTTTTTAGTTGGAAAAAATCAACAGTGTATGTTTCTAGAACAGCGTTCAACAGACACTGACACTCTAAAATATATTGCTACCCATTTTTCTCAAAGACAATTTTTATATTTTTTTAATGTTTTTCTGTTTGGTTGTTGTTGAGTTTTTGTTCTTGCTGTTTTGTTTTATTTGTCTGGGTTTGGATTTTTTGTACACTGAACTTCAGATACACTCAGTTTCTTTGTTTGGAAGGGGTTCCCAGTTAGGCAAAGCTCTGACATTCAGAGAAGCACATTTGCTACAAAGTATTCAGACATCACCTGTATCTGCTGTGCTATTTCAATAAACTACATGTCCTCATACACTTGAAGATGCTAACTTAACCTTCCACATTACATTATAAAGAGCTTAACCGAGGCCTAAATTTCTGCATTCAGCAGCCTTTGCCTGCTTTGTTGTATAGGGCCACAGCTGACGCAGAATAACAGGGTTTGGAAGGAACTTCTGGAGGGCAGGTAGTGCAACCCCATGCTAAAGAAGGCATTTGCTTGTAACCTTCTTTTGGTCAGTCCACTGCCATGTAACAATAGACACTGCTACTGGACAGAAAACAAGAAGAAAGGCAAAGACGAAGAACATGGGGTTGGAAAGAAAAAAGACAGAACAAAAGAAGAACCAGAGAGACAGGAGTCTCTCTTCCGTCAGGCTGCCAGAGACAGCACCACCACTTAGATCTCACTGCTTAGTTCTAGGCAAGGGTCCGCTCAGTGCCACGCCAAAGAAGAAGGGTCACATGTTATGCACCTTCTACCAATGTCACCATCACTGAAGAGTGTCCTAATATTGGTTCAAGTCCAGGCACTGCAAAGATTATTTTCTCTCCTGTTCCAGCCAACTTCAGCATTACAGAACTATTTACCAATCCAGGTTTAATATCATGACAGCAACAGTAACTCATTAACAAACACTCTGTGAGAGATCTGACAGACATTAAAGGCTAGCAAGGGACAACCAGAGTAAAGCCATAACAGCATTTGTATTTTACAAAGGATGTGCTGCTGTTTGAGACTGCACAGACAGCCTATACATACTGCAGCCTTTTAGCATAGTTTTTACCACATTTTTTCCTCTTTTTCACCTCTTACCTCACTTTTCTTGTTTCTTTGGGGTTTGTTTTTGCTGTTTCTTGTTTGTTTGTTTTTAAAGGAAGATACCTGGAACACTAAATGGCAAACCTTAGGCCACCACAAGACCAGCCCACTAGCTCATCCTCCATATGAAAAATCTACCAATCTGATGATTAGCTCTTGAGACCTGAGTGAAGAAATACAGATAAGTAGGAAACTAGCAGTATACTCACAAACACAAAACTCTGTTAAGCAACACCTACAACAGTACATTCTCTTGAACACAATGAAATCTAAGCTACAAGACAAACATCCACTTTGTATTAGCAATATACTCTAGAGACACGTCTCAATCTTGACATCAAGTAAGGCTAGCAACACACCCAAATATTTATTTTATATCCTCATTTAAAAAACAAATATACATTCCAAATCAATTCAAAGGAGTTCAAATTCCATCTGAATACAACCATGAGGTGCAGTAACGGTACTTGCTAATGTAAGTATTCCATGTCTGATAGGAGCAACAATGCTTATGATGATAAATCCGCATTACATATATTGATAACTAACCAAACACACGGCTATGATCCTAACCAAAAAAGCTAAGTCATGTTAATTATCTAATCACTGTACTCTTCCAAATGATTTAAAAAAATAGTGTTTGTACTAAATCTACCCATTCTTACACTTACTCTTTTGTTCATCAGACAAGGAGCAGTTATCAGTTCATTTTTATGGAAAAAAAAAAGTCAAAAATGGACTCCAAAGTTTGCTGCCTTTCTCAACTGGAAACAGCAGAAACTAGATGGTCCATGCCCCCAAGGTACAAATATTTTCTTCCACCGGTTAAAGGAAATTCCAGAGAGGAAAACAAGTCTGACCAAAGATATGACATTCGTTAACACATTTATATAAAGTTTGATTTCATGTCTATAAAAATACACTGGTTAGCAAAAAGAGTCTAGACAAATTGCTAGAAACCAAAGTGTCCCATTATAATAGGAAAATAATTTGAATTGCAATTCAAAGCAATGGCATTAGGGGGAAAAGGGCTAAAAACGTTCTATTCTTTTGTCTTCTGATTTCCCTTTAAAAACAAGACAAAACAAAAAAACAAAATCATGTCACACACTCTCCTCAACAGAATTTCACATTATGGCACCCAAGTACAAGAGTTTAACAGCATTCAAACTGGATTTGTACTACAAATGGTAGGGCACTCTGGGAACGTTGACAGGTAAAAATTATTACAAGTCACCAATCAACACAGAATAATAATCCAAGGCACACAGCACGAAGCTGTGCAAGTACGCAAAGAGCGTTTTGCCGGCAGACACCTCCTGCTCGCTTTAACTTCGATAATATCGGCTAACAGCACGCCTGCCCTCGCTTTCAGCACGAGAGCTGCGGACTCCCCCCAGCATCCCCTGCCACGCGCACCGCCGGCCGGGCCGCCTTCAGCACCGGGCTGCGGACAGCGCCCGCTGCTCGCCATCTCGCGGCCGGGCTCCAGGCGGGCCCGTTCGGCACGCGGCGGGCGCACAACTTCCAGAGCAACTCCCCGCTCCTTCTGCCGGGATTGCGGCCCCTTCCTCCGAACAGCTACAGACTGCTACGCGTGCTCGCACCGCCGCTGTCGGCCCAGGCTCTCCATCCGAGCTCCGAGCGCGACGCGCGAAAGGCTCGCTCACATCTCTCCCCTCCGTTCCCCGCGACCGCCGCTCGCACGCTCGCGCGGCCGGGGGCTGCTCCCGGCCCCGCCGCGCTGCCGCCGCCGTGCCGCTCTGCGCGGCGCGCCGCGATAACCGCAACCCCACGGAGGCCGGGGAGCCCCGCAGCCTGCGACACGCGCACCGCCTCGAAACCGCTCTTCGCAGCGCCTGGGTCGCGAGGGGACCACCCACGGAGCCGGCAGCGGCTCCCCGCCGGCCCTCCTCCCCCGCCCGCGGCCGCCCCACGCCGCCGGGAAGAGCCATGCGGAGGCGCGGGGCGAGCCGCGCTCCCAGGCCCCCCGGGGCAGGCTGCCGGGCCGGCCCCCCCCCCCGTCGCCGCCAGGCCCGGCTCCCGCCCGCCCGCCCGTTCCCTTCGCCGGCCTCAGGCCGCCCTCCCCAACGTCTTCGCCCTCCCGGCCCCGCCGGCGCCGCCGGAGGAGGAGAGCCCCTGGCCCCGCGACGGGCGCCCACCCCCGCGCTGCCTCCCCTCCAGGCGGGGTGCCCCGGGCCGACCCCGGGCTTGCAGCGCCCGCCCGCCCGCAGCTGCGGCGCCAACGCCGCCCGCTCTCGCGCACCCGGAGCCGCCCCCGCTCTCCGCTCCCCGCTCCCCGCTCCCGGCTCCGGGCCCGGCCCGAGGCCTCAGCTCCCCGCGCGGTGGCGGCGCCGCAGGAGGCGGCCGGGGGGAGAGCCCCTGGGAGCCTGACGGCGCGGCCCGACCCGCGGCAGCCCCCCGACCCCCGGCGCGGGCCCCGTCGGCGGCCGTTACCTGTGAGCACCCCGACGCGGATCTGGTGATCGTGGTTCGTTAGAATCATCCCCTCCGACGCCATGTTGCCCGGCGCAGCCACCGCACTGACAGCAGCGGGCGGGGGGGGGGGGGGAGGGGGGAGGGGCGCGAGCGCGAGAGCGGCGCGAGCGCAAAGGGGGAGGGGCGGGAACGGGCGGGGCGGGGCCAAGACGAGAAGGGGCGGGGCGAGCGCCGGCCGCTCGGAGCCGTTACGAGCACGAGAGAGGCGGCGGCTGCAGAGCGCGAGACTGGCGTGCCGCGCGCCGCACAGGCGGCGCTAATCGAGTACCGAAAGCGCCCGGTCCGGCTCCGCGCCGTTGGCCGCCTCGGCCGGAAGGAAGGCGCCGGGCCGGGCGTGTGGGTGCCGGGCTCGCGGCTGACCCTTCGGCCCTGGCCGGCAGTTCCGGGTCCCTTCGGCAGGCGGCGCCACTCGGCGCTCTGGACGCTGGGGCCCGGTGTCTGCCGTGTGCGGGGAGCCCCGGGGCGGGCTGCAAACTCGTGCACACCGAGAGCGGCTCTTCCGCCCTCTGGGCCACCCCGGAACGGCCCCCGGTTTGCTATAACGCCGGTGTAACGCGGCACAGTCACCGTTAATAGGTGCAGTGTTAATAGGTGCAGTGTTTTCTCCGCATTTGAACTCACAGCCGAATTGCTCCTGGGCCGCAGAACCCGAAATCACTTCTGTATCTCGTGACACAGGTTTCTAACAGGGTGATTCTTGAGCTCTCCGATAGTGAGAAAGGATAGCAGGGTTTGCGATCACCCTTCGCTTTGGGTGACGTGAAATACAGCAGAGCAGAAAGTTCCGCCGCAGCTTTGGAGGCCCCCGGTCACGACGAGGCGCCTCAGCGCTCTCCCATGGCCCCTCTCATCTCTCCCTTCAGTTCCTCCCCTCTGCTCCGAGAACTTCCATCACACCACCTGTGGATAAAGTCATGCCGTACCTTCAGCGTGCTCCGTTTCACCGTCTGCAAGCACACGTTCACTTTGCACAAATACAGTCTGATGTCTTCCACAGTCAACAGTAATACTATGCAGCCATTTACCCACAATCAAAGTTCAAACCCTCTGACTCCAGCTGAGCTTCATATTTTCATATGTCGTTGGTGTAGCAGACCGGGGGTTACCCTCCTTTTGGCTCTGTACTAACAAGCAATTACAGAAAGCATCTGTAATTTACATAGCCATTAACAAACGTTTTCAGAAATTTCCTCTTTAGCACGTCATTTTCCTGGGTGGATTTCTAATGCAGAAATGAAGGCCTGCAGAAATACCCCATGTCTCAGGGAAAGTCACGCTAGTAGCACTTTGACGGGATGGTGCATCAGCATATGATACCACTATTTTCGTATTGGCACAGCAATTGCAGTGTGCAGCCACAGAGACTGAGAATTCAGGCTCCTGAGATCTCTGGTTATGCAATGGTATAATACAACATATGTGGGTGGGTGTAAGCCTGAACCCAAAGCAGCATGGTTACTGAAGATACTGCATCGCTGGTGCTCGTACTTCTGTTCCCTCGTGGGTTTGGTCGCTATGTGTTGAATATTCTGCTGTAGACAAAGCAAAAAGATATTTTCTCTAATATATCTGAAATTATCTGAAGTACAAGCAGGAAGCGTGACACTCCGTAGCTTCCCGCAGAGGATTTCACACCCAACTCTATAGGCAGTAGCGCTTATTCAGGCAGCTCAGTCTCCCTGTGTAACTGATTGATGTTTTGCTCTCGTGGACAGTAAGGAGGGGCAGAATGACGATTTCACAGGCAATGTTAGTATTAGTACTTCCTGTGGGATTTGTGTGGGATTTCTTTGCATGGAAACATAGTAGAAGATTGTGGTAGTGTAATGAAATGGTGTAAGCTCACAACATTTTAAAAGACTGGGCCAAGAAGAGGCTGAAATCAACACAAGGGGGTTTTAATGTTGAGGTATGAAAGTTCCCATAAATTAGACTTAATATAAAGGCAGATCCATAGTAGCTCTAGAGAAGGTTGTAAGAGAATGATTTTCTGCCATCAAGTTTTCATCAGAATAGCAAACAAGTTTGTGTGAGGAAATCCTTTTGCTACAGGCAGACACTGTGGGAAACATGCTGGCAGTCCGTACCAGAGTTCATGTTGACTGTCTAGAGAAAAACAAGCTTTTGTCATCAAAGTCAATATACAGCTAGGAGTTGCATTTTGCCCTGGTCATGCCAGCACAAATTATAGCTCAATTTGCTAATCTCTCAGGAAATGTTTTACACTGCTTTGTCTGTCAGTTGTTAATTATCAATATCTGTCCATTAATAAAGGATTGCCCTTTCATTAAGCTATCTCTTTCAGCCATGTTAGCTTGTCTACTAGCTGACACAGAAGGCTTCTTGTCATAAATACAAGGCCATGGCATATTTTAATGAGTCGTTTGGGTGAAACAAATCTGATGTACAAGACAAACTTTAGTTATGTTTAGAATCTTGATGAAGAAAAAGCAGACCAGTGTGATAAAAGGAAGATGCCGTTTTGTTCTTTTGATCACAGTGTGAGCAAGGATGTTTTACCAACTCACTGGTAGCTATCAGAACAGGGCAGTCAAAAGTGAGAGTAGGTGTTCACTATTTCTACAATTTTGTTGTCAGACCAGCTGGTTTTATGGTCTCAGGTTTTGTTGTCTTTGGTTTGGGGTTGTTGTTGTTTTCACAGTGGCTCTGTAAATTTATTTTCTTAACTCTTATTATTTTTTATTTAGATTTTACTAGCTGGATCAGCAGTGGGACACAGCTACTTGACTGTATGGCATTGGTATAGATCCAGCTGAAGTCACGAAGTACTGGCTTAATGAATCATTAATGGAATTCAGAACAATTTATTTCTATGCCACTGGTGCAAATCCAAGTAAGGTCAAGAGACTAGCTGGCTCAGTGGTTCAGTAATAGGAAACAGGCTTCCACCTCCAACTTACTGATGCTGCTCTATAGAGGATCAGGAAAATAAGTTCCAAGACCTTAAAAAACAAAGCTTTTTCATTGTGGCCATTGGTTTGAAGTCAGTCTGCTATACATGATTGCCTTCCAATCTGTTGTGGGTTTTTTTGTTTTTTGTTTTTTTTTGTTTGTTTGTTTGTTTTACAGTCAGTATTGATCTATAAATTATTTAAAAGGGTAGTATAAGCATGTTTTCTGCATAGCCACTGATACAGCACCGTATTCATCACTCTAAAAAAAAGAAGGCACAAGAGACAATCTCTCCAAACTCATCTCTCCAGATCCTTTAGGAAAGCATCTGGGAGAAAGAGCCGAACGTATAATATAGCTAAAATGTGACGTATAAGACCAGCAAATTATGTGAATGTCCTCATGGACCATGCTGCCATGTCCATGTGCCATCCTTGCCAGAGGTCTCCTGAGGAATTGATGGGTTTACACCTCCAGTCAGGAGCAGGAACCCAGCTTCAGAAACTATCCTACCCATTAGCAAGAGGGAAAGTGTGTGGTTTGCTTAAGGTAAAACCACTTTACCCCTTACGTGGCACCCAATTTGCAAAGTTGGATTTGTTTTTTAAGAAAAGACTTCCCACGTCTACCTCAAAGATTACAGAATGAGAGAAGCTCTTAACTTCTCCACTTGGTAACTGTATAATCAGCAAATATACAGAGTGGTGTGGTTAGGCCGGTATCTACAGATCGTACAGCTAGAAAGATTATCACATTGGAAAGGGATAATAAAAAATAAATGAAAATGCTCACCCATGTCATAGGCTCACAGAAAAAAAACTCCAAAAGGAGCAATCTCCAGAAAGAGATCCTTTCTCAGTGGCAGTCAGCTCTCACATGGGGTCTAGGAGAGGTGCAGCCAGACTCCACCTCTTCAGGTCACACAGGTGAATTGCCTTCACCTGTGCTCCCACAGCTGACTCAGTGCTCGCCTCAGGTGATCAATCAGAGATTCAGGCTGTGATTCAACAGTTCCCATACAGTGACAAACTACATCACAACATATCTCATTCCCAATTTCAATATGTGCAATGACAGGCATGTGGTAAACTCCTAAAGGAGTGTGGCCTGTACAGATATCCTTGCATACAGCCTCTTCACTGTTTCCTCCTACTCAGATACCTGCCATGGTGTAGCTTTTGAAATGGCACCATATGTTAAGGAGACAACCTCATGTATATTCTCAGAAACAACATCATCTGGCAGAGTGAAGTTTGCTGAGCTTATATGGTATGATTTTGATGGCTTTGTGGTAGTGACAACCATGTAAATCCATGTGATGGTGCACTCCCCAACCTCCTCCTCTGGCCTCATCATTATGTTCAGTACTGTCCTGCTAACTACAACAGTGAATATGCTAGAAGTCTGTTTCATGTAGTTCCCTAAGCAACCTAAGACCTGCAACTCTTTGATTGTTAACAGCAGCAGGGTTACTTGGTATGCTGACTCTGAGATACATCACAGAGTGTGGACCAAGGTGTAAAACTCCACAGCCAGACTCTATGATCCCATGGGGATGTGAACTAGTTATTAAGGAACTGATAAATTGCATAGTAATCATCCTGAGTCAGCAATTTTTCAATTTTCTGTTGCACCAAACGCAACAAACGTAGGTATGATTAGAAACACTCAAACTCCACCTGAAAGTAAGATAAAAATGGCCTAAGAGAGAAGGAATTTTGGGGAAGATACCTTTGCAGGCAAATGAGGAGGACAAAGCTGACTTCTGGGACTAGTTGATGGGCTGAGCCTCTCTTTCTCTTGGCAGGGATGCTTCCTGGGTAAGATTCAGATCCTTAAACCAAGTTATACGAAGTGCTTCCCCCAGCAAACTTAGACATCTCTATAGAGTTATTCCATAGTTTAACACATTTTTGGACAGCTGTATTATTCACATTATTGGTATTTCCACTTTCTCCATAGGTAGTGTATTTATCACTGGCAATTCAGAAGAATCTGTAATCTGTTGCTCCAGTACAGAATGTTATTCTATGAACAAGTCGTGAAAGTTCTCGTTGCTGCAGCTAATGGTCATACAAGTCCCTTGAAACATGATAAAGCCTGTAGCACCAAAGTGGGTATTAAGTCTCTAACACAGCACTCTCCAACCCAGTTCCCTTGCAGCCATTTTTTTTTCCTCTCATACTCTGGTCAAACTATAAAAGCAACTCCTTCCCCAGAACCCTGCTTAGGAGTAAGGGTATAATAAAACCACATCTTCTAGTTATTCAGTGCTCAAAGCTGATCGAGGCTGTGTTGTTTGAGATTTCAGATGTTGCCATTCTGCCACTCAGCTGAAGAAACATTTGTTTCTCCCGGAGTCTGTGGATATTAATGTTGCACAGATCTCTGTCCAGGGCACAGGTATCTGTGTTACATTCGGCAGAAACATCTGTTTCTATACAGTCTTTCACAGGCAAAATTTAAGAGGTGCCAAGCAGGGAGGTCCCAAACTAAAAGATACCCTCAGCTTGGCACCAAGGGTTTGAATTTAGGAGCAGTGAAGGACCTGAAGATCCTGTGCAAAGGATCCTGTAGCTTTTGTTTTTGTCCATCATTCACTGAGGTGGTCCTCTGTATCATCCTAATGAAGACACAACTGATATTTCACATAGTTCTTTTCCTATGCCAAAGTAGAACTTTCTTGAAGAACAGAACAATAAACAAGGGCTTCCACTTCCAAGAATTTGGAAATGGTGCCAGCCAAAGGTAATTTTTCATGACTTTTGCAGGGATAATGAGAAGCTTGACACTTCTGAGCACCAATTCTTCTGGGTCACTGCAGTCCTTACTGACAAGCATCCAGCAAACAACCTGTCTAAGAGCAGAACGGAGGTCTTTGAGAGAGGTACGCATTACATGCAGCATGACTACAAATGCACTTCAGTGGTTTAACTACTAGTCTGGGTACCTAACAAAAATAAATGAATCTTAGTATGACTCCACATGAGTGGCACTGACACATTCAATTGTCTGTGCTTCATTTGCTACAAAACAGCAGCTATTTTAGAAAAGCTGTTGATGAGTTTAGCATACACAAAGGATAGACAGATTTAATGACACCGTACTGGAACATTCTATTTTTGAAATTTCACTTTGACAAAACTGCCTCATTAAGGACCTCGGTATGTAAAGCTGGAGAATGTTTTCAACCTCGTGTAAACTAAATTCAGAATTCTGATCAGCTGAATCTGTTCTTTTCCACACATTATTTTCCTTTATCTGTATTTCCACATTTCTGTGTGAGAGATTAAATAAAAATGTATGAAATTTTGGTCTCCATTAATAAGCAAGACAACTCCAGACTGTAAGAAATAAGGCAGGAAGAGGAAAGGGAAGGTAAGAATTTGAACCCACATTTAAATTATAATATTTCAGAATGAATTAGCCACAAATGATCATCACACACCAAGGCCAAAATCGAACAAATGGCAGCTTGCTCTTATCCTGTTGATTGCTCAGATTTTATGGAAGCATTAAATATACTAAAACAAATCGTCTAAGGAAGAAGAGGACACTACATGGAGAGGGGCAGATACGACCTCCTACAAGCAAAACTGTGATCAAATTATTCAACACCTTTTGAAGAATACTGTATTTGAACAATGAATTGCATGATAATTGGTTTCAAAGTATTCCTTAGCTTTCAGACATATGCAGCTATACCAACAGCTTAAATTCAGGTAAAGAGTAGCAGTACCTTCTCAATTAATATTTTGTTGCGATCCGTAGACTATAAAACTAAGAATGTGTACTATGGCTCACTTTTAGTCAATGATAGTGTAAGAACATTTAGCATCTGTTCATTTTCGGTAAGTTTGGTTGGTTTTCCACATCTCAAAAATAAAACTGTTATCTTATTTACTAATTCTTCTTATACATCTTTGCATTATAGCTCAGTAAATGAGGCTTGCCATTGTGTGCATTTTCTATGTGCGCACAGACTACCGAATGGCCCAAACAACATGGCACATTTACGAACCGTTATTGTGGTTGTATTAAATACAGGAAGATTTTAATACACATCACCTTGGTATTATCAGGGGTTTGTTATTTATTTGTTTTGTTTTAGACAAGACTGCATCTATTGTGTAGTTGTTTTTGTCTTGCTCCAGAACACTTGGTTATCTGAATTCCAACTCAGACATTTCTTTAACTCCTGATGTAGTCAGACTGATACAAAATATCTGCCTCTTCCACAGTTAATCAAACTTCAAGTAGCAGTTGAAAAAAAAAGAAGAAGAAAGAAAAAGAAAAAAACACTTTTCAGTTCAAACCTTTCTTTGCATCTTTTCATTTCCATGACATCTGTCAGTCCTGCACTGGCTTTACTTCCATCTGTCCTTCTGCACTGCCTATTTAAAATACTAACCTAATTGCCGTAGTATCCAAGCATATCACAATCAATGTATTTATCCTGACATCTGCAAGATAAGCCACTATTACTCTTGTTTATAGAGAAGGCTAACAGAGCTACTAAGGTTGCATTACAGCCGACTTGCTGATGGATGCTCTGGGATCATGGTTTCTTGACTAAGAAACTATCGCAGTCTTCTGGGGTTCCTCATGAAGCAGCACACAGGCATACATTTGGGTCTCACTTCAATAGAAACATGAAACTGGACAGAGCATTCGTCTGGGACCTGGAAATTTGAAACTGCTGCAGATCTCCTGTCAAATATTGGCCTGAAATCTAACTTTAAATCTACACCTCTCAGAATGTTAAGCAGCAGGCTGTCAGCCGTTCCGGATGGGTTAAAGCTTTTTAGTCATTCTTGTTTACAGTTTACTTTGAGTTAATAATTTTTCTTAAGCAAACATTGCTAAAGAAATGTAAGTCCCAAGTTCTAATGTTGATTCTAATCAATATTTAACCTAAAACTGGGACAGAGACTGAAAGTGAACTGTTTCTGTGTCCGTGTCCTTGCTTCTAAGTTAGACAGTCACACTCACTACTTAAATTTGTGGGTTTTTTTCTCTTTCTCTCCTCTAATAGTTGGAGTAGGTGACCTTGGTGGTCTTTTCCAACCTTAATGACTCTATGACTCCATGATTTCCGTGCCCCCTCAAAGGAATCCTTTTCCTTTTTTACTCTATTTGTCAGTACTGAACTTTACAATCTAAACTATGTAAATAAATTTACTCACATTGAATCTTCTTGGCATTAATGAAGATAATTACATAAATGAAGCCAGGCGTTCTCACAGAATCAATCCTATCTGGAAAAAAGAAAAAAGAAAAACACAAGGAAAAAAAAAAAGAATTTTTATTTGTTTTCTAGTCAAAAAGAGATGGTTTTAAAATATTACTGGGCAAATGCAAAAGTTTCTGGGTAAAATAAGAAATACTAGAAGATATTTTGTATTGAACAAAGCATTTGGTTCAATCCAAAATGAAATAACTCTCTTTGATTTTCACGTAGATCTTAGTTGATCGACTTTTATTAAGCCATACTGGCAACTTCGAAAGAGAAAAAAACATACACTGAAAAGAGAAATGAAAACGTCTTTTGAAAATATCAGCATTTCAGATTCCAGTGCTGCTGTACTTGAGAGAAAGGCTATCAAATTGCAAGTGCTGCTCCTGCTGAGATGCATCACTGCAGCCAAAAGGGGGGAAGTTTTGCTCCTTATCTTTCCTGCTCAATTCTCCTCCCTCCTGTACTTCTCTCTTTCCACACCTGATCCTCATTCCTTCCTGGTGCAATGTTCGTCAGACTCCTATATCAGTTAATGTATTTCACTGTTACAGTAGGAATCTGTGAAGGATTTTAATACAATCTGGCAGGCAAATAACTCACAGATGGGTCTAAGGAGTGCCAGAGACAGCACAGTAATTAGCGTGAATGGGATGCAGGGGTCAGTGGAAATTTGGACAGGTGCGACAGGATCTGACTTTTGTCTGTTTTGTTGGCTTGCCACACTCCAGGGACTGGCATTCCAAAGGAGGCCTATTTGGAAAAACTATGGCCTTTCTGACTACACCAGAGGCTTGCATGATTGAATTCTTGTTCCTTTGAGACAGTTGGGTTAGAAAAATTGGTATATTACCACTTCTTCCAATCCTGCTCCCTTATTTAACTGTAACGTTTCTAAATTTTCATCTACTTCTCTGTCACTTCAAGTACTTACCAAACTTGAAAGGCAGGAGTCACTTGAAATCATATTTTCCAGCAAGTAAGTTACTCTAGAAGTTGTTTCATCTAGAAGAGATGAGATGTTGCCTATGTTTACTGATGTATCACTATTTACCTGTATATTTTGAAACACTTAGAAATTAGTTAAGATCTGTTACCCATCTCTTAAGGATTAGGAAATTGAGTCAAAAATACATGTGTCCAGAAGTCTTCCAGCCCAGCTCAGCCACTGGCTAGGGTAGCTTACTCTGGCGTGCCACTTATGAAAGAAGAGGCATTATTTTATGTTGCAGAAATGCCAGTTGTTTTCAGTATAACCTTTCTTCCTTTCACTTTTCCCCAAAATTAAATGTATATGACAGATATTAATTGTACTGATATCTCTAGCATGCTCAAGAACTATGGTAAATAGTACAGCAGCTGAATCTGTATAGAACAAGAGCCTCAGAACTTTAAACACTAATCATGTGAAAAACATGTAAAAAAGACATGTAAAAACATTGAAACCCTTAACATTGCCAAAGAGCAAGGCATAGATCTGAAAACAGCTGCAGCAAAGTCCTCACAGGATGTTAAAGTGAGCACAGAACAGGAAGTCTTGGCCTTGCTTTCTGAATTTAGTCAGATGTTACCCATGACCTTAACAGGGAGATTTGTCTGGGTGCGAAATGCAGCACTTAGTTTTATTTAGCAACCTCCAAGGATAAATCCATGCTGGCCAGATAAACAAAACAAGACAGTAACAGTATACAGTAGTCCTGTAAACGAAACCAACAAAAATACTTAGTGTTTCACTTTAATTACAGAGCTTTTGATACAGATTAGAAATCTGTCTGCTTTCAAAGTATCCTCTCCTACACTGTGTTTTTGAATTTCTTGCTCAAGAAATACAGCCATTCATCCACAAAGCACTTTGCCACTGTGTGTGGGCACTGCTAACACTTTAAGAGAGCCATAGCTGCTAAAGCCGATGACAAACACTGTCTTTTCAATTACTGTAAATTGTGTCCCTATTATTAAGGTGATCCGTATTCAGGATGACTTTCCAAATTAAATTTCCTTCTGAATGTACTCATCAAGAGTATACTTCCAGGAAGGAAAGACTATTGCTGCATGCATCTGTTATCATCATCTCCAATAGCTCTCTCAAATAATGTATGTGTTTCTCCCACTGTCTCCCTTCCCCCAGTGACAAATCAATTTGCTAAGGCGTATGATGGGAAAAGGTCATCTTAGCCCACATGAGAAAGCAAGGGTTCTTGTCAAAGCTGCAGCTGGGATTGATCCTGCAAGCGCTGTTCCCGTGAGCCTGAACATCGCTGCATGGCACGTGCTCAGGCTGTAAAACAAGTCATCCAGCTACACTTCACAAGGGAGTTCACGGCCTAAAAAAGGACTGTTGTGCTGCATGTACAAGAGATACAGGCCTAGCAGCTGGGAAGTGTGGTAAAGGGCTCAGCTGTGAGAATCGCACAATGGCAGCCCGAGGACATTGCATGTATGTGCAACCGTGGCGTCTGATGGCTTTCAGACATGAACTTGGAATCCAGTTGTCCAGAGATTCATTGTTCCAGCCCAGCAATACCCAGCACATCAGAAAAAAAAGAAAAAGAAAAAGAAAAAGAAAAAGAAAAAGAAAAAGAAAAAGAAAAAGAAAAAGAAAAAGAAAAAGAAAAAGAAAAAGAAAAAGAAAAAGAAAAAGAAAAAGAAAAAGAAAAAGAAAAAGAAAAAGAAAAAGAAAAAGAAAAAGAAAAAGAAAAAGAAAAAGAAAAAGAAAAAGAAAAAGAAAGAAAGATACCTAAAAGACAGAACAAAATAGCCCAGAAGCAAATGAGTGATCCGGACCATAATCTGGGTAATGTGCAAAATATGTTATCTAATAGATTGCACTTACCCAGACTTCCACAGAATCTACTCCAGAACAGACTGTTCTCTGTCATCATATGCCATCAGTGAAAAGGACGGGATTTCTGAAAGACCAGATGTGATAATTAAGGTTTGTATGTTATTCAAGAATCTTCCATGTTTATTTTTTTTTAATCTACTATCTAACTAGGTAGATCTCTGCCTTGCTAAAAGGGAAGCAATTTGGAAAGGAAGTGTATTGGGGACTTAGGGCTTAAAAAGTCAAAGGTGATACAGTTTGGTGGAAAAACTGTCACACTAATTTTTTTACTGAGGAAGTCAGCTATGAGGAACTGAAGTAATTGTCCAATTTGGCTTTTGAAGTAATGAGAGTGCATCTGAACTTGTACAAGAGCCATTATACTATAGAATGAGTTCTTACTCCAGGTGAAGTTGTGTGAATACTTTCCCAGGGGCTTCACAAAACACTACTTGAATATTTTTTAAAGTAGCTTTTTCTGAAGAACAGTATTGTCTGGATAACTGCAGCATATGAATTAAGTTGAAACTTCTCTTGATAATTAACTCAAGAACTCCAGATCCAGTGACACAGCTAAACACTTAAACTTCTGTCACTGTTTTACGTGTCCCTGAAACAGACTTTTAACTGTTCCACCTCAGCTTGTGCTTCAAGGAATGCCACACTCTTGGGGTTGTTTTTTTTTTCACCTACAATCTTATCTTTAGACTTTTTAATTACTGACTTTGTTTTTAAGCTATTTCTTTCAGCACCCTGGGTTCCTTTCAGGCAGCCGACCAAACCTCTTGCACCCTGGAAAGGGAAGGTCATGCAATTCTTTATTTGCTGAAATACAATCACAGTGCAAACTCCTTGTGAAAGAGCTGGCTGTTCCCAATCAATCTCTGCTGGCCTTTCATAACGACAAAGATTGAACTCCACTTATTGTTACACTTGATTGTAAATCTTTTCAATCTTTTCTTCTTTTGACTGAATATATAAACCCAGGTTCACCGTAGGAAAAGATAACCCTTGTTTTCAATGGGGCTTTCACACTGACAGCCCAGGCGAGATGGGCATCTTCTGAGATACTTACTTTCCAGAGGAAATTATTAAGCTGTCAGCTGCCTTGAGCCAAGGGATCTTTGGGTCAAAGCCCATGGAAGCACATAGCAAATCAGTTTGTCTTTCTCTGCACTCACAAATACTCCTTTCTATATCTACCAATACAAAGGAATGCACCCTCCTAGAATGTGTGAGTGTGCACTAGCAGGTAAGTGTTTACTGCAATTTAGCTTATTTGCATTAAAGTAGTTAAGCACATAAATGAGGGCACCTTCTTACCAAAGTATAGGGTGTGGATCTGTTTAACAATTTAGATTTAAATGCAGCACGGCATAGACTCATTTCTAACAAGTACCGAAGATCAGAACTACACGTGTGGTATCCCTGAATACAGTTATGCATTCCCAAAGTCAAGTGATCTGAAACAAGCACCTTGCCTATGTAGAATTATTTGTCATGCCTTCCCATATCATTTTCTTAGGATGTGTCGTTCTCTATTTAGAATAGATGGCATTAAGATATTACTGAGCAGACTTCAGTTCCGTGTTTAAAATGTGTGACACAGCAGCACAAATATGCTTTTATCAAACTCATAACTTGTAAAAACATCTTCCTGTTATTCACATGCTTTTTCTAGGGCATGGAGTACGCTGCTTTGCCTCAGTGAAACATGCTAATCAATTTCACACAAGTAACAACAAATTGATATTGATAATACTATTTCTCTCGTATCTCCTGTTAATTAATGTTAACTTGATAATGTTAACTATGGTTAACTTGATTTCTTCTTATTAAAACACAATTTTTTTAATGTATAGCTCATACATAGGCAATACATTGCTACGAAGAGCACCCTTCTGAATAGTTTACTACGTCATCTCTCTGAAATCAAAGAAGCAGTAAGGTTGTTATCAATTTATGCTTTGGCTAACAATAATGTATTAGAATACTTATATTTTATGGAAGCAAACATTTTCTCATGTTTTAAGAGCAGAGAGCTCAGCCATGTACTGCAGCTTCGGTCCTTCATTTTCAAAATCTGTGGCTCTATAATCTGCTTCTTCCAGTTAGCTCCTGATTACAGCATTAACATCCTGATGCTCAACAATCTGGGGAATAAGAGTGCTAAAGAAAACAGCTACCTCACTTTATTTCCACCTTGGATATGATCCTTCTTCTTTCCTAAAGGAGTCCTGCAGGGGCTCTATTTGGTGCTTTCAGCCTTATTTCCAAACCATTGCAGATTTTGAATTGTCATCACAACAAATTTCCTTCGATTCCCATTGATGTAACTCCGTGTTTTTCATGTTTACAGCTTCTGAAACAAGATCTTTAGGCCCTAGAATTGCATACCACGAACAATCCTGTCTAGCTAAGTTTGACAACTACTTAGAAAGCATTTTTCCAGCCAGCTGACCTTTCTAAGTTTGTCATAGCTGGCAAACAGACTTGCTCTGGGAGCATGGCATCCTTTTACTTTCATTGCTGTTCTTAGACTGTGCTCAGATTTCAGGTGTCATTAACTTTAAGGTGACATTAACTTGAGGAGTAATCCAGATGTTTTTGTCCCAACAAAAATACAGTCTTACTTTTTTGATACGACAGCAGTTTCACGAAATAGACTATTATGTTGAAGGCTCAGGTCTCATTTTCATTTAAAGCAGTGTCTCTGTGAATATGTAGACTTGTCTGAAGAAGTGTGTGTGTGCATGTGTGTGTACTCCAATATTAGGGATTTTCAAAATGTCTTCAAATTCTTCTTATTCTACAAATAATGATCTCAAGGAATAAGGAGTCGCAATCAACATTTCCACTAACGGTTACTAATTTCTATGCAGGCTGATCACCTTAAGACATAAATGACTTTAAGATACACTACCTATGAAATGTATGGGGTCTGCTCCAAAAGTAATGCCTCCTGTATTATGGTGTTTGCCCACAACAGCAGAGTTGGATGTTGGTGGTATGGCAGTAGAGGTTGAACCTTCTCACCACAATTCCATTGCATTTTGCTGCTGTGTGACAGGTGGCAGCAGAGGGGCAGTCTGACAAAGTGGCGTCTGACATGGAAGTGTGTATGAAGCTAAGGGGTGTCAGTGAACTTTGTCAATCAGAAAAAATGACACCCATTGACATCCATGGGCACTTGCTGAACATTTATGGAGACCAAACAGTGCATCTGAGCACAATTAAGTGGTGTGTGGTGCAGTGATGACAGTGGATCAACTCTACTGGTGCAAATTTTTACAAGCACAACATGCAGGCTTGTTTATCACTGATGAAAATGCACAGCTGATGGTGGTGACCGTAGTGCTCTGTAGCTGCGAATTTGCTCTATCAAACAGTGTTATTGTGCTCTGTTGTTGTTTCCATGGAGATAAATGGGAGGCATTACTTTCAGAGCAACGTACATATAAATGTGTTTTTGGCTTTGCAGCCCACAGTTGACGTGTTTTGAAACTGTGAGTTGCTGAAAATCCCATAATATTTTAGAGCAGGAAACATTCTGATCTTCCGATGTCAGTGATTGTTTAAGCTTTTTACAGAATGCTGTCCAATTTAGTTAAATAGATATTACTTAACTACATTTAGCAAAGAATTTTCCACAGTTCTTTATCAGATATGTTTTAATTTCTCTTTGTAGGTTGGCCAACTACAGAGTTCTCGGGGAACTAACTGGAAATCCTTCTGTAGATGCATTGGAATTTTGTTCTTTCCACCACTCAGTAAAGCTGGTTGTCTTACAGCTTTGAGTACAGCGGTTAAATGCAGCCAGGTAGTGCATATTTGTTTTACTTAGGGCCCCACCACACTGTCTGAAAATACACTTCTCTGAAATGTGTCCTGAGTGTGATTGTTTCCTGTACTTAGTTTTGGAAGAGATTGTTTACCATTTGTTTTCAATGTATGCATTTCAGGAGAGTACCTTCAAATGTCTGGAACTGCTTTCCTGTCTCACGTGGTCAGGCTGCAGTGTAACTTAGGAAGCTGCTAAGTATATAAAAATATCTGTTTAGTAGGTGAGACCTCTGAAGAATTTTCAGCTTAGTTTAGTAGGAAGTCACTGAATTGCAATGGTTGTTCTTATGCTTATTATTTTTGTTTATTTGTTTCTGTTACTATTACAGTACTAGAAATGAAGGTAATATGGGTAGTCTGCCAAACACAAGAAAATCCTGGTATTTCTTCACTGTATCATCAGTTTCACAATAAGATCCCTCTAGAGAGGCTCACATAAGAGTTCTTTTAAAATATGCTCTGCATACTGTTAAAAAGTGCAATTAATACTAGAATTCAAGTACAGATTTATAAGCTGTTGCTTCACCTGTCATTGCAGGTTCTGGTGAGAAAATGCTGTATGGTGCCATGATTTTGAGACACATTTTGGAGATATTGATAGCTTTTTTTCACTGACTTGTATTAAATTCATACACCAGTGTTTTTAGTTGTAGTGTGAATTTTTATAAGGCAAGGTTGAACTTTGCAACAGTTTGAACGTAGTTTTGAACCTTTTGCTGCCTGGGGTTTTCAAAGAAGCTCCAGTGTGAGTAGGCACTGTTGCAGCATGGAGCAGAGCACACCGCTGTAGGGTATGCAGCAGCACTGCAGCCACGCTGCCGGATCATACCAGGCACTCACTCATAGTCAAGAGTATTTCAAAGAACATTTTCTTTTTCATGTCTAATAAATGGTTCCAATTGAGCGTGTGGCCAAAGTGGATGATCTTGCCTCTTTCACCTCTCACAGCTATGTTTCCCCTTCCCCTCACTTGCACTGACCCTACCGACTGAATATCCTCAGGATGCATCCAATTCACTGAACAGCACTAACAGAGTAACAATAGTTTTCCTGAGGCAGTTCAATATTCTGCAGTTTCAATGAGATGATCTAATCCATGGCTGCAGCCATTGGGAAAGAACTGGACAAGCCAGGGGAGGAAGAATAGGCTTCTTCCCTTTACTGACAGCTTCTCTTTATGAGAACCTTCACTGCTAACTAAAACATGTGACAGTGGGGTTATTTCTAAACTTGGCCCTGTGAGTAAATTATTGCTGTAATGTGAAACTGCACTGTTACTGTATCCTCCCAGGCATTCTGTCCTGTGACCCTTTTTTTTTTTTAAACCCCTTTCTCTCCTAAGTGACCTCTTGTGGGCCCTATAATTTACTTTCATTATGACTTTCAAACTCTATCTCCCTTCTGACTGCACAGACCCTATAAATGGAGTACCTTGCAAGTGCTTGGCCTCTCCCTTAATTCAAACTCCGAAATGAGGTTCTTTACACCTTTGAACAGAGCAGTCACCATCTGCCTCCCTACACCACTAAAGCTCACCTCAGTGCAAAAGAAACCTGTACTCCGCTCTCCTTACTCTTAGAACCACCCAAAGATTGAGGATGGATGGGATCTTTGGAGATCTTCTGGTCCAAATTCCCAGCTCCGAGCAAGGTCAGCTGGGGCAGGTTGATCAGGGATGTATCTGGTCGGGTTTTGAAGGACAAAGACACTGCAGCTTTTCTGGGCAGCCTGTGCCAGTCACCCTGAAAGTAAAATATTTACAAGAAGGATGGTGATACTCTGGAGGCAGATGTACTTCTATAAATACCCGCAAGCTACATGTGTACATGAAAAGCAAACAGTAGCAATTAGCCGTTCTTTGTCTCAGACCTTAGCCATTTCTCACAAAATTATTCACTAAGTGCATTTTTTAATATATTATACATAAGTTCTAGAGGCTTTTAAGGCAAGAATATTTTCAGCCTAATAAACAATTCAATAGAACTTTGAAAATAGATATAAATACACTTAGTCTCAGAGGGAAAATGTGCCTGATATGTATATGTTGCATAGAATCAGGAGCACTTTCATGAATAACCCAATTGATCCCAACAGCGGCAGCTGATCTGGAGGCATATGTTGCTGATGGACTGGTCTTGTCAGGGTCCAAGGGTACACTTGGGTCAAGTGTACATTAATGGTCAGGATTAAGATGCTGGTTATGAGGAGGAGAAGTCTAAGAGATGCAGTAAGACTGATGCTCAAAGCGGTTTCTAGCACAGTTTAAAGTGAGGCTGAAAGCAACAGAAACTCTTTGTTTCCTAAAGCTGCATTTTCAGAAGATTGTTAGTTGGCAGATCTTTTATGACCTCCTTTTCGCATTCGCTCTGCATTACATATCTATACACTGCAGTTCGTGACTTTATTGACAGCCAAGAAAACCACCTGAATCACAATTATGATAAATCTCAACCAAAGGGGACCTATTGTGTGCCAGTTGAGATGCTAAATCCATCCTCTCAGATCAATAGAAGTTGTTCCACATCTTCAATTAATTCTTTTTTACGCAAGGTCTCATGGGGTTGTGGGAACTTCAGGTACAAAGACGTCCTCTACCTCTAAGTGGCAGATATTGCTGATAAAACAATTAAGAGGCAGACTTTTTCATAAAGCTTTTGAAAATGTCAGTTAATTCCAAAACCTGGCTAGTTATATTCATTTCATTTTACAGTTGAGGAAACTAGGAATGGAAATGACTTATTCAAAGCCATAGAAATAAAGAATTTTGAAATCAGTTCAGAGCTCTCAAAACTCTTCCATTCAATTTTCTTGCCTACAGACTGTTTCTACAGACAATAGAAATATCCCACGTTTATTTTAACATGTTTATTAAATATACTCAGTAGCCATAAAAAGAGATAATGCTCTCAAATCAGAGCCTGAATTGAATGGATTTGGGTAATGCAGGCCACTGAAAGGACTGAATCTCCCACAAGGATGTTGGGTGCCCAGTCCCTCCAAGCTTTTTAATACAGATTCATGGTTGATTTGAAAGATTTCAAATTGTAAACAAGGCTACAATGGGTGGAGACATGGCATAGGGACCTACCTCTACAGCTGACACAGTAACACACAGAAAGTCATTTTATAAGTTATCCCTTCTACTTCTTGTGCTCTGTTTCTCTTTAACACACAGAGTGTTACAGATAAAAGCACCCATTTGACACAATAAAGGAAGAAGGCATACACAAGAATTCATCTCTCATGGATTTCTTCAAGGATTTTGATGGATTTCTTTGTTAAGAAAAATCCTTGTTAAACATTTTAGACAATACCATATGGATGCTTTTTAGCAGTGATTAAACCACACTTGTCTGCTAAGAAAAGCCTCTTTAAGTGATGCAGGTCATTGTGCTTGTAGTTTAGTGACAGAAACAGATTAGACTATCAATCTAGTGCTTTTTTTTTTTTTTTTTTTTTTTTTCTTTCAGAAAGGAATCTGTAACAAGTTTCTGGCATGGAGCACAGTTTGCTGTACAAAGCCTCCAGTGCTGCTGAGTTCAGCAGTACTGTGGTCAGTAAGTAAGGACATAGCAGAGATCACCATTTGCTTCTGAAATGCAATAGGAGGTAAATAGAGGCAAGAAGTGTTTCTCTCTGCTGCACCACTGGTTTTTGTGTTCATTCCCACCTCATTGCATCGTATCTTCCTATTAGCAGAAGAAATGGAGGGACAGCCAGGATCGTCGGGGATCATCCTGAAAGGTGGGAACTGGTGGTTTGAGCACCCACAGGCTGAGGAGGAAATAAACTTCCCACCCGAGTGACGATTTTAGTCATTAAACTAAATGTATAATGTGTGGGAGATTCATTACTACCTTGAATGAAGAAACAATGGGCCAATCCTCTGAATGCACGTGAAGCACATGGTGGGCATGCAATAGACTCCTTGGGAACAGAAGTGACGCTTTGCCTGGTTTCTGGACAGCATCAGACTTAGATAAGAAACAGATGAATAGTTATTGGAGCTGGAACAGCTCTTGGCAGAGCAAAAAGCAGAACTGTGGACACTGGAGGAATGATTGAATTAAAAAGGAGGCAGCTGCTAAGCCTGGGCTGCTACAGTACTGAGCAGTTGCATATTGAAATTTTCAACTTAGGCAATTAAGTCCATCTATCTTAAATCCCCTGATTTATCTTTGAATGTCTTTGAATTCTTCTTTAATACTTTTTTTCTCCTAAAGATAACTTTGACTTTCCAAATTAAAAAAATTGCTTTGTTTATTTCACGTGAGAGGTGGCTGCTGCACTTCATAAAGAGATGAACTGTGTTTTGTTTCTGCAACAGTAACTGCAATTAACAATTGAATCCAATGCAATCAATTTACTGAACTGGAACCAATTATATGTCACTGTGCAAAATTACTTGAAAACTCCAGAAAGGGAATTTTAAGAGCACATACAGTAAAAATAACAATTATCATTAACTAACTGTTCTATGTAGAGCTGTGTGGTTTTGGCTGTTGGTTGCTGTTTTTGTTTGATTTTTTTTCTGAAATTGCCAATCTATTTTGCTTGCAAACAGCAGAACAAGATTTTAATGAGTTGTCTGCACTATTTTTTTCTGCAGAAGCCTGACTACAGTTAAGCTTCAGTGACTGGCATGGATCGTGTGCCCGTGCGTAACTGCCTACATACAAAGAAGTGCAGATCGAGGTTTCTTCTACAACAGCCTAAGGATGCAGTGGCTGAGGTCCCATCACAGTCACCCCTTCCTGAAGTTAAGAAAACACCTTGTGTCCAAGTTAACATGGGATATGGTCAGGATGGTAATTTGAAAGAGTTTCTAAAAGAAGCCGACAGTGGCTCTGAGTCCCCCACCTTTGAAGGCTTTGATTTATATCTAATACTACTGCAACCAATACCTACCATTCCTAAAGAAGGCCAGAAAGAGGTGGTAGGAACTGTAAGATGCAATACATGTAAGATAAAGTCAGGAAAACAATTTCCTTTCTTTGTGACAGCAAGTGGCATTTCCTCTGAACTCAGAAATATTTTTGTCTTTTAAAGCAAATTAGATAAATATTATTCGTCTTTCTTTTCCTTGACTCATTTCTGGTGCTCCTATCTCCAAATTTCTTACACTCAAACTTTTCTTTCTGCTCCCCTCCAATCTCTAATTTATATTTCTAATCCCTTCTTAGAAACCTCATTCTGACTGTTTGATATTATAGAAGACTTTGCTAAACATAAATTCTGTTAAATTGGTGGTCTGCTGCCAGCTTTCTGCAGAGATCTCACATAGTACATTAACAATGCAGATTATGTAGCGGTTGCTTTGCTTAATTGCTTTCTTCCTGCCTACTGTCTGTAGAAGGGACCTCAGTTTCCCTTAAAGTAATTCTTTCCTTACCAGAGTCACCTTTGTTCCCTGTGAGGATCCCTCTGTAGTGTAAGCATCTCCTAAGTATAACAGCTGTGGCTCTCTGGAAGCTCCCTGAGCACAGCACTTGGCTGAGACACGCTGCCTGGAAGGGGACAGGGTGGGACAGGCAATCCCAGCTCATCATCAGTGTCACGCTCTCTGGAGGAAAGGAAACAAAAAAGGTGTTTTTTTGAGTTAGAGCGTTGTGGTGGTTGTGACAGCCTAACTTTTATAACAGAGAATCTATTTCACTACAGCAAACGAGACAGCTGGAAAAAACAGATGCGCTTTAGACTGCACAAACTAATTTAGAAGTTAGAAGCCTAGCTTTGGCAGCCAAACTTTGCAATGTATAACAAACTAGAAAATCGAACAAGAGCTTCAGTTTAACAGCCATGTTCCGCTCTACCTGCTCAGCCTCTCTCCAAGAACTGCTGGTGTCCTCCAGTTCCTCTTCAAGATTCTTTCGCGCTTCCTGAGAAAATGTCTTTTCTCAGCTAAACTAAGGCCAGTGCCCAGTGCCAATTCTTCACTTTTTGGTTTTTTTTACTCAATTCACGTGCCATCTAAATCATTAGCAAGAAAAGGAAGATTCCTAAAGCATGTAAGCATTATGTATGCTAGAGATGCTCTGGTTTATCCAGCAATTTTGTGGAAGATAAGCTATGTACACAGCTTGTCTTGAGCTGCTCCCACTCCAACACAAGATGAGCCGTAACCCTGGGCCGTGCAGTTCAGCTGCCAAAGACCCATTATGAATCTTCTGCCTTGCCATGCTCCTCACCTGCAGTATTCATTTTATTTTTTTTTTTTTAAGCCTGAAACAAAAGCAGAATATTGTAAAAGTTTTGTACGATCTGTTGTTTGTTGCCCCGTGTCTGTGTTATGACTGTGGACAGCTGCTTTAAAATGAAAGAGACACTGTGCGCCTCCCATTTTCAGGTGTCCCCAGAAGCTGCAGGTTCTCAGCCTCTCAAAATCCGGGCTACAATATCTGCGTTTATGAGATTCAAAATTCTCTCTGAGTTTTTAACAAAACTAGACTGTGTTTTGCTGCCATCAGAATCCACTGAGATAAACAGAGATCTGATGAAGCACTAGGAAGTTTCCTCTTTGTGTATAAATATTTATGTATGTAAATGGGTGTATGGTTAATTATATCTGACAAGAAGAGACTGACAGCAACTCAGATCCTCTGTCCCCACGGAGTGATAGAAGTTGCTTGTTGAAGTGTCGTAGCACATCTCATGGGCTGTGTATTGAATCATTGATTAAATGCTGCAGCATCTGGGTAGCTAAAATGCCAGGGACTGCTGAAGGAGGAGGGAGGAATGTGCACTGAATACCGAATAAGAGCAGGGAAATCATCTGGTTTGTACTTCTTTATATTTCACAAACTGATCAAGAACCAGAGCGTTTGCTTTCCCCGTGTGTCTCCCTGCAGAATGGGCAGCCCACCTTGCTTTCACCTGCTCACAGGCAGTGTCCCTCACCCAGGAGGAGCTGGGAAAGTGTTCCATGAGAAGACAGCACAGGCTGAATGTAATATGCATGGGTGGGGTGAAAGCAACCCTACAGCTGGCTCCTTCAAGTGTAGGCAGGCTTTAAATCTGCTTGTGTGTTAGGAAGAAGGTGGTATACAGCTAACGTTTTTGAATGAGACTTGAGTATCTTTGTTATTTCCATTTCCTGTTTTTCCATTATTCCTGATATCCTTGTGAGCTGGGCTTTGTGTCTGTGAGTAAACTGTTATCTCTTAACCGTCATATAATGCTATCTGAAGGAAAAAGAAACATTTGGATGAATCGTACAGCACTACGTAGAATCACAGGTATATACATTTAGAAAAAATAAGTATTTAATGAAAATAATTTACAAGTAAAATCATAAAGGTGTGTAGCTGAAAAGAATATTCTGTGTGACATTTTTGGGACATGGAAGAGAGCTATTTCTTTTTAATATTTCGACTTGCTTTCCTAGCATGGCATCACACACTGCTGTGCATTTCTTGAAACAATTTTTAAGTGTGCTGCATTTTGTTTTTCTCTATTTTTGTCATTTTGTAATGAATGGCAGTGCGATTTGTCAGATCTGGCACGATATACTTTTCTCCTAACACTTAAGGTTTCTAGAAGTGTTTTATTGTGGCTTTTGTTTCCATATTTTTTGTTGCTCACTCTCCCATTTCCTTAAAAGCACTGCTCTCTCTTGCAGCCTATATTCATCATGGATATTATTTTCTTTACTTCCTCCTCACTGATTTCCCTACTTTCAGTCTCTCCTTTCTCCCCTAACCTGAAAGACCTGAAGAACATCATCCAGTAGCTCCACAATTCAAGAAATGCCATTTGTACATGATTTTCTTTCCCATTTGAGAGCAATCCTTTCAGAGGCAGACAGCACAGAGAGACCTTCGATGTCTGTTCCCTCTTTGTGAGCAGCAGGGCCAGAACATGAAAACATCACACCCATCCACGTCAGGGAAAACACGGAGACTTGAGAATTAGAAAGATAGAGATGGGAAGAGGTGGAAGGTTTGCAGCAAAGCTGTGGGAGCAGTCTCTAAGCTGCCAGAAGCCAGGGAGTGTCACCTCCAAGTGTCCTGGGTGTCTTCTGAAGAATCCTGCTGGCAACAGACACTGGCTGTGGGGTGAACAATCACTGCCATGTTTGAGTAGGCTGCTGAATCAGCCCGAGTCCAAGGGACAGGGCCTGTGGGTGCCAGCCACTCAGCAGAGGAACATTTTGGTCGCTGTCACATGGGCTCTGGGCTCCAGCTGTCCACAGCTCTTTCCCCATCAGCTGATGTGGTAGATGTGAAGAACCTAGTAGGTCATTTGCCTAAAGGTCACCTGTACTGAAGGTGACCTACAAACCAAGCTTGTAGCCCTTACCCCACGCACATATCTGCTTTATTATTTCTACATGTGACAAGAGACAGACTGAACACAGAGCTTTTGAAAAAAGAAAAAATAGAATTAAAGACCGAAAGCTAAAAAATGAGTTATTGCTCTTCTGTACCCAACACCAGGTTAATGATCTATGTGGTTTCAAGGGAATCACTACGTAAGTACTGATAAAGCACAGGAACACCTGACAAAAAAAAATGCAGAAAATCATTATGCTGCAGGCAGTTGTTCAAGCTTTGTCAATGTTTTCTCATATTTCTTTTTTTCCTTCTGTGGAGCGATGGAAAGTGATGATAATGCCTTCTGCTAGGACAGGAGCACAAAGGAATTAGTTAAAGTTTAGTTTACAAAGATACAGAAGAAGGTGACTCACCCTTTCAAAAGGCCAGCGATGTCTTGAGAAGAGCATGATCTCTGCTCCCTCAGCTGCTAGCCCTTAATTGAGGGCCTCAGGTGCATTGCTTGTACCTGAGCTCCCTGGGTTAGCCATGACTTCTCACCTGGTGCTCAGGTTCAGGCTGTGGCCTAGCAATCCCCACACACCTTTGAACCCCTTTTTCTTTCTCAATATTACAGTCATTAACTAAAAAGATGTGTTTTTTACATATTTTTTTACAGCACCTTTCCTCTTCTTTCTCTGCTGTTCCCCTGCAGTTAGCTTCCCTCATGGGGATGCAGCATCAGAATGCTGTCTTGCTCCAACAGATGCCTATAGATGTCAGCTGGCACCTTCCGGTTGCACCAAACCTCATAGGCCTGAAGAGTCAGTGTAACTCCAACGTTGCCCTCCTGTAAAATTCACTCCTCATGAAGTTAACTGGCAATTTACATTAAAAATTACTTACAAACATTGTACAGGTGAAGCTGGCTCTGTAGCCCCTTTTCCAAAACTGCTCTTCTTGCAAAAAATATTGCCCACTGCTTGCTTCTACAAACTGTGGCATTGGCCTGCCTCAGTTATGTCCTTCCCTAAAATCTTCTGTGCTGGATCCAGAAGTTCCTAATACAAACTTCACCCTTGAATGACTCCTTTGGGAACAACAATATTCAAGCTAATCTCCCATTCGTGTTATTGCTGTTAGTGGAGGATTTGTTGCCATGCTTTTATTGCCTTCTGCTCACTGAACTTTTGTACTCATAAGAGCCTTACTTCTTTCAGCCCTCCTACATCAAGCCAATTGGTGACAAAAGCTTTTTCCTTTCTTTCTAGTTCTTGCCTCCATATCCACTTGAATACAACCTGTCTATTTCTATTATATACCTGTCTTCTAGAGCTGAGTTTCTTCTCTCTTTAATGTGTAGTTATTTCATATGACCCACATTCCATTGCAAGTAGGATTATCTTATATCACTGCATTATGTGGCTTTAGTGACTGCATCTAGACACATTGTCCCATGCATGGTCTATGTTGATTGGAATCCGTGAAAAGAAATGCACACAAGGCAGCTTTAGTTTTCTTTTGTTGACATTGAAGCTTCTGTTTGTAACAATTATTTTCGTATACAACAATCTTGTAGAAGCCTATACAGTGGTTTTAGCCACAAAGCTTTATGAATCTTATGCATTTTAGGAAATTACATTAAATTACTCTTAAGGAACTTCAGAAATAATTTTCTAGTGTAGAATACTGTGCTAAATTATTTCAAATCTTTGCTGTTAGTCCACTCCACCTTCTAGATCTCATAAAACTTATTCTTCATCACTACGTATGAATCCATCACTGGATCCAGCTATGTAATGTATAAATGAGTGCCACTAACTACCTTTCCTAATAGGCTTAGATATTTTTTAGAAGAGTTGCAAATTCAGGTAAAATAGATAAAATCTTAGGCCTATGGAATAAAACCATTAAGATGAAGGTAACAGATGGACTTGACCAAATTCAGTGCTTTTCTGATTGCAGATTCTGAATCATAATGCAAAAAAGGTACAAAAGGAGAGGGGCTGCCTGCTTAAATTCACAAGTAAAGCTTTGTGAGACCCCAAGTCTTGAAAAACAGAGAACATTTCAATTTAGGATTCAAGTTTACTGACAGATTTAAGATTTTTTAAGACATCCTTTGTGACCTAGGATGAGGGGTCTTACTCTCAAAATTGTTGATCTAGTTGTTCATATTGTCTGATAGGAACAAGACGTACAACTCTGTAAGATTTTGTCAATTTTACAGAGCTGTCTAAAAATGGGAGTAGAAATCCTAACTTTAGCTATATGTATTTGGAGAGTTTGGTCTAAGGTCTATTACAGAACTATATAATATTCTCTGAACTAGAACAGCTGTCAGAATGTCTAAAATTGTCATTTATATTTATGGAAGAAATAGTTGGTAACTGGTGTCACCATCCTAGTATCCACCACTAAAGTCATCCATGTGTCTTATTAAAAATGTAAGTAGCCATTACATTTAACCTGTTTTTACCAGTAAAGCAAGTGGCAAGATATTTTGACAGATGTGGCACTGACTACATTTGATGAGAAAAAAAAAACAGATACAGGAAGATAGCATTACTAACATTTTCCCATCAGCTGATATCTGTGAGATTTAGATCTGTGCAAATAGAAGTCAAGCTAGATTTCCCAATTTTATATTTTATATTTATCACTGCCTTTTTTATTATTTTTCTGAGAATGTATTTATAAAACATGCTATAAATTATGTAGAATAAGTAGAATTTAAATTCTCCTGTATTGCTCCACACTTGTTTAATGTACTGAATATTACAATACATTTACCAAATAAGACACTTTGCAAGACCAAAAGGATTCTGTAGTTCAGTCACGTGTGAAGTCTGTGCCTGGTTCTGCTGCTCCCAGGCTGCTGCAGACTGGGCAACAAGCAGATTTCACACAGTAAATGATCTCAGCTATTTGGTGAAACCTATTTTTATTGTGGTAATAGCATTCAATCACTTTTCAAAACAGGGAACTAGCCCGTTTCTTCCTCACTTGAGTAGCATTGAGAACAGTAGCATCCTTGCATATTAATGGATGCCAGTCAACTACAGAAAATGAAATGTTTATGTTTTACAATATTTCAGGTCATCTGGTGTTTCGGTTTAAATCATTCACACTGATGCTGGTTCTTTAATCCCAGGATACCCTCTGTAAGAACAGGATCATAAAATAGAAATTCCTTTCTGATAGATACTTGAGTCAGCACACTTCTTTTTCTTCTGCTCACAAAGTGCTCCAAAAATTCACACAGTAATTTATATATTTGTGAGTCTATTTGGAAAACGTTTTCATTATACAAATATCTTGTGAACAGTTTGCTGTGAATATTTATTACCTAACTTTTACATTAATGCAGTGTTGGCTAGTCATTCAGAGGATGCAGTTTCTGCACCAAGAGTCTTTCAAATCTTGCAAATACATTTCACATTTAAAGTGTAACGTGAACAATCCAATTCAACATATATTTTGCTAGTACTTAAGCTTTTGCTTAAATTCACTTCTGTAAGTGAAAGTAAACCTAGATTGCTTTTGAGCTCTAGTGAGCATTAGTGGATTTTTTCCATTGCTCAGTCAGCTCAAGTAATTGCATCCTTCTGACCTAGATTCTCCCTGCAGTTGCAGCTCAAAGCCTTCTTCACCCTGTCCTGTACAGTGTTGTGTGAAGTTCCTATGTGCTGTGAGGTAGTCGCTACACTGCACTCCACATGGCTTTGTTGCACTGAAATGCATTTATTTCAGATCCTCTGATGTAAGGCCCTGAGACAGATTTATTTCATGCACTTCATAATTACAGAATACAATAAACCACACTAAACTTAAGAACATGTTGCTTAAATTCAAGCACGGTTATGTTCCCGCATGGTTAAATAAATAGTTTTATTTCACAAACTCAGAGATCACCTTCTGGTTTCTTTAAAGTCAGTGATAGACATACTTAACACTTACTAAAGTAAACAGCACTTCAAATTGCTGTATTTAAGCATTCATGTTTGATAATTTTGGCTCTAGCTGTGCGTTTGCCTAATTGTAAACACTACATTTCTTTCATTACCAGGTGCTGTAAGGGTTATACTGTAGTTCAGGTGCTTTGAGATAATTAAGGGAAAGAATTACAGGAGCACAAAGCATCATAACGTGGTTTCTCTAAATACTGATCACAGACAGAGGCTGCGATATCTATAATAGCAATCATTTTTTTGTGCTCAATTTCTTGAATAAACTTGAATTGAATCTACCGATCATTGGTTAACCTGTTAACAAAACAGGCCCGTTCCTGAGGATCACAGACAGGCAATGGGGGGTGTATTTGGGTATTAGGGAAGGTTTTCCACCAAAGACATCGCTGCTCAGCAATTAGCAGTGTCTTGGAGCTGCTCTCCAATTGTCGGAGGAACAAAAAGGGTGAGCAGAGTAAGGCATTTGGGAGCAGAGTACTGAAAAACAGGAGGAATCTCATGTTTGTGTTTTAAACATAAGTCTGCCATGAAAGCACAGCCAGGAGAGAGATGGAGCCTGGGATGTGAGGTCTGAAAACATCTCAGGATACAGAAAAGTGCTTTGGAACTGAGAACGTTTCCTCCCTGCTGAACACAGTCTGGAGTTATTTACTATTTCACACCTGAAATTTTGTCAGCAAATTATCAGAGTAAATATTATCTGCACTGCTGTAGAATCACTACAAATTTTGAATTCCTCTACAGAACCTCTTCTTCATCTACTGCCATTCTCAGCTGACATTCACTACCATTTCTTGCCATAGGAAAAGTATGCTGTTTTGATCAAAAATCCACGTACAAATCAGCCTGCATCTCACACATCTACAGAAGACCAGGATATCTTGCCGAGCTTTTAGTTATTTATTTTTGCTCACACAAATGTGTGATTTCCCTCCTTTTAGCTGCCCTACTATTTAATTCACAACCGCAGCATCACCCTACGAGGCACTTTTTCCCCTGCATACCACTCAGGGATGCCCCCTGCCACAGCCTCCTCAGCCAGCCCTTGGGAGAAAGCAAGGCAGAAAAGGGACACAGAACCACAGCCCTTCATTGCTCATATGGTCACACATCACCTCCTGATCCAGGACACGCACACCATGGGACTGAAAGCAGACCTCGAGCCTGCCTTGCACCCCAGCAGTACCCAGAAGAGAGAGTGCAGGAGACACCACAGTTGTGTTCTTGTAACCAAAGCTTTCCGCATGCAGGGAAATCTATGGCATTTTATGCAGTAGGTACAGAATAAGATGGTGGAAACTTTCACACGCACTTCTGAGCATTTGCTCTTTGTTGTGAGTCAGGCTGTGACCTGCAGTCCTGCATACAGCCTCCCCTCCTCAGATAACTCTCCGCACTCTCACACTTGAATCTGAGGGCTCTATCCAAACTTGCTGCAGGGATTTTAGAGTATCCATGAGGAAGTGACATTTCCCTGACACTAAGCATCAATCTGTAGCCTTCCATACATCTACAATTCGTTTTTATAAGATTTATAGTCTTTTCTTTATGGGCACTTCATATAACATCACCTCAGCAGTGTTTCCAGTGCTGCCTCAAACCCAGTTCTGAGTGCCACAGTTCTGGCTTTTAGGGAGAAATGCAAACATGTAGTAGCTTTATTGTTTGATACACACCTGTGTTTCCCTTTTGTTCTAGAAAAAAATCTTTTTGCTGTGATTCCACTATTACAAATATCAGCATTTCCCATCTTTTAGCTCTTCATATAGCAAAACTGTGGACTGGGAGCAGAATGTGAGGGGCTGCCTGGGTTGCTTCGTCCCAGGCACCTCCTCTCAAACACTTGCCTTTGCGGGGCAGTCTGGGAACACAGTTTGAGAGAAGAACCCTCACACTCCTGGAGCAGCTAAGAAGAAACACCAGGTGCTCCCCACAGCCCCAGTGTGAGGACAAAGCATGGCTGGGAGTGAAGGAACCAGAGGCAAAAGGAACACTTCTTGTCATCTCACACTGTTGGAACCACTAAATGTCAGCTGCTGCAGAGACACAGCAACATTTGACAAGTTGCATTCCACATAAACAAAATAAGCAAGAAGTGACGAGGCACTGCTAACCTCCTAACCCAACTGCTGCTCTGGTTTGGTTCTACCCATCCTGGACCAAGCTTGGCACTGTTCCTCACATTTCCATTGACTAAATGGATGTAAGGTTTATTAAATTATGAAAAGTAATTGAGCTGAACATGAAATTGAACAGTTTAAGAGCTACATGTAATAAAAAAATGTTAACAATGAAAAGCAAAGGAAAAAACAGCTGCAAAAGGAAAACAGAATTAAAATTGAGATAAGATATACTTGCCACCCATTTGCTGCTCCTACATACATAGAAGCAGAACACTCTTATTCTTGTTTCATTCTTGTTTACACACTGCCAGCCCCACTGACAGAGGGGTGTACCTGGCATAAGATGAGAAAGCCCTATAACAGTGATATTTTGTGGAGTTTAACTAAGACAGCATATGCCCCTGCAGCCTACTGCATGAACTCCTGCCCCTTTTAACAAAATACACATAAGCTATTTTAGAATGTTCTACTGCCTGTTACTCTATTTAGGCAGCAGGCTGGGCAGCTGCTGAAGCTTGGCCTGATTTGCACATGGTTCACAGGAACTGAGCAAGTTCACCAAAGGGGAGAACAGACTGGCAGGAATCAGCAGCAAAGCAAGGCTCAAAGGCTGGCTCAGGCTGTTAACTTTCTGCTTGCACCTGTGTGTGCCACACCCTCAGCACTGCATACGCAGCAAGGATGTCCCTCATGCACCTTCACACAGCTGAGGCTGTACCTGTGCAGAGGGGCAGCAGCTGGACTCATGCAGCCCAGGGGGCACAGGCGAGTGCCATCAAAGCCTCAGCAGTACTGCAGCTACACCACAGCCAAAGGGACATCAGTGGATTTCCAATGCCTCTCTGCTGTCCCCTTAGGTCAGATGAAGTGTACACTTTGTTATAGTCATTTCACATTTTACCTGGCACATCCTCCACAAATTTGCAGCAAAGTTAACTGAACAACACTGTGATGCTACCAAGATTGTCTGAGGTGCTGCTGCTCCTTCAAAGCCACTTGTGTGGTGTTAGGCTCACAAGGTTGGAAGGGTCAGGCTTCTGAAATTCGGGAGCTGCTGGTACAGGAGTATGAGAGATCCATCTGAGGAGCAAAGGAGCACCATAGGGCCAGGACAGAGGGAGGATGCTCACAGCATATCTAAGAAAGCCCACCCTTGTGAAAGGAGCAGGGGCCCACAAGGCCCCATTAACTTCTCTGCACAGAATAAAAACTTAACAGAAATTAAAACAGAGAAAGCACTGATCTTCTGACTTGATCAGTATGCACTAAGACTAAGGACCTTTCTTCTTCTGAGTGTAACAATACTGAAATAATTCCCCAGCTGCACTCCTGTGTGTACTGGAGGCTTGCTCCATCTCAGCAGCCAAGAGGTAGAAATGATGCTTGACAGCCTTTATTCACCACCCCAGAGAATAGCCTGCAAGGAAGTAAAGCCTCTCCCTTTGCCAACATCTGCTGTCCTAGTACAGCTCAAGCAGCTTTGATTCTAACAGAAGCCGGGACATGAGCACAGAATTGTCTTCATGAGTGACCAAGGAAGGTAACAGGTAGAGTGAAGACCACTGCATTCAACCATCTGACTGCATAGAACTGCCTTACCCAGCTGAAAGTGCTCAGCCTCAGTTCACACAGTCAGCAGAGCCATTTGCCCAGCTCCAAATCTCTCCTCTCTGCTCTGCTGTTACCAGGGAAGCAGCTAGTGCAAGTGATCCTGTCCAGTGGTGGCAACCTGTCCCCAGCCATTGCTTTGCCAGGATTCCAGACCCTTCCCAGCACATGGAGCTGGCTGCACGACTCAGCCTCTACCCCCTTGCCTAGAGTTACAGGACCTACCTACACAAGTCACAGATGGCAAGCCTCTCCTGCTCCTGGATGGGCAGGATTTGCTGAGCATGTGCACAGGGATGGGCATGCTGTGCCTGTGGAGCAAATTCAGGCACGTGGCAGTCAGTGGGAAAACACAAGCCTATCCTGCTTAAATAGAGGCAACATCAGTTAAGAGAAAGCTTGTTATGTTGCTCTTCCTCTGTGTTGCTTTTCCTGTGCATGTGGCTGCAGGAAGATAGAATTGGCTTACACATGGCTTGTGTCATTAGCAACTATGACCATTAGAACCCATGGACTGGGAACCTTCCCAAGCTCCTTAAGCTAAGCCCAGGACCTCCATAAACATTTGGGTTCAGTAGAATGCAGGCATGTTGTAGCTAACTGGAAAGTGATCAATTAATTCACAGCTAGAACCACTTTTCAGCTGCAGACATCATCATTTGCATCTGAAAGTTCCATTGCAAATAATATTGTTCTAGTGCTCTTATGAGTGTGATATGTTGTTCCAACAGAAATGTTGAGATATTTACCCAATATGAACTATTTCCTGCCCAAAATTCTCTTTCATAAGGTTCAAAAGACAGAAGAGATTTTTTCTTAGACAGCTGGTGCTACAGGGATAGTAAAAGTGACATTTTTAGACAAGGATTACTAAGTAGGCTGAAAGTTTGAACATTAGTACTGATGTCCCTAAACATTATAATTCCCTGACCTGAGTTACATTGCTTCTGTTAATTCTGATACAAAGCTTTAATGGTGTTATTTAAGCAAAAGCCTTCTTTTCCAATGTTGTGCCTGCTGTCTTCTACAAGGAATGGTGTCTTATTTTAAGAATGCAATGATAGCCTTGTTCAAGTTCTCTGGATCCATATGGAAATGCCTGAAGTGGAAGATGGCGTGAAGCATGGATGACAGCTAAATGAGTAGTTCTCCATTGTTAATTTATATTAAGAAGCAGAAAACAGCAAAGGTAGAGGGGAACATCAGCTGAGAGCAAGAGGGCTTAATCTGAAAACATGAACTCGGATACAGAAATGCCTATAGGAATAGGTATAGACATACAAGGTGGTCAGCATCCCTTGACCAGAAGTTCCCACCCTGTTACCTATGGGCCAGGCTGCCTGAGCCACCTATGAGCCACACTGTGACTTTGGGAATACCACAGCTGCCCTGGCAGAACCAGCCCAGGTACAGGACAAGCACTCAGGCAGCACCCTGCCGATATGCAGCTGCCACCAGCTCCGCAGCAGAAGCTACAGACCAGACAGACCTCAGCTAGCCATTCACAACAACTAATCCCAATTAAAACTGCTCAGAGGGTTTCATACTATACTCCTTATGGCATCCTGCACTACTCAGTGTAATTCTATGGCAGAGATGAAAAGTTTAACCACCTTAACTATGGAGCTATCCAGTCTGTCCTCAGTTTCCTGAGTCCATCACCATTTGCTTTGTTCCTCCAAAAAGACAGGCACACTGTGTTACAAAGATTTTTCTCCTGCTCTGTAACTGTATCCTCTCCAAAGTGGAAGGGCGGCAGAGAGAAAGCTAAACAAATTTATTTCATAAAACTTTTTTGCATGTAGATACTTTATCAGGAGCAGGAGCAAACTTACCATTTAATCTAGTTTTCTATGGTCCAGAGGAAAAGCCTAGAGTCACAGCCTATATTTACAATGTTTACATTTTAAGGTGGGCCTCAATAGAGCCTGGAGAGCAGCATGTGTTACAGATACTGTCAGAGGTGGCAAACTGCTGACAGAACTCTGCCAAAGTGACAGCTGAAGCAGAGAGGGCTTTCAGCTCCTCACAGCTCCACTTAGCTGCATGCTCATTTAGTATGAACAGCCACATGCAGAGATGGCAAGGCTGAAGGGATCCTGTGACAAAGTGCAGGGATGTGTGCTTGCTGTCTCTGATCAGCAACACTCAACAGGCCAGGGGCAGCTCAGCAGCAGCACTGTGCTCAGCAAGCTGGTAAAGGGGGCCTGACCTGAATACAAGCCTGCTATGGCTGTGCTAACAGCAAGCCTGACTTCAAGCCCTAACAGGACACCATTGCAAAAACACAAGTTATCTTTGTACATGCTTATAGATGTGTACACATGCAGATGGTTCCAGTTCATATATTTGGGGGGTGTGCCTGTGAGCTTGCACTCCACCAAGCAGGTAATGACTGTGTTACCAATTGCCCAAAAGGGAACATAGGCCCTCTCCCACTTCACGAGTTCCCAATGGCTGTGTGATCCAATAGATGCACTGAGCAGCTCCGCACTTCCCACCTGTCATGACTCAGAAAGCATTCACCGTCTGTAGAAACAACACTGGACTACAGAGCTGCTCTGGAAAATGCAACAAGATTTTTGGGCACGATGCTACCACCTCGCAAGAAGGAAGCTGCTCAAAACAAGGGGTACACAGAATTGCCACTGCTACCCTCTATCTTTTATTGGGACCTATTTTTCCTTCAACTTCCTCCCTCCTCTTACATCTTTGCCTTTCATTTACAAGGTAGAAATGTACATGTTGATGTCATGGACAGTGTAAGGAAGGGCACCTAGGGGGCTTGCAGGGGAAGCGAGTTCCCAACATCCACTACTCTGTTCTGAGATCGCTGAAGGTTTTTTCTCTTCTCAGCTAAAAAAAAAAAGAAAAGGAGCATATTTCTCCTGCAAGAAAAAATTCTCTCCTTCTGAAACAATACCAGTACAGATAAGTAGCTGGGTATTAAAGAAATCACAGAGTATTAACTTGTATTGCTCAGGTAAGAACCATTTATCCTCTCAGGTAATAACAAAAATTAGTGTCCAGTGCTGGTCAATAAAGCACTGCCTTCTGGAATTAGGAAACAATGCATCTTAAGGACAAAAGTCAAAACTAATATGACTTGTAGACTAAGAATCACTGCTAATTTCCCTTCATTTCACATAACAGTTACAGGAGTCTGTGACTTGTTTCTCCATTCCCCTCAAGTTTCATTTGATTGAGAATGGTTCTTTGTCATTTGTCCTGACCTATTACTGAGTTTATGTAGTTACAACAGTATTTCAGCCAAATGGAAGCCATATCTCAGCTGTACTTCTGTGGGGAATTAACCCCATCTGTCTTCATGCAGCACTCAGTGAGGGCTCAGCGCACAGTAGAACTGCAGGGTCAAGACAAATATCCCATACATCCAATCTTGTCAGACTTCTGAGTGCAATTGCAATAGGCAGGTAAGCAAGTACAAATAAACAGTGTTACTGAAAAATAGAACTCATGGAGCAAAAGCAGTCTGGCCTTCCTTTAGACTCGCATACTGTTTTATAATGAACTCATATTGCTTTCTAATCCTGCCTTCAGTTCATGTGAAGAAATATCCTACCTGTCTAACCTAATTACTTTATCTCTAATACGAAAGTGAGCTTGTATTGAATGTAAAATAGACAGAATCCTGTCAAAAATCAAGAAAATAGATAGAAAATGACCTGTAACTGAGCTCTTCGATTGAAAAGAAAAAGAATCTGGTTTGATGCCAGAGAGAAGACTAGACAGAGTCAGCAGTTGATTCGTCTTCCATGCTTGATTTTCAGGATCAGAGAAAAGTCAGCAACCAGTATTTTCCCCAGCATAAGAGCTGCTACAAGTCTTAATTGCCACCAAGTGTAAACTCTCAATTATTTACCTCAGTCTTTGGACCTTAGACATAATGGGGTTATTCCTGAAACTCATTCTTATCCAAATAAGACTTTTCCCCCACTTTTATAATGAATATCTATAAGAACGAGTTGTGCTGAGCTCTATAAGCTTAGAGTCTGAAGGAGATCATGACCCCTCACCTAACATCTCACTCTGTACTACTACTTATGGTAAGAGTTATGATGCTAAGTCTGTATCAGGTCCATCAGCCTTTCAGTTGTGCCCTACAGGTTTACACTCAACACCATGACCAATTCACATGCGATTGCAGCATCAAATACTCAGTACTGTCCTTTCTCCTGCATTCTTCTGTTACCAGCTGCCTTAACACAGCCAACAACTCATGCCAACATTTTCCCATTGCTTTTGATGTAAGTAGTACATATTGCACCTAGTTCTATGCACCTCCAGCACCAAATGTTCTGTCAAGCTGGACCTAGATAAGCTCACTTAGCCTAGAAATATCCACTAAATGTCATTTTTATTGTTGCCTATTCCAGACAGCATTTTCCCCATCCCTGAACCTAGATGCTTTATCAGATGCCTTTTCTTTAAAATTTACAAGTACAGGAGCACAGAGAAGACTACCATCAAGCTGCCCAGCAGTACAGCTCCATGTCAGCACACAGTCACACCTCCCACTGCAAAGTTAAGTTTGATGTTCGATCAAATTTGCAAAGCTTTCACCTTGGGCTAGGAGAACTCTATTTTATTGTAACTGAAATAAGCAAGAGTAAACTTTTGAGAAGGGGAAAGTAATGGAATTTCCACATGTTGCAGAGGGGCTCCTTTGGTCTGTGCTTACAACAACATGTTTGCAGCTTTGGTCTTTTGTCCATCAAAGCCTGAGAAAAGGAGGTACATACCAAAAAAAAAAAGCAACCATTGAATCTGACATAACAATGGGAAAGATAATAGGGGAATATTTTATTGCTGAGCTTTTCAGAAACAAAGCATGAAAACAAGTGAAGCCCCTGTAGATGGCAGTAGTACTTTAAGTTTCAGTGTCACAGCAGTGGACGCAGTAGAAGCCAAGCCAGATTGCCATAGTGAAGGTGCAGCTGATTGCCAGGGTCCCCTGAAGTGGCACTAGTGCTAGTAGTCAGCTGGTTACTAATGCCTTTTACTGTTGGAAAAGAAGCATTTTAGTATCTGCCAAATAGCAGAAAGACGTTTCTGAGCCTTGTGGGATCCCTCTTAGTTCCCAGCATAATCAGCTCTTACCCTACTTTATCTCCAGTGCCACAGGTGTCATTTTCAAAAACTTAAGTTCTTCAGGCTCACAGCAGGGCTTGAGTCTGTTAGCTTAGAAGAGCACAGCACAGTAATACTTCAACAGCTAGTTCCGTTATAGCAGAAAGTTAACAATTACTTACAACCCTTTTAATGGCAGACAGCTAGTCTAAAGACAGCACATGAAACGGAACATGCAAGAAAGATCAAATACCTCTATTCACAGCATACAAAAAGGGTTGAAATGCTATAACTCTATCTAGAATTTTCTGTGCTACACAGATCCTAAGGGATCTGAATTTTGGTGTAAAGAAGAAACAAGATTAACATTAATGTTAACAGTTTCCAGCCTAGGCATCCAACTAATAATGGATTAGTGCTGCGGAGGAGGCCTGAGTAGAGCAATACTCTTTTCCCCCACATTAGCAGAAGCAAAAGCAGCAGCAGCTAGGCACACCAGGAATCCTTTTTGGCAAGGTCTGAGCCAGGTACCCAGTCTCATATCTGGGTAAAGCTGCTCAGAGGATTTGAGGTGAAGAACTACCCTACAGAGACAGCAGTTACTCAAGAACACTGAATCTAAAATGCTACCCGATTCTCCTCAGCTCCATCCCGACAGCTTCTCAGTGTAAGCTTGGAAGCTCTGCTGAACATCCCAACCTGACTCCCAGCCTTGCTACCTTCTCAATGAGATGTACAGGTACCACCTGAGCAGCACGGTCCTCAGCTATGGGAGCCTGTCAAGGACACCCAAATGTTCTTGTTCATGTACCCACCCTAACATCTGTAAATAGGACTATGACAGCAAGAAGCAGCAAATCTGATTACTGCACTGGTTCTGGAGGACAACAAAGAATTATTACCTGTAGGGCATGATGTGAAAAACAGTTAAAAGTGACCCCAGGGTGAATGACAGTTATACATACATACAGGCTTCCAAGCTCCACTAGCCTGCTCACAACACATCTTGGGAACAACCATTTCACTCTCCTGAACTGCTGCAGGCAGCTTTCATTGCCGTCTGTTACTATTAGCTCCCATTCAGCTACAAATGAGTGAGAGCCAGTAGAGCAACAGGAAACAGAAGAAATTTGGGTTTCAACTCAAATTAGGGTTTGAATCCTTGACAAGATATTGCTTATCTAGTTGACTATGAAGTAATACTTCATTTATATTTCTCTCTGTGTTGGCCTAATCTGACATCTTAGGACTCTTCCTTGTACTTTTGTCTCTTTACCTTTTTAACTCACTATGAAATAAAGTTGCAGATGGATTCTTATTAACTTTATCTCACCAACTCTGCAGTTTTACTCAGCTATAAATTATCTGGACATATGAGCAAATAAAATATTATACAAATAAACCTATCCAAGCAACCTCATCGTTTGTTATTGTAGTCTCCCTGTTTGACACAAGGATTAGGACCTTATTACAGTCATTTTGCATCTCAAGATTCTGGCTGTAAGCTTTGCTTTTCCTTTTTACCTTGCTACCAGTAACATAGAGCCACTGTTTTCACTAGTATTCCTTGATGGTCTTAGACTTAGACTGTAGCATATTTAGGGGCTGAGACCAGAGCCTTTTATTTTAGTCTTTACACAGCAAGTATGACACAGTTAATAATTACTTCAACACAGTTTTTAGGAAACAGTGTAAACCCTAGTGGAAATAAGATGATACAAACCCAACATGAAATAGTTTATTCATAGGCTAAATAAAACACAGACTGTGACAGTTGAACTTTTGACTGAAATTTAGAGCAATTTTGAAGCATATGATAGGATAAGTTTGTCGGGCTATTCAGAGACTGTATACTTTTCCCCAGTGCTAAGATCTGTTTAAACAAACAAATATCTATCAGCTTAGTTTTGTATTCCATTTCTTGCCTTATACTATTCCTGCTGCTGGATGCTCCTAAAGCTTGTGCTTAATCAGCACAGTAGAAAAAAATTGCCTGTAAAGCTTTGAGATTCTTCAAGATAAGAGGTGCTATGCAAGTTGTTACCAGATTTGCTGTTTAATATATTGAACTGATGACAGGCAGCAAAGGAGTGGTAGTTACCTCTCAACATAACAAAATTTGCCTTAGGTGGGAACATTCTGTTTACTGAACACTTCATTCACCCCCCCCCCACCCCCCCAGTGAAAAACCAACGATGGCATTTGCTGTTTTCATAACAGCCCAGGAGAACACTGACTGACAGGCTGCTACCCCCTGATGGCTAAACAGTGAAGGAGAAATAATGTGAGAAACAACTTCACCGAAAATAACTGCAGCCATCACCAAAGCACATGTGCTCACTCCAGCCATAGGTCTGTTTCCCTGCAGCAAATCCCCAGTTCACCTCCCATAGCGGTAGACTGTTACTCTGGCTCTGCAGCATTGCCACTTTCCCTTCCTCTTTCAACTGTGTAAACCAACTGACTAGCAAGGTGGATATTAATAAAGAAAACTGATGCCCAGGTGCCTAAATGTTACAGGAATCAAATTTAGAAAATTATTTCCAGTTTATTTCCATTCTCAAAGTTAGAGAATGGCACTGTTAATACTTATGGGTGGGGGAAAAAAAAGTCAGACAACAGAACAAGTCTTGAAAACTGACATGGGACTAGGAGTACAATCAAACAGGAGGCCTCCAGGCAAATCTAAGTACTGTCTGCACTGCTAGTCTAAATTTAGACCTGAGGAACCACAAAATCCAGGACTCCCTGCTAAGCAGTACTGCTGTGAGCAAGAAGGCAGACAGCTGCCAAAACTGGAAAAGGAGCCCAGTAAAGGTAAAACCTGTTCCAGCTGCAAGGATGGAAAGGACAAGCACAGAGTTTACTTAGATCAGGCAGCTCCATATTGGTTATTACATTGTGGAAATGAGTTCAGTAGCAAGAGTAATAAAAAAGATCCTGACGCAAACAGTCATAAGAGCAAACCAAAATAGCATCCACAGTCTGAGTGAGTGGTTTCTCTTAATTCTGAGCACAAAAACAAACCCTGAATTCAGCAAGTATGCCTAGTAGCATTGAAAGATCTGAAGGTATGCCTGTGAAACCACCTGCCAGTGTGGGCAAGAGTGATTAAGCACAGCAAGATTCAAGAGAGGCTTTCCAAAGAACTCTGCAGTCAAATTTCACAGAGCAGTGTATATATGGATGTGGTTACTTGTGATTATGTCTATCTATTATTCTGACTGGGACTCACAGAAGGGTAGCCAAAAAACCCTGAAAGGCACTGCACACAGATGAAGTCAAGACATAATGCAGAACAGGTCTGTGCCTCAGGGCACAGCTTTTTACCTCACATTTTCAGGGTATTTAAAAAAAAAAGCTTCTCCATGCTCAAATTACTGTTGCTTCTCTGGATGAAGAACTCAGGCAGCACCTTTTGAAAGAGATTTCAAAGACTAATCATGGGGTTTCTTTAAGTGACTATTACAAATTTGTTTTCTTGGTGCAGAGATTATACATAGATTTATATTTTAGTTGAGTTAGTCCAGAATCTGAACTTACTGCTGAAGTACAACCTGCTTTAGCAATAAGAAAGAAAAATCCCTTAAGTTGTTTACAGTGAACATTTCCAAGCCAAGAAACACAGAAGAGTGATACAGACCATCTGTTTTGCTACAAGAATTGCAAATAACATTAAAGAAAACTGTGTCTAGGGGACAGTAAAACCTTCTGAAGGAGCAAATGGCTTCTCACCAAGTATAGAGAAAAGTCCCACTGCTGGACTCTCAGCCTGATCTACACTTAAAATCTGAAGGCTCATATGCTTCACTTGCGAATAAGCCCATGCTTATTGAAACAAATGGCTTTAATCATTGGGAGTCAAGCACTTTCCAGTTGGAAAACTGATTGAGATCCTACTTCTGTTTTGGAATTATTTGTCAAGTCTCAGGGAGTGAGGCTTGTCTGAGACATATTTGAACAACTCTCCCAGATCTAAGTACATTCCTTGCATCAGTGCTGCTAGAATTTCTAAATACTTCATAGAAAAAACCTGAAGAACATACACAGTGTGCCATCTTCTCTCAAGAGGAGATGAATACATGTAGAGAAGAAGTGAACAAGTTGAGAAAAAGAGTGAGAATTACTTCTGAGGAAAAGCATTCAGCATGCTGAAGTGATACTGATACCAAATTAGTCCAGAAGTTACTGAGAAAACTGGCAGTGGCTGCAGTACATCTGACAGAAGCTGTTTCCCTAAGCTGGAGAAAGAGCATGTGGCAACATGGCTGTGCATGGCTGAAGAACCAGAGTGGAGCAGAGGACAGTCAGTTTTGTTAATGTGAGAGGAAATTAAGTGTTACAGCCTACTGTAAGGGGAGCATGCCATGGTGAACCCTCTAAAACACCCTCTTTCCTTGTTTCTGTGTTTCTTCCCTTGCTGACTCTCCTAGGGCTCAGATCACCTACTGACAAGTGTCCCACATACTCCCTCCATTTTCAGAGGGACAGCCGCCCTGAGGAAAACATCTTCCATTTGTTGAAGACAACTAAGGCAACTGAAGCAAGTCACCTCTGATGTAGGAGTTCCAGGTTTTTACAGTATACCCAGTATAACTTGAGAAAATTTTAATCAGGGAAAGCCTGCAATCAAGCTAAACTTGGAAGACCAAGCAGACTTACTTGCTCCTGAGTGGCCCTTCAGACAAACTTGCCTGCTAATTTTTCTTACTTGCCTTGCAACTAAGACCCTCAGACAAATTAGCACCTATAATCTCCCATACATCTGCAGGTCCTACCTTTGGCTGCATAGCTTTCCAGCAGGTATTTGTTCCCTCACCACCACATCACTCAACTTGATCCAAACTAAGCTACTTGTGTTTCCAGACTTCTTTTTTTTTTAAACACCTGCTAAGAAGAAAAAACTCCAGCATCCCTTAGCATTGCCCAAGTGTACAAGACACACTAATGTTTGTTCTATTTTATCCAAAAACTTGGAGTTCTTCCACTGAAGAAACACCTGGAAGACAGGATTCAGGCACAGGTCTCCGTTGCCCAGTACTTATCAGCATCTCACACATACCTGATGTGTTTTACCACACCCATCAGACAGCAAGCTGTCAGTGCCCAAGAAAGAACCTGAATAAATTGGTAAGTATCACAACCATTTGTCTTATCCTAAAAAGCCCATTTAAAACAGCTTTTTCTCAGTTTTTATTCTATTTTTGTGTATTATCCTTCACAGGTTTTAACAGACAAAGTTAATATAGAGAATGCTGATTAAGCAGTTCTTAAGGTCTACCCCCAAGCACAGGGTTCAGAACAGAGACCTTTCTTCCTCTGTAATAACCAGTTTCTGGGACATCTCATTTACAAACACTGCCTGTCACTTCTGACATCCTGGTCATCTACTGGTACAGCATCACATTATTTCACTTATTCCTCTGCAATCTGAGCCACATACCAATGGCCTGCTTCAAAACCAGCCAGACCTTTATATCCTACTGCAATTAGGACACATAAATGTACAGTCAATAAATATGTAGAAGTTCCTTGTTATTTCAGCTTCTGTTCTTCTCAGTAGTAGGTTGTCAGTATTCATCCTTCTTTAAGGAATTTTCCCAAGTGAGTTAACTCCAAGCAACAAGAACACTGCAGAGCCTGTCTACATCAGGAAGCATTTGCTTGAGCTCCCTACCCATACTAAAAGCTTGCATACAAGTGGAAATTTACTACACTTGTACATTCTAAAATGACTCTTGGTGTGAATCTAGGCTTGTAATAGCTCTGGGCTTATGCTGAAACAGTTATTCCCTAATGCCTGTTCTGATTATTTTAAGTACAAACCAAAGCAGTAGCTCAGCCAGAAGCAGCAGCAGAAGTGCTGGAGTAAACAGGGTGCTGACAGCTGCTGGTGTTTTACATAGGAGGTCACAGAGCCCCAGTTTGAGCTGGATTGCTTTAAATGTTAGTTGCTGCCTGGGGCACTGTTTACAGTAATGCTCACTCCCTTCTGAGGTGAACTGCTGTAAGCAATAACAGAAAATTTCAGTTGGAAAAAATTAAGTATCATTAGACACAGCTAAAGGAAAGCTGTTTAAGGAAATTACAGTAGCACTTTTATTCTATAGTAATGCCATCACTAGGCAGTGATGTTGCTACAGATTAGTAAGAAATTAAATGCAGTTATGTAACCTCAGCTGTTGTTTTAAAGACTTTCCAAGCATAGTTTATCTACAGGCATTCTCAAAACAAGCACCTGATTCAAATAGCCCCTCTAATAACTTCTTGCCAGTCTGTCCATTTCACCACCTTTCTGCTAAGGTCAATATTTTCTTAGCAGCACAGGGGTGCCAGCCTGAAGGTGAAACTGATGTCCCCCAAAACTTCCCACCATACTCTTTCCTTTCCCCCTTACAACCCTCTCTGGGCCTGGGTAGTAGTAGTTTGTACAAGGCCTGTGCACTCATAGCACTGACTGCATGTTGCTGCCCATCTGCCAATGGATCAGCTTAAAATGCAAGTGATATTTTAGAATCTCTCAGAGAAAGCCATTGAGTCTCATGACTTACTCCATGAACAGGTGGACTTTGTCCTGCAGTCAAACTCCTCTTCACATTCTGATGCCTAAATTATTGTTTTGGTCCTCACACTGAACTGCAGCTCTGAGTTCCCTCAATAATTACCACAGATAGTACTTATCTACCCTGACATCAAATGTTGCCATGGATATATATTTGTTGAAAGCAGCACCATTAATCAATTTGGAAAAAAAAATTGCCTACAAGTATTTAATTTTGAAGTCATCTCTTATCAGCTGACCTTTGAATAAAGAAACTTAAAATATTTTAATAACTTAAAAATACAAATTCTACCAGGTAGTAGGACTGTAGGGTGATATCTGAAAGCTGACAGTAGGAAACACAGGACTTTGAGGTCAGTTTGGAGGATTCAGAGAAAGTATCCTATGAGGAGCAATACCACATTAAGAACATAGTGGGAGAGACAGTAAATTCCTATAAGACAGTATGAACCAGTCACCCTACTTCATTACACACTAGATGATACCTGCAGAAGTGCAGGGCTACCAGGCAGCAGCTGGAGATTTATACTATTGTCACAACCAGTTCCTGCCCAACAAAATGTCCCTGTAACAAGAACATCAGCTGGAGAGATCACAGCCACAAAATCTTCAGTAAAACCCATACTGGGTTTGATGCCAGTAATACGACCCCTATACCTTGTACTGGCATGTGTAACCTAAGTGCACTGAGTACTTTTCAGTTTCAATTTGTAATAGCAGAGTATGGTTTAGAACTAGGCACATGTCCGGGAAAAAGGGCTCTGTGCACAAACAACTGAAGTAACACATTTCTGCACAAAGTGAACTGCATTGTTATTCTGCCAATTAACATCCTATGTTTTTGGCACTGAATGCTCAGACTCCTGCATACTTATTCTCATCAGAGAAGAGGTTTATCTGCTTTCTTACTACCCACCCCTTAACAACACCAAGGATGCCCTAAAGATTATTAATACAGACTGATTGCTGTCTTACAGATCTCATTCCCATCCCAAATTAACACCATCACAAGCAGTATCTATGCAGCAACTTGTGTTAATATTCTACCCCCCGAGCATAATCCAGGAGCTGCACAATACCTTATTCCTTCATATTTAATGGGAGAGATGTCTGACCTGGAATATTTCAGTATCACACGTTCACTCTGATGTTTCCAGGCTCTACCACATTCACTCCTCCCCACCAAGGAAGAGACCCCTTCTTCAGCCATGATTTGTCACTTTGGGAAGTTACTTTGCAGTAGTGATAACATTTGTATAAAAGAAAGGTGTCTACAACATTGTTATTAACAGCTAACATGTCACTGAAACAAATATAGATCTGCTACAGTTTTGCTTCTGATCTTAAAGCTCAGTGGGGCAAGTCAATAGGAGACTAAGAACAAGGGGAGAAAAAAAAGGCTTGGAAAGAACATTGCCCTCTCCAGGCTATACTCCAGTCTCAGGGTAAAATTAAAACAGGATACTTTGTACAAAACAAAACCTGACCAAGAAAATACACTCATGATACAGGAATGCCTAGAAGAAAAATGCAAGGTCTCTAGAGTTAGAATGGGAGTAAGCACAAGGGCTGTTCCTGAGGTAATGTCTCCTATTTTATTATGTTGACCCACAACACCAAAGGCAGATGTTGGTGGTGTGGTATTACAGGTTGAACCTTCCTACCAATATTCTGTTCTGGTGCAGATTTTTACAAGCACCATGTGGAGGTTCTTGTTCATTGATGGCAAAAAAAAAAAAACCACAGGTAATGGTGGTGACTATACTGAAGAATAGTTTGGTAGCTGAGAATTTGCTCTCTCAAGTAGTGTTCTCGTGCTCTTTGTAGCTGTTGTAGTTTCCATGGAAATAAAGAGAAGGCATTACTTTTGGAGCCACCTACATACCTGTGAAACATAAACATTCCACTTCTATTTTGGTATCTACATGTGCCTAGTTATGTATTACTTAGAAAATGAACTGCTAAAAACAAGGAAATGGCACTGCTTAGTGACACAGCAAGGCAGTACATACAACTGGTCAATTTAAGCATACATTTAGTTTTAGTATGAGGAAGTTACTATGCAATGCATAGGAGAATACAAAAATCATTATTATGAAGTATTACAAATGACAGAAGAATCTCAGTTTCTGAAATTGCTAGTAAATTACATCATCTTATACTCAAAACTCAATGCAGTTAAACAGGAGATGGTACACTGCAAACTTGACAAGGCAGGGCACACTACTAGAATGAGGAGCACCCAACTGCAAACATACTCAGTATTGTATAGCACAGCCTAAAAGAGGCTGAAAGTAACCATGGCATACTTAATTAGTAAATTACCCAACATCATAATTGTGCTGTTGCTACCACAAACATAAGAAGAAAATGACAGCATGAAAGATAGTGGTTAGGATAAGATGCCTCTACACTTGAAAAACAAAGCTGTTACAAAGAAGTTAGACTCCATCTGGTGTCTTCATGGAAGAAATGCTAAGTTCTGGTAGAAGCTATATGTAGTTCAGAAGAATCAATAAGATCCCAGAAACCACGTTACAGAAATTATGGCATGATTCCAATAATGCAATTCTATGAAATTACAAGTCTGTCTAAAAAGATGCATCCATTTTCATGGCTTGGTAGCACTGCTTCCCCCCCCCCCCCCCCCCTTAAATGCAGAGCCACAGGCCATCTCTAGTCATCTAAATATCTTTAAGTGCCACAGCACTGGGGACATGATTTATGCAATGCATACATATACAATAAGCCAACAGTGGACATGTTTCCAAAACAGAACAAAGTACACTGATTAAACTAATACTTACATTATTCACTACATTAGACTACAACTGCCTTCATCACAATGATGTGACTAAAACTAGCCACTGAGGCAAAAACACACAAATAAAACATGAAATAGGTATTTGGTTGTTGGTATTTGTTCTCAGTTTCTGTACTGAAAATGGTTTTATGTATTCCAGCAAGCAACTAGCAATCAACATTAAGTGAGCCACTGCATCCACTCAAAGGCAGCTTCCTCTCTCACCTGGAGTACTGTGTCTAAATACAGAGTCCTCAGTACAGGAGAGACATGGAACTGCTGGAGCACATCCAGAGGAGGACCATGAAAGCAATCCAAGGGATGGAACACCTCTCCTGCAAGGACAGGCTGACAGAATTGGGGCTGTTCAGCCTAGAGGAGAAAAGACTCCACAGAGACCTGATAGTGGCCTTCCGGTATCTAAAGAGAGGCCAAAAGGAAGAAGGAAACAGACTCTTTTGTAGCATTTGCTGCAATAGGATAAGGTGAAATGATGTCAAACTATGAGAGGGAAGGCTTAGAAAAAGGGTTTTTTGTTTTTTTGTAGTAAGGATAGCAAAGCACTGAAACATTGTGTAGAGAGATGGTGGGTGCCCCACCTCTGGAGAGGCTCAAGGTCAGGCTGACAGGGCTCTGAGCAACACACTTTCACTGTGAGTGTCCCTGATCACATTACAGGGGAATTGGGCTAGATGACTTTTAGGAGTCCCTTCCAACCTAAACAATTTTGTGATTCTTTGGCCTAGCATTTAAATTTCAGCATTCGTTTCCAGACTTCATACAGTATTTTCTACTTACAACCTACATAGGTACCAGCACAAAACAGTCCACCAGCAAAGGAAAGAAAAGCCATAATGAAATAAAAGTCCACATTTCTTCTTCACACCAGTTCCATTAACTTATCTTGATACAGCACTCACCACGCTATGCCTCTGTTAATAGTAGGACAAACCAGAGCCAGGGAAGCAACAAGGTAACTACCACTCTCACCACAAAAAGCATAACCCCATAATACCTGCACAAGAGCCAGAGTAACCAGATCCAGCCACAGCCCAGCCAGCTGCAGACATATCTGCAGTCTCAAGACAGAATCAAAGGCAACATGAAGCCAGGAACTCACCAGCTCAGACACAGCACATACAAGAGGCCATTCTAGGGAGAGCTTTGTCCCCAGCTGCTTAAATGCAGCCTCCAGACCAACAGGTGGAGGTGCATGAGTGAAGGCCCATGTGAGGCTGATGAGGGCAATCAAAGCCTGCTGACCTACTCATGGCTCTGATAAAGTCAAGTGTCAGTCCTCTGGTTTCCATGGGGGAGGAAAGACAGTGTCTGGGACTAAAGAGAGCTGATGCAATGTGTGTGCATTGATCACAGCTTAGACCCAATTAGCATTTTTGAGGGGTCCCTTCACAAAACCCCTTTTGGATGTTATGGGTGAGCTGAACTTCACAAGTGAGGAAAAATAAGAAATGCATGCAATACTTGAAAGCTGAATATGTTTATACTTCCTTTTCTTCTGATGGCTGTGGTCTTCATATACCTGTCTCCTTGGTCTAGATTACAATCTGTCACAGCTGCAGAAAATACTGAGCGCAGGGGGAGGAAAATGGCATCTGAAGATAAGTGCCTTAGTCCTGAGATGTGACAGGCAGGCTGCCAGTTGCCTCTGCGCTATCAGATTCTCCAGATCTTTCAGAAGTCATCCAACTCAAAAGGGCATATGTTGGTGCCTGTGCAGCACCCAGTACACAACTGTTCAATGACAAAATGTTTGAAGGAGCTTGAAAAGAGTTCAGAGACTTATCTATAACCTCTTCTACCTGTTTAGTCTTAAATTACTGGGAATTAAACAATAACTGACGTTTGGAAAAGGAATTGTAGCTCTGTGTGATGTAGTGGGTTAATAAAGCCTTTACCAGAAAAATCAACAAAATGCTCTTCATTGCAGAAAGGCTGCTGCTCTTTGAAACTTGACTTGATAGGTACCCTGTGTGCCCCATTACTCCTAAGGGAGTTTGCTGCAACTTGTATCCAAACTTCCTTCACTGTTCTGAAGAGCACTGTGAACGCCAGCTGACCCTCATTTTCTGCCTCAGAGATAGGTGCTGGTTGGTAGTGCTGTATGGGATTTGCTGTAGGAACACAATATGCCTGACAGAAATATGCAGCCCTTAAAACACATACAAACATAATTGCAGAAGCAATAACATCTAACAGATAAAATACAGTAAAAGAGATGAAGCATTTAATATTTTATAAAATATCTATAAGCATAAATAAATTATAATAAAAGAAATAAACCTGCAGAGTCGTGTAGCATGTATATTTACCTGGATATATCTGATTGTATACAAACATATATGTATGCATAGTTACAATGTAGATTGATAATACTATTATTCCATATAATACGGATAGACACAATACTGATAATCCTTAGAGGGATCAATTTCATATTTAAATTTAAAGAGAGATCACTGTAGCAGAAGAGAGATAGATCTGTATATGTACAGAAATTCTAATGATCTGTTTGGAAGCTTCTGCAGAAAAAGATGATTGGCAGCTTAAAGTAAGAATGTTACAGAAAATATCTGATATGCCTGTATACAAGAATTTCTACTCTTTTTTATCTGCATGAATGCTCTATTGGCTGTAAGTAGGAAAGGTATTAGAAATTACTCATTTCTTGTCTTCACTGAAATCATTTACACCACTGAGCACATCCTGTATTATTCAGACAATGTACTCAGTAGTCCAATGTACTCAGTAAGGCCTGCATGCTGAGTAAGAAAGTCAGCAATCTACAGGGTGATGGGATTTACAGATACCAGCAGCTGGTGTACCATTGGTCCTTGAAACTACAGGCGAGGTGCTGTATTACCAAGTGTCTGAGGAGGAATGACATAGCGCAGTACTATGGCATTTGCACCTTGACCAACTGCAACTGTGTGTCTTGTGCAGTTAAAAACAACGTGGAAAGTGCTGTAAAAGTTTGTAGGAAATTTACACTCCTACCGGTTTGTTTATTTTACTGAGAAAGGTGATTCAAGCTGGAGTTGAACCTACTTCATGCTTGCAAGGCATTATGTCTAGTCAGATAGCTAGGGGACTAATATTAACTGGACAAATCTGAGACAGTCATGAAAGGATCTTGAGAAATCTGAGTGTATAAATGCTCATGGCTACATCTACATCTTCATCTTCAGAGAAAGTGGCAACATCTGGAACTGTCTCCCCCAGCATTTTGCTTGCAAAGGAGGTAAAAAAGATTGCACGAAACTGCTGCACCAACTAAGCCTTACTAAGACAGCTGAGAGGAACTGGCAAGCAAGACAAACTTCAGTTTCTTGGATGTAGTAAGGAATGTCAGATGCTGCTAAGTCACCAGTTTGATTTCAGGCAATGACTGCTAGGAAGTGAATTGGTTTTTGATGACTTGCCTTCATCTGAAGTGTGGGAACCTGGGCTGCAGGGAAGCAAAGGCTGCTTGCTGATTGCCAATTCACAATGCTGCCGGGCAGACCTGCCCTGCTGCTGTGTCAGCAGGGAGGGATCCATCCAGAACAGTGCTTCCTTGGCTCTGTCTCCAAAGTAAGCTGAGTGAGCTGTGCACTGGGATGGAAGCTTGAAATGCTGCATTTCAGATTTAGTAGGCAGGTGAGGATTTCTCCAAATAAAAGAAGTACAACACGAGGAAGGATGCAGAACAGGCTTGCACAGACAAATACGTTTCTATTTTTATAGTGGTAGCTCAAAAAAAGCCTTAGTCAAAAGCAGATATCTTCTTTTTAGACATGCAGGCTTGTGCCTAGAATTAATGGCCTGAGTTAGAGAATATCAAGTGATTGAAAGCTCACAGGCTGGATACTACACACTTGGAATGCTTAAATAGTCCACATTGTATATTTGGAATTCTGTCTAAGTGAAAATTTTTAGCCTCAGTTACTGGAAAAAGAATCTCTTAGATAGAAATTCACTGTGAAGTAACAGTGTTCTCTTCCCAGATCTGTAAACTGAACCAAATAGGGACTGCAACCGGGAATCTCCTTTCCTTAATTAGAGCATAGCTGTATATATCCGTCTACCCACACGTGTGACTCTTCAGTATTGATTAAAAAGAGCACATCAGAATAACCTTATGGTTTGAAAGCCAGGATCTCAAATCTTCGGAAGTTTTCAAATTCAAGCTGCATATGCAAGTCTGGTTAGCATTTTTACATATGTGTTATTACACCGGTGTGATAACGCACAGCTACCTGACCTGGTGAGCATTTCTCAGAACACTCGCCTCTTTTAGGCCGAACCTAAAAGGAGCTTGTTTTTCTCCTGAACGATGCTGAGAAGCATTATGCTTATGTAAAAAAATACTGCTGAAAGGTTTTATTATTGTAGGAAAGGGGAATCTATTTTTGCTTCTCTCTGATGCTGACTGAGATGGGAGCACACAGCAATTTGCTACTGCAAACTGCAACAACCCTAATATGAGGTAAAGGAACCATTACCCTTTAGATTCTAGCCCTGCTCTGAGAGAGAAATTCAGATGAAATCCTTAACAAGAGCCAATTAACTAAGCTTCGGTAACCAGCCTAAGAATTACAAGGCCTGCCATCCTGTACATAAGGAGACAGAGAAGAATTCTTTGACGAAGTGTAAATCTCATATTAAATGAGATTATAAGCATACTGACTAGCTGACCCAATTTTGCCTCTGCATATAATGCCATATACTGTTCCTTCCTTGCAAAATTGTACCTCCTATTGGTGTCAGCAATAGCAGCACTTACTTTATTTCTAAAGCAACAAAAGCCAACTACTCTTAGCACTCTCATGAGGGAATTCATCAGGATAGTATGTTCACAGTTAAAATAATAATAGGTCTTCCAGCAATTTAAGTAACATGCCCTTGCCAAAAAGAGAGGAAGGTAAGGAGAAGAGTGAATAAACTCATCAGGGTAGATAAAATGGCCCACAGTTTCATCGACCAGGTCAGCACATCTGCATGGAAAGCACAGCTTCTAAGCCACCATCTATGGAAACCGGGAGAGGCTTTTGAGAGGTTTCACAGTGCCCTGAAGCTGACATCCGGCTGCATCTCTTTGGTTCCGCTGTTACAGCCCCAGACAGCCTAAAAACATGTGCAGTAGGTAAGGAAAGGCGAAGCCACCTCCATGCATTCACCTTTTTTCATGCGTTTCATCCTCTAAGTAGTGCTTTTTTTTTTCTTTTTTTTTTTTCTGTGATATTTGATTTTTTCAGATCAGAATTTTAGATATTCTTTTTTCCTTCTTTTCTCTCCAAGCCTTTGTTATTGTTCAGTTAATTTTCTTACTTCTATTTATTCCACAGGTATCTTCTATCCTCTTTATCTGTTTGCCTCTCATCCCCTGCTCCCTTTACTATGTCAAAAGAGACTCGATAGCCCAGCGATCATTTCTAATTTCCACCCTTCAGATCATCTGCTTTGAGACAGCAATTATTGGAGATATAAGAACCTGGGTATAGAATTGCAAAATGTAATTGGCAAAGAAGGATGCGATATTCCCAATGACAGGAAAAGACAGTAAACATAAACATAATTCTTCTATGAAGCAGCGTAGCGCAGCGGGACGTTATTACCAGGCATGGCCCAGCTGGGGAAATGCCCTCTGGTGGTCACACTGCCACCAGCGCAATCACTTCTCATTAATGCCGGGCTGCTCTTAACTACTTAACTGCTGTTATTTGAGTGCCGTTAGCCAAAGCGTTCCAGTGTTGCAAGTCTGGTTTTAAAGGATGTATCAGAGACCTAAAGGGGAAGTTTGCCGTCCAACACTATGTTACGAGAGGAGAAATGTGAGCTAAGAAATGTTAGTAATTAATTTATTTCATTAGCAGAAGAAAAAAAAAAAGTTGTTTGATTTTGGTTTGATTGCGCAAATATTTTCAAATCATTTTACTTCTTCTCTAATAATAATAATAATAAAAAAACAACAGGATTCATACTGAAAATGGAAAGGTACACTTGTTTTCTAGTTACAGTGCTCTGATTTTATCAGGCATATGCAATTATGTTTTGGGGGGAGTTGAGTGTATAGAGCACTGATTTTACGGTCTGAATCTAAATTTATCTGTATAAAATGAACCACTAAATCTAAATTTATCTGTATAAAATGAAGCAGCCTCCAACATTTACATGCAATTTGATCTCGGCATCGCATCCCTGAGTCACTGCAATTTCTGTCAGCGCCGAGGCCCCTGGCTGCTCTTGCTGCAAGCACGCTGGCTGACGCAAAAGGCAGCATTACACCTCCTGATACTGGTTAGAATATATTTGAATCCCGTAAGTACATCATAACACCGTTTTCAATTTCTATATTTACAGTTATCAACAAAAACACTGTTTGCACGTGTGTGATGTGTACAGAATGCTTAAGGGAAGAAAGATTCAGTCGGTGTAAAAGCCACCACAGCACAATGCCATTTTTTTCAGTGTGCTTTTTCCCAGCTGGGTTTGCACTTCCAGACACGTGTTCTGGTTCATTGTGTTACCCCACGTCCGGTCTCCATGTAAGCTTATATCTAATCACTCAAAATTACTGCAGATTGGAAATTTCCTAGCCACAGCAGAGGGCAACGCCTAGCTGTCTGGATGCACTAGGGCTACCACAATAAATGCCTCACTGAGGCCTTTTCTGTTTTCTCAGAAGTGTGTTTCCATCGGGCAGGTTTGTTCCTCCTAGCTCAGCGCTGTTCATATGCTCACCATATGTGCACCCACTGCCATTGGTACCAGTCTGCTCTGGCAATAGCTGGTGACACTGGAGCTCAGGGAATCCTGTCTCCATTTGCTGACCCCCAGTCACCTTCTGTGCCAGCAGCATGAAGGGCAGGAGAGTACTGTCTAATACATCTGTTGTTCCATTTCAGTGCTCGCAAAAATGTCCCCAAAGCAATTCCATGCTTCCTTATACCAACTGTGGAGGCTTGCTGGGTTTTTTTGTTTGTCTTTACAGGACAAGAGAGAACAGCAGTAATTTCAGGAGAAGTTAGATATGAAATTAGAAAAACCATCATAATTCCAATTGTCTGTTGAATCAAATACTGCATTTTCCATTCACTTGTCAGCAGAACCGTAGAACAGCCTGGTCTCAGTGGTTGGCTAACCATACTTACTGAGTGTTTGTACTATAGTTTTATTACTATTGATCCTTTCTCGGGTAAAAAACAACAGTTTAGTGCTTCAAATCATCCAAAACTACTTGCATCCATGGACTTATATACCCAGTCATATTTTTTTTAATATAAAACTGCTCAGAAAAATCTGGGCTGTACTTCATACAGCTTTGATTATGCACTTCTAAAGACGGGAAGTGCTCATTGAAGTTAATGAATATTTTGGTTCTTTATCAACTTGTGGATCAGAGCCTAGATATAAACACAGCTGGTGTGTGTTCAGCCACATCTTCTGCTGCTCCACAAGTTACAGGACGCCGTTTGATGGGGAGGTCTTGTGAGGATGTTTATCAAGTCAGAGTGAGTTTGATAGAAGTAGCTGACATAAACATTTTACAATGTGCCTAAAGCTTTTACAAAACAAGCCAGCCAAACAAACAAAAACACAATTATACACACAGTTTAAGCAAGAAATTGTAGATAACATTACATAAAATACCGTCATACTTATAAATTATGTCTGTAGATTTCTGGAAAATAGTTACTCTGTTGACAAAGGAGTGACTAAATTTTTTATTCACTCTCACATCACAGTACATCTGTTTTGTTTCATTTGATAAGTTTGTTACTAGAGATTAACATCTGATGTTTATTCAAGCTTTCTGTGTGTGACCTTCATTGGAATGGGTCCTGCCAAAGATACTTGCCATGCTTTATCATGTGCTCCAGCAGTCTGGATGTCTTATCCACGAGGAGTTTCAAGAGAAGGGAATGACTGATATGTTTATGGAATTTATTCCCAAAATCTGGGGTCTGATCTCAGTGTTAGGCAATGTAAGAAGAAATAAGAAGAGGTTGGATTGTGGTTCAAGTGCATGCAGCTGTGGTTCCCCTGTTGTAACCTCTGGAGGTGAAAACCAGTGTCTTTCTCATCTACAATTCCACTTTTCTTTTCAGACTAGCGCCAGACACCTAGAACAAGCATGTACTGTTTGGTCTTCTCTCAGCATGGAATTGCTACTGGATCAAAGCACAGGGATCATGTCTCTGGGGTACCCCAAGCACCTCCTTATCTTGCAGCCACAAGCCCTTTATTGTTGCAAGTGCAATTTTGTCAGGATTTTGTTGCTGATTAGCAACACTTCACCTTGTATTGAACACCCAGGCTATGATACAATTAAAGAAGAATTCACTAAAGAAATGAACAAACAGCAGAAAGCTGTCCAGCCAGCCTAATGGGAAATAAGACTTAGTGTTCTCATCCCTCAAAATTAATTGGGGGTGACCGTCTCGATATATATTTAGAACATCCATTTCTCTAGAGTTTAATCAAGCAATCATCCTTTTTCTCTTGAACAGTACCACATACCAAGAGCATGTTCCCATTATAATGGCCATCTTCGCTGCCAGGAGCAGAGCTGATTTTTAGTTCAATACCAGTCTGTAGTGTAGCTTCAGATTTTAGCTATATACCCAGCCCTGGGACTGAAGCTCAGAGCTCCTTTAAGGGTAGGTTTCCTCTATGTTGAATCAAAGGTTGGAAATAATTCCTACTGACTTTTAAAAGAACAATGCTGAGGTAGAAATGGAGATCCTCTAAAGCAAGCAGATTATTATGAATGTAGGTTTAAGTTGAACTTCATCTTATATGGAGGCTTTGTTATACGTCCTCTATTTGTATGTTTATTATGCCAATATTGGACTGTGGCTGAGACAAAACTTTTGTGATTGTCCCACATCACAAATTAGACAAACTAAATACTCATGTAGCTGATAGGAATGGTCTATAGAAATGGTGATTTACCTTGGTGAATGTTCTCTTTGCTTTAATTCCCTATACTACAGCATTATGAATCATTACTATCTATGTAAACAAAGCTAATTTTCGTCATATATTTAAAAAGACAAAAATGTACCCCAGACAGTTTAAAAATCTCATGTCCTGTTAAATGTGTCAGTATGCATACATATACATACACCTACAGGCACATTCCACAACTATATTTATTCAAGACCTATACGCAAGTGTCTTTTGTCAACAACAGTTATCAGTTGTTTAACAGAATATCGTTACAGAAAATGAAATGCATGGAGAGGACTCTGTTGGAAGGTCAGTATAGTTGCATTTCTCACATTCTGCATGAGCAGTGCCTGACATGGCTTGCTGTGGTCCTATCTCTCTGTTGTTTCTTTCTCCAGTAAATACATGTGAGTCCAGTGGGCTGTCTGGCTTAAGATGCAGCACTCACAAGGATACTAAAACAAGGTTAGTCCCCCATCTGGCATTTATTTTAGGAACACACATAGGAAAATGCTGCCACTAGAGTCTCAGCAACAGGCAGAGGTTTCCCATCCCTGGGGCTTATGGGATTTCACATAAACCTGCAGCCCTGCCACTTCCTCACAGAAGGCCTGGCTATGATCAGTAGTGTTATGGTGAAAGAACTAATACAGCAAAGCAGGTAAACATTAAACAAAACTCATCTGGATGTTCTGACTCAGGAGGAAAAAGAAAACAGAGATAACCGGGATGTAAAGAGAAGAACTAAGGCCACTTCTGGTGGGAACACTGAATTTAGTCTTAACTCTGAGCTTAAAGCGGTGTAAATGTAATTCCTGTTGCTAGGTGAACTGACAAATCTCCTTGTACCCATGGGCCCTTGTAATACAAATAAGGAGAAATTCAGTTGCAATGTGTGGCATTACTGAATGCAAAATCCTGCATCAGAAGAGATGAGCTTATCTTTGTTAAGGCCAAGAGATAGTATAGAATCATCTTTAATATTACCATCAGCAGTCAGTTATGGGAACAAGGGCTCTGATCATCTGAGTGAGAGCTTTGACCTTCAAGGAGCAGAGGAAGGTTGTGCCAAGTGTTTCTGGAAGTCAGGTTTGCCTGCTGAGATTGAGGGAGCATTTGTATTTTTATTGTATCGCTGCTCCTGCATTATCCTTTACTCCAGAAATGCAGCCCCAGTTACAGTGCCAGGTTCCTATGGATCTGGACCAGAAGTGATGTTTATAAACAAAATACCTCACAGTTCCTACTTGAGTCCTCTTTAAGAAAACACCGTAGTATGGTAAAAGCACACTGTGACTGTTCTTTCAGTTTTCTGCTGGCCACTGCAGCCTTGTGAGAAAGCGCTAATGAACCTGCTAACTTCCTAATTAATGAACGCTAAAGAAAGAAGAAAGACAAGTTTTATCACTTCTGTCTTCATCAAAGACGCGGGGTTTTTAGACTAGGCATTTCAATAAAGCGGTATTCCGTTACCAACTTGCACACTTTTCTGTCTTGTGCAGAAAACCAAAGGGATGGAGTACTGGTAGAAAGATGGACGGGGTGAAAGCGAGAACATGCACAGATGCAACCCTGCTTTAGCATTTCCTTTTAATTGTTCTTGAACGCAAATGCTCTCTATCGGCACGTCCCGAACAACGTGGGTATTTCTCCAACAGCTGCTAACTCGGACATGTGCCACCGAGCGGCGCTGCTGCCCCGCGGCCGCACGAACACAGGCTGCCTGAAACCGCATGAGCCGGCCCGGTCAGGGGTCGTTGGGAGCCAGCAGCACAGCCCCTGCTGCCAGCGCTTGGTGCTTTTGCTGAGATAGCCTCTTTGCCAGCTGCGAGCTGCTGGGAGATTCACCCGCTGGGACTGAGAGAGGGGTACCTTTCACATTCAGGCAGCGACTGCTCCATGCGTTTCACCCGATCTGAGTTAAAGCAGAGGCAGCATCCCACCTCCAGGCCTCCACTCACTCATTTCTCAAAAAGACCCCGAACTTCACCTTTAACAAAACTGATTTATCTCTTTTGTTCCAGCCGTGAAAGAGGCTGACAAACGTCAGATCCTGATCCGCGTTGCTGTAAACGTGGGGTAAAAAAAGCAGCAGTAACTTCAGTGGATTTATGTCAGATCGGTTCCGTTTGTATTGAACCATCACAGAACCATTTCAGCCTTGAAACTGGCAGCTTAGCTGCATTGCTCTGAAGGTCCCGGTGACTGCGCCAGAGATAAGATTACAGAAGGCTTTTTCTTTTAGTGACATTTCTGCCAGCTTGTACTTCTGCCATGAATATGCTTCTTAAATAGTCCTCTCAGGGCAATGAAGAAAAACAAAAAAATAAGGAGAACAAAGCAACTGCCACTGGTAATCCAAGTAGGATTTTTCTTCTGAGAAAGGATTAACAAAGAAGATAAAAAGCAGAATGAGAAGGCAATTAATGTTGTCATTATCAGCAATTTCTTCAAATTAAGTTGGCAAGCCTTGCGTTCAGTGTACAATATTCACTGTGGATTGGCATTTGAAAAGATTAGTAAGAATTAAAAGTAAGTGTTTAGAGCAGGGTTGTAGGAGTGCAGCCTGGATTTGGACCTTGGGTACATTCCATCGGGACTCGAGGCAGCTCAGGCCCTGCACTGTCTCCGGGTCCCGGGCAGGTCCTGCATCTCTTCACCCTCCTCCTGATCTCTCAGGGAAAAGTGAAGCACGTGAGTTTTTGGCAGACCAGCCAAACGGGAGCTTACGTGTTGTTTTGAGTTGTAGATCTATATAGAAACTATGCAGCAGACCTCAGCAAAATTAACTGAATAGCCTGGTTTAGAGAGAAGGAAACTACTAACAGAATGGTAAAAGAGACTGAGCTGGGAATTTATTTATTTATTTATTTATTTATTTATGGTGATACTCAAGAGCTTCAGAGAGGTCATTGAATGCCATGTAACTACTGGTGAGTTTTTAATCGAGTATGTGGTGGGGATGGCTGAAGAGCCTCAGATTATTTATATCATAATAGGATTTGCGTGGTGGAGAGTTCGCTCCAGTGGGAGGAATGAAATGTCACTGAACACGGGGAATTTCAGAACAAAAACAGTTGGTAGCCAATAAACAAAGGTGAGATGTTAACATGGCAGTCTCCTCCAGTTCATATCATCAGGCAAATACCATCAAGAAGTTGGTGTTGCCTGTGCCTATCCTTCACGTTCTGTTGTAAAACTGTGGTCTCGTGGCTCTTTTAGCCTGTCCGTCCCTGGTTTGCCAGGAAACGCGTTGGAATGCCTTGGTTTAATCTAGATGCAGAAGAAGAAAACTGTAACAAATACCCTAGGAGAAGGGATTTGCTCAGAAAATGTCACGAGAAAATGTGATCTCTTTGTCTCTGTCCCTTTCGTCTCCTAGCTGTGCCCAACCAAGGCCACCAAGTTCACAACAAAGCCAGGAGTCGTTGTTAGTGCTCACTGCTGCCCACTTACTCTCAGTATTTTTCTCTAGCTCTTTTCTTTTTCACTAGCCTCTCCTGTCCTGCGTGCCTGCAGCTCCTGCCTCTTTTCCTCCCAGCTTTCCCTGCTCTCTCCAGCCTTTGTCCCCCCTCCTTCCCGCGCCCCATTACTCCCTTTGTTGTACCCTGTGCTCCTCCTGCTGCCCCCCTGCCCCTGGTTTCTCCCCGCTGCACCCAGTGCTTCCCCCACGCTATCTGCCCCACCATGTACAGCTGCTGCCCTTCCCTGCACCCCACCGCTCCACTGCTGCTTCGCAGGGCTGACCAGCTCCGCTTCCAAACAATGAGGCTTTGACCTCTTTCCCCTGGGAGAAGATTTCACAGCCAAACACGTCTCACTGGCAGGAGCTTTTCCTGATATTCAGCCCGTTTCCTTCTCCCATTGCTCCTACTTAAATCTCTTTATATTGAACTAACAGCTTGTGCCCCAGGCGAGGTGTTTATACCCCTCCTTTTATGACTATTGCAAAAAAGGTTTGAATGCAGATAGCCAGGCCAAGGCGAACAGGGGCACCGTGCATCCTGGTAAGCAAGATCCTATCGTACCCAGAAGGAACAGAACAAACACACTTACTGTAAGGAAAAATAGGCCACATGCCTTACAAAAATTCACCAAGAGCCAAACCTTGATCGGTTTTTATCCATCTGAAAGAAAGATACTAAGGCAGACAGCTGTGTCAACAGCCTGTGAGCCAGGGACTGAGTGAACCTGAGTTCTTGGAGTGGGGGGACAAGGATTGGAGTAGTGAACATGGCCCAAACTGAACAAGCTTTGGTGCAGAGGGTGAACATTGAGCCCAGCAGATAGAGGAGAAAGGCATTAAGCTCTCAAGGTGCCCTGATGCAGGAGGTGGTGAGCTGGGGAAGGTCAAAAGGGAAGAAATACAGCTGGAAGGGTGGAAGGGAACAGGGCAAGAGGGGGTTGGAGAAGCAGGGACATGGCTGAGCCAATTACAGAGGCCTACGTGGGGGAAATGGGCTTCGTGGGGTCAAGCACAAGTGTACCCCACACACGGAGCCACGTGAACAGTCCACAGCAGTGGCTGAAGCCAACTGTGAAGAGACATGTATAAGGGCAAAGACTGTCGTCTGCCTAAGTATCTGAAAACTGTTCAGCAGAATGGGGAATTAAGATGGATGCTACAGCTTCATGTCCAGTTTATAGTTTCTGAAGCAGGCAACTGATGTCTGCACACATGCCTCGGTGGCTCATGTGAAGCCCAGAAGACCCTATACCTACCTACTTATCCCTGCTCCTGTGTGCCACACTCAGTGCAGATGCCAGGGGCAGAGCAGAGCAGCCTGCCCGACAGCCAGTGCTATGGGATGGGGACTCTCAGCTCCTTCCTTCCATGCCCACCCACTGCACCTCCCTGCCATGTACTTGGCCCAAGCACATGTCCACACCCTGTCATCAGCAGAGCCAGCTCACTTCGCCACCACAGTTGTATCCACTTCATCAGTTTTCTACTGGCTTCATAGAAAGTGGCCAGAAAACACCGGCTTTAGTGCAGTGAGTAGGCCAGGCAGCTGAGCACTGCAGAGCAGGGGTGAAGGGAGAGGGATAGGATTTCTCCCCCTTGTCAGCGGTAAGGCATTAACATGGCTCAGCTGTACAAGGAACTACATCCTGAGCAAGCATCTTCCTTTTCTCCTGAGTTTTAAAACGTGCCAACCTATGTGTACCCATTAGCACATTGTAAGGGCTGCTCATTTTCCCAGTCTAGACGGGGATTTCAAGCAGACATTCAGATCTGCCTGGAGGCATTGTGCAAGGGTAGTCCTCAAAAGCACCTTTCAGAGGCTCAAAAGACAACTTCAGATAATAACATGGAATCTTATTCTTAATGACTAAAATAGCTTATTCTGGCCAGTCCAAAAGCAATATTAGCAATACCAGCTGAATTAATAACAGTGAAAACCATTAGAAAACCACTCATTAGAAATTATAATGGTGCTGAACACCGTAACAGTTCACCTATAGTATAAATCAACCCGGCTCCATTTATGCAATGAAGCTACTGCTGCTTACAACAGCCCAGGGCCTGCCCTGAAGTTTTCTTGCTTTTGCATATACAGAACATAACACTGCAACCTTCTTGCTCAATTTTTGCCTTTCTTATAATTTTTCCCTTAGAGGGCTTCTTTAGACATAGCAAAGACTGCTTGGTAATTTTTATGTCTAGCCTTCTATTTCCCTTGCTACTCCCCCATGCAGTAATTTGTGTGGGGAAAGGTAAATCAGAGCCACATGTTCCCTTTATAAGCCATAGATAAAGGGCAGCAGCAATTCAGTAGGCTGTGAATTCACCAGGATTATTCAGTCTGTCATTAACTGTGGAGAAGATCCCAGCATCAGCAAGCTTCCTCTGTTCTGCATGTTCCTTAGTTTCTTCTACCAGTGCAGGAGGCAGCTGAGCGAACAGTACAGCACACCCCAGCATCGCCAGGCAGAAACCCAGTGACAAGCTCCATACTTAGATGTGCCATCCAAAATATGCAATATCTGATGAACCTGAACCACTGTAACTCACTGAAGGCACGAAAGGCACAGAAACATTTTAAAATTCTTAATGCTACCATAATGAAAAGAGCCTTGGCTTTTTTGTCATTTGTGAAAATGTGAAAAAATGTGTGAGGCAGAAACGTGGAGTTTTTCCCAGGCAACTCTATTTTCTTGGAAATCTGAAACACTGTATTTTTATTTTGAAACTTCATCATTGTAATCTCTGTGTGTTTGCGTTTAAATCTGTTTTATCTCCTGTATTGGAGAGGGAAATGTGCATCGGTTGCATTGCAGGAGACACTGCATCATGGGACATACAGACCAATCAGTTTCTGCAGCTCCGGTACAGAGATAAACTTTATTACCGGATCAAAGAAAAAGCGCCTTTATTAATGTCATGCCTAGGGACTGCCATTCCACTGAGTCACAGCACTGTGAATCATGATCTATTTCGAAAAAGTCAAGAGTATCACTCTGGAATTACACTGTCAGGAGAGGAGAAGAAAACTGTTGGCCTTATTCTGGCTCTCATTTCTGGTCCCTGTGAAGTTGCTTGGCATTTCCATTCAGACGGACCATTAATCCACCTACTGTTAGGTGAACAGCGTGAGACAAAGCTGACTATTAGAACAGGTATTGAATTCTCACTCCTACCAGATAATGTTAGGAACTATTTGTTTCATCACACATTTCTGTAGTTCTGCATGCCTCTTTGAGGTTATGTACGCACAGAAACATCTATGTGTGCTGCACTCATATCTACGCTAGGAAATCAGTGAATTCCATATATCATTTTGGGTAATACCTTTATACTGGAGTTGCTGGGCAGTGCTTGTGTGTAAAATAGTTGCTTAAAATCACTGTTTTCTAGAATAAGTATTTCAACATAATTATCATTAAGTTTTAAGGAACACTTACCCAGTGTGCACTCATCACTTCTGGACGGCTGAATCGTGTTGCCCGTAACCACTGTCAGAGATTGATCTTTTCTTCTGCCAAACTGAGTGTTGGATGGTTTAATCTCTGCTGACACCAGTGCTGGAACATTTTTTACCAGATCAATGCTGTTGTTCATCTTAGGCTGAAAGACTGAGTGGGTGTTTCTCTCACCTCATGCTGGACTCTGAGACTTGCAGTGCTTGTCTGGAGCTAGTAGGGCTGACTCTCAGTGAACAGCACCTGGATGTCTTTGCTTTAAAGATGGAAGGATCTCTCTCAGTCGGACAGTGGGACCTCCTGATACTCCACTAGGACATTGCCACCACCCAGTCTGACTTCTGCTCAGAGGCACCATGCTTTGCTGCAGGCCTTGTTTGTCAGGAGATACTGCACCTCAGGTGCAGAACAAAGATCATCAGTGTGACCGTGCTCTTAGCAGAAAAATAGCAGAAAATTAACCATGACTGCTGTAAGCCCCAGACAGCATTTCACCAGTTTGTTGGCGTAAGCAAGGATGGCGATGCACCAGTTCACAACACGGTGCACATGGCTATGGACCAAAGGGTGGCAGTGCCAGCCGTGTGGTGCCAACGTGGTAGGCCGCTACCACACACTGCCCAGCGAGAGCAGGGCGTGACTGTCCTTCCCCTGAGGGCCAGGCAACCTCAGGTCACTTCATGTTCATGTAGGCCAGTGTGCACAGACATCTCTGAGGAGCAGCTCTTGATGACTTAATGTGTCTGCAACCCGAGGACAGGGTGAGGCGTTCCTGGGCTTCAGTCACAGCCTTTCATCTGTTTAAATCCCACTCGTTCATCTTTACTCATTTCCTTTCCATCCTGCTCTCCTAACCCAGGCTCTGGTCAGGTGACACGGCTCTGGGAAGCTTTCCCACTCCACAGATAGTGACTCTGTTACCTCTGTTACTGTACATTTGTTTAATTAATTGCTCATTTTGTTCCTGCGCTGTTGTGCTGGCCCAGTACACTTACGGTATGCATGAGTGCCTAAAAGGTGACGAGGCTCCTAGAGTGACTCTGTCCCTTTCATTTATTTATAGAGCTCAAGCACATGATCCCTTATTAATTCCAGGCACTGCTAGCTCAGCCTGACTTGAGATAACGTGGCACAGGCTCCAGGCCGTCTCAGCTGGCACTGACAGCACACGGGGAAGTGAGGTCCCTGCTGCAGAGAGCGGGGCTGATCGGCCGCAATCAGGAAAGCAATTAAACTTCATGTGGCATTTGAACTGTGGACCCAAAGGTGCACAGAGTAGCCTTTGGCCACCTTAAAATCTTTTTTTAAATGCCGTGAGTACTTAAAAGAGGTAATTGTAAGGATATAAATCAAGGCTTCTATTATTTCTCGGGAGGCCAACATCTATCACAGCAGATCCTAAAATGAATTTGAAGGATAGAAATTATGAGAATTTACATAGCAAATGACTTCTTGTTAACAAGTTGTTTATGTAGCAGAAGTTGCAGCAACAGCAGCTGAGACGAGCAGTCTCATCAATGGGCTTAAATTCAAGCACTGAACTATGGCAGAATTTCACAAATATTCCTTCTGGTAGATGATCTTATCCCTGGGCTTCTCTTTGAGCTGTGCCAGTAGAGCTGCTCCTTGCACCGTGCCTTGAGACGAACCACCAGGCAGCCTGGGCCACTGGCCCTCTGAGCCATAAACCTTGCCAGTCTACATCAAGTCTGGCACAAAGAATTTATCGTCCTGGATCCAGGCCCAAGGACTGCAGCTCTGGGTTTGCTGCTATCTGAGCAGTCTGGGACCAACATTTTACCTGCAGTTCACTTTTCACCATCTGTTAAACATCTCAAGACATTTGCACTGAACATTGGACTTGCCGAGTTTTGTATCTGTATAATTAATGAGCACTTATGATGTGGCTGTTGGAAGACTTCCACAAAAGTGGAGCTTCTTCCACCCACAGGAGCTATGCTGTCCCATTCATCCTCTGCACGCTCCCTGCGGGTGCGCACAGCTGAATCACGTAGCACTGATCTGGATTTCCTTCTTCTAAAGCACTTTTTTTTTTTTTTCCAGTACAAAATGGAGATGCCAAAGAAGGTTGTTGACTTCATGTAATTTCTCTGAGGTGCTCAGATACTAAGCTGCTGAGCATACTCTTGATAGATGAGATTAGATAAGAAGGAGTGAGATCAAATAGCAGTTTTCTGTTACTACCTTCCAGACAGTTGAGATGGAGCTCAGATACTAATGAGATGGGCATCCTAGAAACACTTAAGAAAGATATGACATTGAGAAGCAACTAAATAAACCATTCTCTCCCCATACACTTGCAGCTATACAGACACGTTCCCCCATCCCATTAAACTCTTCTCTGTCCCCAAGAGGCAGCAGTCTGGGGCTCTGTAGGTATATGATTTCAAGCTGTTTCTATATGCCCAGCATGGCTGCTGGGTTTAAGTTCAAGAGAACTAGGTAGCAATATGCAAAGTTTCACATGTGAAACTTTGGAAATTCATATGCAAAAATCCTACTTCTTTTTAAAATTCACTGGAATGATTATGCTGTTTCGCATAATGTTGGATTAGAGAGCTAGGAAGCTTACAAAGTATGTTCTTGCTAACAGGTTGAACCTGCTTCCTTGGGAAAGATTTGACATACATTTTGTCTCAGTGAATGGATTCTATGGAACACTAGTAGTCAGAAAGATGTTAGCATTAATTAGCTCAGAAGAGCGCCACTCTGCTGGGATTTAAGCCCCTGTCTCACTGGTAATATTTGCCATCCAGTTTTTTTCAGTAGTTAGAAAAGCCTTTCCAGCTTCCAGACAGACTTTGTCAGAAGTTATCATGGCAGTGCTGCCCACACTGAGCCAGTCCAGCTGCAATGCCATTAATTACTTGAAGAAGCTGTCATCCACTGTAGCCATTTGTCTCTCTGCCATGAGACCGGTGGGGCTGTGTTGCTATCTGTACTTCTTAGAGCTGCAGTGCCAACAAGTATTTCTAATACCCACGTCAGCCAGCTGTGCTCTGGGATTGTCCATGCTGAACTGGGTAAGAGGAGATTTCTAGAGTCTCTCATCTGTCACAGCATGGTTTCAGAAATCCTTTCCTCCAGGGGGAAGCTTCTGGATGCTCTTGGCATCACTGAACAATCTCTGTCAGCTGGTGTTTAGGCCTTGGAGCAGTGCCCAGTTTTCAGATCCCACATACTCCATGCAGTGAGGAGTGCCCCTCCTGACCCAGCATCTAGGCCGCGACTATGGAGATTTGGGCCAGCACCTTCTCCATTACCTCTCTGGCGAGAGTCAGTTCTTCCGACGAGACACGGTCTGCAGAAGTCCCAGCGTGGCGGTGTGCATTCCAGATTCCACTTCAATAATTCACAGGGGCCACAGCGTGCTACCTGCCATGCAGACAGCCGCACTCTCTCACTTTTCCTTTAAATAAGGCATGCTCTCCTCTAACCACAGAGAAAGGTCTCAGAGCTGACATGTATTTACTCTAAGTGGGCTTCTCAGTCCTACTCTTTTGAAAAGAAAATCTGTCAGTATCACAGGCAAGCCCAGTGACAGTTCTGGTTAAGCTCATTAGGAAAGACTTGCATCATTTGAACTGGTTTGTCCATTAAATAAGAGCAAATCTCCAGGTGTCTACCCCTTAAGCTTTGGGGACATCGGAGTCCACACATGAGCTGCAAGACACCGATGCTGCGTAGGCTTTTCAATAATAAAAATACAAACCTTTGTATCTGTGAAGTGGCTTTTTGTGCTGAAAGATTCACTCTCCTTCACCCACTGGATACAAAACACACTGCTCAAATCCTGTTCTTAGGGATGCTGTGGTTGCTTGTGAGCCACCAGCAGCGCATTGCTTTGCACACCTCAGAGCGGACCCCTCCCTGCAGCCCAAATTGCAGCAACTAGCTCTGTGCAGCACAGCTGGCAGGCAGCGCCCCGGGTTTCCAACCGTGCAAGCAGTCAGACAGTCCTTCTGGACTACTGAGAATTATGTGATAGAATAATTAAAGATGACATTTAGAAAGGGATTTTCCATTGTAGTCCCAGAAAGTCTCAGATTTCACCTATAAAGGGTGAAACTGGCAGCCCAAGGGCCAAGCTTTGCCCACAGAAAATTCCTCTGCTCTGCTGGAAATGGAGAACAGCTGTCAGGAGTGCACACACGGCCCAACAGCTGAATGACCCCTATGGTGCCTGTACACAATCAATTATAAGGAGTCAGGATCTGCCACTGCCACGTCCCTGTGAGCTGCAAGGCAGGTTGTGAGCAGAGGGCTGCAGTGTCACAGTGACCTGGAAGGGCCCATGCCCATGATATCTACAGTCAGTATCCAGGAGGCATGCAGCTTGTTTTGTGCCAGACTGCTGGAGCAGGTGGGGTCAACAGCATGGTACATCACTCAGCCTTTAGCCGTGTTCAAATCCTACAGAGCTTTACGGGATAAAAAGGCAGAATCTGCACCAGTGCTAGGCTATCTCCAGGTGTTCTAGTTTAACTACAGCTCCTATTAATACAGCTGCTAACTGGATATATTCACCACAGAGGTATGAGGGAATGTCAGTATTAGCAGCACCAAATATCTAGCAATCATGAATCAAACCGCAAAAAGGCAGAAGTTTGTTTAAAGATCCATGTTTTTTGAAAATAGTAGAAGTGTAGGATTCATTGTATGAGTTGAGAGTGTTGCTCAGCTGTTTATAAGATTGTCTGGCATTTAAACCTAGCACACAAAACAATCTGGAATTGGAGTAGAATGGTAGCTGACACTGTAAAGTTGAACAGGGAAGAAAAGGATGTGTGGTACCAGCTGCCTGGATGGTACTCCCCTGCCACCAGCTATCCATGTGGTCCTGTGCAAATCTCTTGGCTTCCCTGGACACCAGATTCTTGCCATTGTGAAAGCTGGAGGCATCTCCTCATTGTGCAGAGATGTAGTGAAGATGGTGTTGTAGTGAAGATAGGTGGTTTTGGGGAGGTGGGTGGGAGCAGCAAGGCTTCTGAGATTTGTCCTACATCATCAAAATAACAGAGAGTTAGGGTTGTCCTGGAGTCAGAAACAGAAATTACTTATGTTAAATCTGTTCAAAGAAACTAAGGTACTAAGTAAAATACCTCAGTCTCTAAGAACCCTACAACTCAATTATGATACAACGCTGTGTACAAAAGCCTCACTTGTCTTTCTTCTTCAGCTATACTGAAATGTGAGTCTTGTTGTCTTATTTTACACCAAAGTTAACATTGCACATGCATCTTCAACCAGGTATGAAACAGAGCTGCTTGGTTAATATGGATCTGTGGGCCTTCAGTTTAGCTTTCACTCCCCACTCCCTCAGGGACATCAGTGAAAAGTTAATCAGGTATTGCCAAGTAGGAGAGATGCAGTTTCAGAATTTATCAAATTGAATGAATCGGTAGGAGGACCCCATCAAATGAAAGTTATGAAAATGAAAGATGCAACCTAAGTTCAGGTGCGCTGTTGCAGCGATGCCTTCAAACAGGCTGCTCAGTGTCCTCACAGAAAAGAGCACCCAGCTGCTGACAGGGTTCTACTCTGCAAATGGAAACTGGAGAGGGTATGCCCAAGCAGCAGCAGGGAAGGCTGCAATCCCATCACAGTGACGGCACAGGGCTGCCTGAATGCTCCCTACAGCTCCTTTCAGCCCCTTCCACTTTTCCCCGCTGGTCTGTGCTGAAGCTGAGCAACCAGCACAACAAGATGGCCTAAAGCAGAACTAGTTTGTGTTTTCTAACCAGCTCTCCAACAGTGTTGTGGGTTAGCAATACAGTTCTACTTTTGACTCATCTCTAGAAATGAACTTCCTCTCTTTCTGCCAAAAAAGGTGACCTGCAAGCCAGTCTGATGCAAGGTAATTTGTTCTGTTTATATGATGACTTTGATAAGGCACACAGATTAGTGTTCTTACTTCATAATAAAGCAACAGTTTGTTTATGTGCTGTAATCCAGAGTGACTTTTTTTTTTTTTTAATGGTGAGAGCCTGAATGTGACAATAATCTGGACAGAAATGTTGGTTGTAAAACTAAAGAGCACTTTAAATACGCTGTTGCTGTCTCTGCCTCTCGCTTGCACATACCCCCAGTCCTGGCCCCTCTCAGCAGTCACAAGATAAGCTTCGAAGAAACAAGGCCATTGATTGACAGCTCATTAGAAGTTGCAAGAGCAGCAAAACACAAACTGGAGCCCATGGCTTTCTGTCAGCTGGGCCAGGAGGCGTGCTGGTCAGCAGTGGCCTGAGAGGAACAAAGACGGCAGGAGACACTGGAGGAAAACAACATGAAATTTTAATGGTGTGCTCGAAAGGCCAGGTGTAATGGATCAGGGCCAAGGCCTCCCCTGCCCCCCCCCCAGTCGCCTATATTTACATTCTATATATAGGCACGGAGAGTATAGGTTGTGCCATGTGGCACGTACACATGCACATGGATTCAGAGGATCCCGATTTTGATATGTCAGACAGAATTTATCTGCAAATCCATTTATAAATGAAAGACTCCAAGTATATACAGTGTTAATATCTGTACATATTAGATGTCACTGCTCTAGTCTTAGATAAGGGCACACACTGAGCCAAATTCACCCCCGCAGTGAAAGCCAGGCAAGTTTTACTAGGAATGAATTTGGCTTAATGTGTCTGCCTGTAGCTATGTTTGTTTTTACAAATCCTGCTTATCCTTCATGTAAGCATATTCCTCATAGTTAGGACTTCTACCAGGCACATGCCAATCCACCTCCAAGCCATTAGCTGGGATGTCTGTTTCTTCAGTGCCCCTCGGGTCCCTCAAGCCCCCAGTCCCTGCTGGAGGGCGCTTGCTCTTCAGACATCACAAATCCCTCTTGGAAGGCAGGCTGGTGACCACCCTGCCTGCACCCCAAGAGTGCAAAATGGCAGAGAGGAGCTCATCACAAATTAATGCAAGGATAATTAGCCTTGGCCCTTTGTATAGAATGTCATCTGACGACGGTCGCAACTGATTTTTAGTTGAATTTTTCCAGTGGCATCTTTTTCTCAATTTCCTCCTTTTCTTTTTGTTTAACATATAGGTAGATGTGCTTGGCTCTGAAGGCTGAATTATTTCTAGTTCTGCAGGTTACTTAGCCTGACTTCTTGTGTAAGTGCTTAGGAAAAGAGCAGTTATCTCATTTTCATGGGTAGTCAAACACAAAGGCCTCAAATTTATCGTTTTCAAGCTTCCTTACTAGTAGACATTCATTATACCAGTGGATCAGCAAGGCTAGATTATGTTTCTTTTAGCATCATAAGTCATTAAGTATATGAAGAATCATTTATAGGATTGCCCTAGATCTGGGACACCCTGGAGAAAACACGAGCAAGAGGAGATGTCTAAAAGAACATACAGGTGGGCTGCAGTAGCTGCTGACAGACTACTTAAGCACAGAAACTCACATTCTGCTGGAATTTAGACAACATTCCTATTTGTTTGAAGACTTTACAGGCTGAGGAGAGGCAGTGTTTTGTGCAATGAATAAACTGAGACCATGGACATTATTATGGCATGGACTTTACTGATAACACATGACTTCATGGCCACAGCTCTTCAGTAAGTGTAACTTAAATTCAGTCAAGTCAATGGTACTACCTGGACATAAAAGTGAGATAAAGAAGCATGCAATCTAAAGTTCAATTGCAATTTTAGAAAATTTACCTCTGCTATAACACAGTAATAATATTTTTCACTTCTTCAATATGTTTTCTCTTTAAATCTCAAAGCATTATAACAGTGATATGTAAAATTATGGCTTGATTTTAGCAATAGAGACACCAAGTCCCAAGACAGGCAGTAAGATCTGCCTACAACCCCTAAGGATTTGTTAGGAGCCATTATTCACTCCTGTGTTCTCCCTTCTGCTCATAACACATCTAATTTTACTTTCACTTGACCACTACATTTACTGATAATTCCTAAAAAAAAAAAAAAAAAAACCTTCCAAAATTCTATCTGCAATGAGTGTAACACTACAAAGGAATAAGGATTGGAGCTCACATAATCTGTGCATACAGAAATCAACAGGTCACAGTAGAAGTTTGGGGACTGGGAGCTTTGAGGGAATCATCTAATATACAGAAAATCTGTGTGCATGTGGAGGCAAATATCCTCTCAAAACTTGCTGTCGCAGCACAGCTCTGAGCCAATACACAAAAAGGCATGAGATGTAACCTTTCTCTGGTATTGTAATCCAGCCCTTTCCTAAGTTGTTTCTCCCCAGCCGCAGTGAATTGAAAGGAAATATTGAAGCAGGCTGCTCATTCTTCTGGGCCATGGCTGCGGGGGCTTCCTCAAGACCCGCCAACACAAAGCAAAGCCCCGTTCTGCAGGGACCAAGCATTCCCGGGGGGCCCTCACATATCCCTCCATTGTGATTTCCCTTCCAAAATAGTACAGCGCTTTACAAAAAGCCCAAAACACAATAGTATGACTCAGCAGTTTGGAACTACAGGCCAGCTCACGTGAAGGTGTCATTGCCATAACCCAGTGGCACGGTGAGCCTCTCAGCCTTGCTGCACTGAGGCTAGGCAAAGGAACTCAGACACTCCACTTCCATTCCAGGTGTCCTAGGCAGACACATCAGCTAGTGCTAGATACTGAAAAAGCAAGTGTTTCAGGAAAACATACACGGAAATGCCATAGTTGTCCAACCTGCCCACTTATTTTAGAAGCATCTCACACTGGGTAGCAAAAATCACTCAGCGCAGAGATGAGGCAACTCTTTGGGCCTGCTTGACAATGAAGAGGACTCAGTCACAGCTCTAGGCCTCTCAGTTGCTATGCTATTTGTGAAAGTGCTCGGCCAACAGAAAGCACCAATTGCAGCCAGTACTGCTTGTGGTGCAAGCTGGGCTGCTGTGACCAGTCCCCTTCTGTGGCAGGAGGGAACAAGGGAAAGGCAGCAGAAAAATGAGGCCAGGTGGTGGAAGGAAAGAGGACTGGCGGAGCACCAGGGGGAGAAAACATAAAGTGGGAAGGAGATGGGAAACAGCAGAATTACAAGAAAGAAGAAATAGCAGTCAACTGTAAGGAAAGAGAAGGGGAGAAGAACGTGATAGCTAGCTTAGCCAGCAGTGGTCCTCGGTGTTAGTCCCAGGGCAGACAGCGGTGAGTCAGCATAGCGCTTTCCCAGGGGAACAGCCAGGAGTGCACCATGCACAGGGAGAGAGACTGCTGCTCTTCCAACACCCCACATCTCTCCCTCATTCCTGCTAACCACCAAGAGGTGAGACCTGACCCTCCTGACCAGCCACGAGCCCTGCTGGCACCATTATCCCCCCTTCTCCGCCTTCTCCTCCAGTGATCCCCTTGAAACTGGCCTGCTGCCTACTTGAAACCCTGGCGAAAGCTTACATTGCCCTCAGGTTCGTTGGTGCCTGATCGGCTTTCAGCCTTCCCATTTTATTGCTGCAAAGTCTTCACATCAATAAAGAGAGAGTTTTGTTTTCCCACCAACTTTCCCTCACACCAAAAATTCTGGGCAGAATTTTGAAATATGTGTCTGTGCCCCGGTGTGACTTCAGTACCCAATATACACACAGACGCTTGAAAATGCAGCCATTGGGGTATGGTACGTCCCAATAAAGCAGCTCTTCAAAATGAAGCATGCTATTTATCCAATTGAAAACTTGCTTTTCCCATGGAATTTTCTGAAACTGTTATGTTTATGTCTCCTTTTAAAGAGGAGACAACCCTAGTATTTCGCTTTTTTTTTCTGTTGTTCCAGACTGCTCTATTTTCGGCAAGCAACCCCTCAAATTTTTCTTGTATTTTCACAAAAACAGATCGTTTAAAAAATTGGAAGGAAATAATGAAAATCAGTCCAGAGAGTTTTGTGTTCTGTTATATGAGTTTTCCACGTGTGTCGATCTGCTCTGCCTCCGTCCACCCTCAGCACCCGGCAGTGAGCTGGAGCGAGCTCAAGGGAAGGTAAGCTCCCTCTCGCTGAATAGCCAATGCCAACTGCCAGCACGCTTAAAAGGATTTCCACTAAATAATCACTCATCTGTAGCACCTGAAGCATGCGCTAGCCAAATGGCCTCTCACTGTGTGCTGTGTCACATCATCAGACCAGGTCACAGGCCAGGTCCCCACAGGTCCCCCTCGATGTCCCTGCCTGCTGCAACTTGGTCCCAGTAGTGGGCAACCTGCCAGATTTTTCTGGGGGGCCACAGAAATGAAACAAAGATCGTAAGAAAGAAACAGTGAGCACCTCTCCAGATTTAAGGAGAGACATTACTGTAGTTTTGTAAGAGGATCTCATCTATCTCTTTAATAAATAAAGAATTTGGGTGACACAGGACCTTCTTGTCTCCAGTGGAGGACATTTTTCCCCGGGGAACCTGAAGCTCAGTTATTAAAAATGAAAATCTATCTCAGCCTTTCAAGTCTGTTCTTGGAAACACCAGCTGTTAAAAAGGGGAGAAGTAAAAAGGAGCCAAACCAAAGGGCCCTTTCAGACAAAGTTTTTCTGTGATCTTGGGACCAGGACAGCTGCGCCCAGCTACTCAAAGGAGAACAGGTGAGCTACGATGCTTTATACATATCACGCAGAAAATGCTGAATTTCCTCTGAGCTGCTCTCTACCTCGAGTGCCAGGCTGCACATTCAGATTTCAAGGCCAAAGAAAACTTCTTCCCCAAACCAATGCATCTCCCCAGGCTGTGGTGGGAAATGGATTTTCAGGAGCATTAGAAGTGCTGTGAGGGACTCGGGGACCATCAGTTGCAAAGAGTCCTTCAGGAGAAAAAGTGAGACATCCCATTCTGCCAAACTGCCTTTAGATTTGTTTTCCAAGTTTGGATATTTTTCAGAAAGTAGCTTGATTGTTTGCTTGTTTCCTCCCAAAACCGTCAGGTCTAACCAATCTGCTCTTACTGGAATGTGGAGGTGATTTACCACTGGTTTTGCTAGGTGAACAATCAGGTTGTCAGTTTTTTCTGTTAGTCATAATGGGTATACAACAACAACAACCAAAAAAAAAAAGGCAACATTTCCAATGATCACAGTGAAAATAAAAAATGAAAGAAGCAAAAGATTTATCTACCTCTGCCAATGAAAGTGGATTCTTTTTTCTGCCTTCATAGCTATGTTAACTTCTGTGTTTTACATACAAAAGAACTTTTAAGGCATGGAGAGTTTATTAACATCGTTAGCTGAAGACAATAAAAAACATCAGAAAGAATATTCTATGGGGGGTGAAACAAAGAATATAGATTTGCATGTGAAAACAAGGGATCTGAAGTCACAAACAACTGTGTCTCCAGTTCCAGAGACACTGCTGAAAGGTACTCTGAGCTGACTGAATATTCAACATCCTGTAAACTCTTTATAAAACTGATAGGAAAGCCTATGACTGTAGCAGCAAAGTGAAAGCTCTTTATAATTTTCTGTTCTGCTTTCTTCGTATTTATATATCTTTTTTTCGGTTTTTTTTAAATAAGTAGATAAAAACGTCAAGCAGCTGGCAGGTTCTAACACTAGCTATTCCTTTTGAATTACTGGCTGAATTAGGCAATTCTGGTTTTATTCCCAATTTTTTTTTTTTTTTTTGCTTCAGTCTAAATTTTATTGCATTCAGAACTTAAATGCTCCACTGTGCTGAACACCCACAATGGTCCTATAATGTAATAGAAAACATAAACCCTGCATGCTAGGGGTCAAGTTTCTCTGCTTTATCTTCGCATTCAGGAGAGTCAAACTATTTTTCCACCCTTTTCCATCCAAACGTTTTTGAGGTCAAACCTCAAGAAGTAACACTGAGCATTAACCAAAATAAATGGAGTACAGCGTGCTGGTTGCAGCCAAAGGTCCACTTAGCCCAGTGTGCATACTCTGACAGCTCTGACAGAACACACAACGTTGAGGCGGTATTCCTCTTCCGTAAGATGGAATGACAACACGTCTGTGTTCCAGTTCTTCTGGGACCACACGCAACGTACTTCGTTAGGACCTGATTCTGAAAAGACTTCTCTAATCTATATCCTGTGAGTAGCACTGAGAATAATAAAAAATCGAGGAATTTGAAATACGTGCACGTGTCCCAGAATAGAGCTTATTGCTGCCGCTCATTCAAAAACCAATGGGAAAGTAGACTGGGGAATTTTTTTAAGAGTGTGATTAAATGTATCACTTTGATATTTTTAACTTATTTCTAAATCAGATTTTTCCACCTGAGTAGATTACAGCAGGGTTCTAGCCACAGAATCAAACAACCTTATACAGGCAGAGAGTCCTGAAGGCAAAGTGAAGAGTGTGGAGCCAGCCCCAGAGGTTACACACGACACAGCTGTGACATTTAGCAGTACCATCATTTTTCATGCAGCAGTACAGAGGAAAGACCTAATTCTGCCAGGCAGCAAGTGTATCTGGTGATTCCTGAGTATTCCCAGTGTCTGTTACTAGCAATGCTCAACAGAGTGCTCGGTATTTCAGACAGATCGTATTCCTCTGAAGACAGTTTTCCTTTACCCTTGGCAAGGAGCAGCACAGGCATTTATAGAATGCAGCTGCAATTCTGTAAACACTGTATGCTTATTTTATGTTAATATCTAGAACAGTCCCCTCATGCAGTCCCAGTAGCAGAGTCAAGCATTTGGGAGAGCTTATGGCAGGAGTTGGTACAGAATGCAAGAGGGCAACACGACAGAGGAGGGAGAAACAAACACATAGGAACGTGGCAGGAAAAGGCAGAAGAAAGTGGATAGGAGTGCAGAATCAGAGGGAAAAGGCAGGCAGTAGAAGAAACTCAAAGATGAGAATGTAAGTGACAAGTGAATCTAACAGTCAAAGTCAAATCAACAAGTGCTTTGTTTGTTTGGTTGGTTGGTTCTTTTAATGAAAAGGAAGATAAACCTCCATGGGAACTTTCCCGTGTGTCATTAGCATGCTGTAGAAATCCTGTTCTGTACAAAGTCTCTGTAGATTCGGACAATTTCTTAGAGAATGTGAAATTCCACAGCAAGTCTTTGTGAAGAGAGAGGAAAGAAAGAAACAAAGAAAGAAAAAGCAGGGAGGAAAACCTCTGTATGATTCCAGCATACAAGAGAATGTTCAGTGATGAACAGACACAGGCACATCTCAGCCCCAGTTGTTGGTGTTTCCCTTGACCTGTTGCCTGTGAAGCACGGCTGACAAAAGGCACCACTGACTGTAAAATGCAAACTCCTTTCTTCGGACCTTGCAGTAAGAACCAGGGACAAGCCTGAGAAAAGATAAAGCATTTTCCCAAGATACTGCCAATATCTGGGGATAAAAGGGTGTTTCAGGTTTGCTCTGAGAGAAATTAAAAGGCCCCACTGAGCCTTCTTAAAAAGCTCTGCAGAAGAAAACCCCAGCAGCAATATCTTCCCTGTATTTATAGTCAGAAAGTGATTCTGCTCTCTAATACACCTTTTCAAACGTGCAACACTTGTGCCTATCAGCACTGCGCATGGAATCCAATGAGCCCTTCGGTCACAGCGAAGGGCAACCTTCTCCACAAGGTTAGCTTGTGTGAGGAATGTGCAAGGACAGTCATAACCTGAAATTCAAGCTGGGCTTTTCTGTGTCATACAACGACAGTGAAACGTTTCTGTGGTAGTAGAACACAGCTAGTAGGCCTGTTGGTATGCGTCAGGGCAGAATACAGTGTTCTCCAAACCTAAGCACACAAAGCCCCCTGAAAAATCATCAGATTGACCCCATGTCCTTAAGATAACAAAATAATCAACCCCAAGCGTTTTTCCTGTTCATGCTTAGCTTTATGATCCATTAGGCTACTCTTAATTTCCCTACTGCAACCACGGGAGCTAGAAAAATAGAAATGAAAACTGAGATGATGATACAGGCTTTTGGTTTCCAAAGGTGGGGCCTTAGCAAAGACTACCCCCACCAATGTCAAGTTGGCCCTGTGTGGATTTCAGGAGCCCACCCAGGCAGAGCAGCTTGCAAGACCCGTGCCTAAACTTACAATGCATTCTGCAATCACAGAACAATGCTGACAATAGCATTTTGTCACTAAAATAAGGAGAAAGAGTTCTGAAGACACACAGGGGATACGTAGTGGAGAGGGGAGTAACTAAATAAAAGACGCAATACTGTTCAGTAGTCTTCCGAGCACTACAGCAGGCTGACCAAAGGCTTATAGGCTGGCATGATATTTCCCTCCACAGATGTTAGTGGAGCACTTCTCCACGTGATTTTAGATTCATTTCTTGAATGAATTTACTGCCACGTACATTAATGAGCACAAAAATCTGGCAGAGAATCTGTTCCTGTGGCTCCAGTTCCAAGGTAAGACGCTCGTCTCTGTGCTATTGTAGAAATTCTCTTTGCAGAATGCAGCCAGCTCGGTGGTATAACTTGCCCTCAGTTCACAATTTTCCATTTCAGACTCACTGTCTCTGTCTTGGTTTCGGTCTATTTACTCGGAGCCATTTCTTAACAATGTCTAATTTCCTCAAGGAATCCCTCTGAGTCCCCTCTCTTAGAAATGCTGCCATATCTTTTTTTTAATCATTGAAAGGCACAAATATCCTTCCTGAGCTCTCTTACCATCCAGCCTGATTATATACATAGATTTCAGTCTCCATACATTTTCAACACAGTAGGAGTTCCCAAAATGCAGCCTCTGGGGATAGAAAGTGTGGCCCCAACTGCAGCTTACCACGATGAAAACAAAGCCGATCAGGTACTGTTTTTACTGTTAATGAGCCTAACCAGCAGGCAGTTATAACTCAGTCTGGAAGACATAAGCTGTTGGAATTGCAGTGCATTCATTTTTTATTTATAGCAACGCACATTCAAATTACGAGTAGAAGTAGCCCTCCAGCGTCTGGCATTTTGCCAGTGCCTGACCATCACTGTGACAAAATTTGAACATCTTGAAGAGATAGAGTGCCTTTTGTTGCTATTATTGATAGCATTCCCTTCCTCTACCACTCCCAATTCCCTAGACTGCCAAAAGTGGGCAGCTAAGCTTTGTTAACTTAGGATTCTGACTTATGAAAGAAATTAGCCATTTTTCTTTCTCTCTTGATGGAGATGTACAAGTCAGACGTTCATCGATCCTCTGGTAATGAAGAAGCTCAGTCCTTCTGGCAAATGTAAGAGTAAAAATGAACTAATGAACAAGAGCCATAAATAAGCAGGTTTCTTGGAGAGGGAGCATGGTATTAGCTTGCTGACCTATTAATGGCAATTTTAACTACCTCACCCAAAATCACAGTGACCGAAGTTTAACCAGAGAGGCTCACAGAACCCTTTCAGGATGGTGTCATATGAGGAACACAGGGTAATTCACCTCACCTTGCTACCAATCAATTTCCAATCTAACCCCTCCCCTGAGTTTAAGTTACAAACCTAAAAGACAATGGTGGAGTAAGCAAAACAACAGCAAGCTGTTGTTTGGCACATTGAGTCTCTGCTTTTGTCTTTTTCTTAATCTTCTCGGTGAGGGGGCTTCATAGGAGGCACTGTTGGGAAAATATCCTTATTAGCTTAGGTGTTTAGTTCTGTGTGCTGCACATATGCAGGAATAACCACCAAACGTGCTAGAGTAGTCCCTGAGCCTAAAACCCTCAACATTCAGTCTTTAAAAGTGAAGGCGAATTTTCTAAGTTGTATAGAGCCAAGAAATACAAGTTTTGTTTGAAAATAACTAGCTGTTGCTGGAGTCAAACTCTCATCAGTTTCAAACCTAGCCAACAGCTTCCTAGCCCACCCGTGCCAACGGCTCTGCTCTCTGCTCTCGGATGACTTGGGATCGCTTTTGTGGCAGTAGGCTCAGGCTGAGAGCAGCTTCACAGGGCTCTAAACCCAACAGTGCCTACACAGCGAGTCCCACTGAACGTTAACAGATGTAAGCTTTTCTCCCCTCCTCATTCCCACCTCAGATAGAGCACGAAAAAAAAAGCATTTTTATGTGTGGAGTGCTCTCCTTTTTAACCAGTCCTGTCGCTGGACTGCATGCCACAGCCTCACTGCAAGTGCAGCTGGGCTGGCTGAGCCCCCTGCTCTGTCTCTGCAGCCTTGTGCCTCCTTCCCACGCTTTGAACGAAGAGATGAGAACCCGATGACAAGAAAGGTGAGACAAACGTGCGGGTTTCCCCGCAGCGCTCCCCCGGCCGGGCTCTGCGTCACTGCTGGGACCCGGGGCCGCGGGACCGATGGCGGCGGCCCGCACCCAAGCGCCGCGGTGCTTCCGCAGGCCGTACAAACGAGCGGCCCCTCAGCACCGCTCCAGGACAGCCAGGCCCTGCGAGGTGCTCCTGGACCAACCCCGGCACCGACATCGTTCCCGCCCGGACACCAGCTGCTCCCTCAGGCGGGAGTTCCCGCTCCCGTGAGGGCTATCCCTGTGCTCTGGTGGCTACTGAAATTGTTTTCTCGCCCGACGACGGGCGGCGCATGACCAATAATACCGTTCACCTAACAACACCCCGACCCCACGCTCAGAGAGGCCGAACAGCAAGGGAGGAACGGCAGCACTTCTACCGGCCGCGCCCCCGGAGGCTGGCCCTCCAACGACCCGGCTCTCTCGCCCCCCTCCTCAGCCGTTCCCGGGCCGCCCCCCTCGCGCGCGGCGGCGGTTGCCGCTCGGCACCCCCGCCGCCCATTGGCCGCCGGGTGGGGGCGGGGCGCGCGCGGCGGGGGCGGAGCCGCCGTCAGCTGTTCGCGGTGCGCCCGGCGGCGGCGGCGGCAGTTTGGCGGCGGGGAGGCGCGGTGACGGTTCCCGTTCTCGGGGCGCCCCCGTCCCCGCGGGACGCCCGGCCCGATTTCGGCCCGGCTCGGCGGTGAGTGCCTGGGGAGCCTCCTCGCCGCCGTGACCGCGGGCGGCAAAGCGCTGGGGCCGGTGTGACAACGCCGCCGGGGCGGGGATGCGTCCCGGTGCAGCCCGGGCGGTGCGAGGCAAAGCGGGTGCGGCGGGACGCGGCCGGGCCGGTAACGTGCGTGTGCGCCCAGGGTTGCCGATCGCCCCGCTGCCCGTGCGTAGGCACCGCGCGGGTTTCTCGGGCGCCCGGGGCTCGTTTCCTCGTAGGATAGCGGTGCGAGCGGGGCTGGGGTGGAGCGCGGGACCGAGAGAGCTCGGAGGCCCGCGGGGTGCCGTGGGGAGCCCCGGCCGCCAGTGCCGCGATCGTGTCTCGAGGGGGAGAGCTCCAACGTCGTGGGGAGGGAGGAGTTAAGGCGCTGCCTGTGCCGGAGCGAGAGCGGCCGGCTTTGTTTTGGACGCTGGCACGCACGTGTGCTGAGCCCTCCCCCGGCTCCGCCGCGCGGTGTCAGCGCGGGCATGTGACCGCCGCACGGAGGAATCCCATTGACGCGCCGCTGGGGGGGGGAGCGCGGCCGGGCGGTGCATCCGTTGCTGCCGTGGGCGGCTCTCGGCTTCGGCGGCCGTCGCTCGCTGAGCTGCGCTCTGTGCTCTTGGGAAGAACTGGAGCGAGCTGTAGGGTAAGTCGTCCCCTACGCCGCTACGGCGTTCTGTCTGCAGCACTTCCTAAGCGCTCTAAAGTATGTCTCAGCCGTGGGAGGACCAGTAAATCTTGCTCTTTGTAACCTCCTTTTGTGAAAAGTTTGGTGCCTTTGTTGCGCTTCATTGTGATGATCGCGTGTGTCCCAGTGGGGCCGTGACGGATTAGACTTGGCAAACCTTGATTGAAGATAAAATACACGATCGCTTTGCTTCTCTGTCAGGAGATGTGCTCCCACGGCAGAGCTGGCAGAAGATCTGTGCCACTGTCTCAGGACCTGTGACTCCCTTCAGTGCGCTGCCCTTAAGCCATTGATGAGGTTGTTGTGAATGTTACCCGAAGCAGCGCGGCTGTCATCCATCCGTGGTGCTGCTATCCATTCTGCAGGCTTCCTTCGGCGCCGGTGGAGGGCTGAGTGAGCTGCTGGGGCAGTAATCCAAATATATGCCCCTCAGCTGAGGCCCTGCACACACGGCTCGTGCCCCGCTCAGACCCTTTGTCTCTTCTCACACACTGCTGTGTGAGTGCAGCTCACCTGGGGGGAGATGGGAGATCCAAGGGGAGCACTGAACGCATTCTTATAAAATTATTATTAATGTCTCCTTCAGGCTTGAAATTCCTCTTGCTAGTCTTCCGTTCTGTTAAATGCTTCGCAAACCAGAGCAAAGGAAGAGACGTGAAGAGTTGAATTTCACTGCCTTGTTTGGAACTGGGTGGAAATCCTGGAGATGGATCTCTTAGGAGACTGTCTTCCAATGGGGTTAGATGCACAGGTAACAGTAAAGGGACTTGTGGCTTTCCGGAAAATCTGCTTCTAATTACTGTATGCTTGCAAAGAGCTCTGAAACAGTGATTTAGGGTTTATTTGAGTTCTTTCCTCCACCATCTTTGTCCCATTTTGTGCTGCAGCAGAGCTTGGGAGCATTTGCTATGGTGACTACAGAAGTCCTGCTTGAAAGCCTGACACTGGCAAATGTGTTTTTTTGTTTTGTTTTGTTTTTTGTTTTTTTCTCCTTTTCTTTAGTCGTAGGGCTAACTGACACACTGACAGTGCATGTAGGCTTGGGGGCAAGAGGGGTAATGAAGTGGCTGTGTAGCCAAGTCTGGGACATGTCTTGAGTTGAGCCTAGGGAAGAAATGGGAAGCTGAAGGGAAGATTGGTTTATATTGGGAGAAGCTGTGCAGAACTTCACAGGAACAGCTTTGCCAGCTCTTGTGAGCTTTGCAGCCACTGGGGTGTCTTAAAAACTTGGCCTTGCAGCCTTGTGATTATGAACTCTATTTCAGCAGATGGGGGGAAAAAGTGAATGGGGCCAACCATACCATTCAAGTAGAGCAGGCCAAAGCAGTGCAAACCCCAAAGAAGCTGACTGGCACAGGGCAGTTTGGGGGATTGGGGCTGTTTTTACAACCAAGTGTCTTCAGTTTCTATGTGCTGAGGTTGGGGGTTGACTCCTGCCCTGTGACCAGCTGTGGGATTGGAGCCCTGGGTGGAGTCTCAGACATGTGAAGTTTGGCTCTCTCTGGCCAGGCGCACAGAGACTTTCTGCAAAGCCCTGATCTTTATCACTGAGTCTCTCACCTGTGATGCCCACCCAGATGGACTGCGCTGGGAGGGAGGGGGCAGCAGACATGGAAGCAAGAGCTGTGTTTTACTGTCGGAGCAGAAGGCGTTGTCTCCTGGATGTGATTCTTGTGTCTTAGCTGTTTCCTCAAATGTCTCTTTATTGCAGGAGCAATGGATCGCCCCAGCTACCTGGAAGAGGACTATTCTAGCCTGGATGGGCTGGACGATGACGTGTTTCACTCTGATGACTTTGGACTTGCAGGTCAGCCTGGTGAGATGACTGCAACTGGCATTTTCACACAGAACCAGTCCTACAGCTGCCTTCTGGGGAGGTTTCAACTATTTCCCCTCACACACTGCTGTGGTCCCGGTGTCAGGCATCCTGAGCAGCAGGACAAGGCAACTCAAACACTCAGCCCGTCCTCTTCCAGTCAGGATGTTATGTTGCCTTGTGGAGTCACTGAAGAGCCCCGGAGACTCTTCTATGGTAAGAGCACTCCAACGTCACCAGCTTTTCAGCAAGGAAACTATCCCTTCAGCACTTCCCCAGTCAGGCAGTTTCTTTCATTAAAGCTTTAAATTAAAAGACTTAAATTATTTTGCTTTTGTCCTATTCCCTAGAGAGTGGCAACTTGTATTTTCTTACCCTTGCTTGTCATTGCAGAAACTAGGCACTTGCTGATTGCTTCTGCTGTACTTGATACTTCTACTTTTTTTTCTTTTTCACTTTATTCTGTCGTTTTATTTTGCTGTCAGGCATTAAAATGTTCACCATCCGTCATATCCTACCATTTACCTGCGTTTTTTTAAGCCTCTTGTGCTACTCATCCACATAAGAAAAACTCCTGAAAGTTTGCAATCAAGAGAAGAAAATGCAAAAATTCCCACTGAATGGGACAGACTTTAGGCTCTTTACTGGGATTAAACTTGTTGAATAAGTACACTTTACTGGTAACTGATGGGACACCACTTGGTATTGTATATCCAATCCAGCTTTAATTCAAATCAGTCCCACCAAACACCAGAGAAAACAACTGAGAAGAGTCTGAAGGAAAACATACAGTAACCCTTAAAGGGGGGCAACTTGAGGCAAAGATGTTGGAAGAAATGTAAAATCATCATTAAAGAAAAAAGAACACCGCTGCACTTGTCTGAACCATAAACAAGCAAAAAGAACCAAGCGGAAGATCCTACCAGTCATTTGATTAGGGGAGCCAACACAATGTTATGCTAAATTGTTATAAATCTAATTAAAAGCTGAGCAAATTAAATTTGTACTGCATGCTTATGGTATATGCAGTCATTGTTTGGGCTTCAGAAACTGGACTTTAAAATGAGTCAAAAATCAGCATTATGTGCAACTCTTTCTGTATGTCTGAGGTGCAATACTGAATAAAAGAACTATTCTTTGTGCTAGGAGAATGACTCTTCCGGTCTCTGTTTTGTAGGGAATGCTGGTTACCGCTTACATGTCCCTCCAGTTGGCTTTGCATTGGATCCAAATCTCCAAGAAGAGCCTCAGGAAGGTCAGCGGGAGGCACGTACTGAGGTGCAGATTGCACGGAAGTTGCAGTGCATTGCAGACCAGTTCCACCGGCTCCACATACAGCGGGTAGGGTGTTTCCACAGGGGAAGGTGGGGTCTTTCTTATCTAAGAGTGGTGCTCCAGAAGACTGGCTCCAGGCTTCGGCTAAGCAGGCTGTTGCCTAAGGCAGCCGCAGGCTACCGGCAGTGACAAAACAGCATGGTATACCTATGTATTTTGCTTATGCTAGATTGATAGCTCTTTGTAAACGATTGGCAGGTAGAGGGAAGAGCATGTATAAATCCGTGCTTATTGTCTGGGAAGGTAGCTGCTGTTGTCTGCTATTCCTGATCTTCTGGTTCATCAGCAACAGGGTCACTAATGCTTTCCCTAGCATTTTACTTTCCTTCTCTGCCCTCCTTACCATCAGCATCATGTCTTCTGTGGTACAGTTGGTTGTCTGTGACTTGTGTCAGTTCCTCATCTTGGAGATGACAACAAGCCTAGAGTCTGTTTTGGCACTCCTTGTTGTCTAGAGATAGCTGTCTCAAATATTGAAGTGTATTATGATCATGCTAGACTTGCTAGCAACTCCTCTGTGAGACAGTCCTAGCTAGTGTCTCAGACTTGTGACCAACTTCCTCACAACAAAAGACAGCTGTAAAATGCCATCAGGTCTGAAAAACAGTCTTGTTTTACTTTTCTTTTAAAAAGGGAAAGAAAAAAAAAAGAAAAAGCATTGCTGTTTTTTAAAGAAACAAAGTAAGAGCATCGTCCCTTAAAAACCTAGATTCTTTCTCCATTCTCCCTCCCTTTCCCTACTGAATGGTAAACAAATAGAAATTCCAGCCATGCAGAGTTTGGTGGCTGGAGTTTGGCAGCACTTCTCTACTTGTATGCAAGTCCAGCAAGGTGTTGCAGTGTGTATCCAAATGTGCATATGAAGAAGTTGCCACTCTTGCTGACTTGAGAGAGTGACAAGAAGCTTATCTCATTCCAAATGCGTTGGTGTTGTTAACTTGGAGTCTGTTGCAACTCTTCTCAAAGGTAAGTGAGGAGCTCTGCCCTGATCAGACATGGCTTGTAGCAGGGCAAAGCTTTAGTAGTCTCTGTGATAAGAAAGAGAAGGGGGAAACAGGACTCTTCTTAACGGAAGGTTAAAGCTATAACAGGAAGATTAACCTGTGGAAAGGTGGATTGGGCCACGAATGTCATCTTGCAAATTACAGAAAAACCACAAGCTTTTTAGCATGTGTTGTTGGTTGAACGGGGTTTTCCCCAGCGCCACCTTTTCATCACAATAGCTATCTACAGCCAGATTGTCTCAGCGAAGGGAAGGCTAAAGCCTCCAGCGTGGAGGAGCCCTGGAGTGAAGTGGTGGAACTGGTTGTAATTTGACCCCTTGCATCTGGGGGAGTGAACCTACCTCATATCTATGCCTTGGAGACGCACCCAAGAATGCCCATCCAAAGCAGCCCTCTGAAGCTGACCCTGGTCTGGCTTTTGCTGCCTCTTGGCCGCGGGGAGCTGCCAGCCTCCTGCGCTGTACGCAGTGCTGCGGCTAGGGCTGCCCGGCCAGCCCCAGTGCGTGCCGGCCAAGCATGTGGGAGAGTTAGTAAACAAAGGCGTCCGCCTGCACTACCCAATCCTGCAGCCAGCGGAGGAGGAGCTCTGCTGTCTTTGTTTGGACTGGAAGAGCAACAAGTTGTAAAGGGGGGGAGCTGTTCAGCCATTTACGTTTGAAAACAAAACCTTAGAAATCCAGAAACCTAACCGAGGATGGAATGGTTCAGCCAGTGGTTCTCCACAGCCCGACCCTGGGATAGGCCTTGGCATTTGCATCTGCTGGGGGATTCTTTCTCGTTTGTCAGGGAAACTAAGTACTGAGCCACACACTAGCGTTTGAGGCACTGTTCCCCATGGAGTGTTTTGTTGAAATGTCCAATCCCCTCCAAGCCCTGCATGGAGGATTTCCTATGGCTTTAGGCCTGGCTGCACGCAGCCCCTGCGTCCCTTGTGCAGTGACTTTTTGCAGCCTGTCACTGAAGAAGCAAGCAGTCTGCCTCTGGAGAGGCACGGACTGGCTTACAGTGTGTTGTGGGGCAGTCTGAGACATGGAAAACCAGGCTGTCATCTAGCTTGCTGTAAAACTGAACACAGATTTGGATGCCCCATTCCAACCTGTCTCAAACAGCTGGTCAAAACCAGCTTTCCAAAGTGATGTCTAGAATCAGATTTAGAAAACCACAAAGTTACTCACACCAGTGCGGTCTTGTGAAGTCCTGAGGGAGAGCATGTCTGGTTTTCAACAAGCTGTGCCTCTTCTTGGAGACTACAAAACATCTTATCTGTGAACTTGGGAAAAGAAATGTATACCCTCATTCAGCAGGAGTTAGGAAAGACTTTCAGTGTCAGAGTAATTCACATGGCCAGCTCAAGAATTGCCCTCACTTGGCTCTTGAGTTCTGTGAGACAATTCAGCAGTTCAGGTATGGCTCTCATTTTGCTCCTGCAGCAGCAGGGCTGTGTTGACACAAAGGCTGTTGGTTTGTTCGCTGGCTGTGAGAGGGAACTGAACAGGCAATTGCTGCTGAGGTTGACGTCACTGAGTTGTCATTGGACTCGGCTGCATGCACAATCTAACCCCATCCCACACTGGGAACCCTAGAGAGTCACTGTTATCTCTTCCCTGTGCTCTCTGGCTATGTGGTGTTTGTTTTGTGGTTCTTGGCTATGCAAAAGATTTTTGGGTATGCATCTCGTACGAATAAGAAAGTTGGCTGCACCTATGCTTGCTTTTGGCATGTACACCGCTTTCAGGGTTCTATTTCCTAATAATGTATTAAACAGAATACAGTGGTTTAAAACCTGACTTTTTAATCCTTAGAACAGTGCTAGAGCAGTAACACAACATTCCCTAGCACTCTGTGGCTTTAATCTTTTTAAGGTGCTGAATTTATTGTAGGAAAGACAAGCAAAGCTCGGTGTTTGTGTGCATCAGAGCACTGCCAGAGGTTAATCCAGTTTCAGAAGTGCTCTTTAGAATGACATGCAAGACCATCTATGTTTTCTAAAGCTCTTCAGAGGCAGCTCTTACCTGTCTGAGGCTGTGTAGCCTCTAGCAATGTTTCCTCCATTCCACATTTCTTGCTCTGCCCCTTAGAAAACAATGCAGAGCTGAGTCATGCTTTCTCTGGGAGAAGTGAGCACCAGTTGCATTCCTCTTCATTTGGAGCAAGCATGCATTTGCTGTGGTACCTGTGTGCTTTCTGTCCAAGTTGCTGACTGTGGCCCAGCCTGTGACATAAACTGAAGGGTGTACTTGGTGGTTATGAGGAACAAAGCTGGGCTCAGAGTCCCTGTTGGTCAGTCAGCAGGGATGTGTTGCCTGTGCCTCCCTGTCCAGGCTGTGGCAACAAGCGCTCGGGCTCTTCCACAGGTCCTGAGTTCACTTGACCTCTCTTGTCGTGAGGAGAGGTTTCAGCTTTGCCTGACACTGAATTTCATGATCTGCTGCACCGCTGGATGGAATGTGAGTAGAAAACTACAGACTGTAGCAGCAGTGAAGAGCTGCCCTATAGGAGAAGGCGGATTATGTAAGACTGAGATGGATGACACTATATATCAGTGTCGCACCCCTGTATTTTGACATGGATCCATTCAGACGTTGAATGCTACAGGTTTTAACAGATAACTATCACAGCAGGCTGCAGCTTTGAGGGGACCATTTTTTTTCCACGTCTTCTTTGGAGCGACCACTTCATGGGGGAATGAAGCTGTGTCTTTTGAGAGTCAAGGAATAGTAGCCTTGAACAGTTCTGGGCTCCAGTCCAAGCAGAGCCACTGACTTGCTGTATGACCTCAGACAAGTCTCTTGACCTCCTTGTGCTTCAGTCAACCCATCTGGAAAGCCTGGTTTAAAAAAAGCTGACCCTCAATGAGAACCAGATGCCGAATCAGAGCTGAGCTTTCTTGAGTAAATAAGTGCATTACAAACAACAACAAAGCCCCTTTCCAACACATCAGGGATCCTGCAGTTGATTAAGATATGCTGACCACGCTCAAAAAACCTCCCATGAATTTAGCTATAGAAAATTTTGTCTCTGACAGTTCCCAACTTGATTCAGCAGATAACTCTTGCTGTCACTGTGCAGTGGACCCAAGCAATATGTGGAGTCTGGATGCCTGTATCCCTCAGCTGTGGACAAGCTGCCAGACTTGTACCATTTGTCTCAATTTAATGATACTGAAAATGTATGGGAGGAAATGTTGTTTTCCTTTGAAAGTGAAACTTGTTACATTTTTGCATATTTTTTCCCCTCTGTGTCTCATGAGAATTATTGAGGCCTCCTTTGAGACACCTTTGCTTACGCAATAGGGAGCCTGGGTGTCTTGTCAGAAGCTTCTTAGTTCAGCATAATGGGTACACAGCACCACCTGTGCAATTGTTATCCAGAACTCCAGCAGGCTTTCTCCATTGTTTACTGGGGACATTCAGGGAATTTTTAATTTAATTTTGTAGCTGAATTTTTCTGTAGGAAGTTCTCCTTTACATGACTTTATATTAAATATAGATATAGATATATATATATAAATGTAGAAATTCCCAAACTGGCCTGCAACTGAGCCTGTAGCACCAACAGCTCCTTACTTGTACCTGCAGTCTCTTTGAGACTTGGGGTAAGTGCTTTCATTTGTTTTCATAGGTTTGTACATCTCAAGATCTCTGCTTCTGGCTACTGTGGGCTGGTCTCTGCTGCTGCTGTACAAAGCAGTGATCTTCAGTTCAGCTTTGCTGACTGTGGGATTCAAGTTGGTGCAGGGTTTGAGTGTCTGGCCAAGTGTGCAGGAGCACAGCATGGGAGAGTACCAGGCTGAGAATTCTCTAAGTAGGTGAGCCCAGTGTAGAGGACAGGAGAGGCAGAATATGAAATGGATAAAATTGAGAGGCAGGGCTATACAACTGGAATCCTAAGCCTGAGGAAAGGAGTATGCTGGGAGAGGAGTTCACACAGTTGATGGAGTCGGGATCTTGATATGGGAAAGTTTTTTGCTTAATTTTATTAGATTTCTTCAATATTATTTGCCAAAACAGAAAAAAAAGAGGTGAGCTTGGAAGTGCACCTTCCCTTATACGTACAAATGACATGGCAACTTGTTGCCCCTTACTTAGCACCTGTTCTCATGCTTCCTAAATCTTGCTGCCTGTGAAGCTGATTATTTGACATTAGGTTAACAGAAACATGCTTGACCCTTTTAGTTCTGTCCTAAAATAAAATACTTTGTTGCACTAAGAATGGAAATGAAGAGCAAGAATACGATTATGCCACTGTATAGATCCATGTTTCCCCTATATTTTGAATTTTGCATGTAGTTCTGGTTTACTTTCTGCTAAAAATGAAACAGCAGAACTGCGAAGGGTTCAAAGGCAAAGAAGGGCACTGAAATCTCCTTATGAGAAAAGAAAATGGGGTAGGACTGATAAGCCTAAGAAATATACAAGGCCAGGTAGCAATATTAATCTGAAATCAGAAGTGACATGAAGTTGTGGATAAACTCACTTCTCCCAGTACAAGAACAAGGCAAAATCAAGTCAAGCCAGTAGGAGACAGCTCAAAGTAAATAAGGTAGTTTTTTTTCCATGCAATAGATAGCTCTGGGACTCCTTGTCAAGAAAGACTGTGCATCCCAGTGCTTTACCTGGGCTCAGGGGTAACTGGAACAAGTTTATGGCTATTGAAAGGGTCACTAGGTAAACAGAAACCAGATCTGACTCAGGAAGTCATAAGCTCAAAATAGTTAGATGCTGAAAGAGTATTAGGGGGAGCTATTGCATGTACTTGCCCTCTGCTTTTCCTCAGGCAGCCACACAAGGCTGCTCTTGGAGAGTAGGCTGTACGAACTCGATGCAGCAGTTGCATGCAACTGTTACACATTAGCTTAATAAAGAAACAGAACTTTAGTGTCAGCATAATCTATTCTTTTTTCTCTACACTTTCATCTGACAAAAGACTTAAGTATATTACATTTGGTTTTGTTCTTTTTTTTTTTTTTTCCTGCTTGAAAAAGTGGATAATGCTAAAAAAGCAAAACTTCTTGCCTGATTCTGGAAGAGGAACTGGGCAGAGGATAAGGGAGCCTGGTGACAGGAGAGAAGTGAGGACTGCATAACGGGCTGCTGGGAATCCTTCCCTCACCTGGGCTACTTTCAGGCAGTAGAGCTGCAGTCTCAAAATATCACGATTGCACCCCCTTAAAAAATATGAAATATTTTGGGGGACAGTACAAGTGATACACAGTGAGCTATTCTACGGTATTTCTAGTATCACCTGATGTATTTTTATGTGGTTTAAGTAGTGTATGATGTTTCTTGTTCTGTGAAATCTCAGTGGTTTTTTTTTGCAGGCTGGGCTGCGTTTCTTCAGCTCTCACAGTGCCGTGTGAGCTGTGGTAGTGATAATGTCCTTCCTACTCATGGCAATGCAACAGCTGAGAAATCATTTTTCAATTTAGGAATAGTTGCATTTAATCTTGCACTTATTTGTTAGCGTAGGAGAGTAGGAAACACAGGTTAAAGCTTGTCTGAGGTCATGCAGTGATCGCAGATGGGAACCCGGCAATTCGGCCTACAGTCCTCTGCTTACACTGGTTGATCTTATTAAGATACTGTCGTCTCTTAGGGGGATGATGAGATGTTTGGAGTGATTATTTATGGTAGGAGTGTGCATGTTTGCATTTTACCCAATTAAATTTTATGGTAGGAAGACGGGGAAGTGAGGGTCCAACTGCAGAGTCCTCCTTTGTTTCAAGCCACTGAAGGGGAATGTCCCGCTAGCCTTTTATAGTCTGCTTTGTTTTGCTGTTTTTTTGTTTTTCTTGGTAGCTGCCATTGCCAGTGGCAAAGTAATCTTTCTGAGGACCGCACCACAGCCAAAAGAATAGCGATCTAAAAATAAAGCAGTGAGGCAACTTCTGTTACCCCAAATTAGTCTTTCTGATGTAACCTGTTACCCGAGGCTGGCAATGGAGAGCTGCAGCCATCTCCAAGAGGCCCCGGAGCAGCAGCGAGCCCCTGAAGGCTGCGCTGACCCCAGCGAGCGAGGAGGCGAGGGCGCAGTGTGTGAGAATGGATCTGCTGGGCAGTCTTTGCGCTGCGGCTGCTGTGTTTATATCGCTCTCTAAATTTAGCCTGTGAGTCATCCGAGCTGCTGACGAGAGGCGGCTGTGCCCGCAGGCTGCGGCGCTGCACCTGCCTGCCCCCTGCTCCCCCTGGCGCGGGGCAGCACTGCCGCTGCGCTCATCCCGCTGGACTGTTGTCCTGCAAAACTTCCAGAGCTTTACTTTGCTGAAAGCCTGAGGTGTGCTGTAATCACTAGGGGGTGTTTCCCGTGCACTGCGCAGTGTCTCAGAGCCAGTTTAGATGCTAGGAAAACAGATCTGCCTCTGCTGCCCGGCTGTGAGGTGCCCTCCTGTGTTCAGCCTGCACAGCAGTGGAGAGTTGGCCTGGATGTCCATGCTGCACCCTGGATCCCAGAATGCCGGGGAGTGAGCCCTGCCCAGGCACAGATCTGAGGGCAAGGCAGCACCAGGTGCAGCTGTGGAAATACAGGACCCTTATTTACCTTCTCCTTCCCGGCTCTGTGGTGGAAAATAACTCTCCGTGCCCCAGGCTGGTGCTGTGGGCCTGGGAACGTGCTGGCCGGTGGCTGCCCTTCCCAACTCACAGTCAGCTGGCTGTTGCCATGGCGCCTGTCTGCTTCCACTTCCTGCAGGCTCGGCCCAAGAGGAAGGCACAGGCCAGCAGCTGCCTGCTTGTTTGTGAGCTACAAGACAGCCCAGAAAGGGCTCACCTGCGCCCAAAGCAGGTCTGGGCCTGAGGCCTGCTGACCAGGCTGGCGCTCATCTCTGGTGCTCCTCCTGTCCCTCCTCTGCCCCACACCACGTTCCTCCCTGTCAGGTTTTTCTGCTCCTGCACAAGGAGGAGAGCTCTTTCTCTGCAGAAGCACACACATTGCTTGTCTTGCTTTGCAAAGCCTGCTGGGGCTCTGACCGAGGAAGCCTTGCTCAGGAGAATGTCTCTCTCAACTTCAAATATTGCCCTGTTCAGTGGAACCACAAGCTATGTGGGTCAGGACATTCCCTGTACTCCCTCTGTTCTGCCGTGCTCTTCTTTCTGTTGTTCTCTGTTACTGTCTCCTTTTTTTTTTTCTTCAGCTTTTTTTTTTTTTTTTAATATATGCATTATTCTTTTGTCATTAGCAATCACAGCTGGAAAGACCTGAATTTGATTTCTATTTCTCTGCAACAGTGGGGACACCTTCCCCATAACCTCCGTTGCTGTGGGGACTGTGACTTTCTAGTCTTTGTGAGCTGAAGCACGTTTTGTGGTAGCACAATGTGCCTCCAGCCACCTGGCAGCCAAAACAGCCCTCAGCAATGAGTCAGCAGCTGTTCCCGGTGTGCGAGTATTTTTGTTTTCAGTGAATAAATAAAATCCCGACAACTTGCTGCTGGTACTTGTATTAGTCATTAAAGAAAGAATGATGTTTTTATGTGCACATATGCCAGTAATCTTTTGCTACAATATTGCTATTTATGTTTGTATTTTAATCCTTCCAGTTAGGGTAGGATCAAAATTTGACCCTTAACCGTCTCTAAGCTGTGAAATAATGTCAAAAGTTGCCCATAAGCTGAAGAGGGCAGACAGGTGCACAGGATGTGCCATACCCATGTACAGTATGTGCATATGTGGTGAACATATTCTTTATTTTTCAAGGACAGCAATGGCTCCTCTGTCAGATGGTAAAAAAAAAAAAATAATAATAATAGGATTAATTTTTTAAACGTTTGTGCCCAAGGACTCAAGGAGCTGGCAGAGGGACAAAGTTTTCTTTAAGTTGTATTACCTGTACTGATTTTCCTTTGAGCACCACGTTCAAGGGCTTGGAAGGAGTAAAACACTTTTGATACCTAGGGTGCTGTTTGACAGATGCCTGTCTGTATACTGATAGCGTAAAACATATTGGGAGTACTAAGTCTGAGGAGAGAAGAAATGTCAGGTCAGTACTGTCTCCCTTTAATTTGCTTCCAGGAAAGTTGTTGTCACTTTTTTGTTTACCAGTTTTTGGCTTTTGTCAGCACAGCTCATGGTGTAGGCTTTGCTAGTGTGCTGTTGGTGCTGCGCAGGACACTTTTCCTGTAAAATGCCCTTTCCTTGTGACTCATTGAAGCATTCATGCTAACATCTCAGACAGACAGTCTCTTAAGGATATCCCCTTTAAAAAGCAGCTGCAATAGGAAATGGTTTTATGTGCTTCCAGCTTTGTGTTGACTTACTGTTTTCACAACTCTAGTCTTGGTTAGCGTAGAGGGCAAAAAGGGCTTCTTTGGGTCTTGGGGAAGAAGGCTCAAAACATTTGTTGTGTTTCTGCTAACTGGAAGTAGCAAAGTGTTCATCTCTGATACTGTGGTGCAGCAGTGAGTCTGAGTGCTGAAATGCTGTGGTGAGGGTGAAATCAGCATAGCAAGGTTTAGGAAAAATACTGTCCTGGGCTGCAATAGTCCTGTGTCTTAGAAGACTGTAAGAATTTACTTATTTACTTTAAACACACCACATCTGAAAAAAATTAGATGCAGAATTCATGGAGTCATTCTCCTGGTTTTTCTGTCCTTCCTGGCAGCTGAATTATACCACAAACACCAAAAACAAATCCATAAACTTGTCCCCTCAAAAGCCCCACCAAAAGGAAAACCACCAGTTCTGAGATGTTTGAGTTTTTTGGTCTTGGCAAAGGCATTTCTAGGGAAAAGCTCCTGAAACTTGTGAAAAGTACTTTTTTAGGCTCAGAAGTTCTTTCCATAAATTGCTTTATCTATCTCTGTTGCAAATTATATCTACCATTTCCATTCTGTGGCTCTTATCCCATGCTGAATTGGTGCCACAGAAAGCAGATCAGCCCTGAAGTGAAACCATAATTATGAAAGCCCTGTTAGCTAGGCTTGCCCCTGATGGAAGCAGTCCATCTTGCTCTCCTCCTGAGGCTGCCTTGCTGTTGTGCTGGCACAAGCATCGATTTGACTACGTGATGGCATGGATCAGATGGATTAGGATGACCCGATCAATAGTAAAAGTAGCTTTTTTTGACAGATCAGTTCTGGCCTTGATCATTTTCTTGCTCTGTTTCCCTTTCCGGTACCAGTGCAAGGTGAGGACAATGCAAGCAGACCACTTCAGTCTGCAAGCCAATGAAAGTGTGTGTGAGCTACACCCCCATGGAAGGAAATGCTGGCTAAATATGGACCCAGGAAAATAGAAGGCCTGTGGTCTAAGCATAAAACCTAGAAAGTTGTCCTTGGCCTGCTGGATGGTTGTAGGCAGCGAGTTGCCTCATGCTGTTTTTTCGCTTCAAAACAGAACGAATGATATCAATATCCTTCATAAAGTTGTTTGAGATCTTAGTTTTTATAAGCAGGGGGAAGCAGATTGAAATGGTTCTGATTGAGCTCTTCTTTGTATGAAAATCTCATTGAGCGTCTCATGCCAATAATGAGAAACATTTTGAACTGGAGAAAGAAAAAAATGCTTTACCAAAAAAGTAGCTCAAGTAGGCAGTGAAATTAACACAGTAGAGTGTGAATTTTAAAAAAGTTCAGCATTTTAGCATTAGTGCTTTTTAACTTCAGAATTGCTTTTTATTGTTAGAATTAGTGCTTGTGATACCACATCCCATTTGCTTTCCTGCAGGTCTGTAACTCTTCTGAAAGTAGAGATCTAAAACTTTTATTTACAAAACAAAACCCAGTACTCCTCTCAGAGTGTTCCTTTCAAGCAAACAGACCAAGAAAAAAACAGGAGGAGGAGAAGCTCTGTCCTTCCACCGTTTTTCCCTGAATGTGGCCTTCTTCACCTATCATAGCAAATAACGATTGTTTTTTTCTGAGATGCCATTTAAAACTTCAGAAGGAGACAGAATATTCAGAAATCTGCTGTGGTTTGTGAAAAGCCCAAAGCAGTCTCCTACATGAACTGGGACATTAAATACCAGGATTTTTACACATAGTTGTCCTCCTGACAGGGCGGTGTCGTTGAAATTGCAGATCCCAGATCAGCTGAGGTATATTTCAAGTCTAGCATCTTTAATCGTGACTTTGAATCTCCAATACCAGTCCCTTGCAATAGACTTATCTTCTCTTTGTCTGCCAATGGAATGAAATAATTTGCCAAAGTAACCGGATTCCCTTCAGAGCATCTGTAGTATGTTTATCCACTCTGCTCTCCAAGCATAGTTCAGTGTTTGCGGTAACTGCAGAAGAAGGTATTGTGCTTGCATGCTGCTTCATTGACATGTTAGCATGAAGACCTAAAGGAGCATTCAGCTTAAGCCATAATAGCTTGATAAATGCATAGTATCGAGATGTCATCAGAACATTTTGGTCCCACGTACGTGCTTGAGCAGGTTTGGAAGTGTAGAGGAGGGTGAAAAAGGTCTCTGAAGTATTGACAAGGAAGGACAAGCCTGGTCAAACCGAGAAGCGAGCAGCAAAACAGAGAGCATCTTGCTTTTTGAGAACAATTTAGGTGTCTGTAACCCAGCCCTAGAGGATAGTGTATGAAAGACTGTTTTCATGTAAACCCAGCCATGTTTGGACAGTCTGTATAGCCTGAACCCAGGAGTGGTTCCTTTGAAATAGTTGATACCAAGCTCTAGAGTTGCTATCTGTGGGTCATGCACTAAACACAACAGTGTTTAAATGTGTGATTAGATCTGTGCAAACTTTTCTAAATCCAGGAGACAACTGTTAAGTCTTGAGGCTAAGGAGAACAAACCACTGCTAAGAAGCAAGATGAGCACAGGTTTTCTGAAGCCGGTCCAGTATGTAGTTGTGATACAAATGGCACAGACCTATTTGTGCCTAGATATGAATATAAGTTAATATAACTTAGGGTGGCTTTGGAGAGCTCATTTCTAATACACTAACTCCAGTTGCAGCTCTCCCCTATTTGTGATTACATAAAGAATGCCTTACAATCACGTTGTTCTGCCCTGTTGGGCTAATCTAAGTTGAAACATCTTGTTCATATAATGTGCTTCAGTGCTCTTTTATGAACTCCTGTGTACTGAAGCAAAGTTGTTGGAAGTCAGTCTTCTGATTCCTTGTCTGCTGGGGATTGCGGGGGGGGCGGGGAATAGGGGCTGGTTTGTTTTGTTTTCCAGAAATGATCAGTCCTGCTTAACAAATATGGAATTCTGGATGAGAAAACAAAGCCTGACTTCTAATACAGAGCTGGTTATTGAGGTGAAATAGTATCTCAGGCTGAGCAATGTAAAGAGAAACCCACCTGTTTGTGTGAGATGCCATTAAAGTGCGGGAAGGTGGGGGTATAATAAGAGCCACTTTTGCAGGGTGATTACACATAACAAAAGAAGGGACAGTGTCCGTGCCCCAAAGCTGCATTATAGAGTCTGGTGTCCCCCTGAAACTCAACTCCCATGTTTCTTCCCTGACAATGGGACCTGAAATAACCTCTTGGTTTTGGTTTTTTGTGTGTTTTCAAGTATGTTCTTGCTTAAGGTTTAATTGGCTCCAGTCAGTAGGAAAGGGCTCCAAGGCTGATTATTTATGGCTTACTGTCAAAAGTGGCTATAAAAAGGGCAGTATTATCTTGGAGATGCTGGGAAGGAAAATGTGGTGGGGGGAGGGTGGGGGAGTGTGTGTGTGCACGAATGTGTTTTCTTGTACTAGATGAAATCAGAGTTTTGCTGTCTCAGCAGTGTGGTTTAAATTGAAGATTAACCCTTTGACCTTCACGGTGTCAAATCACTTACAGATGGATCACCAGTTATATTTTTACTTTTTTTTACTTTTGGGGTGAAGGGGGGCTTTAAAAAAAAAAAAGAAGAAAAAAAGAAAAAAAAAAAGGTTGTTTGTTCATGCAGCTGGGGCTTTTGAAAGGCTCAGAAGCCAATCTGATTAAAAACAGCACTTGGCTAAACTCTGCAAAATCCTACAAGCAAAAAAAAGTTTAATCCTCTTGTGCACAATGCATAAAGGATCTGCTCTTTTCTTTTTGTAATGTTAGAGCTACAATTATTTCTGGAGAACTTATCATTTCCCTCTCTCCTCTCATCCCTTGCTGCACCCCCTTGTTATGCTGATGGGATTAAAGTGTCTGCTCTTGAAAAGTGTAACTGAGTTGTTATTGGAAAAGAGAAGTGGTATGTTGCAATTCTAGAAATATAAATAACTTTGTTTCAACTGTTCTCTACAGCATCAGCAGAACAGAAATCAAGTGTGGTGGCAGCTTTTTCTCTTTCTACACAACTTGGCCTTAAACGTGGAGGCGAACAGGAACCGCACTGGGCAGAGGTGAGCTTCACCCACCTGTTTCAGGCCACATCCAGTCTGCAGGGAGCACTGAACAAACACTGGTTCGGGGGAGAGACATGCACACCGCCGGCCGGATGTGAGGACTCTGAAATTCTTATACTCGTCTTCAAGTTTAGGGTTTTATGGACTCTTCTTTGCTGCTCCCTGCCTTGTGAGGCGGGGAGCTCTTGTCCAACACTGTCGAAGGAAAGCCAGAATGTGGATGTGTTTGGTAAAGCTTGCTGCTGGTTCCCCGCACCGATAACCTCAGTGCAGGAGAGGCAGATATTAGGCTAACAGTTTCCTCTGCCCTGTGTGTCACTCGATGATAGAGTGCAGGAGTGTCATTTTGACTGCTAGTTAAAAATGATGTCTGAGGACTGGTGACTTTGAACATCAAACGTACTTTGGGTATCTTCACAAGCAGAGATGATGATTCCTCCACGATGAAAGTTCTTTTTAACAGTGAAAACATTTCAGTCGCTTATATTCAGCAGGTTACTTGTTTTCTGAATGGGTTTATTTCTTTGCATCTTATGTGAGAGAAAATCACAAAGAAATACAATCTCCTCGATCTTTCCATTGGGCACCAGTTGCAGCACTCTCATATGAAGTTGTTCTTTGTCACTGCAGCCAACAGACCAAGCTGTTTCAGTAGAATGTTCTTACAAACATTCCTGGAGTTACTGGTGGCTATTAATTTCTGTCCCTCTTCGCTTCCAGTTGAGTATTCACAATACCCATAAGCCAGCATGAAATGAAAAACCATGGATTATGACATGTGTCATTTTTTTCTACAATGCTATTGTAAATGCTTTTATTAGTTTTATGATGAATGGTTTTGTTTGTTTGTTTTTTCTCTCCTGTCACCATAATGTGGTTGGCTGGGAAGGCTTAGGTCCCAGGCGTCTGATTAGAACTGCTTTAGGATTTGACAGGAACATTAACTAGCAGCTAGTTTGACACACACACACTGTACAAGCAATCTGTCCATTACTCCACTAAGTGGTATTTGGAGGCATGTACTGACTAGCAGCAATAGTATTACTTCATGAGAGACCTTCTAGTGGTTCCTAGTTTATATGCACTCAGAAATTTGTCCATGTGATTGACGCCATTGGACCAGCACAGGAAAATAACCCTACCAAAAGGATGCAGACTTAAAGATGTAAGGCTTCCTCTGTGTAGCCTTAAATATCATTAGTTCACAAACCCAGTGGTAACTAGGGTAAAATATTAACAGAAAAAGCAATACAGACTTCATTTTTTTTTCAGACTACTTCCATGTCTCCACTGCACCTTGTCGTAGATCTCAAATTACAAAACTAGCTTAAGGAAGATCTGTCCAGAGAATTGCTCTTTAACCCCATTACAAATGTTAACTTCAGCTGTTGAGAAATTTTTCTGCTTTTGGTCAACTCTGAAAAATAGGCATTACTGTATGAGAAGAGTAGTTTACTTGCACATACACTTTCTCCTCCATCACTCTCTCCACATCCTTCTGTAATTCTTGCTTTCTCTGGTATTTTGTATGATGTCATCAATGCACTATAGTGTATGGTAACAATTTGCTGAACACTTTTAAATGTGGACTTTCTCCTGCTTTTCCAGCCCCATTTTCTTTATCTGCATCTTGCTTTACTGTGGCAAAATGTGCTTTAGCTCCCTGAAAGAGGTCTCAAAGCCTTTTTCAATTTCATATATTCACAATCACTCTCCTGCAACATAATGAGAGTTTGTGAGAAAAGCTTTTTTTTATCCTTTTATGTTATTTTTTTCTAGCTAGGGCTAGAGTAATGTTTGTCCAGGATGATTAATAATTCATGCAAGTGAATCTCAAGTAATATTTTAGGGGGTGGGTTTTAGGATGGGGGGAGGCTTTTGGGGGGAGGGAGTTGTTTTGGTTTCTGTTTTTTTTTATTGTTTCTTTAAGCATGTGCACTACAGAGTTACCCAGAGGGATACAAGTGCTATCTGTTGCCGACTATGTTGCAGCAGTATGAGAAGCCACTCTCTACCCATGTTTTACAGAGATGAGGCTTTCCACACCTTGATTTGCGCAGTCTGCTTGGAGTAAATGCTGGTCATTGGAGAACAAGGACTTTGATGGGGGGGAAAGCCTGAGGGGTAGTGTGAGAACAGACTGAACTGTGAGCCCCTAAGAAACTGGGTGCTAAGGGCAAGACTCTTAAAATGGAAAATCTTAAAGAGGCCGGAGTGGGTGTGCTGAGGCTCAGGGAGCAATGCAGCTGTGTTGCCTGCCAGCATGCTCTAGGACTCGATGCTTGCATTTTTCCACAGGGTGCCATGGCCCCTTTATTGGGCACAGTCACAGACCAGTAGATCAAAGCTTTGTCATAACAGCCCCACAAACTAGGAAAGACTCAACAAGTGCATCTGACACCTAAAAAACATCATGAGTTTTCTGCTTCCCCTCTGCTTTGACTTGACTGCAAAACAGGCCAATAATGCTAGTATCTGCTCTGAATACATAAGCTGGAAAGATAGGTCTGGTATTGGCACTTTCTGGTATTGCAACCCTACCAGTTATTCTAGAACATAACTGTTCTTAATGTGGAGAAACAAATACCTGAAATTGTTCAGCAGTCAGGCTGACTGCATGAATAGAATCACTTGGCTCAGGGAAAGACACAACTTTGCCAGTCCGTATTTCCCACTGTAACAACAAACTTATCAAAATTGGTCATGCCAAGGTCTTTAGTTAAAATCTCCTCAAACAACAATACTTCATTGGAGACATAGAGCTACTCCTAGACAAAGGCTGATTTCCTGCAATAAGCATGGTGGTTAATGTTGCCAGAGATTTGCAACCACTGATAATATATTTGAATTATATTCCATATCTGCATATCTTGGAGAAAGGAAATATGCTCTGTCAACTCAAAATTCTTATTTTGCTCCATGTAGACTTTATGGGGCAGTCTGGTTTTTCACTTGAGGAAAAGGAGCTGTTTCATGCTTACAGTCTCACCTACTTGAAGAAATAATGGGTACTTGTTATTTATTTTTTCCTTCTGGCCTGGTCAGATGATTCTGTCTTCTCTGGAGGGTGAAAAGATTTCACATGTTTACTAACAAATACACAGATGTACATCACTCATGTGATCATCCTTTTGTTTGACACCCATCCTGTGTTTGTAAGAACCCTTCAGCATGCATTGAGATCTTCTCAGAGAACCTCTTACAGTGTGACCACAGACACAGGCCAATTGTTCGGGGAAGCACATCCAAGGAGCATGGATTAAATTCCGTTGGTGAAGGAATATGATCAATTTTTTTTCATACTAACTTGTCTTCATGAAAGAACTGGTATACTGTTTTTCGGTGTCTTAAAACTACAGTCTAACGATTACAGAAAACAATTGGATCTTCCTTCTATAGATACCTAATTTTAACAATCAGTTCTTCAAACAAACAAACAAACAAACAAAAACACAAGTTGAGCTGCTGATAATATCAGCAGCATTGAAGTATCTTGCTTGCTTTTCCCAGATCTCCAAAATGGCTTCAGACCTCAGCTCTCTCCTTGAGAGATCTTGGTGTCCCTTCCCAACTTCTCACCCTTTTGGGGCTCTTGTAACCTCGGCCATCCCTGGATCCAGTAAACCCGGTGCTAGTAGGGAATAGTTAATTTTACTTTTGTTTCCTGCAGTTCTTGAAAGCTGAGCCAGTAATTGCAAAGTGACTGCCCAGGGATAGCTGCAAACTGCCTTTAATAGGATACAAAAAAGGCAGAAGATAAAATGAATTTGCATAGAAAGGATTGCCTTTGGATTTGTGTGCAAGGCTGCAGAATTCTCCCAAGGTGCTGATAATCTCTGGTAGCACTGAATTCCTGCATAACTGATCGCATATTTCAGTTTAAGTAGCCTAGTGGGTTAGATGTTTGTTGGCTAAACTCTCTGTAGAAAAATCCTGAAAGAAACTTCCCTATCAGCCTTTGCTTCGGAGATGTGTATCAGCAAGGGACTAGAGTAGAGCAACCCAGTCCTTCTTAATGTAGAAAGGGTGATTGTGAAGACTTCTCTCTTTCATTCCATTGGCTGTTTGCTTTGTCCCTTGAAACCTGGATTAAAGTTATATGAGATGTGTGCATGTGAGGTTAATACAGCCCAAGTTGCTCTGTAGCAGTCACTGGAGCTATAGCCAAGGTTGAACTTCATTCTGTATGGGTCTTGGCACTCTTCTGGGAAACTGCATATTCTGCCCATTAGTAGACTTGGGAGAAGATTTTCCTTTTTTAAGAAAAAGGAATATTACTTGAGGCAGTTGTTGCAGTGTGACCCCCTCAACTCTGCAAAATTAGTTCCACCCTTCTGCTACTAGTCCTGGCCGATATCTTTGCCGAAGTCGTAGGAATGGTGAGACTGTGACATGCTGGATGGTGTGCTATTGGGTATTTTTAAAGGGAAAAATACAGACAGCACATAACATATGTGCTAGAAGCCAAACAAGAATGCGGAAATGTGGAGGCCTTGCCTTATTTTACCAGCTATATTTACTGCAGGATTATAAGTAAAAGGGCCATGGATTGCTCATTCATATTAATGGGAGCTCTGCACATGGACCAAGCACTATGGAGTATTAGCATAATTTGACAACAAAGGTTTATGTCATTCAAAAGAGTCTGTTTTTCAAACTGGCATTTGTGCTCATTTGCAAAAATGCCTTCCTATTGCCTTTGATTGTTTTAGCAAGAAGAAATACCTCAAGGAATTGATAAAAGATCATAGAACAATCTTTTACAGTTCCTAAAGACTTCAGTGGTCTCTGTTTCTTTGGTTTGCATGTGTTCACACAGGTGTTACACAGCTCAGTTCTTCTCCAAAAGGAAAAGCAGAAAAGACCAAACACATCAAATGCACTGGAATGTAATTGTGTGTGCGGGTGTGCGTGGGTGTGTGTGTGTGTGTGTGTTCTTAAACTGAATGCAGTCTGACATCCCCTACCCCTTCTTTCTCCCATGTGCCTCACCTTCCTCCTTGGCCACAGAAAGGAGGGTCTCTTCCTGTGAATCCTATGCTGGAAGTTGGTTTCTGGGAAGCGAAACCTAATGTTCTGTGGGCTGTTTTTTAAAGCCATGTTTCAGTTCTGTCTTCAGACTCTTAGCTGCCTTTGGGGAATGGAGGGGTGGGAAGAGTAGATTCTTAAACTGTTTTTAAAATCTATTATGAAAATGTTGCATGTATAAAGTTATTCTTAAATCTAAAGGAGTCTCCCTGATTTGTGGACACAGCTCCAGGAGAGCATCATCACAGATCCCTCAGCTCCAGTTTTTACCAGACTATTATGAAAGGAAAATTTGATGACAAAAGGGGAGAGACTGGTGTGATGTAAAGACAACATTGTCAGTATCTTTTTAAATACAAGTCAGAAGCTAGGCTTCAGATAGGGAAATTTCAAAACACCCAAGGGATTTGAATGTCTGTTTCCACTGGATACATTTGAAAATCCTGCCACTAAATTTGAGTTTGAGTGTCTAGACTGTTGGGATTCTTGTTTTGTGAAACCAAGCACGTACCTTTTCTTCCGTTCTTTTCAGCGGTATGGAGTACACTCTCTCATGTTTCTAGGTAAAATTCACTGATGAAGATACTGTGAAATGTGGCTTCACGTTTTCTCCCTTCCCCTCTTGCATGACTTTTCTACTTCTGTGTGATTTAAAACTTCAGAGTCCTTCATCTGGAAAACCAAAAGGGTAAAGTGAGCTAGAATTTGCAATGTACTTAATAAACTTCCCATAACCGCAGTGGAGGGTTTCCCCACGATTTCCGATGTTCACCAGAATATTATACTGTCCTGCTGCAGAAGTAATTCTGATGCTCTCCTGTGAGATTTTTGTCTGGATTAGTCCTGAAGTGCACACACCTTCTTTGCCATGGACTGAGACCCAGTGAGAATGTAGCATTTTGTTTATCCTGGTTGTGTGCCTGCAGGACTCCTGCCTGTACCAAAGGTGACTGGGCAGTGCTCCTTTTTTTGTTTTGTTTTGTTTTGTTTTGTATCTGTGCAGTATATTTGCTTCGTGCTTTCTTTCTTTGGTGCTTTTTAATACTTTAATACTTGGATTTTTTTTTTCTAATAACTGGTACAATTTTTAATAAAATTGTTAAATTCTTTATCCGTGTTCTTTGTTTTATTCTTTAAGGGATGGAGGGCGTTTCTACAGCTGGCCAGTTCTGGAGTTACTTAAATTGGTGGTACAGTTTTGGTTGTTCAATTTTGAAAATACCTGGTAGATCCTTTTGTGTACACCCTAAAACCAAAAGCCCTACAGCAAAGGCAAGGTTTTATTTCCCAGCTGGACTGCTGTCCTCAAGCACAATTCAAGTTACGAAATATTCTTTCGAGGATGAACATTCCCATGAATGGACAGAGAGCTGCTGCTGGTGGAGCTGTGCAGATAACTTGGAGCTGCGCTATTAACTTGCTGCTTCAGATCAGAAACCTGAGAATTTGTTTCTCTTCAGACATACGTAGCATGCCAGATCTGTAAAGTGTAACCTTTGACTGATGGCTGCTTCCCTTGTGCCTGGGCAAGTACACTCAGAGTCACCTCAGGCCAAAGGCACTAATTGAGAGAGGTACGATTCTTGCTGGCCTTCTGGTGTAACAGCAGTGGACAAAGGTTGCTGCAACTTTCAGGGGGCTTGCAATGACTCCCTTCAAACACAGAAATGAGGATGGCTTCACCATTTCAAGTGACAGCAAGATATGTTTTAGTAACCATCAGGCCTCTTCTTAAGTTTTACTGCTTTCCTACGTGGAAAGAGAAACTTGTGTCCATTAAATAATGGCGGTTAATCTTGGTAGAGCAGAAATGGAGAGGCATATATCACAAATTATTTATAATATCGCTGATCATATTCCTTCAACCACATGCCTCCACCAATGTGATGTTGTTTGTATAGTGTTCATTGGGAGGCTTTAGGAAACTGTATTAACAATCCTACTCGATGTTAAGTTGCCTCTGTTGGTATGTGCCTGTCACAAAAGGGTCTTTCATTCCGAGAACACATGATGTGTGTGGTATGAAAAGCCACATGTGCATCTAAGACCACAGGGGGAAAAAGACAGTTTTTCTTTTCATTATATTAGATCTACTGAAAGTGTGTCCCCTGGCCAGTATCATGTGACTATGAAAGAGCCTGTTGTAACACACTGATACATGGGGACAGAAGTGAGATTGACTTAGATGGGAGTGTTGGCCCTGACTTGACTGATTCTCATTAAATTCTTGCCATTAATTAAAGTCTCACTCTTAAAATCTTTATTAAGTCTTGTATCAAAGGAAATAATAGCTTTTACCAATGAACTACCGTAACACTACCCCAGAGGGATTTGCCAAAGCAGTGGGATGCAATGCACCTTGCTCAAAACAAAAGCAAGTGCACAGTTGCATGGACTGCTTTCCTTCTTCTGGGATCTGGATCAGTCTTGGCTGTTTGGTTTAGATCAATCAAAACCTGCTGTCTGTCATCCAACCGTGGTGGAGCAGAGTCACTGCATGGAAACTTTTTTGGGGTAGGCATCAGGACCAAAAACTACAGGCTGGCACGTTCTTATCACAATGGTTGTTAGTACATCTAATTATTTTAGTCTGAAAGAAAGAAGATATCCCAGAAAATGTACTTCAGAAAAAGTTTTCTTCCCAAAACCTTAAGCCTTCAAACTTACATGGCATTTTCAATTTATTTCCAGCCATGGAAACCGCAGTGTGTCCATTGCTTTATGCATTGGCATGACTAGCACTTTAAGAGAAAAGGAGTTCTGTTATGAACTTCCTAGTGGTATGCTGCAGGGACAAGGTAAAAAGTTTAAGTAGGATTACTGCATCAAGGAAAAAATGTTTATCAAGAAGTGCTCAGCCTGCCTCGTTAAAAATAATAAAGCACTCTGAGGACAAGAAAGTTCTTTGGTTGCGCAAGCTACTGCACAAAGCACTCCGTTTTCATGACTCTGTCAGCTGAAGTTTAGAAGCTACTATAGCACTTGGTCTGGGGACTATTTTTCAAGCACTCATACTGTTGTTTTATGGTGCAGTAAATGTGCCACTCCTTACTTTTTGTAATGTATGTGCAAACCTGGAAGCTGCTCTACTAACCAGCTTTCCCATGGTACTTTCTTACCTGAGTAATTCTGAAACAATCCAGCCTACTTCTTCCCTACATGAGATGCAATTCCTTCATTGTGTATATTGGTGGTTGCTGGTGAAAGACATGAGTCTGAATGGAAAGAGACCTGCTTCCACCAGAAACTGAACAAATAGCGGATGGTAATTTCTGGCACTGAGTTACCTTCCACCTGACGTGATGCACAGCACTCTGATAGTTGTATGGAGTCAGACAATAAATTGACAGGCGTAGTGCATTGACGTCAATATTCATATTCTCCTGCATAAGTCCCTTAAATCTTGATTTCTCTTAAAAGAATTATGTTCTCTGTAACATTTATAATGGACCCTTTTCTTTCTCCATTAGAGTCTGTGTCAGCATTCTCCTTCTCTGTGTTTTGCCTCAGGGCTCTTGATGTATACAAAGGCTCCTCTGTTTTCTGCTCTTAGTCACACGCTTTCACTCTTAACCTCAGCGCTATAAACTAAACATCCACCCACCATGGCTGGAGATGACCCTGTTTATGTCTGCTGCTCAAATCACGACAGCAACAGTCATGAAAGTATGTTCCATGGAGACAGTTAGCTCTTGATAACTGGACAATGAGTCTTGGCTTTTTATAACACGAGTTTTGCAAAAATTTCAGCAGAAATAAAGAGCCAGAAATAGTTAATGGAATCTGTAAAGTAATAGCTTGTTTCAATTCTGTTACTTCACCACCTTTTCCAACTACTGTAGATGATTCACTGGAACAGCCTACCATGCTATGGGGCCGTGAACCCAACCAGGGTGAGGGCAGGGGAGTGGGGACCGGGTCAGCATCCCTCCATTCAGCTGAGGGCTGCTGAGAAGGACACCACCACTCCAAGCCCAGCAGCAGTGTCCAGGAGTCCAGCAGCAGGTCATCCCACTCATAAGACCTTTCCATCTTCAGAGCACTTCACTGTCAGTCTCCTTGCCATGGATGCCAGGCAGGGCCCTGGTGGTGAGAAGGGCCCCTCCTGAGGAGACCACCAGCCTGTGGAAAGCAGGACGAGCAGAACGCCAGTTGGGAACATGAGAGAAAGGGGCAGAAACACTGATAACAATTTGCAGCATGGGACAACTTGTTAATTTCTTTATGAACAGCTGAAACTGGTCATCCAGCTGAAGTCAGACTTACTTCTTTGCAAGCACTACCAGACAAAGAGTGCATCAAGAACAAGGTGTGGTTCTCTATGAGGGGCTGCTGTTCTCCTGGCTGGGTCTCAGCAGATACTGCCAGAGGCACAGCCACACTGGGGGTATGTGGGCTGTTCTGACTCCTCCTGCCATCACCTGCTCTGTTCCCACTTTCACCATTTTGCAAAGGCCGGGAACAGAAGCTGCTGTGCTGCTGTCCTTGTAGAAAGCATTTCAATGTCTTCCCGGCAGTTCAGCCTACAACTACGCTGCAGGAAGTCCCGTGGCTCCTCACCAGCAGTGACTCGCTCAGCTCCCCATGCAGCTCTCGCAGCAGAAGTGGGTCACAGAGCTCACCCTGAATGTCACTGGTGTGTGTGCCAGCACTATCATTAGTTTGATTTTAAACATCCCAGGTGAGCATCTTTCCACTATTCCCCACAGGAGACTGATGTACCTCCTAATAAATCTCACTGACAGACGGTTTTCCACCAATATCCATCCTAACGTCTTCTGCTTAATTATATTCCAATACCCTACTTATATGTCCTTGTGTTACTTTGCAAGATTTTACCAAAGTCATTCCTATAGCTGGTGCACCTCCGAGCTCACTGAATTCCTTGCCTTGTCTTCAGTGTGCCTGCAGTCAGCTTTTTTGGTAAATGGAGAATGTTAGGGTGTCCAGCACTACACCTACTGGCTCCCCAGCAGGACAAGCAGGGAGGGCAGCCATCACCAAGGTATACCCCTGGCTATTGTGCCCTGAGGGGAACCTCACTGCTCCTTTTAGCTGCTGGTTCCAGAACTGAGCCATCTTTATCATCACCGCATGATCTCACTTTGCTCTTTGAAAGAAGAAGAAGAACCAAAGCAGAGCACCTGGCTTTTCACCATCCATTGATGGAGCTGGTCTGGGTGAGTATCCCTTGCTGGAGGATGGCTACCAAAGCTCACATCTATAGCAGGTCTCCCTGACTTCTTAGATGTGGATCAGAACTGCTGGGGTCCCACTGGGTTGTGATTAAAGGTGTTTGGAGTCAGTCAACCTGCTTCACACTTAATTAGAGTGGTTATGACAGACAAACATAAGGCACAGAATTAGATCCAACAAGGGGCATAGGTAACTAGCTGTCCCTTTTGGTACTGAAGTCCATATCCACAGTCTCATCCAGCTGCTGCATAACCCTGGAAAGGCTTTTTACATCCAGTTTCCCCAAGTGCCTAAAATTCTGCTGGAAGCACTGAGCATCTCAGGACCAATCTCATTCTTTGCCTCTCTCAGTTGAGGTATCTGCCAGGGTGGACTTTATCAGAGCACATCTTCAAACCAGTGTTCACAAAAGATGCAGAAGACAATCCTTTTTTCTCCAATGTCAGCCAATAGCCCATCCAAACTTGCTGTCTGTTGCTAGATGAGCTCTGAGCCTAGTGCTCTCTGCTCCCAGGAGAGCAACTGGTAAGGCTGAGTTGCTTCGAACTTCTTTTGACAAAGCTGTAATACTTGGATATTATGGTAGCCAGTGACAAGAGAAAGAGCAAACATGACCACTGTAAGGACAGGAAATCATGGCATGAATGTTCCATGTTCCAGTTACTGTTTATTGTCAGATGAATTTGAGGCTTCAAGCCTTTGAACCCTGATTGAGGAAGTGCCCTTTCTCAGGTATCCAGAGTCTAGAAAAAGTGTTTTACTGGGCACCACTGTCCATGTTCTCTTTGTGCCTCAGTGGCCCTCCTGCTTTCAGGGATCTACTGCTTCTGAAATTGCCTGGGGATCAGCTCAGGTGCCCAGGTTAGGGCAGTGGAGCTGATGGACAGGCTAGGCACCTGAAAGTCAAGCGCTGAAAAGATCAGAGGTAGGGCATTATCTTCCCTTTTGTCTTTGTGCTTCTACATTTTCATTACTGTGTAAAATAGGGCAGTGCATTTTGTTAATCTCAGAATAGATAGTGCTTTATAATGGGACATTATTTCTGGGCGTTGCACTTCTTTGTCTGCTATAAGATATGGTTTCTAATGTTTCATTTTTTTTTTTACTTGGTACTTGTCCAGAGCACTTCTTCATCTTGCCAGCTAGTGATTAGTTGGCTGTACTGAAAGGTTCAACACTTTGCTGTATGCTTACCAGAGGACATAGAGGAATGTGTGCTTTATATGGAGTAAAACATGTCCTAAGTGGGTTTAAAAATGGGTCATCAGTTACCCATTTAAGAATCAGTGCCCTTAAAACACATAAGGAAAAGTGCTCTACCTTTCCGGTACCATAATTTTTTTAACTTAATGATGGGTGGCAATCTCAGTGGGAAGGATGGAGACTTCTGTTTATCCTCAGGTAAACGCATCACAGACAGTACAAGCACAAACATCCTTGCGCTACCCGAGTGCTGCCAGCTGCCATAGAGAATGCGGTTTTGTCCTTTGCTCCAGGAATTTTCATGATGATAATTCAAAAGCTCTTCCACAATTTGGAGGAAGAAAATTATTAAAAAGAAGTAAGCCTAGGGAGAGCCTTGGCAGCCATCGTTTCGTTTATACAGGACAAATGCTGCCCAAGACACCCTTGAGCACGCTGACCCATATATTAAGGCTTCAGGGGGGTAACAGTCCACTTGACAGCTAGGAGACTTGAGAATACTTTGAGCAAGGCTTGGAAAAGGACCCATCTCTATTTCACACAACTGCATCTCAGCTATTTACTACATAGTCTTTCAAAAGGAAATCCCAAATTAGGGCCTCTTAAAGTCCATGTTGTCACACTTCTGCAAGAGAGCTTTGTGGAGCAATTTGACCTTGTTCCTACTTCTGTAATAGCAATTGATTTGTTAGCCCTAAGGTTGGAAAATTGTGCTCTTGCAACGAGACATCCACGGTTTGTGTCTTGCAGATGACCCAAACATGGGTGTGTTTCAGCTGGCCATGATGCTAGTAACCACTAGACCACAATCTGCTCCCAGAGCCAAGAATAGCAGGAAGGTTTCTGATGTTTGACTTTGAGCAAAGCTGTCTCACATGCAAGAAATTCTGGAGTGTTGGCAATGTTAGTAAACTGACAGGGACCCTAAGAATGGGCAGGAAGCACTGGGAATGGGAAGGCAGGAGGGAAAAAAAAAAAAAAAAGAAGGAAAAAAAAAAAGAAAAAAAAAAGATTTTTAAAAGCATTTTCTAGTTCTGCTTTTAAGTGGAGTTTTTTGTTTTTGTTTTCGTTTTGTTTTGAGGCTGACTCATAATTTTTAAATTTGTGGTAGGTTATAATGTTGCCAAGCCTAATATATCCTATCCTTCATCTCCAAAGTTCTTCTTTCTCCAGAGTTTTTGTGCTTATTCAGTCCTTGATCTGCCTTTTGCAGTGGTGTCAGAGGATACTAACCAGTAGCAGATGTGATACAATTATTTATTTATTTTCTGTGGGCACTTCCTGAAAAAAATTGCACCAAAATAACAAAATAACAACAGCTTTTGCGGGCTACCAAGCACTATCCAGACTGTCGCTACTTTCAGTCACTGCCAGCCCAAATGGATTTGAGCAAGGAGCTGATAAAAAGCACTGTCAAGCCCAGGCAAGTTATGTTTCTGCTTCTCCATCTGAATCATTTCTTGACTGCTTGTTGAATGCTTGAAAGTAAGTTGGGTGCCTTCCAAAACAAAGCAAAGATAGCCTCCCTGTCCCAGAGAGGTTACAGTGCAAGCAGAGATTACCTGGCACATAATAGCAATGTTTTGCATGTAAGGGAAGCAACGGAGGCAGTTGATTATATGGATTGTACAGATAGGACCTACAGGCAGGTGTGAGGCTATGCGGGTTGCCTGTCCATGCTGTTTGCCTGCTGGAGTCCCTGGTGCATAGTTTCAGTGCTCCCTGTGTGGGTAGGAACTTGGCCCTGGGTCCAGCCTGGAGGCTCTGCTGCCCGTGGCCCCTTGCCTGTCTCCCTCTTCCTGTGGAGAACGGGAGAAGGAGAGGTTCTGCACACACCCTGCTTGTCCCAGGAGGGGGGATTTCTAGACAGCCCAGGCTCGGGCTGAATTCAGGCTACTTCAGGCACTGTGGGAGCACTCAACTTCAGGGACAGGAGGGAAGTGGCCCAGAACAGACCATCAAGCCAATGCATGTCCCACTGGTTGTGCTATATACATAAGTTATGTTTTAAACTGAGCTCAGTAAAATGATTTGTGTGGGTATCCCACATGATCCAAGTGAGGCTTTGTTATCAAGCCCTTCAATGGGAAAGGAGGTTTCTCGATCAGAAATTATAACGTTGCAGCACACATAAATTAGAGGTTCATCTCTGTACGTGCTGACAGTTATAAACAGCATCTTCCTGGCCATAGGTCAGATGTATGGCTTTGACCATAATTGCATTTTCTACAGATAACTAATTTTTGCTTTTTGCATACCGTTTTTTGTGATGGACTTGACCTCTGCGTTGCTGTTTGTGGCTCCTGCTCCCTTCTGTCACAGCTGCCACCCTCTGCAGCCCTTAGCACCTGGGCACACAGGAGAAGTGCTATGCAGCACAGGTCAGCAGCATGGGCAGAGGAGATCAGCTGGGAGAGATCTGAGTCCCCAGCAGGACTTGAGATGGCAGCTTAGTGAGAAGCTGCAGAGTGGTGGTAAGTTGCAGAGTGGTGGTGTACAGCACTGGGGACTTTGTCCTGTCTCTCTGCCGGAGGAGGAAGCAGTGTTCTTTATCACTCTTGTTTCCCCCTGTCCTGCAGTCAGGTTTTCTGCTTGTTTTCCATTGTGCCCTTCATGTGTTTTCCATCTCTCCAGAAATCACTGGCTTTGTTTAAAATAGACTCTGAGCAGCTGCCAAGACTTTATCCAGAGAGAGAAAGAAAAACGCACAGAGGCCAAGTTCCTATAGCATTATCAAAAGCTTTCACTCCCCATCAAGATCTGTGAATATCCCAGAAATCTGGTCTTCTCAGGAGCAGCCCTGCATAGTCCCTGTAGCAAGAGCCAACAAAACAGTTCTGCCCAGGATAGTGCACCGAAGCTCCTGGTCTCCTGCAGCCTGCTTGTATGTGCCCTCACAAGTTTCTCACATACTGTGACTTTTGTCTTTCTTTGCAGTATGTAGAATATACACAGAACAATCATTAAGTTACAGGAAGGTGGCTTGAGGGTGCTTGACTCAGAAAGCTTTAAATGTACTATGCTCAAAAAGTAATAGATCTTCATCAGAGAACAGCATTTACGCTTATAGCCAAGGAGGATTCACCTTGGGGGTCTTTGTTGGATTTGTCTGCTTTCTCTTCATGCTTGACCACCTTTTCCAAACCCAACCCTAAAGAGATTTCCTGATGTGTCTCCAAAAGGAGATGCTATTGCTAGGTAATTCCCTCTTTGGATCTTAGACTGTCCTATCTGCAACAGTTCAAGTCAGCAACATAGTATATATATACACACATACATATATGTATATACAAAATTGAAAACAGAATCAGTTTCTTCATCATCAGAGTGAAAAATATTAAAAGAGAGACAAAAACTGCTGTCCTTCACTTCTTGTGTGGAACAGTTTGATTTACCTCTGTCTTTTGGACATGTTTCTAATACTTCTTGATCAGAAAAGCTTATTGAAAATACACTAGATGACTGCTTGGGATAGACATCCCAAACAGAAGCAGTTCTTGCTGACAAAAGTAAACAAAACTGCAGCATGCCTTATAAGTACCACTCCTCCCACTGTAATTGAAAATACAACAGCTGAACGCAAGCAGCTCTGAAGTTTCAGTTGCTGAGACACAAATTAAAAAGCTTTCAGGAGAAAAGGGATGTTCCTTGCAAGCTTTCAAAGGGGCAGCAAGGTCTCATTTTGATGGTGGCTCTCTATAGTTTCTTGCCACCTACTCACGCTGGTACCAAAGTCTCTAAGTTTACACCTTTGGCATTTCCTGCTTCTAATCTTTCCCAAGCTCTCTGGACAGCCTGAGGAAGACAGTCGTTCAATTCTGCAATTAGGATTTTTTCTCCTCTGCCTCTGCCCCCCCCCTACTCCCACACTACTAGAATTCATCTTTGTTGATTGTTCATACAGTTCCACTTCAAACTTTCTGTGGTCTGCATCTGAGTTTCCCTGAGTTGCTTCAGTGTTTTGTTAACTTTCATGGTGGGACCTCTTGGGCATCAGAGATGATAAACTACCTTGTGTGAAGGAAGCAAGTTATGGATATCAGACATTTTTAATGTTAGAGGAGGAGGAGAGGGAGAGAGACAATTCTAGACAAAGCATAAAGATGAGGATCGCCCATTTCTCCTCCTGCTGATTCTCCCCCTGTCCCAGCTGCAAGGGCATCCTTCTCTGCTCTCAGATCTGTCACAGGTAATTTTGGTTTCGTGCAGCCAAACCACAAGTTTTTTTTTTTATATTCCACCTCCTCTTACTCTTCATGGGAAAATAAGTCTTGTCACTATACTTTTCTGCTAGTGGAAAGAGACAGATAAAAGCAAAAACCTTCTTCTGTAAGTCCTGCCCATAGAATTACATTAACGAAGGAAGTGTAGGTCTTTTGTGAGGTATGAGGGAGCAGGACACCCAGGTCCTTCCCAGCCCCACCACCGACACGGGCTCAGCACTTTCAGAGAAATGGGAGTGCCCTGAACTATGCCTCCCACTTACGTGTTTCCTTGCTGTGATAAGTCTGCAATTATGGTAAGCACATGGAGAACTCAATGCTCAAAACATGAACTTGTTGTTTTGAAAGTCTGAGCAATAACGTCTCGATGACTCACTTATCTCGGTAAATAATGATCAGAATGCACTTATTTATTCACCGTACTGTGAAGATTCAGAATACTTCAAAAAGTTTTGTAGCTTTCTAGGACTAAATGGGGGGAAATGATGCTCCTTATACTGCTACAAATTACATCTTTGGTCATTGACCTCATTTATGCTGTTAATACCCCATTAAAAAAGAGTACTACTTTCACAGCCTTTTATCTAATGCTATTTTTCTGCTATTTTCTCCAGGACAAGCACAGAGTACTCATGTAGCCCAGAAAAATCCTAAGCCACAAAACATTCTTGTATCTAACATGGTACATTGAATATCTAACTCATCACTGTGCTCAGAGGCAATCAGTTCTTCCAGAAAGCTCAACATCAATTTCAGGAACTGGACTTAACCATTGACGACACACATACGCGTGCACCCTGCTCATGTTGGGGAGAGACAGCAAGGAAGTAAGAGACAGAGTAACAGAAATGCTGGTGCTATGAAAAACAGAGTGAGGCATAACAGGGAAGAGATACTGAGGGAATACCCTCAGTAACAAACAAAGCAGAAATTAAGCTTTTGCACAGCAAACAGAAATTAATAAAGGGAGTCAGACCAGAATGTTTCTTCTTTAGTTCTTCTTGAACAACTCTGAAAATGAAGTGAATTAATAGTTTCCAAGCCTAGCAGGTAAATTTGCAGCAAGCAGAAACATGAGAATACAGAGGGTGGTAAAGCAATATTAAAAAAGAAGATTACAGACTGGAAATTGGGCTCAGTGCAAAATGTCTTTTTTTCTTTCTTTCTTTCTTTTTTTAAGTTACTGTAACTGTAAGAAAGAAACGAGTGCCAGAGGAAATGAGAATTTAAGAAAATATAGACAGCTTGGCAGGGCCATAGAATGAAGGCTTTAAGGAAAGAAAATTTAGAGAGCAGAAGGAAATATTAGTTGGAGAAATGATAGCAGCTTAGAAACATCAGCTTTTCAAAGAAGCGATTTTGCACCCAACTTTTTAACGTCAAAACCCCTCACCACATGAAAATGGTTAGTTTTACCACATTGATTCTAGGTGGGGAAGTTATGTGCAAACTCTTTTTTAACCTATTAGGAGAAAAAATGCACACACGAAGGCAGAGAACGAGGAAACCGATTCCAGCAGTTTAATAGTTAAGCTGCTGGAATAGTTACCAGACACTGTTTCTGTAGGAATGATGAAGCTGAGATTTAGAAGACGTTGAAAGAATTGTGATTCCGAATGGCCAAATACACATTAGTGCCCCCACCTTGACACAAATAAACCACAGCTGCCTGGACAGCATAATTCCCTTTTGGCTTGAAACTGTATATGTTATTTAGATGGCTCTTTGAGAATAGAAGTAGCCCAGTGAGAGATTCATAGAGAAGCCAGGGATCTAAAGCTGACCCAGCAAATAACTGCTTCTCGCTGCCTGTGCAAGAAGACTGAGGCAGCAGTCAGCAAAGGTAGCTGGAAACAGAAAATAAGCCCAGATCCTTTCCTCTAGAAGATAACAAAGCAATAGCAGGTGCTCAGAGGCCGCAGTGAAAGGCCTAGTGTTGAATCCTTAATAGCCTGAAGTTTGTGCTGCCATTTTGGCCTTCATTTGTCAGCAAGGAGAGCTATCTGGCTCCTCCTCATTCTTTAATGTGAAATTTTTATTCTCTCCACTGCGTGAAGTCACTGAACCTTCTGACCTGTTTACTCAGTGCTTCCAGAGGCGATTCATTTCCAAGCATTATCGTGTTACAGGTACTTGGAGTCCCTAGTTCAGCCCTTTATGGTAGTATTTATTATTCTGGTTTGTTCTTCGAATGCTCAAGCAGCAGTTTTTTTCCTCTTCAGCTGTCGCACTGCAGAGCTGCGCTGTCTGTCTTTGTTGCTCACAGTACCCTTGTCCAGGTTGGGTGTTGGGACAGGGTGCACATCCAGCATCCATCTGGGCACACAGCCCAGGTGCACATAACAATTTTGAAATGGCTTCCCAAGCAGTGTTCTCCCATGCCACTCTTGTGAGACTTAGGGAGACACCCGTCTGACCCCAGCCCGATGTAAGAGGCACTTTGGCTATTTATTCAGCCAGATGGTGTTGGATCCACAGCCCCTTAGACTGCATATACATCTGCAAACAACATGCTGGCCATAAGCGCTGCACTCATGGAAGGCATCAGGAGCATCGTGCCAGAGGCTGATACACCACATTATACACGAGGCTAGTTCTGTGTTTGCCTCAAGAAATTTCACCCCATGTTCTTTTGGAGTGTACCTGGGAGAAAACTGATAATGGGAAGAGCTTGGTGGCACGTAGATTGGGACTTTCAGACAGTTTTGTAATTGATGCCGTGGTGTATTAAATTCTAATCATTGATCTAGGGGTGAAAGGCTGCGTACACATTTCTGCTTCAGGAAGGTGGTGTAGTGTAGCTTGTTTACACAGGGTCTGCCAGAACTGGCAGTCTAACCAGTAGCAATAAGGGACTCAGCACAGGATGGAAAGCTGGCCTGAGAAAACTGTAAATATTTGAGCAGCTAATCTGTGCTACATTATCAGTACCTGAGCGAGGTAATTAAAGCTAGCTCTTGCTAGCTCACAGTGCAGGCATAACTTGGGTGTCTAAGAACATTTACTTCTGCTTTCAAACTTCCCTTTGTAGTTATTTCATGTGCTAAACGCATTGTATGGTGGGGCTCAGGGGAAGCATGTTCCACAGTCTGGCACAAATACTAACACTGGGGATTTTTCCTTGATGGAAATAACTGTTATCTGTGCTTTGGGATATCACGCTTCAAGATGCTGCACTGTGCTGAGACAGGCAGGACATTGCTTCTCAGAAGGAAGCAACCACAAATGTACACACTGATTAATCCTTTGTTTTGTCTCTCAGCTTGCCAAGTGCTCTGGTAGCCTCATAATTGAAGATTTCACACAAGCAAATACTTGAGTGTTTGCACCTATCAGTCCTGTTTGTTCAACTTCTAGGAAAGCCAGCTATACCATGCAGCTCACAGCAATGCAAAGTGCTTTTCAAGTGGTATTTAACACAATTCAGCGCATCTGATTTAAGGTGGTCAGCTGGAATACTCACAGGTTTTGACGTTTGGGTGCTTCCATTCAGTTACTGCCATCCAGAATAACCAGACTAGTTAGTTCCTAGTGGTCCTGTATCCATCACTGAGGTGCATCTTCCCCAGCCTGAAGCTCCACACCCTTCCTGAATTAAAATTCTGCAACCTGAAGCTGTTTTTGTTATGCTGGGAATCCCCCTGCTAACAGGAGGGGGGTTGGAAGTGTTGTCTCATGAAGTGCCCAGGATATGTGGAAACAGCTTTGTTTGCTGTCCTTGACTGCTTCAAGTCCCTGTCAGGTGTGGTCTGACACAACAGCACAGTGCTCTCCTGAAAGAGCTGTTCCTACATGTGGACAGTCTGGGTAAGGTTTGCTTGGCCAAAGCTGAGGGGAAGAAGTTCCTCCTTTGTAGGAAGTGGAGTGGAAACTCCTGACTGCAGAGTGAAGGCACTGAGGTTCCACTGCTGGAAAGCACAGGAATGAGAATGGTAAACCCACAGGGCCATGGAGGAAGGTTAGGAAATTTAGTCAGGAAGAGAAGAACACGCTGCTAAGCGTGTGCAGCTGTGGGACCAGCATTACTGAAAGCCTCTGTGACTCAGAGGACAACCTGTGCACAGCTAGAAACAGGTCCTGAACACACATCCTCCTAACTACCACCTGAGTTCACCTCAAGGATTTTTCTGGAGCATGCAGGAGATGGGGCACATGTGGGTGATACTCATCGTTTTTGCCAAACTCCATGTATTGTGCGAGGAAGTGGAAGGATAATATGTTTCAAGGGCCTCAACAAAGACAATGCGCTATGTGCTGTACCCAGAGTGTGCTCCAGGAAGATATAAACCACCCCCTTACGCAAACATGGAGCTTTGGGACAGGGCTGCTGAAGCTACTGTGGGTATGTGAAGAGTTGGATGCGTCAGCCTTTCCTCCTGTGAGAGGGGAAGTGATGGAAAACAGGGAAGACACGGTGTTGTAGCCCATTTAAATTGAGGAATACAGTGTTCAGTGGATTAAGGACCAAAACAACCACCAGGCCACTTTCTGGTCTAGGCAGTGCAAGTTTTACTGCAAAACTGTGGTGGCAGCAAACACCTGGTCTTGTTCAAGAGGAGTCCTGCATGCTCTTTTACAAAGAGCGTGATGCTTTGAAAATGTCAGTACTGCTGGGGAAAGCAGAGAGGAAATGAAGAGGAAACTGCTGACCCAACTGGTCTAGCAAAAGGTCCGGAGTTTGGTGCTGCATCCGCACAGCAGCAGTGCCCATATCTCAGGATGGACAGTGGTGGCTTTGCTCACTTGGTGCTATTGGTGGCTGTCCAGTTTCACCACTCCATTGCTGGCCCAGTGGTGTGCTGGCATCCAAGCACTGCCTTTGTTAGATGCATCATGTAACTAGTATGAAGTCTGTGGAACTCACTGCCATGTCACTGAGTCCAAGGGTGAATAAATGAAGATCAAGGCTTCTGCGCAAGAGAATTGACTTTTAACATTAGATTAAAGAGGAAAAGTGATATGAAGAGCAAAAGTCAAACTCATCCTATTGGCAACTGAGAAACAGCTTTCCTTTGTCACAGAGTATTGCAGAAGATTTCTTGCATCTTCTGGAAAAAGAAGCATTGGTTACTGCCAGGGACATGATACAAAAGTAAACAAACTGTATGTAAATAATGACTTTTCAGGTCCATGAGTGAATGGGACACAATGGCAACAAATTGCTATTGCTCACTGCACTGCTAAACATGTTTTCTGAGGGGAAAACAAAATGCCTCCACCTGTGTCACCAAACTCAGTGGTCATAAAAATCAGATGGCCGTGTGGAAAGCCACCCTTGCACTTCACTATCTGCAGCAAACAACCCACGCTCAGTTAGCAGGCATGAGCAGTGAAGGTGAATATTAAGGGCTGCCCACAGCACTGATTTTTCATTAAGATGAATTGGTTGTAATTAAGCCTATCAGAGATGTACGTGCTAATGCTGTGTTATTTATGGCCTGAACGTAATCCTTCTTTTTTCTTTTTCTTTTTTTTTTTTCTTAATCATATGAAGTTTCTTCAACTCTCTTGCTTTTTCTTTCAGTCTTGTACTATTTCTGCCTCTCCCTCTAGAATATATGTTGGTGTGCCTTTTCTTCTTTCAGTGTCTGTTTTCTCTCAAGGCCTATTTTTTTTCTGTTGTGTTTAATTGTTTTTCTCCTGATTTATTGTTCCAAGACCATGCTAGGCAGTCTGTTTATTTATAATTTGGATTATTTTAAAATGGATCCAGAGCTGTAGGTCAATGTTTAAAAATTAACTAATAAAATACACAAATGAGGCCCAATGGTCAACATGAGATTACACATCCACTAGGATTTGCATGCTACTCCAAATAAACCACTGGGGAATACCAGCCCCAGGCCCTGAAAGCATGGAAAATTCACTCATCTGGACTGCAGTGGGCTAGTCCTGAAAACACACATGAGGACCCTTGCTGACAGCACCAGCAGGTGCTGGTATGAGCCCTCTGGACGAGCATGGGTGACAGTGCAGTGTGACAGAGAAGGCTGAGCTCTGCCTAGACCAGGTGCTCACCTCCAAGGAACTGACCTGCTTTTGTCTGGGTGTTTGGGGAAGCTGCAGATGAAGGACTGAAGATGTGCCACACACAGAGTAGGCCACAGACCCAAGGTCAGCAAACCTTCACTGCACCTTCCCCCTTTTACAGCCTGGAAAAGCCACACTGGCAGGAGGCAACATGCACCCCTCTGCCATTTTGGCACTAGCCCACGTGTGGGAGTCACATCTCTCTCTTCACACTCCCTCATGAAGCTCCCCAGTAAGTAAATGGTGTCAAGATGTGGCCAGAAAATCTCCAGAGCTGCAGAAGGAAGATGCACCTGCTCCGTCCCAGCTTGCTGCTGCCCTGAAGACGTGTGGGTCAGGCGCTGGTGCGGCGTGGGCCCAAAGCCCCCCCAGGGCCCTGTGGCGTCCCTGACAGGAGCAAGCCGAAGGCTGGAAGCAGGAATCAGCGCCAGCCGCTGCCAACAGAAGGGTGTTGTAGCAGTTGCCCCAATGAAAACAAGATCAGGCGTTTTAGTGAGGTGTTAACAGCTATGTTAAAATCCTCACACTTTCCAACAAAAGAAAGGCCCTCAGAGAAACCCAAACAAACACTCACACAAGCAACACTGGAAGTTGGCTTGAGTTACAAACACAGGAAATTAAATACAAAACTGTGTTACAATAGCACAGAGGATCTGACTTAAAACAAGCCAGACAAGAGCATGCACTGTGCAGATTGCCATATTTTCCCTGCCCCCGCTCTCAAAGGCATTTTCTATAAATATACACTGCATGGTATGTTTGTATATACATGTGTGTACATACACATGTACATACATGCACAATTTCTACCACGTGAAAGAAAATAGTAGAATAAACAGTAGAATTTAAATAGTAGAGAGGCTTTCTTTGGACAGAGCTTATGAATTGTACATGCGCGTATAGGAACTTGAGTCAGGACAGCAGATACCACATGCTCTGGAGCAAAAGCTTATTTGTTTTATTTTCTTCCTTAAAGCGAGATCCCTGCAAAGCTTCCATCCACTGCACAATCTCACAACCAACAAAGGTGCGGTGTAAAGGTGAGAGCAAGGGCAAGAAGGCAGGAAGTCCTTAAACAGGTTTTATTGCTGGAAGAAAACACAGTATTTACTCGATAGCTGCAATTGCATTAGCAGAAGACACCTTTACTCCAGCAGAAACTCACATCGGGGGTTACACCCGTGTTGCCGGCAACACAGACATTTCCCCACAGGTCGCTGCCTGCTGGGCGCTCCAGCCCGTCCCCTCACGCGCCCTCATCCACCTCACGCACGGCCCGGCGGGCAAGCCGGGCCGCGTGCCCTCTGGGGCGGCCCTCTGGGCTACGCACAGCCCCCCTGCAGGCACTGCGGCCCGGGGAGGCGGGAACGGCCCGGGGAGGCGGGAACGGCTCGAGGCCGACATGTCTCGACTTGTCCCTCTCTCTGGGCAAAGCCCTTCCCCTTGCCGCAGGTCTGTGTCTGGTGTCCTCGGTGCTAGGGCACGCGCTTGTTTTTCTCCTTTTATCTTCAGAACACTTGCAGAAGTATTTCAGATGAGAACTCTATTATGTTTTCCTTTCCTTTATTACACTTTGCTACAGTTTGTCAATACTGGCTACCGGTGTTATTTGAGGCCACACTTTAAAAAAAAAAAGTCCTTCCCGAGCTCCGAGCATTTATCTGAAGTTCTGCATAAGGTCACATGTCTCCTCCAGCAGAAGGTCTCACAAAGTTAAACAAAGTCCCCTTGCTTGCTCTGTCTGAGTAAATACAGACCATATTGGAGTAAATAAACAGCCAGGCAGCGTCCCAGACAATGGGTCTTGGCGATGAATTAATAAACTCTGCCTCTCGCATTAGCAGAGTGTGACTGGAACTGGCAGCAGGCCCTGGCGGCCCTCCAGAAACGATTATTACTAGACAGAGCCAAAGGAGACTTGGCACGGCGCAGGGCCCACAGCTGGAGATTAGGTAACAGAGTAAATGTGCTCGCCGTGTTGCCAGGGCGTTGGTCACCCTGCCTGCAGAGAGGGTCAGGGCTGTGTTTTTGCAGCTCATATTCACACAGGGTGCCTGTCCCCCAAACTCACGCCACTTTGGTTTGCAACCCGTAGATTTGCTGTGTGGAATCAGAACTGTCATCTCAAACCAAGCAGTCAACCAGAACATCTGTCTGGGTGGATGCCTGTGCTCCATCCCTCTCCTGCCAACCGGCCAGAGACTCTGATGTCCTTGGGTCAGATAGGGCTTGGTAGTGCTGCCAAGGGGACAGCCTGGACGGGCAGCTGGGCAGTGCTATTTTGGGCAGGGGAGACAGATTTGCTTCTGCAAAGAAAAGCTTTATTTGGACTTGGTTCTGAGCTGAGGGTTGTGTCCAAAGGCAGGACATCTGCTGAGAAAGGAAAGCCCTCCTCATGGCTTGTACTGGAAGGGAGCTGATGCCTGTAGAGAGCCATTGCTAAGCTATCCTCTTCCTAAACTGTGCAAAGCCTGTCACCCAGACACATTAGTGAAGGAGGTGTAAATTGGAGGGGACTGTGGACAGCTGGTAAAGTCATCCCCCAGTTCTCACATCCAAAAAACAACAAAAAAATTGTGGCTCACTGCTTCATTGGACTATGGTGCAGCAACACCTGAGCTCTCCCACAGAGCAGAAAAGCCACCACCCTGGACCTTGGAAGACCAGTAACCACACTGGAAGAGCATTTCAGTAGTTTCAGTTAGCAGGTTTATCAGCTGGGCTAACTCCAGTGTGGATGCCCTGCTGACACAGCTGTCCTACTTCTAAGAGTTGAGCTAATTTCTTCACTTATTGTGGCACCAAGCTTTGCAGATGTACTGGTTCAGTCAGACCAGCTTTTCGAATTTCTGACATGGGTCTGCTTACTGCCATACACAGGCATGCCTATGCTTGCAACCAGTATCCTCACGATAAGCTGTAAACATGTTAGCAGCATCAGACTGGCCTAGCACTTGTATACTGGAGTATAGGTGGAAGAGGGCGATACCTACTCCCGCTGTGAAGCATTCTGAGAAGTATGAATGCATAACTACTTTCTTCAGTGTCTTCTGAAGAAGAGGGCTACATGCTAAACCCCTCTCTTCTCACTCAGACAGCCTGAACTCAGTTCCAGGGGGCCCCTGGACCATTGTGATGGCCCTAACTGCAGGAACATCTTTGTTTGGAGCCTAGGACTTTTACATTGCAATGACTGCAGCACTGGAAATGAAAAGCAGGAAGAAAGCAGGTTTTCTTAGGGCCACTATCCTGACTAGAACTACCTGGAACGTTAAAAAAAATACACTTTACCAGATATATAGCGGTCAGCAAAGTTACCAATAAGAAGGGCACGAAATATTTCATTTTACATGTCTGTCACAGTAAATGGCAATACAAGCATTTCTCATCCTCATTTACTGCTCAATCCCCAACCTGTCCTGAACTGAATGCCCCAGAGAAAAACAAGAATAGCTTCCAGCTCTGAATGCTGCCTTTTGTCAGTAGTTTTGAAAGCCCTTTACAATGGAGAGGAATCTCATTTTCTGTGTCTTTCCATACAGAGAAATGGAGTCACGGGGACATAGCCTGAGCTCTGCTCTGCTCAGTGCCAGCCTGCTGTCACACCACCTCCACCAGCCGGCTTCCTCTGGGCACTGCTGTGCCCTCACCACCCAGCGCTGTTCCTTGGAGGCTGAAATGCCAAGTGCAGCCTCGTGTGGACTTGCCATGTAAACACTTGTTATCTACAAATGGGACTATAAACGCTCCTGGTGTGAGTAGGTGATCTGATCGTTGGGTCAAACAGACAAGTATTTCAGTTAATGCTGAACAGAGGTAAGGTAAAATTGACTTTGCAGCCCTTTGCTCGCTCTCAGAATACTACTCCGCAGCAAATAAGTAGGGTTTTTCTTTCATAACAAGATTTGAATCAAATAATTGCTTTCCACTAGTCAAGGAGCAGATTTTGTTCTTCTCCTTAAATCACCTTCAGTTTGATGAGCGTGGGCACTCCTTGCTGGTGCCTCTTACCATTGCCTGGAGAGAAAACCTCTGCAGAAAGTGAAATTCAGAAGAGCTAATAAAACATTTTCTGAAGGGTTTGAATCTCATTCCAAAGAAAACAAAGAGGTCCGATGACCTTTCAACCTGACCCCCCCCCTTTTTTTTTCTAAGGCATTAAGAAAAACAATCTGCAAACAATGAGTGCTCGTGGTAATTGTCCCTCCCCTGTGCCCCAGTTCTTGCCAAAAGCAACATTTCAATGGCTATGGGGGGTGGAGGTTGAAAGCAAATGAGTGAGCAAGCAAATGCTGGCTTTCACACATCAGTGGTTGGCTACGCCCTGACCACATCCAAGGAGGTTCAAGGTGAGGGAGTCGAACTCTCAGACTGCTCACTGAATTTTAGAGTTGCAGGTATCCAAAATATTGCTGTCCAAGTATGGAAATCTGTGTCAGAGGAAAGCTCAGGGAAAGCATAAGAAAATGGGTTTTAAAGCAGTAAAGTGGTAGTGAAGTGTAATTTTTATCAACATCTCTTCATCTGACTACTGAATTCCCTTTTATTTCACATACAACATCTAATCTCCCAACCTGTTGTGGTCATTTTCCTAGCATCAGGGAGAGACTTGGTTTGAAAACAATTTCATGTTAGAGACAAAAAGTACTTTTTTTATATGAGAAAAATCTTCTTGCACCATTTATCTCCATTGTTTTCCACCACCAGGACCTGCAGTGGATCCTGCTGTGACATGTTTCCAGCTGCAAAAAGAATCAAAAGATTTAGGGTTGAGTTCCCTCCTGATTCTGGAACATGTTCCACTGTGCAATCTTTTGTAATATCTCTCTGCAATAAAAGCACTAATGCTCTCCAAGAGGCCTCCCCCTTTCACTTTCCTCATAAGAGGTGATGACAAGCTCCCAGCCCAATTGTCTACACACATCCTTAAGTGCAGAGAGCCAGAGATTTAGCTACCTTTCCTGGTTCTGATACTGGGCAAATTGCTTTAAGCTCTCCCCACCCATACAAAACTTTTGTAAAAATCCCATCTTAGTAATACTGGAGCAGCAGTGTTAGTGCTGCTAGGAGATGGCTATAGGCAGGGAGTCTTTCAGCTGTCTCTGGGACTCTGTTGCCAGAAATGGAGATGTGCCTATGCCAGGGCTCATCCTTCTAAATCCAGGGCAGCTGAATCAGTTTTGTAAAGGCACACTGGTACTGTCAAGGTCCTGCTTTGAACGTGTTTCTCCAGCTGTAAAATGTGGATGGAAGCACCGAGCCAGCTCTGTAAAGGTCTGCTGAGATTTAAGCTATGTTGGCATTCTCTTCTTCAGTGTCAGTGGAGCTGGCAAACATAAGGAGAAAGCAGAACAGTTTCTGCTTTTCTTTGTATTGTACAGTAAAACCCAAAACCCTGAGAACAGACCTTGTAATTCCCAACAAGCACACAAGTGGGTTTAGGTGCTAGTGTAGGAGGGAAAGGAGAGGTTCAGGGGGTTACACAAACAGCACATCCAGAATCTTTTTTTTACTTTTCAGATTTACTTCTACTCTTTAGGAGGAGTTTGTACAGCAAAGTACAATTTTGTGGTTCTTCTTCAAGACCATTAACTCGATACAAAAATATCAGCATTGTTTTTATTATCTGAAAGAAAGAGCTCAGAGCGGAGTTTCTGTGCAACGCTCAGTTCATTAAACAATGACTCAGACGAGGTTTTGTGGTGGAGGATTCAGCTTTTCCCTAGCGGTGGGATCAAGATGTCCTGTTTCCACGATAATCTACCTTTCATCTCCCTCACATTGCAAAACTTGTTTTTACCTTGATCCCACACAAACCCGTTAGTTTCTTGCTTTTGTTATTACAAATTATTTACTTTAGAAATGCTGAATCATGACACTGAGGTTAGAGAAATTTGTATTTGTATTTAAAGTAAGAATTGTTCCCACATCTTCTGAAGATTCCCAGACTATTATTTTTGTGTGTCCTTACGTTTTATGTTTTGATAAAGTTCAAGTGGCATTTGGTTTGGACCTCTGCAGGGAGGTGACTTTTATCCTGCAGATGCTGAATCCCAGCAAAGAACGCCTGTTAACGCCACATGGGATGAGCCCACCAGCTCTGCTGCTGACTGGCCTCCTCCAAGCCCATTAAGGCCCAGTACCAGCCCAAGCTGGCAACACCTGCAGAGACTCATGCTGTAGGTGAACAGGACAGGCTGCAGCTCAGAGAATCGCTGCATGAGTGCTGTGGCCTGGCCTAGCCCTGTCCCTGGGGTGCCTTTCCGTGGGCTGAGCTAGAGCCCACTGAGCAGCCTGGACGTGCGAGTGTATTGTGGGCAAGGACACTGCAACCATCAGCGCAAAGGCTCCTCACCATAAGTTATGTCCTGGTGACTGGATCACATCTGCTGTAACTCTGTAGATAAAACGTGTCTGAGATTGATTTTTTTTTCAATTTTTGTAGGTTTTTATAAATACAAATATGAGGTACAGCAAGCAAGTGTAAAAGAGTGTGCAACTGTAAAGGCTGTAATTTACATCTTGCTTTGTTCTGCCAGCTAACAGGTGCATGGTTCGCTACCCTACTGCCTACTGACTATGGGATGGCTGCAAAGCCAGCACTACTTGCAGGGTAACTTGGGTGGGGAGATGCCAGGCAGGCTGCCCATGCTGGTGACACCTTCCAGAGGCCAGCTGAACCTGAATCAATTAATTCCCTTTATGTATTAGACCTAGACTTCTTTTATATTGCTCCTGGTGGTTCAGTTTCCCATTTTAGCAGCTCTCTTCTTCTGAAGATGTTAGCAGTGCTCTGTTATTGTGGACTATGTAAGCCTCAGCATACCTTCAAAGTAGGTTTTATCTGCCCATTTAACAGAAGGACTAGGTGAGGACAGGTAGCTCTAAGCAGATATGTGCCAAGGTATGACACAGACAGGGACAAAAGTCCATTTTCCTCCCTCTTTCTGCATGTTGTCATTTTAATCCAGGCAACTGTGTCAAGGGACAGAGTTTCTCAGTAGAGCAGAGTGAGGGTCTGTGTGTGTATGAGAGCCCAAGCTGAGAACCAAATGAATGCTGAAGTGCCCCATTCCAGGGGCAGAGGAAAATAACTATTTCCTAAGTAAGTTGCCCTGTATTTTACAGCCCTTCCTGTACTTCCTCACTCCTTCATGGATGGGCTCTCAGGTAGCATTAGGCTGCTCTCAGGCACAGCTGTATTGCAGGTGCTCATTTTGACCAGGCTGTAACAAGAAATACTAGAGTCCAGAGCTCTTAATTGCTGTGGGACCGTGTAATGCAACCACAGCCTTCTCTTCTCCCAGGCTTTACCAATAAGCCATGCATGCACTTGATGCTTGCTCCTTCTCCGTGTGCAAGCCTCTGTCAGGGTGCTGGGGAGCTGCGTGTGTGCTGAGAGGCAGGCAGAGGCCCTCACCATTGCTGCATTCTCCAGTGGCTGCAGGGGCAGAAGCAGACGCCAAGATGCTGCGAGTGGGGGATTTTGAAGCAGTGCAGGACTAGGGGAGAGAGCGCAGGACAGGTGAAGCAGGAACCTTTGGGTCCTGTGTTAGCGTTAGAAACCTGACAGAAAAGGGACAATTGTAGGAGTACAATCAGAGAACTGTGTTCTCTGGCCGAGTGTTCTCCCTTCCCAGCTGTGCTGGGGTGGAGGTGAATTTCCAGTGCAGCAGGAGCACTAACAAGTTAATGTTTAACATTATTATTACCTCATCTTCCAGAGGCTCCTTCTAAACATAACAATTGACGACAGGCTCCTGATAGTTTGGAGGAGACCGACCTCAGCCCTAAGACTATGATGAATATGATTTCCCTTCCCCCTCTGTTTTGATTTTCTGCTCTGTTACTCCAGAGCATTGGCTGGCCATGACCCCTGGCTGCTTTTTCTGTAATTACCAGCTCCTGCCAGATTTACTGTGGAAGTTAATGTCTGTTCCAGCCAAGTCAGCCCCACTGTTATATTGTACGAGACAGTAACCCCTTCATTACAGGCAGGGCTCGAACAAAACAAAACAAAGAATCAGGAAAAGGGTTTCTGAAGGCCATGTAGAAGGCCTTACGTGCTTGATGAGGTTGCTGAATTAACATTAGCACTTTCATTACGTAGAAGCAACACCAAAAAATCTTCCTCAAGGTCTTTCAAATTCTGCAGAGCACATGTGGTGGCTAGTGAGGAAAGAGCAAGAAAGAAACAAACTGTAAGGCTTTCTTTTCAGTCCATTATGCTCGTCTGGGACTTTTCTTCAGAGTCCGTGCATGGTCTGGTGGGACTTTTTAAAATAAATTAGTATTCTGATATTTTAAAGTTACCCTTAAGTTTGCAAGGATTTTTTTTTCAGTTGTTTTTGCAAGTTTGTTTGTTTTTTTTTTTTTTTTACATATTTAAATATAGCTTGCTAAAAAGGGTAAGATTCAGACTCAGATGGATATCCAGCAGAGGCATGTGGCTCAGCGTAGGTCCAGCCATCAGAAAAAAACCTTGTATCCACAGAATCAGCCTGAGGTTCGGCTGATCAGAACAGTTCTTGGGCTGCGTTCATTCATGCAGGGCACAGAGCATTTTAAAGCTTTGTAGAAGATGAAGCATACTTGATAGTGGTTAAGGGATACATGCAGTTAAAATAAAGGTCAGATCCTGATAAAAAATTTATTTGACTATCTGTGGAATAATTCCATCTTAGCCACAGGAGTTATGGGGTGCACCTCTCGTACATGGGGTCATGATGAATAGCCACAGTGTTGCATGCACCACACAAGCAGAAGTGGCCAAAACAGCAGTGAGCGATGTTTTTAGCTCCTAGCCTAGACACAGCTGGAAGATGCTCACAAAGGATCAGAGATCACTCCAGTACTAGCTTCTAGCTGTGACCTGTTACCACACACGGGATGACACTACCAATATACCAAGGAAGCTATAACACATTTGCAGCAAATTCTACTCTAAGGCTCCGCAATTTCTGTCCAAGATTTTTCAGACAGATGTACTGTAAGTGCATAGTGTAAATGTGCGGGGTGAGTCTGGTATGTCCAGGAAGTACCAGATATGCTGCATGTGCTCTGCACGGTTGTTGTTTGCATTTTAGGTATACCAATATATAGATAAAGAAGGCAGTACATACACTGAAGACCTGTGCACTGGACTTTTTTCATGTGGCTTTTTTAACACAGTGCATGTGAACGATAGTACAAGTTGGGATATTGCCTTTCCCATGCACCCCAGAGTGATTCCTGGGCACCTGTCTGAGACTCAGATGTGCAGTGGGGGGCTTTTGTCGTGACGGGCCTTGGAAAAACGTGAAAAATCTATAAAGTCAAAAAGAAAAAAATCCCCAAAGATCCAACTGGAGATATTTATGTGTGGAAAAAGAGCACGTCTGAAAATGTTAGATGTATGGGTAGTTCCAGTCTTCACCACAATCTGAATCTGTGGTTTATGGAGGATAACTCAGTGCTGGGGAAAAAATATCTCTTTGTTCCTCACCAAAGCCACCAGAGCCAAGTTGAGAGCTTGTGGGACTGGGAGTCTGAACGCTTGGAAGCAGTGGCTCTATGCCTGTTCCCACTGTGGGACAAGGGACATATCAACAAAGTGGGGCTGAAAAAGTGGGGAGTAGCAGTTTGACACCTGGGGACTGGCACACAACACAGCTTTCAGATAAAAGGCTTTGGGGCCAGCCAGTGATGACTGTTTCAAACAGTCTGTATGGACACTGGCTTGTTCTGGGTGGTGTGCTTGGCTACACATGGGGAGCGGGGAGAGAAGCTGTCCATTCAGGTGATGTTTGTAATAGATGACAAAACACAAGTGAGGCTAAACACAGAGCATCCCTACCAAAATGAGGGGGAGGTTAAGAATGCTCTGATATAATCTGTGACACACCGGCCCCAGACCTGGCCCAAAACCATGAGGAAACCCACACACCGGGCTCTCTAAATCCTAATGCAGAGTAGGGACAGCAAAGGTTACCCTACAGGGGCCTCTCAGTGATGAGGCAGACCTCTCAACTCTACTCTAGCACGTGAGACAACACAGTGGCCTGTCACGGAAGGCGGGGACGTGTCTGGCAGGCCGGCACTGTGAGAGGCAGGGGTTGTGGCAGGAGGCCATGGCGGCCTGGCCACCTGCCAGCCAGCACAGCTCGCCTCATTGGGACCTGCCGATCTGCCGCCCCGGATGCGCAGCCTCACTGCGCACTGCACGCGTGTGTGAGGAATTTATTATCCTCGCAGCAGGGAGGCATGAGATGGGAATCAGAGTAGCTGGGAATGCAGGCACCGGCCTCATGCTTGGTGTACAACATGTAGGGATCGGAGCAGACGCTGCAAAGCAGCACTCTGTCAGGCAGTCGGGCAACTGTGGGGTGAGGGGCTGCCATTGCAGAGCACGCTGCCAGCCTGATCAGTCAGGTACTTGCCCCTGTCAACAGCTCATACCTATGTTTCAGAAAGAAAGGAAGATCTCCTAAGTGTATCTGGCCAGAGATGCAGTGCTGTGGTTACCTTTCTGCATCTGGAAGGTATGCAGCATTGTGGTATCCATCCCTTCTCATCTCTTGATTTTAATGGGCATTGACCCAAACTGAACTACAGAACATGAGGGAGATCGAAGCCGAAACCAGCCCCACCCACGTGCTTCACCTCTGTAAGTGGGGATGGCATGGGGGTGACTGTACATTGAGCCTTGTGTGGTAGAAGGAAGGAGCAGGGCCTCTGCAAAAGGCTTCATGCCCATCCTGAGGGAAGGCCTCACCTCTCTGGGCCTCCTCACAGATATAGTGCTAGTTCCTTAATGTGCAGTAGTCTGGCACCTCCTAACATGTATTTTCATGTTAGGAATCCTACAGGATGGATAACTGTGTTACAGGCAATTTGCAGTGTCTTTGTGTAATGAAGAAGATTTTAAAGAAGTCTCCAGTAACTGCAGCCTGGCCTAACCTCTGGTATTCAAATAATTAAAAACTTTCAGGTTCATAATTCTAACAGAAATGGATTTATAAAAAATTGGAATTAGACTCTCTTAATCTCTATATACCTTTTTGAAAAAGTACTTTCAACCTGTACTGAAAGGTGAAATATACTGGCAGTGTCTTTTTAAGTACCTTCAAGTGCAAGTAGGTGTGATGAGAGATCTCAGAGGAGGGCAAGAGCTGGAGGTCCTGTTGCTCCTCTTACGATGCAGACTACAATTTGCTGCTGAATTTGAGTTGGGCTGCAGTTTTCTTTTGAGTTTGAGTAACTATTTTTATAGTTACAGGCAGGGCCAAGAGTTTTTTGTGTCTGTAAAACCAATGGTAAGGTAGTGGAATTTGTCAGTTCGAAAATTGAAGGACTATGCTTATATTCATCTGCTGGTCCGCAGTTATCTTTATGTGGAGTTTTTATTATTGATCATCAGGTATACTGGAGAGTCTGCAGTGAAACATGCCCTATCGTAAACACTGTCAGCTATCTGGTGATCAGGCTGTGGGTGTTTTTCTTGTGGAGATGTAGGCTTAAGACAAACCCAGCATCAGAACAAAAGCTTCGTCAGAAGGAAGGGGGTTTGCAGCATATGAAGTTGGTTTTGATTCATTCCCGAGCTCAGATGTTGCTTTGGGAAATGTATTCTCTTCAGGTCTCTCACTCTGACTCTATAAACAGAGGCAGCGACTTGCATTTGGAGGCACTAAAAGTGATTTAAATGATTCAGCCTGGGATTTTTGCCAAGTAGCACCTCCTTCTGTTTGCTGTGGGGGCTTTTCTGCCCTCCCCTTGTGAGTTTTTTTTTTTTTTTCCCCTTCCATGCAGAATTTTGTGAGACTATCCTTTGAGACAGTCTCCCTCTCCGAAACAGAAGAAAAAAGTTTGCATCCCCAGATGGACAGCTGCTCCCCACTCCTTTTGATGTTGCTTTTATCTGCCAGGCCAGTGCTCTCTCACCCTCTCCCCGCCCCCGGAGGCAGTTTCCATGGGGTCTCAGGGGAACTTTGTCTCTCACATGTGTTTAAAGAGAAATGTGGAGCTGACACAAAGGCTCCACGGCTCGACCTTTCGCCCTCTGCAGTTATGAGGGCCATAAAGCTCAAGTCCCTGGTAACAGCGCCGATGACCAGGGCAGCTCTGGACACAGACAGAGCTCTTTGGCACAAAATTGTTTAACTAAAAATAGTTCTAGGGAGGAAAATAAAAGGTTGTGCAAACTAAGCAATGTCTTTTATTTCCTTATTTGGTGTTACTGGTAGTAGGATGAATTTCTTCAGTACAGTCAGAGGCAAATGGCTTCATTGCATTTAATATCAGATTTGAAATGTGTCAGGCACAGATGAAAACCAGCACCCGTGAGGTACAGGGGAGCAAGTACGGGATGGCCAGGCTACCAGCACAGGAGAGGAAGGCAGGGCTGCCCTGCAGAGCTCAGCTGGGCCTGAGGACTCAACCCATGGGCAGTGAGCCTCCAGGGACGGTGCAGGGATAGCTGCTGCTTCTCCCTGGGGCAGGGAACCCCGGAACTGGGCAGAGGCAGGGAGCAGCCTCATTAGCCAACCGGCAGCGTTAGCCTCAAGTCTTGCAAAAGTGCAGAGGAAGGCACCGTTTTTCTCCCATTGCTCTCAGCTGTGAGACCTCTCACAGAGGTAGGTGTCCAAGCTGGGTATCTCCAACCATGATTTGAGACAATAGCTGGGCAATGTTTTTTTTTTTTTTTTTTTTTTAATCACCATTCAGGCTAGCTAGTAACAGATGTTGGATCCAGGTGGGCCACATTAGAGGGAAAGAGGTTTTTCCTGCTGAAGTTGTTGTTTTCAGCCTAAAATGGGGCAGGCATGGAATGAAGGTGGACAGAGAGGAAAAAAAAAATGTAAAAAAAAAAAACATCTAATTCTCTTGTGTCCTGCTGGGTGTATTTGTTTGCAGGAGAGCTGTGGGAACATTGAGTTCATATGCATAAGCTATAAAAAGTAGAATATTTTTCAACAGGAGAGTGACTTGCCTGGAATATCTGTTTGCTGAATGATAAAGCTGCTCTCCTTGGAGGTGCCAACAAAAACGTGGAGGTGGGCTTTTCGTTTCTGTAAAGGAAGCTGTAATGTTTGAATGCTGGGTGTGATAAAGGGCAGGTGACTATGAAGCCTTGTTCCCTGTTTTTCTTTTGTCCAAATTCAGCTTGCTGCAGTGTGGCCTGGCTATTCAGACAGTGTAGGTGGGGTGGGGGAATGCTGCTGAGCAGGGGGGGTTGACTGTGAGTATTAAGACTCTGAACGGGATTTTCAAAATCTTTATTGCATCTCAGTATTGTGAGAAAATGCCTTGTTTTCTTTGGGAGCAGAGGACACCTGTTACCTATGTGTTTGTAGGTATATCGTCTTGATGGGGTTCTTACCGAGGCACAGGTCTGTGGTAGTAATAAGACATTTCCCACAAATCTTTCTTCAAACTTTTGTTCATCCATACCAGATAAAGAGGGCCACTTGCTGTGCAACAGGGGGATAGGATTTTTTCTCATTCACAAAAGAACTCAAGGGACTTTTTATTTTAGGTTAAATAAAACAAAGCCAAGAAAGGGGGTGAAATCAAGTCTTCAAAAGAAAGAAAAACCTTGGTGATTTATGCTGAGGTCGTTATTTTGTTTGTTTGGGTTCTTTTGTTGTTAGTGTTTTTGTTGTTTTTGGGTTTTGTTTTTTAACCAAAATACAGCTACTGTTGGAGAATTCTTACCCTGAAAGGAACACAAGGAAAACACAGCCAGCATCTCTTTCCGCTGACGGATTCTCTTGCCCTACTATCTTTTTGTGTGAGGTGAGCAGCTTAGTGTGTAAACACCAAAGCTCCCTGCAAGGCAGTGCACCAACAAATGCATGCAGTAATTTTTGTCGTAGCTGTGTTTGTCTGCCTGCCTCACATGCTAAGGTGTGCATGTGCACTCTCAATTTCCTCCTCCTGGTTTTTTTCCAGAAAGTTGTAAACCTAAAGATAGCAGTGCACGCTTTCTGAAAAGTGTGGTTTACACTGAAATCCTTGGCTTAAAAATATTGCCTGAAGGAGAAAAATCTCTGTAAGCCCCAAGGCTGATGATTTGGCTCATGAACTGGTTGTCAGTCCGTGACCATACCGGGGATATTGTGCTGGGGAAAGGAAAGGTGCAAATAAGGAGTGAATAGGACAAGCCTTTCTTTGGCTCTGATCATCCTTCGGTGGTATATGAGCCTTCAGGGGATCACACGACTGGAATATAGTAAAACAACCCTACAGCTCCCCTAAATCATATCACCTTGTAGAATCAGTGAACTCAATCTCTTGCCTCCCATACATCATCCTTACACCAGACAGATCTTGAATGCAGAGCTGAGTTGAGCTTCTCTCACTGCATCCAGAGCGTGCACCTGAGGTTAATAGCAGATGATCCTAATCACAGCTATCACAGCTCCCACAGCCCCAGGCTAGCTGATAACTCTCTATTCTGACTGCTGACCCTGGTAATCTTCTCATTCCTGAGAAGGAGCAGATATTGTGAACCATGGTTTCTTAACAGTTGGGACAAAAATAGTTGTCTTCTTGCATAAAGGGTTCAGATAGCAAACTACAGGAGCAGTAGTGATTGAGCAGCCAGCATACAGGGCTGGGAAAGTTTTGCATTGCATATCTGGCTCCGCCACCGGCCTGCTCTTAGTGACCTTAGGGAAATAGTTATTAAAGGCCTCACAGCTTCTTTCTCCCTCAGGAAGAAAACAACAATGACAATAATAACAAAACAGAAAACCAACAACAACAACAAAATACAGGTCATAGCAGGAAGAGACTCTGGAATGATATTGTGAGGATAAATTATTATTGAGTGTTGTCTAATACGCTTTAATGTTTCCAAAGAAAGGTGGGATGTAGCATATGCAGTTGGGAAGAAAACTTTGCTGAAGCTGCTTCAGCAGTTACACTGCTCCTGCAGCAGCCCTTCAGGCTGCACTACCACCGAAGGGCAGTCCCGTGAACTCTCCACTTACACTTTAAAACCTCTATACAGGCAGCAGCAGAGTCACAGATGCAGCTGCAAGAAGAAACCACACACCACAGTCGTGCAGGTGCGTGTGGGCCCCAGTGGGAAAGAATATTAACTATTTCCTGGTAATAGGAACACAGAGGTCCTTCACACTTGTGAAATAATCTCAGCACAGTTCCACGACATGGTCTGTGTGGGAAGCTGCAATCCAACTGATACACAACTGTGCTTAAGAGATCCTAGCTTATATGACTGCAGACTAAATATTCTGGGTTCTCTTTCAAATCCAACTAACTCTGTGGATTGTATGCCCTGTAGTTTCAGTGTGGTAGGGAAAGCCTCTGTGTTATGATTTCCATCAGTGCTAGTTCAAAGCTTTGTGTTTGGAAGGAATAGCTGGTATTTACCAGGGTATTTACAAGATCAGATGTATTTTTTCATAAGACAATCCTGTTATTTTCATCTGTTCTCGACAAAAATTTGCAATGGGATCATTCTTTGTGCCCCAAAGGTAGGCAGGAGTTAGAAGAAGAATTCACAATTCATTCTTTAAAAGTTCTGTCTCTTTGGCATAAAACTGTGTGCTACAATCCTCTCTAGTATATTCTTTAATTACAATTACTGTCTGAAATTGAAACTGCATGATTGTTTGCAAAAGTAATGAGAGATGTTTCCCTTCCCTGAAATGACTGAAGCGAGAATCAAGCTTCCCGTATGCATGTGTATGTCAACTATATTTTGAAATCATTTGCTTTGAAATTACTTCCAGTTATCTAGTGTTCTGAAACATTAAGATGCAAATTTAGGCAAAGTTGGATTTTTTTTTTTTATGCTCTGATTATCTGTGAACCTGGTAGGATTTGCTGAGCTGAAGCTGCCGCAGAAGATAATGATGTTCTGCTGAAACACAGCAACGCTTCAGAGAGCCCTGATGATGATAATGCATTGAAATAACAACATGTGGCATGGCAATCCACCCACATATCATAATGCATCACACCAGAAATGTCACGATGTGCTGATGGTTAAGTTTCTCTTCTGAAATCACAAAGCTTTCAGTCCCTGCCACACCGCTCACAACAAACGGGGCTGTTTTGTTTCACGTCTTTGACTGGTTTCAGCTGTACCCAGCATCTTTCTTACTTGAGGTGGTGCTCCTTAAGCATTTTAAAAATGAAATTCAGAAAAATATTTACCTTTCCAAGTTTCTGTTCTAACAGAACCCCTCCTTAACAGTAGGAGGTTGTAAAACTGGGCAGAAAACCTAATAAGAAAGAAGTATGGCACCTGATTTTCATCCTTCTTGCTTTCAGGCAGAGCAGAAACTAGCCCCTGTTTTTCAGTTCTGCTGGAAATACAACTTCAGTTACTTTTCCAAATGTCTTTGAACTTGCACATTGCAAAACTTAGATTCGGCAAAAGTTTAGAGTAGTAGCTGGTTGGAATGACAGCAAAAGCTGATCTTCATCTTTCCCTTATGTCGTGATAGCAGAATAGCTATGAGACAATTCAGTTGCAATAACGTACCAACTTACTTTCAGGAGTTTCTGCTTTTCTTACCATTGATGGAACTAAAGCAAAGATGAAAAAAATTTAGGAAATATTTCTTGCATGTATCAGGCTAAGTCCAAATAATGCCTGTCTGTCTGTATTTAGGTTAGGAGCTGACAGAGTTGTGGTGCCTGTACCCTAAATTGCAGTTCTGAGAACTTAGCTGCTGCTTAACTCTGCAAATACCTGTGTTCAATAGGTACTTCAACTCTTAACATCAAAAAATTTTGAGCACTCTTAAAATTCTATTAGTACATGTGCTTACCAGCACTTCAGTGTTTGCAGGTCAGACAAGTGTGACTTCTATCCCACATCAGAAGTCAATAGAGATCTGGAAACTAAAATGATGTCCTCTCTGCCCTTCCCTCCTTTTTCTTCTTGGATTCCACGTGATACTGATGATCCCTGCTGCTTTTTTCTTCTTCCCCCAAAGTAACAGTGATGACAGTAGTTTGGATTTACATAACAGCTTGGTGGTTGCAGCAGTCTTCCCAGGATATACAGTAGAAATCTCAAAGTAAGTGACAATCTTAACATGATTAAGTTCATTAAGATTTCTTCCATCCTTATCAAGAGAAGTGCTGTCCTCTTGTTTCATATCCCCAAATTATTGGGGAGACAGACTTAATTCCCTTCTGAAGAGCTTGAAATTCACATTTTCCAGCTCTCTGGGATGTGTTCTAATGATTAGAGAAGAGGCTGTGGTAGGACATATCTCCCCGTGTAGGTCTTCCAGCAGGCAAGGGGAAGACAACAGGATTTGCTGTGTTAGAAGAGTTGCCATGGCTATGATCTCTACTGGTGAGGGCACTTGCTTGGCACTTGCTTAGCTGAAGCCTCGGCTTCCTCACCCTGCCTGAGGACTGTTATTGGTATAAACAGCTACTGCATGAAGAGCAGCCCTGAAATCAACATACGGAGCCCAGTGGGTCCCTAACCATGTGAGTGCAGACTAAACAGTTACCTACTTTTCCTCCGGTCCAACTCCTTTCTAATGCTTTCCTGAAGTTGTCATCTCAACAAGAGGGCCTGGAAGTACTTAAGTACTCTGAAATGTCTTGTCTAGTGGCCAGAGCACTCTCTAAGCACCTGTGGAGGTGTAAGTAAAGGACAGTAGCAGGTGCACGTCACACTTCTGGCTAACTGCACCTGCTAATACATAATGCACTCATGAATTATGTGACAGTGGCCGTGTAACTGTGCACTGCATGTTTCCCTTTGTGTTTAGTTCAGACGTGTGCCTGGCTCTGCCTCCTAAGAGGTCTGAACCTCCTCAGGGTTCTGGCTTCTTCCCCGTGGGACTGAAAATAAGGTGTCATGGAGCCTGGCCCCACAGTACATGAGTTCCTCCTCCGCACCCAGCAGAGCCACCACTTCCTCCAACACGGCTGGTACACACACATGAAAGTAGATGTGACTCAGTGCAGAGGCTTCTTAGGGAAAGGGCTCAGGAACTTCCTGCACAGACACAGGCTGTGCCTCCCCTTTGTAAGCACTCACAGGGGAAATGGAAGAAGAGAAACGCTGAGGGTGGGAAATAAGACTGTGTTTTCATTTCCTCTTTCTTGTTTGTTACTTGGTCCTTCTCTAGTAAAAGAAAAAAAAATACAACAACAAAACCCAGCTGCACCTGTTTTTTTTACAAAATGTTCTCGTGCACTCGTTCACCTCTTGGTAGCACTGAACTCCAGAAAATACGGTGCACTCTCTCTTTAAGAAAGCCTGCACTCTGCCCAGCTGTTGACTTGCCTGAAGGTGAGACCTCTACTTAAATTCATGGCTCCAGCTGTCAAAAGCAAAGAAAAGCAGCTTTTCCTTGGCGGCTCTCTGCTTTGGGTAGAATTTGACATCTTCCTCAGTCAGCAGAATTTAATCAGCATCGAGTGCCCACAGCCTCCCAGCTCCACCACAAGCCGGCTGGGGGGAGAGCCAGACCTGGGGAGGAGAAGGGGGAGAGTTCGCAACCAGCAGGCACAAACAGACACAGACACAATCACCGGCCCCTGCGAGAAATCCAAAGCTTGTCACTGTCTGGGGAGAGCCTCATTATACCCTCTGACTTAAGAATTGCTGTTATCATTCAGTAACCTTAGCCGGCTTAGGCGTTGCTGTGTCCTCCTGAGAAGCTGTGAGCAGGTAAATGGAGTGAGTTACTGACAGCTGACAATAGTACTGATTTCCAAAAGAAAGCCGATGAAATGGGCTCAGGGATACTGTTTCCCAGACTTGAGAGTAAGTAAAGCCAACAGCTCCAACGATTGCTATGCTTTTCTTGCTGTTCTCCTAGCGAGAAGAATGCCTGCAGTGACGTTTGCATGGATATCTGCAACTTACATGGTTTAGTTGATAGCAAAACTGCTTTCCTGAGCATCTAACCTAGCCCAGAATCTAAGCCTCATGTGGTCAGATCGGACTGGCATAGCAGACCTAGGTACACATGGACTTAAGTATGGATTTGCTACAGCAAGGTGGTGTATGCTTTTCTTCAGTCCTACCAACCCTTCCTGCAGCCAAGCCCCAAAATCCCACGAGGAGAAATTAGATGCGAATAAGGCATCTGGAAAGTGGCAGTGCCATACGTGGCAGTGCAGGATCTGGCTCTGTCCCCCATGTTGAGGGCTGTCCTGGCTGCTTCCCTCCCTGAGGAGCCAACACGTGTGCAGGGTGCTTTCTGAAGGAGGCTTGTGGTAGTGCTCACCTGTTACAAATAATCTGCTTGCAGTAAATATTGTCTGTATGTATGTTTTGAACACACAGACTCCAGACCTTCCTATACATGCAGTTCATTTCTAGCACCTGCAGCTGTTAGCCATTTCCTGACAATATCATCGTGCCCATTGAGGAGAGGAAGGACACACTGGGTTGTTTTTTTTTAGTGTTTACTTCTTCCACCCGTTTGATATTAGCCTGCATAATGGCACAGAGTGACTGGTAGGAGCAAACAGGAAATGAAGCAATGCCCGAGGTAAGGCGGGCAGCATGCAGCACAGCGGGGAGGAAACAAGTGTGTGTATCTGGGCAGGGGGGGGGGGTACTAACTAGCAGATATCCACATGTCCTCAGGCAGGACCAGGTTAGTTTTACCCAGACCCAGACCAGGAATCATTAAAGCACTGAATGCCCCTACCTCTTAGAGGAAGAAGAGGGGTGAGATGGCAGGAGATGCTTAGAGGGGGAGAGGCGCTGTGGTTAAGGCAGGAGTGCAGGTAAAGGCTTGCTGCGTGGGGCTGGGGAGTGATCACAGGTGTATTGCAGCCCAGGAGCTTGACAGTGATCAATGTAGAGCTCGGGCTGTGAACTGTATACTATTGCAGCCTGTAGCCATAGAATGTGGTAAGGTGTTTTTTTTTTTCTTTCGTTTTTTTTTTTTTTTGTCTTTTTTTTTTTTCCCCACTCCCCCTGTTCCTTTGTATTTGGGGAATGAACTTCATAAAACCTGCATTCATCGTTTCTGCTCAGCCACGTGACAAATTCCTACTGAACTGTGTCCTGGAGGGGTGATGCAGCCACAAAAACAAGATTGCTCCTGCGTCAGTCATTAAAAACACTGCATTTCTCCTCTCCCGGTGTTGGGGGAGGGCACTGGGAACAGTCGAGGAAGCAAATCCCACTGGGGATACTATTTCAAAATGAAAGAGACTGTGAACCTGCCTCATTTATGCACAGAATTTATCACCAAACGTCCTACTGAAGGACATACTTTTATTCTAATATTGCTTATTTTTCTCAACATTCACCTTAAAAAAGAAGAAGAAAAGGTGTTTTTAAAATGACCATTTTGCTTCCCTTCTCAAGCTTCTATATTTAAGATTTTACAGAGTTAAAAGGTACAACGCTAATCTCATATAGCATCTGGAGCCACCTCTTCTCAAATGATATCCCCCTTATATGAGCAGTTAACTGAAGACATCTGTTGGATGCAATTATCTGAATGGCGCATGTTTGCTTTAGATGGATTGTTTTCTATGTTACAGATGGATAACATGGCTAATTATGTTTTGCTGTCAGTGTTGTTATTTGTGAAGATGGTTCTCTATTGTCAGCTGAGTTCAGCGAGTGGTCAAATTTCTAGCGGAATGTCCTTTTTGATTAATGAAGTAGGTGTGCATACTTAATTATTTCAATAATTCTTTCTGGCCTCTTGTATCTATAAGGGGTAAGGCCCACACTCACGTATGGAGCCTCAGCTTTTGTTCACTAGAGCATAGTTTCATGGCAGGAGGTGAACTTGGTTACAAGTTTTATGTCTGTAGGCTTACCTGCTATGCGGTACGCTGCCTGTGGGACATGAGCCATTTAATAATGTTGGATTAAAGAATAGATGGAAATGACTGAAATGTGCTCTCTTTCAGATCTAGTCAGAAACGTGTTGCTAAAAGTTCTGAAATTTTCATTAAATCTTGTGACAGAAAGTTTCACTGACCGCTTTATAAAGTACTGGGGAAAGCGCTTTCAGCAAACGTCAGCAAAAGGCTTTTCTCTACCAACTCCATTTTATCTGTTTTCTAAAAAAAGGACCCATAGACTGACACAGCCAAGTTGCTGTGGCTTACTAAAATACCAGTGTTAGCTGAACCCTGGTAATTGCACACACACGCGCTTTCAGATGGGGCAAACACAAGATAAATGAAATTAGCTTTCCTCTAGGGCCCACGCTAAGGCATTTCACCTCACAGCGGGAGGCGGGATGGTGGCCAGGCCGTGCTGAGGGAGCCCCGAGCCGCCTCAGTGTGCTGCGAAGCCCCGGCCTTTCCGAACAAGGACAGCTCTGCTCGTGCCTGACCCGGTGAGCACAGGGGGAAGGCGTATTAACAGTGTTATTTCATTTGCATTGCTGTGATACTTAGGAGCTCCGGTTTGGATTAGGACTCTGTTGTGCTAGGCCCTGTGTAAACACACATGAAAGTGTGACACTGTTCTCCTGAGCTGCATGCCTTGTACAAACACATGCAGGAGTCGGGTACAGTTTCACACTGAGGTTGGGCTTTGTCCTCCTCAGCACCTTGTGCTACGCCAAGCGTGTTTTCAGCTCTTCCGAATCACCCCTGTTTAACAGCCCACACCTCAGCATGTTCTTTGCTGAATCGGTCATTGGGCAAGTTCACATGTTTGAATAGTGTGCAGTAGGTGACCCAGAAAGATACCTGAGGCCATGATGGGATGGACCGTGTGGGTTTACTTTATGGGCAACTACAAGAAGTCCCCACACATTGCAGTTTTGGGTGGGAAGAACTTGGGCTGGCTGAGCACTGAAACTGAGAGCCTAGCACAGGCCGCCTTGTGCTAGCCACCCTGGGGTGAAGAGGAGGCAGAGCCGTGTGGGCACCACAAGGCTCGTGGGGTGCTGTGTGGTCTGTCCAGAGCTGCTGAACTGTCTGAAGGGCTACAGGGCAGTTTGTCTTACGGCAGCATCTCCCCTCCAACTCTGAGAGAGCCCAGCACCCAGCACTAACAAAATTGTCTTTGGGTGCCTCTGAGCAGGAACAGAGAGAAACATTTATTTTTTCTTTCTGTGAAACATTTACACATTTTCCCCGAAGTCTGTAATGAAACTTCTGGCTTTAGCAGAAGAAATTCCACCACATTCCCTAAAATTTGGAAAAATAAAGATGAGTCTTAAGCAATTTCTGTGTTTTGAAGCAGAGATCCTTACCTCACCCCAAGTAGGAATGGCAGGGTCACCCCTGAGAAAGAAGTGGCTAAAAAGCTGGATGATACGCTGTGTTTGGTGGCCTGTGGTGAGCGTCTGAACAGTCCTTGGGATTTCCTAAGAGTAAGAAAAGAGCTCTGTGTGCAGTGGCCACCTGTTAATTTGTTCCCTTTCTCTCAGCATTAAAGATTTGACTACACTGCTCCTCCAAAAATCATTTGGAAAAACTGCATTTCTTTTTATAGTCGATAACTTCAGTCGTGTTCAAGACTTCCCCTGTTTCAAGACAGAGCTTGCTGGTATAGCTGCAACATGATTCACACACATTGTGTAGTTGCATGCTGTGCTGCTTGCAGCTGAGGTGCTTTGTGGGTTATGCAAGTGATGTGGGCAGATTGAAACAGGGAAAGCATCTACGTATCAAAAGATGTAAGAATTCTCAAAAACTATATAAACCTAATAAACAAGTCTCATGAGCTGTCGTTCAAGGTGGTTTGGTTTTGTTTGGAAGTAAAGATGCAATATAGTCAAGGCATTGCATCAAGGTGGGGTGTGAAGCTTATGCCATCCAGCTAATCTTGCAGCAGAAGAGAAGCGTCTGGCCTTTGTTTTAATGTATTTCTCTTTGGCTCACTTGTGTGATCAGTCACTCTGTATTAAAAATACATGTTTTTAATATTGTAGACAAAATGCATAAACATTTGACCCCTGGAAGTATGATATATAGCTGAAGACAGTCTTTGAAAATCCTGGAGTGCGTATGTGTTATAAATTCTTCCTTTCTCACAGGACCAGTGCAGTAGAAAAAAGGATAATCAGTTGTGTCTTCTGGTCTTCTCTCCTCCCCCCCCCTTCACCTCCTCCGTGCTCCCCTCCTTTCTGCTGTGGGATGTGCCAGCACTTGTCTTGGCAAAAGCCAGCCTTGGATATCAAAGTGAGGAAACCTCCAGTATGTCTGTGACTGACTCAGCCTTCAACAGGGCTCCTCTGCTCCCGCCCCAGCACACACCGAGAGAGGAGCATGCCTCAGTATGCGCCAGGGAGGCACTACAGAGGGGCATCTGTACGGCAAACGTGTAATTCATGCCCTCATAAATCGGGGCCATGTCAAAAGTAAAATGTGAAGTGCGTGTACATGCATGTACCTCCCAGGCAGATCATTACATGTGCCAGACACTACCTAAAAATAACAAGGCATTGCCACCCTGAATGGTTCTGGTCATGTTTTCAATGGAGAAGTTCAGGTAAGGAGTGCTTTGCTGGCAGTCTTGGGGACCAGCATACTTTTTCTGAAATCAGGACAGATAAAATCAGCTGATCATGGTGTAATTTCCACCCATCACCCACTGCTAAATGCACTAAGCTACTGGCTTGTTCGTTCTCTCTATCTAGTCAATCTTCGGCCTTTCTAGAAAGATTGCCAGCAAAACTATCTTTTGGCAGTGGTGATGCCATGATAGTTTATTTTCCAAAGTAGCTACCAACCAACAGTCACATGGTAAAGCACGAGTTCTCCTTCAGTCCCCCTCAGCCTGGTTTGGGTCTCAACCAAGTTGATGAAAAATTCAGCTCTCCTCCCAGGACCTAACAGGGTGTCAGTCAGTGTCCTGATCATCACAGCTAAATCACTCAGAGTAAACACACATGCTGTTCTTAGTTCATAAGCATCTATAAAGTTCACATTGAGAACCTGGGATGGAAAGAGGCCTACTGGGTTTTCCACATCAGAAGGCAGTGCCAATTAATTGTGAAGTGCCATTCTGAGCTTGTTTTCTGCTTTGCCATTAATAAATCTCGTAGAAAGTTTTAATACAAGCTTATTCCCCCAAGTCATTATTTCATATCACTTTGTTCTTGTTTTAAGTCATGCTTCAGTTTAAGTAGTTGTTTTTCTGTTCTTGGTGTTTTTTCCTTAAACATATTTAAAGACTACCATCAGTGCTCACCTGTTTTCATTGGTTGGTTGCTATATAAGTCAGAGCTTTTCTATGGTATTCTAAGACAGATTCTTCATTTCCCTGATCATTTGTTTTGGCCTGAATTATTGTAAATATGGGTGACAACAGTATATGCTGTTCTGAATTAGATTTTGGTACTGCTTTACATAATGGCAATAATGCTTTTCTAATTGTCCAGAATATCTTGTCTAAAACATCATGTCATTGCATTTACCTTTCCCATGGCTGGCTTGGTTACCTACAGTGGGTAAGTACATCTTGATCTTTCTTTACCACTGTCTTCCACATGTGTTCCCGTCTTTGCAGCAGGATCTCCTGTTATCTAGGTGTATGACCTTCTGCACTGTGAATTTCACAGATTTTTTCCTGATATTATGCTCATCTTCTCTGTTGACGAGACATCTCAACTTTGCGTCTTCATTAAATTTCATTAGCACGGTCTTACTTTCTTTAAACCTCCACCAGCCCTGCTTAAGATAAAGGATTGAAAAAAGTCTCCTTAACTTTTGTTCCTGGTGGGAACCTTGTTCTTTAAGTCACAACAAAAATTTTATGTTGAAACTCTTTTTTATCAATGATAGAAGCTACAGATCTGCCTTGCCTGTCAATAACCGCTGTGTGTTTTTCTCCAGTGCCAGAAAGGCAAGATCAAAGCAGGCTTCTGATTCAGACAGCACAGGAGCATGCTGTGATGCCACTGCCCTCGAGCAGAGCCAGGGGCAGGATAACTGGATGTACCTGGCCAAACAGCTGACATACATATGAAGAAGGACAGAAAAAGATTTCTGGTACTTGTCCCTCCATCCCAAATGTGCTTTGTCCTGGGGCAATCCAGGAGCCATCATGGAGGAAAGTTTTACTGGAGTTCAGCAGTTTCTAGTTATGCCATTTACTGCAAAAGGGTTGGCACAGAAGAAGCAGCTAGAAAAACCACCCATCTGCAGTTTGTGTAGCAGTACACTGTCTGGTCAGCTCCAAGGGGGAAGTTTCAGGGCTTTGAGAGCAGCCTTTCAAAACATTTAGAACAAACCCTAGGCATTTGTAAAAACCACAGAGTGTACAGTTAATACACCCAGATGTGCTGTCAGCCCCACAGCACTGCACCAGAGTGGATGGAGTGTGTAAATCTTGGAAAGGTTAAAGCTGAGGGAACAGCGATACGCATAAAGACTTGTGTTCCTTCCAAAAAGAGGAGGGGGGCAAGGTGCTATCATTCAACATTAATCACTTACATCTCCAACCTGCCTAAATCCTCTGAAAAGAACCAGCAAAGAAAACACCAGCTGCTGTAGCTCCTACTCTTTCCTCAGTACCCTCCAGTCTCCCTCCCTCCTCCCTGCCTTCTCCAGACTGTTTATTTTTACTGCTCGTGAATAGCCAGGAACTTGCTCCCTGCAACAGGATCAGCTGAGAACAAGCTGCAGTCTGTGCCTTCCCTGAAATCTTGGTTTTGTCCAGCAGCTTCCAATCAGCAGCAAAACAGTGGAGTAAAGGAGAGAAAGTAATACACGTCTTCTTTCTCACCCGGAGAGATGGGACTTTCATTCCGCGTGCAGTGGGACTTCCCCAACTCACTCTCTGTCAGCTTTCACTAGAGATTTTAAGCGTGTTTGGTTTATGAAAGAATGCTGTCATCACTTAAACTGTGAGTGTTTTGGGAAAGCAACCATTGTTTTATAGAGGTGTGCCTCACTCCCACAATATCCCTGACTGACTGCACACTAACAGAAATAGCACAACAGCTCTCCCACCAGCAATGGCTGTTTCTTCTCAGGTTCCTCCGGTGCAAGAACAATTCTGTCTTGAATAGCAGAAGGACTCTCCCAAAGCTGGCAGTCACACCACAACTCGGGCCCGAGTGTCAGAGAAACTGCTGCTTCACATGGTGAAATCCTCCTGGGTGACAGCCAGGCACACGTGACAAAAGGGATAGTGAAGAACAGCAATTAGGAACAGAGAAGTGAATGATGAGGAGGAAAGGGAGAGGGGAAAGGAAGGCAAAGAAATGGAAGGCAAAAAGAAATTTAAACAATCCTCAAAAAAAATTGTATGTGGGATAAGAGCAAAATAAAAGGGTGAACGTGATCAGATCATTCATGGGAGGAGCACCTTGTTCAGCTGGGTGGTAAAAGCACCTTCTCTCTGGTGCCTGTCTGAAGCTGCCTCCTGTAGCCTGAGCATGTGACAGCCAACTCTTGTCCTGTGCTGCAGCCACATCTCTAGGAGGATCACACTCTCCATCCTCAAGAAGCAAGATTTTGGGGAAGCCCCCTTTGGAGTCTGGTCATCTGCAGAGCGAGGAAGTCCTTATTTACAGATACACAAAAATGCTAGTTTTCTCTAGACTCTTGCGTTTGGACAGTCCAAAGGCCACCCTGACGTTTATCATCCAGCAAAACAGTTGTCACTGGATTCATGTCCAGTGCTTCAACAAACATGCCACTGACAGGCATGAAATACTATGCCTGTCGCCACAGCGAATGGAGAAGCACTTGACTTCTGGAGAGGCCCATGTCCCGCGGCCCCAGCTACAGCGTGCACTGGGAGGCTGCCTTGCCACTGCTGCATGCCTGGTGCAGAACTGCTAATTGCTTTCACATTGAAGCAGCTATTTGCTGCCAGAACTGCTCTGCCAAAAAATAACTGTATAATACTGATAATCAGGCACCCTGAGAAGATAAAATGCCTGTTACTTGCCTCTAAATGAAGAGGATGACAGGATCCTTATTATGGCAAACAGTTCATGCTAGGGAAAAAGCTAAGCCTTTTACTGAAAAGTAGCAGAAGAATCTTATCTTGGCCTAGAAGTGCAGAAAGTGCAATTAATTAATTTGTTTCTGAAATCTGAGCTCTAGACACAATAGATAGCAATGAGTTATATATTGTAATTACATGAAGGAGAAACCTATACTACAGCTTGTAGTTGAGTGCATAATGAGGAGTGAAAGATTGATGTTAAATGTGGTCAGATGACTAATACACCAGTAACAACCAAACTGGTTGGGCAAGAGCAACAGGCACCTGAAATAGCAACTGATATCTTGAGAAATAATGATGCTGTTCTCTATCTTGATTATCTTGATTATCTTCCTTTAGCCAGGTAACTAACTTGTCCTAACAGCACTGGCTCAACACAGTATTCAGGACAGCAAGGACAGCTCCATGTGTAGCTGCTGCCATGCCCTTGCATTGCTCACTACTCTTGATCCTCCCTCAAAAGCACTACGGGATGCTTCCAGGAAGCACACCATACGTAAGGACACACAAACACAAATGACAGGCAATGGCTGCCTTCTGAGAGACTTGTTCTAATGATACTCTTCCATCTTGCCTAGAAAAAATGAAGAAGAAAAAGATGAAGGTTAGAGGAAAGCATACCTTGAATACAAAACAGTGCTAGGTAAAACTTTAGCACAGATGAAGCGAGGATTTTGGAATAGACTTTATCTTTGTAATGTTCCCCACAAGGACTGAGAGCATTTTTCCTCCAATGGAATTCTAGATCTTATGTTCAGGTGATGATAAAATACTGTTTGGTCATTGTAAGGTTTAAGCATGGTAGACTTCCTACATTAGTATGTCTCACTGACTGAGGCCTATGCAAAACCCCACAAAACGAAACAAAAAAACCAAAAAAAATCGATTGGGTTACAATACCAGCAAAGAGTAGGAATCCTGGAAATGTTCCTACTCTTTGCTGGTATTGTAACCCAATCGATTTTTTTTCTGGGAAAACAAAAAATGAAAATCAAACTTAAAAAAAAAAAAAATTAAAAGGAAAAGAGAAAAAGGAAAAGAAAAAAAAATCCTCTGATGTGGAGGTTTTTGGCACACCGTTCTGTAAACCTACTGCACTACCTGAATGCCATATCATCAAACAATGCCACTCCTGAGCTTTGAAAGCTGTAGGACTTGTCACAGGTTTTTAAGGCTGTGGGCAATAACAAAGGGATTGCTTTTACAATACCTGCATTCCTTCTGAGAATTTCCTTGGCAGGGTTGCATTTAAGAATATGTGACTGGTGATGGCTGGGCTACCTGCTACTGCAAGCAGGGATGACTCACTTGGTATTTCTATAGCCTGAGTGCTAACAAAGAGCCTACTACTTCTAATCTCCCTGGGGCTCCGGTCTGCCGCTCAGTGTGTGTCTGAAGACAACATGTATTCATGAAAACAGGGAGATGCTGAAATAAAGGGGAAGGGATAGCAACAAACTCAAATTACTGTTTTCATACCTGTGTTTCCTGTTTTTGAGTAACTCCAGTTGTAGTTACAATGCTTACTTTAATCCACTTTACAGAGCTACACCCTGCAACCCTTAATCTAAGGAGATCCTTGTGAGAAATAAGGCCACTAAGTGAGGTAAGATTTGGGTATTGACAGGGATCACGAGAGCCAAGCTCCAGCATGGTAGCAAGGGATACTGCCTAAGAATGGAGATAGGAGGAGGAGAGCAGGAGAGCAAAGGAATGTTGCGAACTGATAAAAGTGGATTAGGGATTTGGCACTGAGCAGACTATTAGAGAAGGATGGCACTGAGAGAGGCAGAGTGAAGGATCTCTGTTAGAGCAGTTCCTACTCAAATGAATGGACCACTACTGAAAATCGTTATCTCAAGACAGAATTAAAACCATCTACTAGGAAGGACAATACACTTTGAGTGTTGTAAGAAGGCATGAGTGACTCTTGCTGACAGTGATGTTCCAGAAGTGCTGCATGTGGATCGCATTTTCTCTCTCATGGGAGGCAGGAGGAAGGACAAAAACTAGCAATATTCAGTCTGCTATTTCAGACCAGCTGGCAAGCTGTCCAGGCTGCTTGTATGGCAGAATTGCCTTCCAGTGCTCACTCCCTTAAGATCCAGTGCCTCTGCCTCTTTTCCCTGTTGCCTCCTTTCCTCTGGCCAGGCAGGCCCACCAGGTGGGGGTGAGCCTGTGGCAGAGCAGGGAACAGGCAGACAGCTCATGAAGAAAACAGCTTTGCTATGCTTAGGTCCTGCAGTTTTTTTTCTTTCCCCCTATTGTTAAATGGCATTGAATACCAGCAAAACAGGAAACTGCTGCCTCCAGCCTCTGACCCAGGGAGTGCAGCCCAGCTGCTAGCTGCTGGAGCGGCCTCCCCACCACACTGTTCCTAGAAAGTATCTGGATATTTGCAGGAGCATTAGGGAAGATGAAAAATACAAGTAAAACTTGAATAAACAGGTAAACTTGGCAGGTCTTAAAAGAAGGGAGTCACACTGGAAGTATCTCGTTATGACAGTCAAAACTGTCTCTGTTTATCCAACATGAGGGCTTATGGAAATGAGAGTGATAGTGTCTCAGCCAATCTCTGTCACCTCACTCATCTGGTAGCTAACTTGATTGTCCCTTTGTTGTGCTGTGTAGCTCTCGTGTCAGGCATTCTCACTCAGGCTGTGAAGAAAACAGTGTTTTACAGGCACGGCAGTTTGTGTTGTGATCTCTAAACCTTAGAAGTCCAGCCAGGTCTCGTTTCTTTAGGCAGCCTCAGCAGAGACAGGAAATGGTGCTGGTGAGTTCGTAGGTGACCCTCTTCTTCCTGAGAAAGCAACACCCCACAGCGTCAAGAGAAATATGCTGCTTGGAGGCCTGTCCTTTTGAGGAGAGTGAAGGTGGAGGACAGCAAGGACCTTGTGTTTCCGTTTATAATGATTCATTCCCTCGTGCTCTCTGATATCAAGGACAATGTCATCCTCCTTAGTGACCTTCTGTTGACCTAAAATTCCCATATACACGTTGACTGCTTTTTCTTTTTTTTTCTCTTTGCCTTGCCTTGCCTTGCCTTGCCTTTCAACATAGTGTGATATTCTTCAACCTGTCTCTTAAATGTGTACATAGAAAAAAATATCCCATAACCTCACGGGGACCGTCTGGTGGAAATTTTTCACAACTGCATTTCTGTGTTTCTTAAAGTAGGACACATCAACGTGAAAGAAATGATGCTCAACACAATCTCTGTCACCTCATTACTCTTGAGCTCCAGCTTAATTACCTCCCTGATGCTTTGCACAGCTCTTAACCAGACATTCGATGTCTGCTTAAAAATCTGCCATACAAAATGAAGTGATGATTATATACCTTCTCTCTTCTGGGGAGACGAGCTGTTTGGTAAATATCATTTCTAGAGCACCCAGAAGGTGCATTCATATTGTACAGACCTCCTCCTGCACTACAAACAACTTGCTGGAGTTCACAGATGACTTACAAAGATCCGCAGAAACCAGATTTCAAAGTCATATCATGAAACTCATTTAAAGATAATAGCAAAGTTTTAACCCTAATAAAATTGTGGTTTATTGTTTACAGCTCCAAAGAGAGAAGTTATGCTAACAGCTACCAAATTCTGACCTCCCGTATCTCACTATGACTGTACTGACGTCAGTGAGACTGCAAGAGAGATGAATTTGGTGGCTTATTTTCAGAAAGTCTTTGAGTTTCTTGTGTGAAAGTCCATACCTCAAAGTGTGTGCATGGGATGTGTTTGAACCTCATGCAAAACTTCCTCCTGGTTCAAACGTAGGCCTGGGTCTGCCATTTCAGTAGCTGCTAGAGTATTCCAGTAATATTCAAAAAAATCTAACTGAGGTGCACGGTGAAACTCACATCCCTAAGTACTGAAAATATGCTTGCTTTAAGAGTATTAAATAAATGAGGTATAGCTGCCATGTTATTATAATGTTGACCGTGGAAAATGTGTGGCAAGTGTGGGACCACATCCTGGTCATTTTGGCTTGCTTTACACAAGTGTCCCATCTGCCTGGACTCCAGAGGGATGTCACTGTTGGGTCACTACTGTGGGATGGCTGAGCCACGTGGCACAGTGCTCTCAGACGTGCAGCCTCCACCTGAGGCTGTGTAACCCTTTGGTGTGAGGCATGGCACAGCACAGCGGTTCTTTGCAGCCTACAGGGGAGAGCTGTGGCCGGGCTGCACGCCTCACAGGCATGGCCTCCAGCACAGGTCCACTCACACCTCCCCAGCCCTGCTCCCTGAAAACTATCAGTTTTCACTACCATAATAATGTGATGCATTAGAGTTTCAAGAAACTCTGTTCTATTTCTTGGTCTCTCTCGCAAAAAATAAATCGCAGTTAACATTGCTGCTACACGATGAAAGTAAGTTGAATTCTCTGAAAACAATGCTATGGAATAATATTAAATAAAACAGGAGGAACTCACGAAGACAAATAGCAATGTCTAGGATACAGCTCATGGCACACGAACTCGTTCCTAAGACATGACGGAAGACCTCCTGGTTCTTATGGAGAGCTTCTCCCTGGAAGCTGACCTTCTCTCTGCCTCAGGAGCTTCGTGGTGGCATGTCCTGCTCCCTGAAAGAGCCATCAAAATGTCTTCTTTAGTTCTCTTCCTGAATCTATAACACATTCACAATACATTGTGTTGAGGGACATGGTTTAATGAGAACCATTGGTGATGGGTGAATGGTTGGACTGGATGATCCTGTGGGTCTTTTCCAACCTTAGCGATTCTATGATTCTATGATTCAGAACCTCATTTTCATTATTACTATTATTAGCTGATCATGCAAATAATACCACTTAATGTACACATATTGTGTTCAGTAGCTCTCTGGTCATTGCCCCTCTGCATGTCCTTTACTTTTCCCACTTATAAAGGAGGTTAAGAGCAGATTTGGGGGCAGACATTCACCTGTACTTAGGTAACCTGCTAATTGCTGTGTCAGCAATCAACCTAGCACTAGAGAAAAGAACAACTGCTCACTGTGCTCATTAGAATTATGCTTTATTTCCCCAGCACGCAACTGGAGGACATTCTGGTAGCTATCTCAGGGTTAACTGTCTTTCTGCCCAAGCAGCTGCTGTTAAATTTTGGCTGTAGAGAGCTTTTCCTTTATCCATTAATCTCGGATCTGGCGAAGCTAGGAGGGCACCGAGGTGCGCACCTTTGTTTTTACAGCGCTAATGATAGACTTGCAAGGACAGTGTGTGTGTATTACTGGGGTTTTGCTGTAACGCTGATTCTTTTTCCTGTGCATGGTTATACTTGGACATGGCATGCTTAAACTTACACATCAAAGTGAATTACCAAAATGATCCACTTGTGAATTGCGGGTCATTATCTGTTATTAACTCATCTTGAGCAGTGTGCTGAGCAAACGGTAATTTACCGTATGTTATTACATTTCTCCTCACTGCAGTGTGTGGCAGCTGAAGTTGTGTGTGCGACAGCCCCTAACGAGAGGTAGCCTTTTCTAGTTCTTTCAAATAGGTCTTTGCCAACTTCTAATAAAGTTGATCAAGAATGCAATTTACTTTTGATAATCCTGTTTTTCCTCTTCCTGCCCCTCCCAGCACACTTAGCAGAGGAGAAGGTCTCACCTCTGCTTCTTTTCAGCACAAGCTTGCTTCCAGGAAAACTTGGAAGCACAGCAGCAACCTCCTCCGGTTCCCTGCCAGATTTCCTTCAGGATTTAATGATTCAGGTGGCTTCATTTGCTAATTTTTTGCCAAAAAAGAAAGAAAGAAAAAAAAGCCGATCTCTACTGACACCATATAATAAAGTTGAGCAAACAGGAGGGCTGGTAGAAGCTTATTTTTATTGCCTGGCTCCAGTCACATGACAGATCGGGTTACAAAATACTAATGCCCCTGCCAACTCTCAGGATCCAGCCATTCCTCTTGCTACTGTTTAATCCAACCCGTTTTCTCTCTTTTATTTATTTATTTATTTTTTTCCTGAGGGCAGAGGGCGAGGGAGAAGGAATTACGCTGGGGCAGGAGATAAAGTGGAAAGCAAGTGTATCGTGATTGGGAGTATCCCTTTAGCTCCTCCAGTGTTTGTTCAGCACTTTTCACCAGCTGAATAGCTTATTCCCTCCGAGTGCTGGCAGCCTTTGGCACAATTAAAGCAGCGTCAGCATTCCCCGTTCCATCTCTTTTTTGGAAAAGAATCGCTAAAAATATTCCATTTTCACCTTGTTTGCAAGTTGTGATGAAGGCTTCTCCCCTAATTAAATTGTGACATTCTGGCTTGAAAAATAGCTTCGCCATCAGGAAGATAAGCTCACAAAAAAAACCCACCCAACAAAAACCCCCAAAAACCTCTGTTGCATTTCTTCTGGAAACAAATTCAGCAATTCAGTGGAATTGCTGCTTTTATTAGCAGTGAGACTCAAAGGTTTGCAGACAAAAATTGCTGATAAAACAATACATTTGAAAAATGTAAACTTTATACAAGTCTCTCGAGTTCTATACCGTAACAGTAAATCCCCCATTAAGAGGAAAGGCCTTTCCATTTGTACAAAAGCCATCCCAGTACCTTGTGAACAGACAGGAGCTGTGAGCAAGCCGAATTCTGTCCCACTTGCATAGCAACGATAGCTACAGTATGTGAACATCCGTGAGTGCTTGTGTGGAGAACAGGAGATGGTAGAGTTCCTCTGCCCGTAATCTGCATTTTACAGGCACCGAGCAATGCTAAGAGGAACTGAACAATCAGAACGCTGGGTGGAAATTTCTCAGGTTGTTTTCTCTCCCCCCCCCCCGCATAACTTGGTACATCACGAGACAAGGGCCTTCCAAAAACCGTGCATTCCTAAACCTTTCTCGTGTTTTAAATGCATAAAGTCGCATGCTGGAAACACACGTTAGTCTTCAATGAATTCTGAACTGCTGTCCCCACTTTCCAGGTGTATTCCCTTTGTCTGGAACCTGCGCTCCCTCCACTTGTGGTTTCTTCTTTTTGCTCCTCTGCTCTGAAATACTCTCCTTCCTGAATTGGCAGTGTCTGTCTGCAGAGAAGCGCTTCTTCACAGTGGTTTTCCCTTCCTCCCTTCTCCCAGCATACACTGCTGTCAGAGCCTTTGGCATTACAAATTCCTGCAAAGAACTGCACAGCCCCGGATACGGTAGCTGCACTGCTACTGCTGCCTGGATAGCTGGGTTAAAATGGGAACAATTATGGCAGCTCCCAATAGCGGGTTGAGATTTTCATGCAGAATGGAGGCAAACTGTGCTCACCCCACAACACCAAATGTTTTTGTTGCATAAGAAGTATAGAGAGTAAACACGCATCTTCCCTCAGGAGAGAGGAGCTGCGGTACAGGAAAGTGAGGAGACCGCCCAGGAACTCAGTGGTGCGCTGAGGGGTCAGCACTCAGATGAGGGCTGTAGTCCCCGTGCTTCAAGACCACCCTTCTTCTGCTTTTGGCAAGCGTGAGTGGAAGTGCATTTCTTTTGCCTTCTGGTTTCTGTGGCCATGGTAGTTTCCAAGGAGGAGCACGTTGCAATTTGCTTTAGTTTTTCCATTTGTTTTCCTTTCCATTCGGGTCTCTCCTGAAAATCAAACCCCGACAACGACCTCACCAACGAGGCGCTTGTTGCGCCCGCTCCCCACCCGGGCAGTGCCGGACGCAGCGCATCCCAGCCGCGACTCCTTGCAGCGGCCGCCTCGGCTCGCTGGGGATGCGGACTGCAGGCTCCTCACTTTAGTGCTTAGAAGACTTCTATGCTATGAGGTAGAGCCAGGTGAATTTGTGTATCTGAAGCCTTCCCTTCTCAGGTGTTGCAAGTGGAAAAACACGACGAGGCAAAAGCACATTCACGGTGAGGGAACGGCGGCGCCGGACGCGCGCACTCGCTCGGCCGCCATGAGAACGGAGACACCGAACGGGCGGCAGCGGCGGTGCCGCGCGCCGTGACGGGCTGCTGCGCAAGGCGGGCTGTGCGCGATCACAGCGCCCTCTGCTGCCTCGCGGTTGGTCTGCAAGAAGACAGCGAGTGACCGCCAACACCAGAGCGGACGTTTTGGGGACGGGACTCTGGTTCCGCATTGCTCGTTTGTTATCTATTTAATGCACTGCGTAACAACCCCCCGGGGCCGACCACGCGAGGAGGCACGCCGGCCCTCCCCGCGGCACTGCCGGCTCCGGGGATCGGCGCCCGCTGCCGGGGCGAGCAGCCGCCCGCGCATCTCCTTTCTATCTGTCTGCAGGGAATGCCCTCCACATCTGCGTCCGTGGGGGGGACAACAAACCGCCTTTCTACGGGAAGAGCACGGCGAGGCCCGACACCACGCGCTGCCGGGGGCTGCTGCCCGCCGTTGTCCCAACCCGCACCTTTCCCCCCAGGGCCGGCCGTTAGCACGGCCCGCCCCGGCAGCGCCACGCGAGGAGGCCGAGACGCGGGCAGCCCGAGCCCCGCCCGTCGCACCGCCGCGTGGGCCGTGCCGGGGCGTGGCGGCGGCAGCGCGGGGCTGACGTGGCGCTCCCCTCGGCGGGGCGGGGCCTCGCGGGGCGGTCGTCGCCGGCCCCGCCCCACCTGCGCGAGACGCCGGGCCCGCTCTGTCGCTCCTGAGGCGGGAGGGCGGGGTGGTGCGCGCGCGGCTCCGCCTCGCGCCGCGCATGCGCTCCTGCGCGCGTGCGTGAGCGAACGAGCGCGGCGCTTCCGGCCCGGCTGCGCGGCGTGGAGCGGAGCGGGGCGATGGTGCTGCTGGAGAGCGAGCAGGTGGGGCCGCGCGGCGTGCGGCACGGCCGGGGCTTCGGGGCCCGGCACTCGCGACTTCGGTCGGTCGTCGGCCGCGTGAGGTGTCCTCGTGCCGGCCGTGGCGGGAGGAGGCCGGGTGAGACCCCGGGGTGCGCCAGGCCCGGCCCCCGCCTCGGGGCTGCGTGTGTGGCGCCGGGCGAGCGGGCCGGCGGCGGGATGCCACGGGTCCGGGTGGGCGCGGCCGCAGCCAGGCGGTGTGCTGTGCTTGTGTTGCAGTTCCTGACAGAGCTGACGAGACTCTTCCAGAAGTGCCGGACTTCGGGGAGCGTTTTCATAACGCTGAAGAAATGTAAGTATTAAGCGTGGCGGCGGCGCGAAGAGGTGTTCTTTTATATCAGCGCTCGTGTCGCTGGTGCGTGCTTTAGAAGATCCGGGTGTCCGTCAGAGCGTCTGGCGAGAGCGGCGCGTCGCCCTGGGACGGTGCTGTTACCTGCGGCTGTATTTCGAGCTGCAGGCAACGTGGGGGCTTTCTGGTTGTTAAACGCTAATTGGAAGCTCTTAGGTTTCTGAAAACGGAGAATTAAAACGTTCTTAACGTTTCTTGGGTTGCTCAATAGTTATTGGTGAGCTCCAATTGGATGTGACAGGAAAATGCCGTGCTGTGAGAAAAATCAGTGGTTGGAGTGACCTCCTCAGGGCTGCGGTGGGTCCTCCAGTGCCGGAGACCTTGGAGTTCGGCGGGACGAGGTGTGGGCGGCTCGACTGGGCCCTGCTCCCACCGTGAAGGGGTGGGCCGGCTGTGCTCTGAGCTTCCTCCCCGGCTGGGAAGGTTCCGCAGTAGGTGCCCAGGGCCGTAGTTTGAATCACGTCCGAAGCATGGTGTGCTGAAACAAACAGTTCGTACAGCATGTCTGTGTGAGAGTTTAGGTATTTTTCTTGGCTTACTTTTCAGACAGAGCCAGTTTATGTGACAGAACCTTCTGCAGTTGCAGAGGGAGGGATCTGAACGATTTTGATTCATTTCAGGCTGCCCTAAATTCCAAGGTGTTTTACTGATCTCGTTGGCAATTTTTAGCATCTCAGGTCAGGAGGCATCCCGTGATTTTAGTGAAATATGAATAAACGTTCTCTATCTTCCAATACAGATGATGGTCGAACAAAGCCAGTTCCACGCAAAGGCCATGTAGAAAGTTTTGAGCCAGCAGACAATAAGTGTCTTCTAAGAGCAACTGATGGAAAGAAGAAAATCAGCACAGTGGTGAGTGACAGCTCTGTTAGAATGATCAGCAGCCCTACTTGGCTTTTATGCAACACTCCCATATTTAAGTGAAGCTGCCTTATGCGGATTTCAAGAGAACTGCCGCCTTTGTTCTACACAGAAGTAGCTGAAGGCACAGCTGACATTGGGATGCCAAAATGTTACACTTATGCTTATTTTTACGGATAGGACAATTGTTTAGTTGTACTTTCTATACTAGATTTTGCTTCAAAGTGTTATTGCTGGGCAAGCAGGAAGGGACTGCCTGTTTTCCACAACCTTGGGTGTTGAGGGAGGGAGAGGGGAAACTGCTTCTAGGGAGGTAAGGATGGTGTGGGCAGAAGGCCCCAGGGCAGTGATGGAACCTGCAGGACGAGGACAAATGCCATGACTCCAGGGAGAAAGGTCCTACAGTCAACCTCAGGTGACGGAGGCAGCTTCTTATAGAGCTTGATGGAATTAGTGAAGGTAGACCTGGCGTTACTGAAGCAACCGGGCAACAGTAGAATGTTCTCTGACTGAAATAATAGGAAAAGGATTTTTGTATCTTGTCAAGAATATGTGGTATGGGGCAGACACTTGAAGCCTTAATCTCAGTTAGCATGCCTAGTTGTTTTTTTTTTGTTGTTGTTGTTTGTTTTTTGTTTAAATTACCCCCTCCCCCCCCATTTGCAGAACTTCTTGTATTTCAGGGAATGTTAACTTTTGAAGTTGGGAACCTTATGTGTTTATTTTGAATAAGAGATTGGGAAAGGCTTTAGCTGATTTTAGATTTCCTCTGTGATGTAATCCAAGGAAAAACATTACTTTCAGAAATAGTTGAGAGAATCTGGGCTATAGCATTTCATTCCAGGATTTGTGTTCCAACATACAGTTAAGGTATGGCCTCACAGTGAATAGTGAAAGCAAATATTCTTTATTAGAATATTTCTTCACCTCCTTCCCATTTGAAAACACATGGATTTGGGAAGGAGAGCCTTCAGGGGATTGCCTTAATCTAATTAGGAGTGTTTTCAGTTTTCGAAGTCAGTGAAGCATTATGACATGGCAGTACAGCCTATGTATATATGTACGTATACGTGACAATTGTCATGAGTTGATCCAGCTGTTGCTAAAGAAATAGCTACTGGTGTGTGAATGTGCACTGATAGTTTGTAATAGAAGTCAGTGTTCTCTTGGTTAACCTCTGGTATTACTTTTGTAGGTGAGCTCAAAGGAAGTAAATAAATTCCAGATGGTAAGTTTTGTAAGCTTTTTATTTTCCCTTTTTATAGGTATGGGGGAGTAGTCAGTATTAGAAATGGAGAGCTGGGACCAGGTTGGTTCAGCACTGAACTGACATTCAGGTTAATCTCGGACTGCACACATACAGCCATGTACAACAATCCAGTTGTGTTTTATCTAACTGTCTATGTTGGTTTAGAAACAATAGTTTCCCACGGTAGTAGAGGAAGGCTGTCTGTAACTGAGAAAATGAAGATACATGTCCATAACAATATGTAAACTAGGGTATACTTTAAGCATCTGTTCTTTTAATGGTTCTGATTGTTGTTTCAGGCATATTCTAATTTGCTGAGAGCTAACATGGATGGCTTGAAGAAAAAGGACAAGAAAAGCAAAAACAAGAAGAGTAAAGCAACACAGTGATGGACAGTGCCCTACCATCACTGTAATAGACTTGACCCTTGCTCAAAGCAAAGTCCATTTCTTTTTGAGTTACCACTTGTCTTTGGCTTTTCTTTTCCAGCAGGATACTGGGATGTGATCAGTACTTTTGTTTAAATTGAAGGCAGAAGGTGCTTTCTGTGGATTGTTGTATGGCAGGAGTATTTACAAGATTTTACCAAAATAGCTTTACACTCGTCTGCCAACTAGTTTTGTACTTATACTGCTGTATGTTTTGTATTATACAAGTGGGCAGTGTAAAACCCGTCTGGGGAATAACACAGGGTGAAGAGTAATGTGCGGCACCATGAGCAAAGTGAGGCTGGAAACAGGAGTCTTGGTGACACGTGCCCGGTTTTATAGATAAGCTGCAGTAGTACCAGGGAAAGTGGGTGCCAACGTATTACCAGGAACAGCAGCTTTCCCGTTCGTCTTATTTTGAGGGACTTGTTTACATGATGCAGTGCAGGTGTCTGTAAGGCAACCAGAACATGTTGAGCTCGCACAGAGCTTAGCAGCTGTGCCTTTACTCCATGCTGACCCAGCTGTGCTGAGCCTGGCTTGGGGTGGGGAGGGCAGGATGCTGCATCATGGTTCCTTCAGACATAGCTTCAGAATGCTTGTGTCACCTGAGTGTTTGTTTGTTAAGGCTTCATCCTTCAACGTATTCAGGGATCTGGATTTCCCCATTTTCACATCGTAAAGTAACTCCTTCATGTGAGCACATGTAAAAGATGAATACTTACTTGTTCCTATTAAACACAATGAGAAATGGATTTAATTGTAATGACTGATGTGACTTGTCTGGTGAATGGCTAGGAATGATCCCCTTATCTGTAACTTTAGGACCAGTACTGCCAGAGTTACTTTCTGTATGTTTCCATTGTAACCTCACAGTTCTTGGAGGTTTTTGGGCTGGTTTGTCATTGAAGTTACCTCTTTACATGTTGTAATTTCACCCTCCTTGTCACTACAAGAAAATGTCAGAAGTAGGTAGGTATTTCTTAATGCACTGAGACTGCAATGCTGAGGACAGTTGTTAGAGAGATGCAGGAACAAGCTGCTTAAACAGAAGGAGGTTAAATACCAGTATATGTCCAGAAATAGATTGCTTTTTTGCATATTCACTCTGGTACATCGAGATTGGTGTGACATATAATGCATTATATACAGCAACTAAGGTTGCTGTTACTCATCTTTACATTTATTTAGCTTATTTTTCCTGATGTGTTGGTATTACAGCTTAAATACATACACTAGTAATTCTAAAAAGCACTGACTGGGAAGCTGTATCTTCAAGAAAGAAATTAAGATTCTTTTAATCATTGTGTCTTCAGAGGCTTTCTTCACCTGGGTTCTAAGCTGAAGTTTGCTAGTTCAAAACTTCTGTTATGCTTCTAAGCATGTCAGGTTTCTCTGAAGTCTTATTTTCAGGACCTTAAGGTTTAAAATAAGATTTTCTGTATAGGGTTCAATTATCATAGCAGCTGTTTGTTTTGAATGGGAAAGTGTGGGGGCAGGATGGACGTAGGCAGCCAGGCTTGCACAATTCAGCTGATATCTTCTACTATTGTATAGAGAGATTTAAGATGAATTAAAAAAAAAGACAAAACTTTGTAATACATATTTCAAAAAGGCTCAGTAGCCAAACCTTTTATTACCCAAAAGTTCTTCAAAACTCATTTACAGTGGAAGATCATACATATTCTCTAATCCTTGAACTGAGATTCTCATTTCAGTACTGTTGCAGATGGACATAAATGACATTCTAAACTGTATTTAAGTAAATCATTTTACACTTACATAGCTGCTAATTTCCATTGTAAGGGGGCAAGAATTACACAGTAATACATATCTCTGGCTGTAGTCAGGCTGCTTCTTAAATACCTATAAAACACTTCCATTTTTTTGGAACAGATTTACAGCTTATATTACAAATGAAATTCCTTTGTGGAAAACACTACTGTCTGTTAGTAAGAGCATCCCATAAAAGATGCTTTATGCACTAAAACAAAACCTTGCATTCATCTCGGTAACTGTACAGGATGAGCACGGGAACCCTGCAAAGGAAAAAAAAAATAGTTGTTTTAGAATTTGTCAGATTCCAGTTGTATTCTCTCAGAACAGGAGGAACTCAAATTTGCAAAGCCCCACCCACAAGGAAGGAGGGTCACGATACAGTAGTAGAAGCACACTTGAATGTATTTGTATTTACTATTCAGTTGTTTGAGGAAAGCAAAATAAATAAATGAGTGCAGTTCAGAATTTCCTGAAAAGGTTTATGAAATGTAGAACTTAGATTACCAGAAGTGAGGATGAGATGATGTTAACCCTCAATTTTGTTTCATGTTAGCCAAAAATAGCACTCAAAAAACAGGCATACTTCCTGAATATTTCTTTGTTGTACTCAAGGAGAGGGAAAGGGGAGAACAAATGAAGAGCAGCTTAGTAGATGAAGCTGAAATGCAGAAATCAATGGATATTTTATGTACCTATAAGAACCTAGATTTACCTCTTTTCCATTTTGATACTGTAAATTTCATCACAAATTGCTTGCAAATATGAACATCTTTGTTTTGGCCATCGTGACATCAGTTGTCTCACAGTAGCATCAAAGGCATGTCTGGCTCCATCAAACTAAGGAGAAAATGACAAGGAATTGTAGTATTCCGTAGTGAAGGAAGTACTTCTCTTGGTAGGGTTCAGTCTTCTGAAAAGCATCATGTCAATTCTCTTCAATCAAACAGGGCATTAAAAGCATTTAAATGCAATTCATGCAAACACGTGCAGCTTGCCTTTATTATTTATGAGAAGGTGTTAAGAAGAGGCTTTTCAGTGATCGCTTTCTTCAAACAGTTCAGCAATCAAAGAGGCTCTATCCTCTTAGCAGTGCTGGATGGAATATGAGAGCTTTAGCATAAGTGCAGTGAAAATTGAATGATAGAAGCTGATCATGTGCCTGTTCTCTTTTTTGAACAGAGAGATGATAAACTATGTCCACGTTTTGGAAGACTGGATGAAATAGGTATTTTTGAAATGTTCTTATGTTCCACAGAAGTCTGACTGCTTCAGAGCAGGGCAGCGTTATGGAAGGTGTTAAAAGGAGTACGAGATGTACATCCATTTACAGGCAGGGTGTCATTCGTATTTTTGGGGGAAGATGGAGAGGTCTCCAACTGTATTAAGAACTGACTTCAAAGCCACTGCTCTCAGTGAAGAGAAAGAGCTTTGTCTACAGCATTTTTTTTTCCTAATCAAGTAGCTTCTGAATTGTTAAAGGAGCCGATATAATACTTGTACATCTTCTGTTTTTCTTGGCTTCACTAAGAAGAGATGCTTTGGCTACTGTACTCATATCAATTGCCTCTGTGTTTTGGGTCCTCCTTCATTAACAGTTTCAAGAAAGAAACATCTTTGCTGAAACTGCAATTTAAAACTTACTTGTTTTGGAAAATGCACAGTAAGTTTGGATTTCAGATAACTTCTGGGAAAAATCCAGAGCTTTGGATTAGGATCTCCTAGTGGGGTTTTGTGGAACCTGGGCGTTTCCCAAAAAGGTTTTTCTAGCCTCAGTTAAGCTCTCTGGGTAGAAAATTGCTTTCGAGTCTCAAAGCCTAATTCAAACTCCTCAAAAGAGAAATATTACAACAGGTAAACTGTACGTTCATCTTTGTTAAGAACAAAATTTATAACCTATACTTCCATTAGAGTTTCAACTACAATACTTAATTGCGTACCTCTAATAATAAGAAGTGTATCAGAGTTTCTTTTGGCAGATCTACCTGCAGAAATATAAAGAAATCAAATATTTAACATTTCTATCATCAGTTTGCCAACTGGAGATTAGCTGTACTATGGGGAGTCACTTTTTCAATTCCAAAGAAGCCCTCATGCTGACAGTGCTAGGAATATATGAAGGCTTTAAGCATTTTAAGCGAACTGTTCATGACAGATTCCATTATGGAATGTTCCAAATAGGCACAGGCAAATAGGAAGTACATTTCTTGAAATGCATACACTTAAGTCTGAAAGCCATATACAACAGCTGGATTGGTTTAACTGTAAGAACAAATCTAGCAGGAAAAAGTTATTAAATTACCACAACAGGATAAGTACAGCTTAAGACTTTACAACTAAGTACTTGTTCCATTTTGGTGCGTACAGTTGTCCAATACATACAATCTGAGATAATTCTCAAGCATTAAAGATGCACAATATGGCCAAGAGTTTCTTCGGTTAATTTGCTGTCTCTAACGTGAGGCTGGTAGTAGCAATTTGTTCCAGACTGCATCATCCAATTCAATTACAGATTTGAAATTAATTCAAGCTTTTGCCCAAATACTTACTGCCAAAATCTCAATTTCGCTTGTTTTCTGTTGCAAGCCTGAAACGAATGTCTGCAGTCTTGTTTGCACCTGCCAACAAAAGATGGCCAAAAGTAATATACTGCTTTTGTGACCCAGGTTGGGAACATTTGTTTTCTGTTTGATAGATGATGAGAAAAGAAGAGGCTGCTTCTAGCACAAAATGCAGAACTACGCATTTAAAATTAATTCACCGTCAATATAATTTTCAGTAACACCCACAACAAACCTTGATAAGTAGACAAGAAGGAGACTGGGGCTGAACAATCTTGCTGTAATGATAAAGATTCGGTAATAGTGGTATTGCACTAAAGCAGGCTGGGCGGCACATTAGGTTGTGAAGCCTGGTATATGCAGCTACAAACTGCCTTTCTGGCCATTAGGTGAGAACCTACGACTGGAAGCCACAAAGTATGGCTCATTCTTAATGCTTATATACATCAAGTATTTGTATATATAAAGCAAGCTCCAATAGTCTTTTGCAAAGGTAGCATTTTATAGAAATAGTTGCATTAATCTTGTCGTCCGTGCTCTAGGATCTGGAAGCCACTAACCCTAAATAAGCAAACTGATGATTGTCTCTGTATCATCACATCGTGCAATCTTTCTGCATTACAATAATACTGTGTTTTAGAGGCTCGATTCTTACTACTCATTGGGCGTGCGGGTACCTGAATTTCTTGGCGACGTCGGGCACTGGCAGATAACCTCTCAGGAGCTATAACGCTGACATTAGGCACTACGAGAGTTCCGTGTGACTCAAATGCACCTAAAATGCAAATGTAGAGTTCTACTTTATATTCTCTCATAATAGAAAAAAAAGTAGCAAGAAACAGAAAACTCACAAATATTAGTAAGCTTAACATGTAGCGTAGGATTCAAAAAGCTGCTAAAAAGTACAGTAAGTCAAGTAGATTAGAGATGAAATATACATGTAAGTTCTCAAAATGCATGCCTACGACTAAGAAAGGCTGGCTGGTGTGAAGAAAAATTTGATATTTTATGTCAGAGTTCCCTGAAAAGACTAAAAAGTTCCAAATGACTTAGAGAAGTTAGAAAAGAACTTGGTATGCGTCGTATCAAACAAGGAAAGCTGTTACAAGATGGAAGAAACTATTTAATGCACAGACGCAGGAGAAAGTTTGCTTTAGATCACTTTGAAAGGTGTTTGAGAGTAGGGGGAAGTGCTTCTGAGCAGATGCACTGCTGGAAAATATGTCCCTGTGCTGACCGTGGCAGTACTTTTAGAATGTATGATCCAGCAGGATTTTCTAACAGAATGAGACAGAAAGAGAAATCATTTTCAGTGGGTAATCAACTGGAGGCTAAATACCTGAAGTATTAGCGAATGATCCCTTTTGGTTTGGTACTGAGAGGTTATCTGAGGTTTCTCTGAAAGTTAACAAGGACAGTTAAGGAAACAAATTAACAAAAACAAAGGCACGCTCCCATAACACAGGGTTTCAGACTGTGGTACATACATGCTTATTTCATTCCAACAGATAAATTTGTGTTCTGTTCTGGAACAGACAGGAACTCATACAAGATTACATTAGCAAATCTGATGTAGCAGGTCCAGCAAACGATAAACGATTGTACTGCTATTGTATTGGACTATTGCTGGACAACAGCACAGCAACCTCTGTGTTTCCTTTAGCTACAAACAACTGTGCTTCTCATGATTCAAGAGTGATTTAGATCCTAATGCTAGAGTATATTAAGAAAATATTGTCTCCAAATCATTAACTTAACCAACTTGCAGATTTCTGAGAGTTGATACTGATGATACCGGAATACCAAAGCAGTATTTACACTTGAGATCTTACAAATCAAAATAAGCTTTTGATTATTTGGATCCGTTTACTTTGGCAGTATTATTATGATCATAATTGTTGCATTTTTATTATTACCAAATATGATCTTTTCTCTGTATTCTGCTGTCAGGATTTAAAGGTAGTCTTTAGAAAGTATGCTTTTCTTTCACAGCTTCTGATAATAGATCCTACAGATCTGCCACAAAACACATGAGGAATGAGGTTAGTTGCATAGCTAAATGCCACAACTGGCAGAGGCCACATAAAGGTAGAATGAGGAGAGGTACGTAGCAGATATCATCCGCCTGCGCACAATGTTTTTGAGGTAAGCATTTCATAGCTTAAAGATTTCCTTTACTGTTAATTCAGAAATATTATGGATATCCAATCTGTTGGCTTAATCATATAAACTAGAATTCAGACACTGTTCCTGCTGCCATTTACCATATGTACATACATGTGTACACATATGTAATACAGATGGATAAATGTGTGTTTAAGTATATATTTTGTAAGGTCTATGTGTAACAGCTCTACTACTTACGCACAGCAGTGTGACTGTTGCCTTTCCTCTGATTTCTGCGTTGCTGTTTGTCACAACAAACAGTGATTTCAGCAAAGACATACAGTCCTGCTACATACCCTGAGTCTTTGCTAGGCGTTACTTTCACCTGTGCCAGTCAAGGTGCACAGTTGTGCTGGAATCACACATTCATTTTTACCCTATTAGCGCTGCCACAAAATGAGGGGGAGCGGCTGCTTACCTTCTTTGATTACACAGTGCATGAATGTAAATCACTTCTAGTCAGTAATGGGAACTTGCAGGCAGTCCTGCCATACAAACGATACTGGTGTTCTAGTTGCATATGAGCTGGATGGATACATACATAGTCTTTTAATTTGTGAAGCACTGTGTTTCAACATAACAGCTTCTAGGGAAATCAGTCACTTAATAAAATTCTGCAGCTAAGCCTTTTGCTTTCTTTCCCCCTCAAAAAGAAATCAGTAAAGCTCTTCATTAAGTACAATCAAGGTTTAACTGAATATATAATTATTTCATTAAGAAAGCCATATTTATGTCTACTTTGCAAAGATTTTTTTTTTTACTTACCTACTACATCTTTCATCACAGATTTTAGCTTTCAGTTTCTGGGCCAGGTGATCTACTAAGTCAGATTCAAAAATCCTTTTCTCCGTCTGTCTGTCTTTCTCAAAGGATTTCACCTATGATGTATTTCAGTGATTCTTAATGTTGTTTCTTAAAACAGCATATGAATAAATGTCTCAAGACCAAACTGGGTTATGCACCTATTAAAGGTGAAGCAGTCAGATGGAAGAAGCTGTCATCATAAGTAATCAATCACTGTCAGTTAAATCTTTGATTTCTATATATTTTCAACCAACTAATTTACTCCACATTCCCAAAGCTTAAACTACCTCATCTACTTTTATCTCATATGTGATGAATAACACTGAACCAAATGGTTCAGAGCTGCAAATACCATATTAATAAGAGCGTATTAGGTTTTGGGCTTTTTTATTTTAAACATTCTAGTACTTAGCAACCAAAGCTACATTTATTTGAATTCCATCTACTGAAATATTTTATAGAAAAATGTGATGTTCATGATCCTAAGAAATAAAAAATATAGAACAGATTTATTGACGTGAAACACCACTGAATGTCCTCCGATACCACACTTACCTTTACGTGACTTCCTTCTTTGTCTGATACAAGAGCTACATATGTAATCCCAGAACATCTGCAATATTCCTGCAGTTCTTCCTGGGACTGAAATAGGAAAAGGGAAAGAGGAATGGGATAGAAATTTAACAGATTATGAAATGATCACTTAAATAGTCAGTCTCCCATCTTCAGTTACAATAACTTTCTATGCAGCAGTTACAGTCAATATAAAAACTTCTGAGTGAGGAGAGCCTTACTAACCAGTCCAGGAGGTGAAACTTAATTTTGTGTGAATATATTCACCTAACATTCCTTAAGAATCAAAATCTAAGTCTATACTCTAGGCACTCTGCCTAAGCCCTGCAGTCTCAGTTCCCTCACAGAATGGCTGGCTGGATCCACTTCGTGGGCAAGGTATGCTCAGCAGCACAACACCTCTCCCAGCTATCAAGCCCTTTTAGCAAGGCAGTTTTGGGGTAAATGACTGCTTCCTCTTTGCCATCTGTCCTTCAAAAGGAATCATTAATAACAGAAGATAAGTGAAATGCAGTTCAGTCTCCTTTCAGCATAGGTAAAGATGCAAGGACAGTCTGCAAAGTACAGCTGCCTTCACTGTAGACTATAAACGCCTGTCATGCATTTCAACAGATTTAAAAAATACCTGGAACCAACCAAGTTCTATTGGGAGATCCATTCTGTTAGGGTGGCATCTTCAGGTCACCTCCTTCATTGCCTTCACTGGTACAAAATATGCTTAAATGAGGCCAGTTAGCTCTCACTTAATTTATTCTGTGACTTTCCCCCTTGATTTCAATACGCCTTGGACTCTGCACTCAGTTTATAATCAGGGAAGGTCACTTCATTCCACTGTGCTCTGAGGAGCTCTCCTACACATTTTTAAACACTCTGGAAGCTGAAGAGCATTGCAAGGACAGTGAGACTCTACCCAAATAGCAACCTGCATTCTCAGGTTTCTGAATTTGTCATTCAATTACTACTAATTTAAAACAAATGAAAAAGGATGATCTCAGCCTGTGCTAATCTTAGAGAACAGCAACATAATTAATACACGTAGATAGAAAATTCTACCTGGGACCAGTCATACATTATTTCAGCTGGAATTCCTGCTGTCCAGAGTTTCTGAACAATATTGATAGCTCTCCCCATTGACATCTGACCAACACTTACAACCAGCAAGTCACATGAGCTGACAGAAATCTGGAGGAAAGGCAAGAACAATATTAGGCACTAGACCACCATTTCCACTTGATTAATGCAGTTAAAAGTAACTAGGAAGGATACATTTTTCAAAACCCAACAACCTGCAAAAGGTGTTAGATCACCTCTTTCTACAGCCACCGAAGCACATTTGGCAGGTGCTGAAGCTTACTCTTTGACAAAAAGCAGCTGCAGAGCCTCAGCCTGCAAAGCCTCCTAGCCTATTCTGTTCTTCCTTTCCCAATAGACTTAGCAATGTTAATTTATTCTTACAAAAAAAAGTTAATGAAATAACATATTCCACAACCAAATGAAATTGTGTGACATACAAAGTCCATTTTCTTACAGTACCTTCCTGGAAGAGGCAAAATAAAAGTAGCTGAATATCTACAGTTGTATTCTTTCATCTGAAACAATGCTTAGGCTGAGGAAAGTGTCCTATTACATTAAAAAGTTATAAAACTGAAGATTCCCTGTTCCCTTGCTGTATTAAATAATGCTAAGTGTAGAGACAGAAGAAAACAAGTCATCTTGATGTTTGCTGTTTCAGTATGGTATTTTGGAACACGTCTGCATCTCTTATTTTTTGTCCACCTGTGGACAAAAACCAACCTGTGTGGTTACAGGTAAGTTATTGTCAGAAGTAAGCAAACAAACGTCCCCATCTCCCCATTACCAAACTTACCGTATCCTCCATACTGGAAACAGCAGCAGTTATTTTATCTATAGCTATGCTGACTCCAACAGCTGAAGGCACCGGTCCTACTGTCTGCGGTCCTCTAAATTGTGGGATCTCAAGACAAAAAAAAAAAGACAAAACTAAAGAACCAAATCGCTGTCTTTGGAAAATGTCAAAAAGATTTTTCAGTTTTCACTTCTTCGTGTTCTCCTTTCCTACAAATTCATTACAAGAGACGTACACGTACCAGATGATCATATCTGCCCCCTGCAGCAAGAATTTCAGGCACAGTTCTTTGCCTTCTTTTGATGTATGCTACGAACTGGAAGATAACACCATTGTGTTGCTGTATTTTGTAAACTAGTCCCAGATTTATGGAAATCTGTAAAATAAAAATGCGTAAGTGATCAATTCCTCTACCACTACTGGTTAATGTGATTCATTTCCTATTAGCTGTATGCGCTGACAAGACTGTTCTCACATAAGGAAGATGTATGGAAAGAATATCTCCAAAAGATTAAGATACAGTTAAAAAAATTAAGGAAATAATGCTTTAAGCTTAATGCATCACAGGAAAACTATAACAGAACCTCTAAATAGCAAGCCTTAAGGAAGGTGGAACAGGATCAGTAATCATCAGCTTTCTGTATTTAGAAAATATTTATAGCTTATTACAAAACTTAAAATTTCTTTATGCTTCAATCTTGGTTGGAAAGAAAATCCCTTTGTAATTAGATAGAAATGGAGCCAGAGACTGCCAACTCAAAAAAGATCTTGTTCTTAAAACATCTCTCTCAAACGACTATCAAGACTATTACCTGCCATCAAAGATCCTTCAGTGTGCTTTTTCTACTCTCAAATATCATTAGTTTTGTGATAAATTACAGGGCCCAGTAGCCAATAAACAACTGATTTATTAGCAGAGTGTTTCTACACACCTGAAGTTTTATTCCAAGTTGCCTGAGCAGACCAATTATTTCCTCTAGATCCTTCATACCATGCTTCAGCAGCTGAGTCACACCTGGCTTTTGTTTTATCATGGTGTTTAAAAATGGAAATACATTACTTGCTTCTCCCTTCTGCTCAATGAACCTGTAGAGTCGAGAAAGCTAAAAGAAAAACAAATACAGATAGCACCAGTGAAGATGCTCATAATGAATCACTTTGAAAAAAAAAAAGAAAAATATGTGTCTTTATGAGGAAAATGTCAGCCTTGTTTTGCTTGTCTGACCTAGCGGCCTTTACCTACCTGCTGAGCTGAGGAAAGGAATGGACACGTACAACTCTCACTGGGGCATCCAGAAGTCAACCCAACTCTCTGTATGCACACTCATCACCAATTGCTTACACTTTTTTTTAAACTTCTCTCAGTTTGTTTTACTACACGTCATCGTACAGCACTCCGTCTACCCTTTCCTTATTTCCATCCTCTCAAAAATACGTTTAAGAGAAGAGAGAAACATGGAAAGAAGCCACACTTCAACAGAGAGCAGAATAAACTCAAACCACTTTCAAAGAGATTAATCTGTTTTGGACAGTGGATTTAACAGTTGATTCTTTTTATCCTGGTTGAGTAAATTTCAAAGTAAATAGCACATAAGTAGCTTATGGCAAGTTATAGGGAACTTGACTCCAAATTAAAATTACTCACACTATTTGAAGTGAGAGAGAGATTACAGAATTTGGCTTCCACTTCTCTTTTAGTTAGCTTTTCAGTCTGTAAGAGAACAGATGCAAACATATTCAGAGGAAGTACGTTACAGCAAACATTACTGCTGAGGAGAATGGAAACACAAAGGTTCCAAAGTTTTAATTACAGGCTGTATTTACAAACTTCAATTGTACTGTAAAAAAGCAAAGCTGGTAAGTTACACATTTTCCACTTATGTTTTAGTGAGGTCATATTTGGCTTAGTCTAAGGAACAGGAAGAGAAATAAAAATGTAAGCTTCTGTTGGAAAGCACTTCTGTGTAAATGAATACAAGAATTCCTGTGTGTTAATTAAAACGATAAGAAATAAAATTAAATAATTAAAAAATTAAATCATAAAGCATTACAAAGTACACATTTTTTTTTGGATTTAAATACTGCCTTAATAATTTAAATTAATTTCATCTATATTCTTTGCTTATTAAGTGGAAAAAACCCTATGATATTAAGAGACATTTATTTTTACCAGTTCTTAACTACACAGGTAAATATTTACCTCGTGAATACTTATTTAAAAATTATCACAAAACATCCCAATTCAGAAGTAACGGAGAACACAGAAATCCGAGTTCACTGCTCAAAGATAGGCAGCCTTTTTATCTAACAGGATGTTCCTTGTTACGCTGGCAATGCCCTGTTACTCATTTTTAGAGACAGCTCCTCAAAGTAAGATACCCTAAATTATGATTACTAAGATTAATAATTCATATCTTACCACAGCATCATAGAGAATGATGTAAACTTGATTGAGTTTATCCTCTGGTATCCCACAGTGCAAAAGTATAGCTTTCAGTAAGGAAGTATGGTTCAAGTAGATACTGTAATTTCTTTCCTGAGTTAAAAAAAAAAAAGAGAAGAAAACAGGAGGAACCTTTTATTAGCATTCCTGTTTACTTAAAAACTAAACAAAACGCAACAACACACGCATGCAAAAAAAAAAAACCTCTTTTTTTATACCTTCAATAACATCTCCAACTGTTCAGAACCTCTCCTTCCATCACCTTACCTTTCATTTATAAATAAAGAATGGCAAGGATTGTCCCATTCTGCAGTAGTTACTTGCCTGACAGAAGGCAGATGCTATTTCAGTGGCACTGTAGGAACTCAATTAGTATTTCTGATGCACACACAAACTTTTGCATCGTTTTATGTTCACCTACAAAAGCACACAACAATGTTCTAGACCTGACTGTTGATAAAACCTGTAAACAGAAAGTTCTGTACATCAACTTAGATTAGCATTTTAAGATGGACAAAAGAGGAAAAAAATAATACGTAAATCAAAAGGTATGATTAGAGAATCTACCTGTAGCACTGAAAACTCCTGAATGATTTCTGAAATTGCATAAATTGTTTCTGCTAAAGGCAAAAAGCTATTTCCAGTGGATGTAATAATGTCAAATGCACATTCTAGGAGTTCTTTGGGATGACAGCGGTCTAACTTCCGAGGTCTGAAAACTCGCTCTATACAGTATCTGAAGGAAACATTGAAGAACGAATCAGCATCTTCAGCATTCACTGTCATCAAGCGCAGCATCTCTGCACAACATTCATATGTCCCTTACCTTTTCAAGTTTGATATATTGTTTCTAGCTACAAATCTTGCAAAAGGAATCTGGAAAACAAAATACATAAACATTGCTCAAACAAAACCAGCCTAGCGATGTCCTTAAGTAGGAGGTGAATTACTGGCATGTGATCAGCATTTCTACTCTCCAGTGTAGTAATGCCATAAATATTTGCCGTGGCCAAATAACATCAATCATCTTTGTGGCAAGTCTTAAACAACCACACACACACACAAAAAAAACTAACAGAAAACAAAAAAATGTTCCTATGATAGCTTGGAGAAGGACAAAATACATCATAAACTTGTCTTGAAGCCTATTAAAATGTACTGGCAGCTATTTTGTTGTTTAGATAAAGAAACAAAAAATTAATTCTTTAATAAATCATTGGTCAACACATCTTCCAAAACAAAAAAGTCCAGAAGAGAGATAAACACTGTAGATGCTGCACATATCCTTAACTGTGAATCACACAGTATAACTGAATGTTCTAAATGCAAAGGAAGGTTGAGTCACACTGATGTTAAATTAACGTATGGGAGATAAAAGGTCAGGTTATTTAACTGTCAGTAATAAACACAAAAATAAAACTTAAAGCACTCAGGTTTTAATTAAGTGCAAAGCAATTAACAACACCAATATTGCCTATAATTGAGTAGTGCTGAATCATGGACAGTAAGATTTCAGCTGCATGTGCAGCAGTTCCTCTCAGAGGAGAATGATGTTCGACTGTGTATGTTCGAGAGGGACACAAAACTGGAATACAACAGAATGCTGTATGTTCTCTAGAAAGACATACAAATAAGAAAGGGTTGAGAATATTTTCATTTATCGTGGGTAAAGTTATTTGTCTCACATACACACAAGAAAAAAAAGAGCAGCAGTGACATCCACCACATTTATAATGCAGCATTACCTTCACATTTGGTTAAAAAAGAGAAAAGGAAATAGTGCATCTCTTCCCTAAGCAGTCAGGGCTCCAGCTGTCAAAACCAGGAGGGCAGTTTTAAGAAAAACACAACAGATGCTGAAAGATGTACTGCTTCAGCTGTTAGGGAAAGTGTACGCCTAAACCAAACTCAGTGAGCTAAATGTATGGACAAACAGCACTCTTCAACCCCAGCACTGCCAGCAGGGAAGATACTACTTACTCTGAGGTCATAAGGAAGCATAACCAGCATCCCACTGTGATCCATGAAGTAGGAAGCTTCATTATGTTCATACAGCTTTTTATTCCTAGGCATTAGCAGTGGAGTATGCAGCTTGATGGCTCCTACATGAAACCAGCAAAATGCCATTATCTTTCATTTCAGAAGTAACATCTGTTTTTGCAAACTCAAACAACTCTGCAGTGATCAATACCTTTTAAAATTACATTCTTTTAAATGTCCTTAAATGGTGGAATAAGAAAATCTATTAAAGAAACCTATCAAACAGACTTCCATGTTCTGTCTTCCACACTTGGGAGTGCAGCCATTGTTCTATCTGAATCTCATCTTCACTGAAATTCTACTATAAATGACAATATCACTGATCACTGAAAAAATACTTGGGGAAAAAAAAACTTAAGAAGCTCCAAATACAAGGAAATGCTTCTCACTGTTACAGATGGCAGATAAAATCTGACAGAAAATATATGCAGCTCCCCTGTCTTTTCTGACAATCTTTCACCCTTTTAATCTCCAAACTGCTGATAAATGCTAGAAAGTTTGGTAAGTTTTAATGGAGGGAAAAGAAGTAACTCATCTTTATTTGGCTTCATATTTCTCAGTTTATCTTCTTTTATACTCGAAACCCCGATTGTGTTTAATCAGATTGTGATATACTAAGAAAGCTTCCAGTTTCTGCTTTAAAGATTACTCATTTTTATAGCAAATATAACAAACTATACAACAGCACCACGTAAAATATTTCAAGTGGGACAGTACGTAAGCTTTCTTCCTTTTTTAAAAACTAATCTGAAGCAAATACTAATGACTGGATGAAGTCATGGAGAGGAAAACCATTGAAGACTGTTGAAGATCATGACACTAGCTCTGGCTCAGGAAGTTTCCCAGCACACATCATTTCTAAGAGCGGTATCAATGAAAACCACTGTATGGTTGCTCTGTTCTTACATCCTTTCCTCGGCCATTTGCCTTCTGGCTACGTTCAGAGGGAGGGTGCTACGTGACATGGATGTTTGGTCTCTCAATATAGGGCTATCCATATATTCATATCTAAATTTAACATAGCATCCTGCATCTGAAAGCTCCTACAGGTTCATCAGAACCAGATACATTCAAAGATGTAATTAAGATTTTAACAGTTCTTTCTAGGGAAAATTTAAATCATTCAGACTTGAGGTTAACAGCTACTGGGACGCCAAACATTCAAAGTTTCAAAGAATAATACACAACTACCGTACAAACTCTGTGACTCGGGATAGCAGCAAAATCGTTCCTTTCCCTTAAATCCACTCAGTCATCAAGAAGGGAAATTTACTTTTGTAAACACACTCACCGTGTCTTTTAAATATCCGGCTGACAATCTCACATACATGCTGCTGGATCTTGGCTCCCCAAACAGAAAAACTGCCCTGAAACCATCACAGATTAAAAGTACATAAGTAGTTTATATGCAGGGAACATTCCACTTGACATAGGTAAAAAACACTGTACTATCTTCTTTCACTATAACCAACTGTATTGCTTTCACAACAGAAAAAACCCAACAGCTATACAAAGCATCATTTTACTGTCACCTCGCACTTCTTTACGAAGGTTTAAAACTTAGAGGGCTATGTTACCATCATTGGAATGGAAGAAAACACTCAAAGCCAACAATTTATGTTGGCAATCACATGCTAAGTACTCTTAGTTTAAGAGAGGTTAAGAATAAAGCTTATTTCTTCATTGAAGAATCAATGTAAGGTTAAATATGAAGCGGGTATTTGGGTCCCATACTGCAAATTTGTAGGTTGAAATAGTAACTAATGTGAAGGTAGATTTTAAGAGAGAATGCAATTATCTCACGTGTGCTTTGAAGTCAACCATAACAACTTTTTTTTTGTGGTTGATTTTTAAAGATCTAACACAGGAGAAAGTCCGAATAGCCAACAGCCCTAACAGCTACAAACCTTCAGCGTGTCACTGTCGTAGGTGTAGTCTATAGCTGGAGATATACGCTGTGAAAATATCTGACTCATCATAGTGCGGTAGGCCTTGCCATCCACATTGGCTAAGGTGTGATGGAGCACTTCATGAAGCTCAGACTCTTCCATTTGTGGTGGTGGAAGATGTTCACTTTTTAACAGCTCCACAGCTGTTGGTCTTGCTGCAGGGTCATGGTTCAAGAGCCACGTAATAACCAATCTCTATGAGTTAAATCAAAATTTTCTTATTTCTCTTATGCTATCAGTGTTTAAAATAAACATTCTTAGTTACATCACGTGAATAAGATACTGAGACTACACAGGAAAAAAAAGGAAATGGGGGTTAAAATCTTTAGGTTGGGTAATTCTTTGCTTATTCCAAGTACCTTTTGTTGTGGTATTACCTGAATAAAGAACTACTAAAACAAACTGTTAGAAATGTGTTAGTCCGTTTAGATCTGTAGGGATGACAAAACCACATCATAACATTTATTGTCCTATGTTATGCAAGCTCTGGCATCTCTATGAATAAAATTAAGAGAAAACAGAATCGCATGCATAACAAAGGCTCGTGAGTTACAGACACTATGGAGTGTATTTCAGTAAACTGTGTAAGATGAAAACGTTTTTATGGCATTAGTGAGACAGACTGCTGTTCCACTAGCAAAACAGACAAAAAGTTAATGCTGACTGTTAAAGAAAGAGTCCATTTGCACAAGGAAAAAAAATTTCTCAGATGATTCAGAAAAAAATGACACTGCACCTTATCACTTCTTTCCTCTGCCATGGAGGCATAACTAAATAAGATGAAACAAAAAGAAAAAAAGAAACTATTCGAATCCATGGAGTACCTGTTGTCTCAAGTTTCCAAAATAGCTCTTGGCAGAAATATTCAAACTTAGAGCATTAATTGACATGTATTACCTCTTCCCATTCTGTGACAGGGATCTCTTTCAAACATTTAAGAGTTAAGAAAACACAATTGCAATTACTTTGTGTCTGAAAGCTAAAAATTGTCCCTCAGAGCCTTCAAGGTATGCAGGCGAATTCTGCATTTCTTCATGACTGCACTTAGGGAATTCTGTAGATAAGCATGTTTCCATGGCAACTTTATTATTCTTTTGAGATTTTTTTCTTACTTTGTTCTAATGTCAGGTAGTAAAGGTTGGGCAGGAATCACTAATTTAGAATTAAGTGGGGAAAAATAATAACAAGTGTTTCTTGATAGGGATATCTGCTAGTTAAAACGTCTTCAAAATTACCTGCTTTGCATGCTTGACTTCATCAAAGTCTTGAGGAAATAAAATACTGGGCTACAAAACAAACAAACCACATTTGAGTTAGAACAGCCAGTACTGTTTGTGCAAGCTGTCTTACAGAGACCGAGCACTGTTATTGACCATGGGGGAAATAAAAGCAGAAAAAAAAACCAAACAACCATGATAAATTTAGTTTGAAGAGCTGACAGAAAGAAGAATGTTACTGAAATGCAAGTATGATGTTTTGTGAAAGACAGTCCATACTCACAGTCACTTATCAACAACAAATAAACCGGTTCTTGAGAACTCGCTAGGTATAAACCCAGCCGTACTGAAGCCATGATCTGTTTATTGTTGAAGTTTACACCTCTAGTGTTTTGCAATAGAAAAATTAATTTCATTGAGACAGAAGAGTGACTAATGGCAATAACATTAGGAAATCCAAAGTACATTAAGAAATGTCACTAAGAGCTCCAATTCTTCCAATATTCTTCCCTTCTACGTTTTTTGTGTGTTTTTAAAGCACTCTCCATGGAAACATCTTTGTTTCTCTTAAGCTATTTGATGCTCAGAACTGATCCTTTATACCCGTATACTTACTAATCTTAGCTGACCAAGAACAAAGATCCTTTCCGATGCAGTACTCATGGGGTGGTAGGACATTTCAAAGAATATTATACCCAGGCTGAACAAGTCCACTTTCTAGGGAAGAAAAAATATAAAATTCACAGGTATTGCTTTTAGATTTCCATGGAAGACGACAGCAGAAAAAATGCTTTGGTTAAATTTCACATTATAGTACAGGATGCGAAAGGCATGGGTTGCCTTTATTTGTTTATTTGCCTTTCTGTTAACTTTTTCAAGGGACATAATCCATTAAGACTTGTTAGACTTCAATTACTTTTATCCTCACAGCACTGCCTTGACATAAAGGACTCCATTTCACTTTGAAAACACCCCTGCTTTGAAATTCAGCTTCTTTGTGCATATAAACAGGATCCTCTGTAATAAAAAAATGTACTGCCGTCCCCTAAAATGACAATCTAGGAATCCAGGACAGCAATTCTAATGATGACGTTTTGCTTTAGCAAAGACTCTCAGATTTCTGGACTATTCGTTTATAAAGACCCTCCTTTCAACTTCAAGTTGCTTGCACGTAGCCATGGTCACAGCACAGGCAAAATACCAGCCTTGCATGCATCCTTTTACCTTTGTCTACTCTTAAGCAAGGGAATGAGAAATATTCCTTTATCTCAGAAGTCCCACCATATCCCTTTCCATCTTGAATTCATCTCAGTTGAGCACGAGCGACCTGCATTGTATCCACTACCTTAGATTCCATGCTGCCTTTTACAAAGTCTAATCATACCTGATTGTATGTAGATTTTGTGTTTCCTTGGACCTCTGGGCTGACATACAGTGCAGTGCCAACCATCCCCGTCAAATTACCTACAAAGGCAAAGATGAAAGCATTAGTTTCAAGGAAGTAGGAAATGTGGCATCAAAGTCAAGAAAACTCACTCATCTTTTGTCCTCATTTCTTCCAGGATAGAGTGCAGATTGTCATAAGAGATACCCAGACATGCCAGTTTGCAAAACAGTTCTCACCTTCACACATGAAATGTATGTGCCTGTCTATACTGTCTACATCCTATCTATTGCTCCACAGAATTTTAGTAGGTCAGCACACAATAATACAACTCAATTTCACTTCCAAAGCACTCATCTTTTGACAGATGATATATTAAAGTTTTCTCAAAGCACAGAAGTCATCCCAATATGGAAAGTGTTAAAGCCAAACAAATAAAAACAAAAACAATCAAACAAAAATCCCTCAAATCTTGAAATTATCCTATACAGAGAATAGAAATGCAGATGGAACAGATATACAGGATCTCCACATATCCCACCAGAATAAAAGCATCAATCTATGGCAGAAGGCTAGTCATGGAAGCAAATTTGTTCAGATAACTGCCAAAACTGCCAGATTATATGGAACACATCCACCTAGTTGTATTTTTTTCCCATAAAAACACATATTTATTTATAAAAATATTTATATTGTTTATAAAATACGTTTTATTTTCAAAGAAAGAAAGGAAGTTCTAACAGAGTATGTAAGATTGCCATATACGACACTTTGCTTAAAATAATTTAGAACGAGCTACTGTGTATACTAACCTGATGGGTCATAGTTAGCAAAGCTATCTGAGTGATTTTCTTCTTGCTTAGAGACTGCCTGAAATGAAGAAAAGAGATAATCACATTAAAGATTACGGCATTCACAGTATAACCGTTATCTTCCATGTCCACCTTTCAGGTTATTACAACACCAAACAGAAGTTGTTTAATTCACTTTTGGCTGTACTCACTGCGTTTGCTGGATGATCTGTAGCTAAACCAAAATCACCAATTTTCACGTGATCGTTGGAATCTAAAAATATGTTCACAGGTTTCAAGTCTCTGTGGATCATTCCCTGTTAAAGTAGGAGAGCAACAACAACAAAAGACTGATAGCGTAAGAAACAATAAACATGATGCAAAATGTAAATCTTTGAAATAGACTGAAAAACAGCATTATATTAATTATTCTATATGCAGCAGAAAACCTATTGCATTAAGTCACCGATGACTAACTTTGAAGACTGTAGTTGCTAGCCCAGAAGCTAAAAAACAATCTTTGGTGTTAATATGTACCTAAAGCAACGTTTTTAAAAGAAGGCAATTTTTTTATGACAAAGGGAAAGAATCTGAAGTAATTCATTACAAAATTAAAATTGATGAAAATATGTTCTAAAACCGTAGAACTGAATAATAATGGCAAGAGTAAGGACCACTAATAAATGAAATCGTGTAGAATCAAATCTCAAGATGAATAGAATAGGGTGGAATAGAATAGAACAGGTCATAGCATATCTGTAACAGATAGGCTGTAACTGCTGTACTCACTAACCTTTTCATGGATGTAAGCCAACCCATCTAAAATTTCTCGGAAAAGCCTCCAAAGCCGACTGGTGTCCTCATGTAATCCTCGGTCAATGGTATCCCTCAATGTGCTCTTTTCACAGTATTCCATCTTCGGGTGTGCATACGTAGGAGAGAGAGGGAAGAAAGTGAGTTTTGTCAAGGATGAAAATGATCAGAAATGTTTATCTGTGAGCACCTGGATGCTTGGTTCCATAAAACACAGTTCAGAAGCAGATAGTATCATCTAAACATTCAGGTACTGGGAATTTTCCTCAGCCATGTTTTAGCTAGAAAATATGAACTCCTGAGTCCTATCTCATTTTCAGGAGCAACAGTACTCGTTTGTTTTATAGTCTGTTCTCAAACACAACATGAAAACCAAGATGAAAGCAAGCCAGGCATAACGCGTGTTCAAACCAGACTTTGAAATACCTCTGGCTTTACTTCTTTTGGCTCCCTGACTGCTTGTTTTGTGCTATATACAGCACATGCAAACAAACATAAAACAAATCGAATTGTGTCTAGCTGCAACTCCCTTCCAGGCAAGGGCTACCAGTAACTGCTTTATAAAACCCTGCACACAAAACAGATAGACGTGACTGCTGACTTCTCTGTTTGTCCAACTCTGAACAGAAGAGATGTTTTCAGAAGTAAAGCCTGAAGGTTCGAACTTGCACGAATTTTCTTTTGTTAGGGTCACAAAAATGGCTTTGCAAATTACTGTATTTCCTGTTAAAAATAGTATATACATTGTGGTTCCTTTGAAGAGAATGAGGAAGTTTTCACATCTGCAAACTACATCTTCAAGTACAACAAATACAGTACAAAGCAATAGGAAGCGCTGCACAGCGCCTTCCCACCAGCCAAACCTTCCAGCAAACCAGTCTACTGCACAAACAACACTGAGTTTAGCCTCATTTTGTTTCTAAAATGTCATTACTTTCCGAATGGGAAAAACAAAACAGAACCCAAGAAACAAAACAAAACAAAGAAAAACCAACAGCAATTTATCTCTGCTAACTGGAATAAACAGCATCCTTTCATCCCAACACACAAGCAGCCTAACCTGGATGTACAGATAATGCACCGTTTGAATGACTGGCGTTCTGTCTTCTTCTTCATGGCTATTCTTTTCATTGCCTTCTTCATCCTTTATTGCAATAAAAGTAATAGGACAGTTAATTACAGGAAGCAGTCCAGAGCTTTTTTATGCATCCTATCATTTTTATTGAGTCAAACACATTAATGAAAACTCATCTTCTATGTCTGGGTTTTAATATTAGCAAAATAATACATTGACATTTTTGTAACACCACTGCTTCTACGTCCGCTAGAAGAAAAGGCATGACCCAATTCTCACTTTTGAAGTGAAAACAGATAACATTTTTGCCATAACTAGACACTGGAGGAATAAAACTTCCAAAATATCTGGACAGAATCTAAATCTGTAAGTACGTTAGGTTAGAAGAAAAATTAATAAAAAATAAAGCATGCTTAGTTAAATGAAAGATAAAAAAGGAGAAAATCAACAACTTTGATATAATATATCAGTCTTTCCCATCCCTCCATGATAGACAGTGCACTGCCACCTTATTAAACATATATCATGTTTAAAATGTGCATTTTAACAGAAAGGAGGAAATCAAGAATCACTAAGAGCACTTTTCAAACCATCAGGACAGGCAATGACAGATTCTACATGCTGTAGAAAATTCTGCCCACTAGCTTTCTATGATAGAGTCCTCTGACTTTTTACAGCACGTGGTGTGATTCAAAATCTTGAGAACCACTATAACCTCACACACATCATTCTGACCTTCCATCTCTTTTTGACTGCTACAAGCATGTCACCAGTTTGAAAAAGTAGCTAGTGTGAGCAAATAGACTGGTTTACATCCCCTAAAACTAGAATGGAATTTCATTTTTTAGATGATGTAAGAAAAGGCAGATGGTGAGCTGATAAATCATGTACATACTAAAATCCTAGACTTACAATAACCAGGCTCATGACTATAAAATATGAATCATGTTTAGCTCAATGATGCTGTGAGAAACAGAATCCAGATTAGCTGCATCAGATAATCATTCTTATGTAGCTCTTGATGGCACAACATTTGCTGTCACTAACATAACCTTCCATGATTCTGTATTTACACGAGATATGAAACAATGCCTCCCAAATGATCTGTTTGCTTGTCAGAGACTATTCTGTGACATTTCCATTCTTACTAGCTTTATCCTTGTACTTACTGGAGAATGACCTTTGCTGTTCTCATCCTCGTTATCAAAAACTATTTCACTTTCAGAGTCTGTAGTTGGCCTATTAAAAGAAAGAAAACAGACATTACCAAGAAACAATTAGTAAGGAGCACTGACCCTATATTTGCTGGGGAAAAAAAAAGAAACCAAAGCTTTTGTTGAATGATTTCCTATATGCCTTAAACAAAGCAAATCAAATGCATCCTGCTGGCAAAGCAAAACTTCTTTGACAGCTCAGACCCTTAAAAAAAGGCATATATTCCCATCAGTAGGATTTAATTTCTGTATCCAGTAAGCAAAACAGAGGTAAATTCACTTGCAATGCAATGCTTAAAAAAAAGGAACAACGCAAGCAAAAGTACCATCCCATATCCAATGGCAGCTACTGAATACGCTACTAAAATCAAAAGAAGAAAGAATGAGTAAGGTATGTGGGGGGACTTCTAAGTTTTTTAATTTATTACAGACGTTATGTCTTAAGGTTGGAAGAAAATCCAACGTAACTAAAATAAGCAGCCACACATTCTGAAGCAAATAGTAAGAGACTTCCAGAAGCACAAACCCACTTTCCTCTTATACCTACAGTAACTACAAGTCTTCTCCCTGGCTATCCAGCTGCTGGCAGACACAGGACTTTTTCTTAAACAGAGGACAGAAGAAAATTGCAGCCAGTCACCTCTGACAAAGTGAGAATGGTAAAAGACACAAGCTAGGAACACTCGCCTATGCTAACGTTTCCTACAGCGCTAGTGGTGAAGACTACTTACAAAAACGAATGTGAGAACACCCCATCACCGTCGTCATCGTCATCATCGCTGGACTCCTGATCAGCTCCACTGAATTTGTTGCTGGAGGATCTCTCACACGAAGTACTCCACTCAACTGAACTTGTCAGAACCGGGGGAGGAGCGTTGGCTTCCACATCGTTTGTCTCCTCCGCCGTAAGGATGAGACCTGCTTTGGTGGGCGTTCTTTTGTCTTCAGATGTCTCAGTTGATGACACGATGGGAACAGGACTTTCATGTTTTTCTATCCAAGCATTGTAATACCTCACAATATTTTCATGGTTTAAACGGGAAAGTAACGTTACTTCTCCCTTAATCCTCCGAAACTGCTTACTGGCAGTGTTTTATGCGGATACGTTTCACAGCATAATAGCAACCATCAAGCTTATTTCGCACCTGGAAAATGTGAATAAATCTCAAGTCAAATGCTTATAAACACCCTACTAAGCACAGCCAGACCCAGAATAATTTCATGGAGGTGGGAAGTTTTCCCTCCACCTAGGAAACAACTGCCATTGAAATGCAAGCTTCTCCATACTGATGGGGCTCTCAGCAGGCTCCCAATACTCTCTCTCAAAATTTATCAGCCTACTCAGCTCCAGATGAAAAGCACAATACAGGTATAGCATACTGGAAAGCCATACACAAAACCAAACAAACACTGAGTACGCTGTTTTGCTTCAGAGAAAACAAACTCATTCCCAAAAAGGACTTCCTAGTGGAAATAACTTTTATACCATACCTTGATGACTGCTCCAAAAGCCCCCTTGCCAAGTAATTTTAGCTCTTCGAACTCATTGTAGTAGCGTGAAAATTGTCTCTGTGTTTCTGTGAAGAATGAAGCACTGGATATCTGGCTGCTGGGCACAACTGTCTCAATGCAATCTATACCTGCCGAATCTGAAATGAGGACATCGCAGTTACCAGCACTGGTAGAACGGGGTGGTAAGGCACCAGGCACTGTCAAATAGGCATTAGGAAGAAGATAAGCCCTAAACAACCAAGTGTAACTAAATCTGAAATATAGAAGTGCTCTGCTGAGGAGAGTTAAGCTCTGGTACAAACATAAACCTTACTGCAGTGTTTAATTATTAACATTAATTATAGTGGACAAAGGAACTGATTCTAACAGAATATGGTGAGAAAAGATGTTTCACTGGAATATAATTTTCCAGGAAGAAAATTAAGACTGGCATTTACACCACGTAGCTTCCTCTGCTGATGAGAATACAGCAGTCTGACCACCCCATCTGTCCATGGACCTAAAAGCTAGTGTGGTCTTAAATTTCCTGATTAGTTACTGTAAAGCATTTGCAGAAACATGGTCTTGTGATGATCTAGCACAGTTCAGTTCTTCTCTTACTGCAGAAGTGGTCCAGTTATTTAGTAGAATACATAAATAAAAGAGTTTCTCACCATCTAGATTTTCTTCTGCTACGGGTATTTTCATTCGTGGAATGTTTATAAAACTATGTTGTAATAGTTGCTGAGGAGTCCACCTTTCCTTATCTTCCAAGCAAACACATCTGTTAGCAAAGCAAAAAGAGAACTGTTGAAAGAGCTACCCCGTATTGGGCCCAAATGCTCAAACAGATCTTGTTATGTTTCAAAAATGATCACCTTTATCATTCTGATGGAATCAGAGGCCAAGAGAGACTAAATAGCTTGTCCACAAAGACATAAAAAGCTGGTGGCAGAGCAGACCAGAAGAGACCACCACACCCATTCTCCTGAATCCCAGATAAGTAGCATGATCCTAGAGAGAGAACGCCTCTTCTCTAAACCTTTGACTAGTGACACTGGGATTTGACTGTTCTTTTGAAACACAGATCAAGTCTTCAAAAAAAAAAAAAAAAAAAAACAAATCAAAGAGAAAAAGATAAAGGAACGCAGCAAATACGTACTTTTCCAGAAAGTCTTGGAATTCAGCAGGCAAATTATTAGGAACAGCGACTGGATATTCCTTGGTTACTTGGCCCTGGCTGAGTGAAAGCAGGAGCAAGCCCAGACTCCACACATCTCCTTTTTTTCCAGGTTTGCTGGGAAGAGAATCCTCGCTAAAACGAACTTTGGTTTGCTCAAAAACATCTGCTTTGCAGATATCCGCTAAGCGTTTGGAAATGCTGTAGTCTGTCACCTTGACATTTCCTTCAGCATCTACCAGGATACTGGAAGCACAAAGAACTTTGTGCACTACCGAATTATTGTGCAAGTAGTCAAGAGCTGACAAAATCTGGCTCACGTAATGGCGCAACTGCTCAATCGGAACTGGAGTCTCTTTGTGCAAGTATGTGGAAAGGCTGAAACCGCTTATGTGCTCCACTAAAATGTCCACCACAATTGAATCCTCCCGTTCTTTCAAGTTCATACATATGTAATGTACTATGTTCGGGTGACTCAGCTTTGTCAGTGAGCTGAACTCGGTCTCTGCACCCTGAAGCTGTTGAGAGAAAAACACCATAACGTGCATTGTGTCATATTTCACAAGCACAAAATTACTAAAATAAATCATCTATACAAAAATACCTCTACAACATATGAAAGCATTGTAGACAAGGAGCAAGAATAACTTGGGTTTCTGCCAGGTATGTTTGATTTTCTTTTCCTTCAGAATTTTAGTCTTTTATTATTCTATTATTTTATAAATGCATACGTACGAATACACTTTCTTTCATTTGTATTTTACATAAGCTCCTGAACACCTCAACATATTCAACTTCCTCTGTGGTGTAAATCCTCCGAACATTAACATTTTGAGGCTCATCACCACCCTCTCAATATGAGTTAGCAAATTCAACAAAACCATTGCAACCTATCTAAACTTTATGAAGCCAAACACAAGAAATGGGCATTACCTGTTTCTTGCACTTCTCTATCTTTTCTATTTCCTGCGCTGTAAGAAATTTTCCCATCTTTTTTTGCCAGTGCAGAACCCACTCATATATTAAAACAAAATCTCCAGTGTGAGTTTCCAAGGCGTTGTAGACTGATTTGCCAAGCTGTTCATCCTTGCCTAAACACAAAGGGAGAAAAGGAGGAACACAGCTTATTTTCTCCTAAAGGCCCAGCAGGAACTTCTGTAAAAGCTAAAGAAAGACTGGTTTCTATAATCTGAGAATTGCAAACCTACCTACAACCGAACAAAGTGTGTACCTATGTGTGTCCTGCAAAAGATCTCTGATGAATGTGAATGTAGATGAATGCAGATGTAGATGAATGTGAATGATGAATGCAGACGAAGTGAAGTAGCAATAGAGAAAACTATAGCATACTGACAAAAACTGCTGTACGTCTTAGGAACTTTGAATTTCAACAACTGAATACTCTTCCCTGTTCTTATTGTTGGTTTCACATTACTGAAAGTTAAGATGATTTCTTGCTTGGTGGCCATGTGTATCTGACTAGCTAACTACTGAAATTTAAAATCAGACTGTTTCTGGGATTATTTTAGCTATGAAGATAATGTAACATTTCGAGAGGGCGAGTTTTGTGGTACAGTGTTCAGTTAAGTAACTGATTCTGGAAAAGCAAATTTTTGCTTAAAATAATCATAGGAAAATTTTTAAAATTTACCAAGAAGTAACTTCCTATTACTCCCTATCACTTCTGGCTGTGACATTTCACTTTCCACAACAATCTTCTCTCTGCCCTTGCTACTTTGTACCTGCCAGCACTGTTCAAGTTCTACCCCCAGCAAAACGGTTTGTCAAACTGCAATTGCTTTTGCTTACCGAGACATTTGCCTTTATGCACAGTAAGTTGCCCAGCACCACTTGTGCTGAAGTTCAGAACTTCATAATTTCCAGGGGACTCTTCATTATTACCAACAGAAAACTGGCGCTCTCGCCTGCAGTAGACATAACATTTTTCACTGTCTCAAAAAGATACTTTTGTTGCAGTCTCTAGTTCCTAAAGATAACACATCTGCAACAGGATTAGCTTTCAGGCCCTTCTGCATCCAACAATAACATCCGTCAAAGACACTGAGTTGGCATGAACATAAACATCTGGATAGCAATTAAGCATTTTATAAGCAACACCAAATTATACTGAGTCTCTACATTCAAATTCAGGCATTTGATTGGCGAGGAGTTCAATCCAAACTTTAAAACTTCTGCAGCTCAGGATGACATTTTCAGTTTGGAAAACGTAGTAATAGTAGTAACAACTACTACTACCATAATATTGCTCTGCAAAAGGTGCAAGTTTGACTTGACTTGTATTATCTTTCAAAATGTAACAAAAAGCAAACACTTGTACTTCTGAGAAGTTCATTCCAGCTTTCGTTCAATTATTCTTCCCTCTTTAAAATGGGCTTCTCCTTTGCTTTTACTCCTCAAATCCATTGTACAAGAAGGGGAAAATTTTGGGGGGGGAAAAATAAAGTGGTACATTCCAAACCTTCTTACATGCACATATGGAGCTGCACATGAGATCAGAAAGAAGTCCAGGCCACTAACCCAAACCAACCTTCATTACTTCTTAATACAATCTACTTTGAAATGAATAGAAATATTACCATTTTCACCAAATAAATACAGTCAGTATGAAAATCAACTAAGGTAGAAGCTCAGCCAAAATACCAATTAAAAAAAAAAAAAAAAAAGAAAAAGAAAGAACCCCACATCCATAGGAATTGTCAATTCTCATCAGTGCTGTATTATAAAGAAAGACATACAAAGAAAGCGTTTGGCTTTCTGAATTCAAATGGATTTCATTTATAAAATTAATACAGTCCAAAATAATTCTCTGAAAGTTTGAGTCCCAGCAGACAAATTTTCAGGCCTCATGAGCACAGAGGAAGGGCATCACTGTTCTTGTAAAGACAGACCTCAAAAAACTAAACAGGACAGCTTTTGCTTAACTCTACAGATACGGTACCAGGATGCTTCTATAGCATTTTTGCTTATTCTCACCACTGTCAGTAGAAGCAACTCAGCCTTTCTGTACTTTTTAGTAAGAAAAAATAAGACAGTGTAAGATCAGTTTTGTGTATGCGTTCTGGACTTAAGTACAGTAACAAACTTCTAAGACATCTGTCCTCTTCCTCAAGCACAGACAGTGCCTCACTTCAGTATACTAAGATTAGCAAGGACATAGGAAAAGGGATTTCTGGACTATCAGTACTGTACAGAAACAACTGCCAAATACAAATCATGATAACAAATTCATGTGCAAATTGACATACATACTTTGAACGCCCAACTGAATTTGGGCGTTGTTTATTATTCACTCCATGTTCCAAACAGTTCCCATTGAAATTGGAAGCAACTCTGTACCCTGATGTATCTCTCCTGTGAGAATTTTCTTGGCTTGCCAGAGCAGCTATTTCCAGACGTTCCTATAGATCAGGAAAAACACTGAATAAGTACATAAATGGCTCCTATCCTCAAAATTTGTGGGTACACCTGACTGTTATGCTATGAAGTCATCAGGTCCCATTCCATGGAATAAATTCCATGTGACCAAGAACAAAAGATGCTATCTTAACTTACATCTCTTAGAAGAACTGGATAAGTAAAAAGGAAAGATGTTCAGAGAATTCAGACATGAAATTCTCTCAGAATTCTATAGATATGTGCTACAGAGATGGAAAGAGAAAAAGAGGTATTGCAATGCTCAGCAAGAATACCTGTTTGGCAATCTCTTTCTTTTTTCTTTCTTCTCTTTTCTCTTCCTCCCGTCTCTGAATTTCATTAAGGATTTCCCGTTGCTGAAATGCATTTCAGTGCTGTTAGACATGCAACAGTAAATACAGTGCAACTGCTAATCTTAGCCTGTTAAAAATGGAGGACATTGACTTTTCAAGGGTATTAGAGAGTATTCACAGATCTCAGCAGAACAAGATAACAAAGCAAATAAAAAACAAAGAACAAACAAAACAAAAACCAAAACAGAAGACAAATTAACTCTTCTGAGGAAGTTAAGAGAGAAAAGTATGAATTGTGAATGGAGCTGTAGAAAAAAGAAAGTGACTTCTACTAGCACACCCAACAGTAAAGTTTCAAACACAGCACATTTATTGAGAAATAAAATAATAGCTATTCTGCCTGTATTCCCACGGTTTGATTTCACATCAGAAGCCCCTGTGTGACCTACATGAATCCCCTCAACTCTAGGGCAGAATAAATATGTCTTTCTAGCTTAAGACATGTTGGCTGAAACACGTTGGTCTCCAGAGAAGGCTCTTACAGTGAATACAGCAGTCACCCTATGGTGAATGAATAGGTAAGATTACCTATCTGCCTGGCTACTACTTACTTGTTTAAGATGGAACACACCCAATATATACATTTACTCAGACTTTTGTTAAGAACTTCTTTATAAATGGCTTCCATAGGATCACTAATCAACAAGTTTTTTTCAAGCACTACTATTTCTCAGGGTTAAAAACTCACCAGCAGGATGTTACAATGGAAGCAGCACTTAGTTCATGGAGTACCTATTGATGCTGACAGCTCTGACAAATTAATAATTCCCTGAAACTCATGGCAATGCAGGATAATTTACCAAATCATTATTGTTAAAATAAACAATACGGAATTATTCACATTTCAGTTTCTTACCTCCTGCTCCTCTCTCCTCTTAACTTCTTGTGCCCTACGCAGTTCCTCCTGTGCCAGCCTTTCTTGCTCCTTTTTATGATTTTTTAGCATTTCTTCATGAAAGGACTTGGAAGGTGGTTTATTATACTCGCTGAGAAATGACTGTATGTAGCCTGCAAGTTCAAATATCATCACCTGAAAGAAAATAGATATGAATGATAAACTCAATCCAGTTCAAAGAATATAACAAAATGATACCCAGCTTGGAAAAGCAATACAGCAGCGAGGTGCGACTGTTCGTTTTGTTACTTACAGAGCTATTTCATTATTTTTGTCAGATCTATTTATTCATGAATTGTAGCACGAAAATCCCTGGCCACAATAGCAGATGGTAAAAATTACTGTCAGACGGCTTTCAAGCACCTTTCCCTTTCCCTCTCTGCAAAATCCTTTTCCTTGTCTTCTCTTAGGGATATCTTTCTACTTGCAAAGGTACACATTTAAGACATGTCGACTACAACAGAACAAATCCTTTGCACTTGTCTATCGCTGTACCTACTACTACTACTACTGAGTAGTCACTTACTTCATTGCTAACGTGAAATCCAATCCTTCTTCTACAATCTAGCCCCACAGCTAGAAATCTAAAACCACTTAAGGCATTCCACATTCATAAAACTACAACTGCTAAAATAAGAGCAGCACTGAAGGGGCCACACGACTTGCTAGGTATATACTGATGACTGATTGACCTGCCAGGACTTAGGCTTTCATCGATGTAGGAGCATTCCTCTGTTAAAGCACGGAGCCCACAGCGCTAACAGAACACTGCATCTCCAAAACTGAACACCAATACAGCAGAAAGATGCTTCCAAGCAGAGTGAGCAGCAGCGCTGGTCTTGGTTTACATGTAGGGGTGCAAGAAAAGTCAGACCAAATCCTACCGCCTGCCTGTAGCAGACTGACAATTCAGTGACTTTCAAAAATGGAACCCTTTTAAAGTAAAAATTCGGAGTAGAAAGAATAGCACAATATGCATATATCTGACATGCAAACTCGATCATCTTTTGCAGCTTGCTATTAAGAACGGAAAGTGATCATGCATGTACACGCATGTATTTGAAACATAAATATAAATAAGAAATTTCAATGATTAAAAATGAAATACATCTGTTGTTCAGCATGACGGGTAACTGAAGGATTGTCAATTTTTCCATACTACAGAATACCGACAAGACAGAGAGAATAGATGTCTCCCTTTCCCTGCAGAGTAAACTATTCAGGACTACGCTGTGTATTGTATTCATTAAAAAATGCATCCCATATATGTATTTCACAACTGTATCTTCATGTTCCTGGAGCAAGCAAGCTTCTCCCTTTGGAAAATAATGACTAGGAAAACCTGTAACACCTTTGTAGCTGCTTTCAGTGAGATCAGAAATGAAATAGAGGGAATTCTTGGCTATTAAACAGAACCAGCAAAACAGTATCTGGCTACAAGATTTCTTTTGAAAGTAATTTCATTAAAATTGTTCAACAAAATAACAGTGTAGTATAAAAATGGAAGAAGACACAGATGTGGCAACACTCCAGGGGAGGCAAACCCTTGCCAACTTGTAAAGCTGACAAATTTAGAAAATTTAAAGCTGAGTATTATCCCATCTCAGCATACAACAACTTCTACAGCTGTCTGTCTTTCACTTTCAGAAAAGCAAATAGAGCAAACCAAATGTGTTCACCTGTAGCATTCCTGCAGATCAGAAATGTACCATAAACCTTGCTTTCACAAAGAATTCAGTGTTTGGTAGTAACACACTACGTAATTTCAATCCTCAGCAACAAAATAAAAGGTATTGTTAACACCAAGCATACCTAAGGTCTTACATTATTTACCTTATTTAAACACGCACTATCGTAGAATGGCTTGGGTTGGAAGGGAACATCCTGTTCCATCCCCATGCCATGGGCAGGGCTGCCACCCACTGCAATAGGAGATTGCAGAGTTCATACTCTGAACTTTCATTTAATAGATACATTCTTCACAAAAGCATAAATCATACTTCTAATCTGGATGCATTTCCTTATATTATAGATACATTTTTTTTTAGAACTATATAGGACCAGGGTGCATTTCTCAAAGGTGTGAAAAGTTCTTACCTCTCCACAGCACTCTTTTGCCACTTCAGCTAGTCTGGATTTTAACTCATTTATTTTCTCATTAGACAAGCCTTTGGAATTTTTCAGTTGTATTTCAGGAACACTGGGAGAGAGCAACAGAACATAAAGAATGGTCCTCATAAAGAAAAATAAAGAAAGTAAAAGGAGGAAGAGGGAAGGGGGAGGAACAGGAAGAGAGGGGAGAGAGTGTAAAAAGCTCTGTGAGATACAGAGGGCTGGTAAAAAAAAAAGGTCAACGATGGAAAAGGAATGGAGTTTATCATCACTTGGCGATTAGTTAATGCTCAATAAGCAGTAAGTAAATATTAAATATATAACACAGAATAAAGCCAGAGATACTATTTTATACTCATCAACTTCTGGCTGCACAGTACTTGTCAGTTACACATAACAGGAGAACTTGCAAGGAAACCCCTGCAGTCTCTTACAACTCCAATCTTTATTAGTAATTCATATAGAAGTGTTTTACAAATACTAATAGCATAATACCGAGGTGGCTAAAATTGATTTATCCCCACTATACAGGTGACAAAAACTTAAAGGCGCAATAACAGGGACAAGTAACACATCCATAGCTATGCTAACTTAAACTAAAAAGAAACAAAAACAAACCAGGAGGGGACGCTGTGCCCTGTGCTACCACGCATAACTGATCCACCACCTGGCTAGGAATAGTGCTTCCCTTGTATGCTGCTCAGGGCCCACAGCAAACAGATGGGCTAAAGGCTGTAATGCTGCGGACACGGCCAGTGACACAGGGACTGAGGGGAACATTTACTTCAGTGCTTGCAGGGCAGTACTTTACTCAAAACACATTTGCTAACCCAAAGCACAGGGAGTGCTCATCTCCAGCAATTCTTTTTACATTCTCTGTGGAGAACTCTTCCAAAAGCAGAAAACACAAATATCAGATACAAATGCGTCAAAAGAGTGTTTTAAAAATAAAAGGTAAGTCCCTCTCTGAGCAGAATAGATCATGGGCACTAAGATGCTGACAGGCACACCTGTCCTTATTGCACAAGAAACCACATCCAATTCAGGTCAGAGAATTACAGTTGCCTATTTAAAAACACCCCAGCCTGAACAAATACTGACATGAAGACAGCAAGAATAAGAACTACGTGTTTTTTCAACCCACATGAAAACAAATAAATGCTCAGAGAAAGAAAAGCTTATATCTGAATGCTGACTCACGTATCAGGGTAAGTATGCGGGCACTTGACCCACAGATCAACTTTGGCGTACACCTCATCATCGCCAGTCAATCCCTGAGGACGCAGAACTAAGTTAATTTCCGGAGGCTGTCGTACCTATAACAGAAAACAAAGCTTTAGATGTAGAAGGGCTTTTCCCGTCGTTGTTGTTCTCGTTTCTGTTGCTGTAATGGAAGCAGGAATTACCGCACACAACTCTCCCATCTGTTATTATAGCAGAATTCAGGTGATGCCACCCAAACCGTGAGAATATGTTAATGTTGATACTGCTCAATGAGAGCAAACTGGTTCATTACAACTGCTTATCCAATATACTTGGGAACTTCTGCAGATAAGAGCATTTATCAGCAAGATGAGTCAGACTGAGCAGAAAGGAGGTTTTGTATCAGAATCCTCCTCTTTTGCTTCCTGTAGGCTAATAGCAAGAAAAGGTAACATACACGGACAGGTTATGTATGATTGCAATTGCTTCGTTTTTGTTTTACAACACTAACAAATATCAGTCAGCGTTTTCTTTTCCAACATGGCAACAGACTATGGAACCGCATCTTGTGCAGCCAAATGGACAGGGAATTGTTGTATTCATATTTTTTGGTTTTGGCATGAAACAGAACTTTGACAAGTCTTCCTGCCGCTTCCTTGAAACTGCCTGTTAGCTTTAAAAAAAACAGAACCAAAACATGTCCATGTAAACATTCCAACCTTCTTTATCTCAATTAGAACGTTGTTTTTTTAAGGGAAGAGATCTTAGCAACGTGGTGAACGGGTAAGGAAATAACATCACAAAGATGGGAATGGGTTCACAGACTGTTGGTATCCCTTCTACTTTGCATGCCCAAGGGAGAAAAGCACCGCTTACATGCAAATTTCATAATTGCTAACACCAAATGCCACCACCGCCCCAAGAAGTCACAGGTTTCTGCAAGAATTCTAGCTTCACATGTACAACAGAACAGACAGCGTCGGCCACGATGTTCTGCAGGAACCAAAGCCAAAGGTGACAGCAGCAAGGAAGTTATGGGCAGGTGACATAAGCGAGTGGCACTTCCAGCTATGGGAAAACTGTGCCACCAGATGCAGCTGGAAAAGTCTCAAGAAGACACTGTGGGCATGGAAGAGAGATGGAACGAAAGCACCGCGTAGCAGACTCGGGCAATTAGCAATAACTGGAAAAAAGCCAATACTACAAAGCGAAAGTATGAGGTTGTGATGGAAACAGCTCCCGTTCGAGTGAGCCACAGCAGAGAACATACGCACAGAGTTCGGCAACATGTGCGCCGACGGGATGAGTTAGGCAGCCTGTAATTAGTCAGCCAACGATTGAATTCAAAGGCAGCTTTTCTTAAGCTGGCAATTAATTAAAAAGCACGTTACACGCAGAGCATTAATTACGCCTGCGTCAGCCCAAAGGACGAGCGCGGCGGCGGGCGGACAGCAGGCCCCGCTCCGTGCGGCCTTCCCCCGCCCGGCGGCACCAGCGCCCGGCACCCCGCGCGGACGGAGCGCGCTGAGGAGCGCCGGAGGCCCGGAGGCGAAGCGCTGCCGGAAAGGCGCGAACGGGCGGCCCCCGGCCGCGGCGCGCCGCTCGCTACCTTCCAGGCCTGGCTCCGCCGCAGATCCTGGAAGTCCTGCCCGTAGATGGACTCCAGCGCCTGCAGCTCGTTCTCCTGCCGCAGCTGGTAGCTCTCCGGCGGCTCCGCGGCCACCTCCGCGGGCGGCTGCCGCGCGTCGCTCGCCCGGGCCATGTCAGCTCCCCGGGCGGGGGCGTGAGGCGGCCATCGCGGGCGGCCCCGCGGCGCTGCCACGCTCCCAGCGGTGCCGGCCGCGCCCCCCGGGAGGAGGGGCCGGGACGCGGCGGACCTGGCAGCGGGGCGGGCGCGTGCGGTGTGCGCGGCCCGCAGGTTTCGTGCCTCGCTTAGCGGCGGGTAAGCCGGTCTCACGGCGTTGTGTGCCCGAAGCGGCCCCGCTTCCCGCCGTACCCGTAAGCACCGGCACGCACCAAGCGGGAGTGCAGGAGCACCTACTTGCTTTGTACGGGCTTTTGCTGTCAGCGGGCCACCTCAGGAGGGACCTGCTCTGCAGGGTAGCTTTTGTGGGTGTCCACCGGTGCTGAAAAACTCGCTTACGCGCATCCTTTTTTTGTTGTTGTTTATTTATTTATTTATTTAAAATTCAAACCCCGGTCTCCGGGTCCCGGCTGGAATCGCAACGCCTAACTGCTGCGTCTGCAGCCGCATCGCGACATCAGTACCAAACGAAAACCTGATTCTCTTCTGCGCCGCTACTCCCCGTCCCCCAGCTGGCAATGCCTGCAGGGGCCTTCAGTGGCAGCGCTCCCCTATTTTTTTTTTCCTGTGGGAGCCCCGTGACGAACGCCGCGCACGGCGCCCTACGGGTTACGAGAAGTGCCGGCAGCCGCCGCCGCGCTCCCCCCAACATGGCAGCTCCGGCCGCCTCGCAGCGCCACGTCACGGCGGAGGCGGGAGCTCGGCCGCCGGCTGCCGCCCCCCGCTGGCTGCCCGCGGCGGTAGCGGCTGGGTGTTAACGAGGGCTGCGCTTGGTGCGGAGCCGCGTTTGCTCTCGAGAGGCTCGCGTGCTCCCCGCCTCGGAGCTCGCGAACAAATCGCTCTCCTTGCGAACGGCGGGAGCGGCGCCGCGGCGCTTCGGGCGCGGGGTGGGGACGGCCGCGTGCCGTGCGGGGCCGCGCCCGCCGTCGGAAGCGCGGGCAGAATGAAGGCGGGCGGCGGGCCGGCCGCGGGCGGAGAGCCGCGCCGCGTCTCTCGAGGCTGCGGAGCAGCGCTGCCGCGGGGGCTCAGCAGAGCGCTTCGGAGCCGGGCGCGGGCTCCCGTAACTTTCGCGGACGGCCGCGGCGCGTGGTGAGCGGGCGGGGCTGGCGGGGAGCCGCCGTGGGAACCCTCCCCGCCCGCGCTACCCGCTGAGAGGCGCCGGGCACCGCGAGGCGAGAAGCATGGGACGGCCGACGGCGCGGCGCGGCCGCCTTCTCCTTTCCGGCCGTAGCGACTCGCAGGGCAGGAGCGCGAAAAGCAGAGCCTGCTTCCCGGGACGCAGAAGCGCGGTGATGATGGCTCCGAGGGGCAGAGCCGGGGCTTCCTCCGCAGCGCCGCGTTTTCACCCCTGCGCTCCGCTCGCTCACTGAACGGCTCGGCGGGTGCCGGCGGCGGACTCCTCGCCATGGGGCACGGCGCGAGCCGAGCTCCGCTGAACGGCAGCGAGCCCGCCCCGTTCCGCGCCGCCGCCCTCGGGGCGAGGAACGGGACCGCCGCGCAGATGGCGTGGGGCGGCGGCAACGGCAGCGCGGCCGGGCCCTGGGGCGGCGCGGAGCGCGGCGGGGAGCCCGGATACCGCCACTTCGCCACCGCCGCGCAGCTCGTCATCTTCGTGGGCTCCCTGCTGGGTGAGTGCGGGCAGCGCCGCGGCCGGGGGTCGCGGTTGGCCGCCGCGCTGACTGCTCGTGTGGCGCTGCCGCTCCGCGGGGCTACGGCTTGAGATGGCTGGCCGGTTTCCCGAGCGTGGGGGTGATTGGTACGAAGGACGAGGTGCTTGTCGCAAGTGGAAACCGGAACGTGTTGTGTATTACTGTATACGCTTTCCTATCAAAACATACACGGGGGAAAATGCATCGTTTATACCTTTCTTTGCAGCTGTAATGGGACCGGTTCTTATTATCGTAGGAAAGCATGCGGAGTGGTTTAGCAAAGTTTCACCGAGTATCTGATTTGTACTACAGTGATTCAGCACTTGTGTGCTGCGGCTCTCACGCGAATCCTTCGGAAGCACTTCACGCTGTAAGCAGGTGTAGTTAAGTGCAGTCTTACCTGCTTGTTACCTTCCAGTACGGAGTCGTGCACTTCTGCTACGTGGTAGTAAACTGCTGCTGGGTTCTGTGTAACTTCACGAAGGCGTGCAGAAGGGAGCGCTTGCTGCTTCGCATTTCTACAACGTGTTTACAGCGTTGTGTTTCATGCCGAACAAAGCTGTGATGTCCCATTTGATGGGTCAGGTTAGCGCTGCTTGGGAAGGCAGTGAGGAAGGCTGTTACTGTTGAGGGCATTGGAAGTAGTTACTAATGCCCGCGGTTCCCCTGGGCACCGTTAGTAGGTCTTTGCTGATGGCCGTGGCCTTTTGTTATCAACGTTTTGGTTTTGTCTGATTTTGAGTAATGCTAAAATCAATTTATGTGGTTGCAGTAACACATTCTGCTACTTATTTCCTCTTGATAGTATTTCGTATCACCTGTTTTCTTTCTAAAAATACGGTGAGGATTGTCTTGGAACACTGCTGAGCTCTGGGCTTGCTCAGTGATAGATGTAGTGGTTATTGCTGCCAATTGCTGAGTGGTTTGACCTCGCTTATTCCTCTTATCCAGAGAGGGTAATTGTGGTTCTTGGTTGTGGGGTTTTTTTTCCTCTCTATTTAGCATGTAGATAGTGTGTGAAAATGATTTTGTTGCAGCGTGTTGGTTAGTGCTGGGCACAAAATGACAGCCAGCAAACAGTAGGTGAGGTTAGCAAGCCTGGTCCCAGTGGTGTCAGCAGTGTCCTAAACACTACAGAACTGGACAAGAAAAGCCTATATTTCAGTTCTTATTCTCTGTCTTTTGGGCTTTGAGCCTTAAGGATATCCATTTAGATCGTATGTCCAGACTTAGTTCCGTGACAGTGGATCCTCATAGACACTGATGTAATTAAGTTATTAGTAGCTTGGGAGCTTCATAATAAAATGAAGAAAAATAAACCAAAGTAACCAAATACCTAAATTTCACAGGACTTGCTGTAAGTCAGGGGTTTGGCACCCCTGCAGTTTGCTTTTGAGAGACAGACTCTGATTTGGACCTGTTATAAGGGGCTTGTCTGCAGATCAGCTGCAGGGAGGCTGATGATGCTGATCAGTAGCTTCCCAAAGCTTATCCTAGAGTAAACGTGCTCAGTGTGTGCCTAAGCTGCTTTGGTAATGGATAAAATTGCATGGCCCTTTTAAAGGGAAAAAAATCATTTCTGCTTCCAGCACGAAAGGGAGCAAATGTATATGCCTCAGCACTGGTAGTGAATACCTACATGAGCATCAGTCTGAAGCTCAGAGAAGTCCAGGTCCTACAAGAAGAGAGAACTGACGTCGAGGCTGTGAGTTTTAATTTGGGATCTTGCCCTGCAGAAGGATGTGATAGCTATTGGCTGTCATGAGAGAGATGCAGTGTTTTTTTTTTTCTCTCCTGTTGGAGGTATTTCTATGAGACCTGTGGGGAGACTTCTAACAGTAGGAGGAATTCCTGTGTTAGCTTTGCTTGTTTTGAGAAGACTGCTATGGTGGGTATTTCATGGTGTCTGTAAAGGACAAGACGCTCAAAATGTCCTTCTCTGGTAGCAACAATAGTAGTACTGGTTTCTGTAGTTCTCTGCATCTTTGAAGGGAATTTTGTAGTTGTCACTGGTACTACACGTCGTGAGATTTCAAATGGGAGATTTTGGTGGTTGGAGGAATTGGGTCAATTTATAGTTCCTGACTGGCATCTCAGCTTACTTGTATGAAGGAAAGATTTCCAATGGCTTCAACACTTGCAAGCCCCCTCTGCCCTGGCAGGGCACATGAGTTGGTGAATTTCTGAGAGGAAGTGAAAATACTTTGCACGTGCTGATGAACTTCTATCTCAGCTTGTGCATTTGGTGAATAAAGCCTGTGAGGGACTAGAAGGCCTTGTTAATGCTATTCTCCTTGGCAGCTCCAAGGCTGGTAATGGCAGCACTCATACTAATGGTATTTCCTAGCCTTTGAGCTACCAGCTCTGAACAGAACTGGAGCAAATCCTCTAAGTTACCCTGTCTGCCTCTGGGTTTTTTGAACTTTTTTGTTGGTTGTCCATCTCATGATGTTCTACTGCTGTAGTATCAGAGTAATGTCAGTGATACAAATTGATAATAAAAGCACTTTTTTTTTTTTGGAATTTCTAAACTTTGAATAGGAGTGAAGTTCTGATTGGGGTCTTTTATTGCTAAGCTAAAGAGGAGGTTGGTGATCTTGTGGGGATCTATTTCAAAGAGGACTGACAAGACAGTTCCAGTGGCAGAGAGGGAGAATTTGTGGTGTTCCTATGTCCATGGGAAGTTGGTTCATCTTGCCAGAGATAGTCTGTCTCCAGCTCTGATATGACTTGTGATCATCATTACTGACATGCAGGGCACTGACTGTTAGAGAGAGAACTCTCACTGTGCTGACTTCCACATACCTGTGCTGTGGATGAGTGGAGCTTGTCCTCATAAATCACACTGAGAAGCCAGTAAGTTCAGGAACTTACAAGAAGGGGCCGTGTTCTGTTGCCTCCTATTGCAGTGAAGACTACGACTTGTCTGGCAGAGACTAACAGCTCAGGAAGGTGAGACCTCTCACTTCACCTGTAGTGCCTGGTAGCTTGGTAGGTGCATCTACTGTGCACATGGGCCCAGGGACAGGGAGTGCTCCTGGGGTGTCTGTGCTGATGCTGCAGATAAGAGGACCCTAAGGTAAGGAAAATTCCACCAGTTGAGGGGCGTGCTGGCCTGCAGTTATGTTATTTTGCCCTAGTAAAGTATTGCTTGGTTTTTGTTTTCTGTTGCTCCTTGTCTGAGATGTGTGCAAGCCAGCTACATTCTGGAGTTTCTCAATTGTTCTCTCATCTTAAGGACCATGTAGTGAGATAGAACTTGTGCTGTAATCTCACTTGTCTTTTTTTTTGGGGGGGGGGGGGGTGGGTGCGTATCTCAGGCGGTTTGAATGTAAGTACTGTGTTGTGAGGATTAACTACAGCACGGTAAGACTACAACTAGCTCTGAGATAGGTTTCAGTAATGCAGAGCAGATGGCCTGCAAAGGGGATCACAAATGGAGGTGGTGTCACTCATGGCTGCTTGCATTCAGAAGAAACAGAGGCTTCAGGTCTTTGTGTGAAACCAGAGGGGTGGAGCAAAACTTATAGATTGCTTATTTAATTTTTATGTTTAACAGTATTTTTAATCAGAAATTTATATTTCTAAAATTCAAATAATTACTTAGCCTTTGTCACCCTCTTTTGGCATGAAAAGAAACCGACAAAAAGCTCTAATTTTTTCCTGGCTGCTATTCAAAAGTGAGTGAACAGCTTACGAAAAGAGAGTATTTGAAGATATTTGAAGATGGTAACTGTGAAAAGTTAGTAGTTTTTAGATTTAGGAGAATATGGAGTTACTGCTTTTAACCCTATGGCTGTCACGAGTTTGAAAGAAGAATACATGTGGACGATGACTTTTAAATAGGTAACAAATACTGAATGACAAATCAAATATCCTTTTCTCCCTCTTTTTTAAAGGCTTGAGGTGATGTAGGGCTACTTTTCCAAGCCAATACAGTTTTTAATAGCTTCCATTTTATTAAAGAGCATTTTTGAGATGAAATTTATTGTGAACATAGTAATAGAGCAATATCGCACTATAAAGCAAATGTATCTCTTCCCATTAGAGATTATCAGTCTGCAGGGACTAATTATTTAGCCCAGAAACCAGACCTTCAACAGAAGGAAGAGGGAGCATTGCTTCTGAGCTCTGGTGGGGAAAGGTTGCTGGAGGTGGCTGTGGCTGGCTGCAGGTGTTGGGAGGGGACCTTGGAAGTGAAGAGGATCCCCAGGGAGTACCTGTAGGCAGTGTGAGTATTGAGCTTAGGTTGAGAGGGCTGGAAACTGTTGGGTGAAATGCAGTGGACAGCAGCATCTCCTGATGTTTCTGGGAAAAGGGAAAGGATGTTTGGGGATGGTACCTGTGAGGGTTTGGGCTCTATGTCTCTTAATGCAAATTTTTTCCACAGTTTGCCTATTTACATACTTTCTTTAAAAAATATATATATATATTTTCAGGCACTTATGAGGAAAAAAGAAAACCAAGCAGACAATGCTAGATGGCTAATATTATAACGAGGAAGAGATTTCCGTAGTGCCAGTGTTTGGGAAGGAGATTCTTTGTTACTTGCTCTTCTGTCTTCCTGAATGCATATTGTACCAAAAGAAATTGGTACAGTACAGAAAGAAATCTTGAGGATGCACCAATGCAATTGGAACTCTGGTGGTTAGGACACTTATTTGGAAAGCTGTGGATTTGGTTGTCACCTCGTCTCCTGTACGTGCTCAGAGAAGTAGCCTTGGAGAGAAGATGATGTGTTTTGAAACACATATCAGATGCCCAAGTGAGAAGTGAACCCCTGCTGCGTACTGTGTTCAGAAGGAGCTCTCAGAGGCATGGCTTTGGGCTTGTCCTTCTTCCTGAGGATTTCCCAGCAGCTGTTTGACTTCAGGCTCTCTCTACCCTCAGGGCTGATTTTCATCTGTTTGCCTTGACGTTTGTGCCAAGCAAATTAAAATTGAATTTTTATGGCACCTAGTTTGTAAAGACATGAATCCTTTTTTGCATTCAACCCTAAATTAACTGACAGTCCAGGTGATGTGTTTGTTTTGGCAAATGCATGCTAGCGTAATAAATAGTTGTATCTGTGAGGTTTGCCACAAGCCTCTTCTATAAAGAGCAAGGAAGGGAATCTTGCAGTAAAGAATGCCGCAGGTACAAGATGAAGGGTGAGATGGAGTACATTTTTGAAGCAAAGGAAGCATGTCTGCAATAGCTTCAGAATAGAAAATTATATCCCTGCTTCCAAAATGGGTGTAATCATCTGGGAGGGGAAAAAATGCACCGAAGGCTCAGGAATAAGGAAGGTGATGTTTTGATTCTGCCGCAGTCACTGAGGAAAGCTGGGATTGTTTTTTGGCTGAAACCTTCTAAATCAGTCACATAGCGCACATCTACCTGCTGTAGATCAGATGGAATAGCTTAAGTTAGGTGCAGTAAAAAGAGTTGGGAAAGCAAATCTGGTAAGAAGCATCACAGAAGTTGCAACATTTGCATGTAATAATAATTACATACTAACATATTTCAGTATCATAATATTGCAGCAGTAATTTACCTCTGCATTTTCCTGAGTGGTTCCAGGCCTCAGGTATTATGGGCCCTGCAGCAGTATGTCTGGTTCAGCTCGCATCCTTGGTGCAGTCTGCATGGAATGCTGTACTTGCGCTTTTTGTGTGTTGTCAGGTGTACTGCAGAACAGTTCTTTATTGGAGAAAAAATTGAATTTTGGGGTCAGTGAAGAGGGGTTTGTGTGCATGGCTGTGGGTCCGTTGCCATGGAGACAGCCGTGCTGCCTCTGGCTTTGGCTGAGGCCTCCTCAGAGCTGCACCAAGTTCTGGAAGCGGGGCGGGAGGAGCAACTGTTTGCACTGTGTGGAAATGTGCCAGATGTGGTGGTTTGTAACTACAAGTGCCCAATGCCCCGGTGGTGCTGTCTGCTGGAGTGTTCCTTCTGTGTGCTGTGGGTTAGGCAATGTCTTTACACATGGCACGAGTTCAGGATGTTTAAAGCAACGGTTCAGGGTGTGAATTATTGCTATTGGTCTTTCTCGTGTCTCCTTTGTTTTTCACTGTGAGTTATATTTGTTCAAATGGCTGGATTGTGCTGATCAGGTGCAGGGCATGGCCAGAGAAGCCAGCGTACTGACCAGATTACAATTTATAAGTGGCTCTTAATCCCCTTCTCTTAGCAGCCCAGCGTAGGGGAACTGTTGAGTCACGGCCTGAGTCACTGATTGAGCACCTGGGGAAAGGACTGGGTCAGCCCTGAGAGCACAGGTGAAAACAGTTCACCTGAGTGACCGGAAGGGCTGGAGCCTGGCTGCACCTCTTAGACCCCATTTAAGGACTGGCTGCCACTTGAGAAGGATCTCTGGTTGAAGAGCCCTCCTTGGTGGAGCTTTCCCCTGCGAATCTGGAGTCTTCTGCTACAGGTGGTCATGTTGATCTAATTGCTACACCCATTTATTCTTCCCCGGCGTAACCTGAACTCCCTTTCCATCTTTGGTGCTTACCAACCCCTCACAGGTGTTGCATGCTCCCACATTGCCCATCTGCAGCATCCCAGAGCAACCCTCTCACTTCAGGGCCTACCGCCTCAGTTTGAAAGGAGACTCTGAGAGCCTCTCCCCCAGACCCAGGAAATGGGGGTCACCTATTCATTCAGCTGAAGCTCCCCAGCACAGTTTGGGAGGGGTCAGGCAGGGGCTCCTCTGCTGCTGTTGTGCCTCTGTCCTCTTCCATGTTCATGGAGATGAGCTTGTAATTGCATTATCTAATGTAAGCTACGGACTGCGCTTCTTTGATTATCTGAATATGAAGATAATCATGACATTATTTGAGTTGGGAGGAATCTTTAAAGGTCATCTTACCCAACTCCCTGCAATGAACAGGGACACCTACAGCTGGACCAGGTTGCTTAGAGCCTAGTCTAGCTTGACTTTGGATGTCTCCAGGGAAGGAGCATCCACCATCTCTCTGGGCAACCTGCTCAGTGCTTCAATGTCCTTATTATAAAAAAAAAAAAGTTTATATACTTTTATATACATTATATATATTTAAAAAAATAAACAGTAGTATATATACTTTCATATCTACTTTATATACTTTCTCCTTATAGAAGAGGTTCTGAGACTACACAGTAAATTGTATGTGTAGTAGTGGGCTTATCAACATGAAGTGTTTTGTGGGTAAAACAAAACTGTTTTTATATGCATGCTTTATGTATTTAAGGATTTAATTTAATGATCAAAATAATGTTTTGCTTTCCTGCCATACTTTCCCCTCACCCTCTATCACAGAACTTGTAAATGGAGTTCTTAAAATGTTGACAGAGTGGGCAAGATCCAGCTGGTATGTTTGGAAATAGCAGAAGTACCAGAGAAGCAACTATGGTGTTGTACCCCTTTCCATCACACTGCTGATCAAATACCATCTCTTTGGCAAGTACAGCCTATTTCTTTCCTATTAGTTCTGTTACACTTTTAACATCTTCAATCTGGATTTAGTTGCTGAAAACAGAGACAAGAAATTGTACCCTGGAGCCAGCCAGATTTCATAGAAACATTGCAGTGAAGAGAATATTCAGAATTGGGATACTGTCTGGAAAAGAAATCATATAACCTCTCATGATAAGGTATTAGATCAGCCAGGCAATGCAGATGGAGTTACGGTAGTAACAGAAGCAGAAGTTAAGCTGAAATGGTGGTGGCAGGGAATGCTTTTTGTTGTCTTGCTCTCTGCTCATGGTCCTTTGCTGTCATTGAGGATTGCTGGGGACTGCTGAGACTTGCTGCTGTTTTAAGTGCTATATCACTTGGAGTATTCGTCACTGCAATTGACATTCTCCGTCATGAATGGTCTGATGTGCTTCCTGGCAAATGTAGCCTTTTTGTTTTGCCAACTGTGTTGGGGGGAAAAAAACTGTAATTTTGAGTGAACAGAAGCTCTGGATTTCGCCTGCTTTTTCTGCTCTGCCACCCGTGCCTTATTTTCTTGTCTGTCAGAGCAATTCCATTCAAGAACTCAACGTTTTCTTCCAGAGGAAGAGTATGAAGCAATCTTGCTTCTGCTGTCATTGCTTGTGTTTGTCTCTATGCATCTTTTGTCACTTGGCTCACGTTCGGATTCCAGCAGGCTTTATTTTTGTTGTGTATCTGTATTGCTTAAGGCAGAACTGGTAATTTCTCTGATACTGTAGAACAAACGGGAAAGTCCTATGAGGATTGAAAGTTTTCTAGTGCTACTGTCTGAATTAATTGGAAGAAGTAGAAAATAGGGAGGTAGGGTGGTTTTTCTTGTTTTGTTTTGAGTTTAACATCTGTATTTGTAAGAGGTATCTAGAGCTGGAGAGGGTGGCCTGGTTTGCCTTGTCAGAGGTACAACCCCTTTGAAACTGTATCACTGTGAATCAGGTGTTACTTTTGCCTTCTGGCTTTCCCCGGTTTTTAATAGGTATACTCTCCTACAATTTTCAGCCTGCCTGGTTTGGTTTAGGTGCAGCCTGGCTTTTGCAGATGCATTATTGCCTCTTGTGAAGGTTAAGTCTGGGATGTGGCACATGCGGCCAGTAATGCTGTCTGTATGACTGACAGTTATCAGTAAATTATAGTGGGCTGTTGCCACTTAGGCTTCCTTTGCATGCCCCCTTTCCTTTTAGGAGCACGTGTTTTAAAAGATGCAGCCCTTATTTTGCCCACTTCACCCAAATGCTGTTATGTTAATAGAAAAAAGGAACATTGCAAGGAACATCCTGTACAGGCCGGAATTACTGTATTATGGACAGAAAAAGCTGCAGATCTCAAGAGTGTATTACAGAATGTTCTTTTACTTCTCTTATGTTATCCATATTTTTATCCAGAACTGTTCTGTAGTGTTCGTGCTAGACTTGGCTAAGATCTTGCCTGCAATTTAATTTGAAAAAAAGAAATAATTTGTCCTAACACTAAAAAATTTTCTGACTGTAAGGGAGTTCTGTAAACAGACAGCAAAGGTATCCTTTCCTCCCCTCACCTCTGCTGTGGTCAGCAAAAAAGGAGGAATCTGCATATAAGAGATAGTAAAGCACCCATGCAATTAGCAGAGACCAATGCTGCGTGTGGAGCCAGCCTCTGGAGACCTACTGTGATTATTTCAGTCATTTATGAAAGTAATGGCATTTCAGGTTCTAAAAGAGCTGAAAAAGCATTGAATTACAGTTTAGATTCTGTTCTTTCAGTAATGTGTTAGAGCATCATGTGGATGCATTTAAGTAAGCAGCTATCTCAGAATGCCTTATACTTACTGTCCCTAATCCAGCTGTCATGAGTTAATTGCTTTGTAGCTAAAAATGCAAATTACAAGGTCAAAGACATTTCTTTGTGGTAGTGCCTAAAATGAAGAAATTGCATGTGGAAATGTATAGGAATGACAAATAGAGCTTTAGAGCCCCTAGTATTTATATACATTGCCAATAAGTGGTCTTTTATTTGTGTAGTGTCATGTGAAGAGCTGCCAAAGATGGTAGCTTTTTGCTTAGCAGTCAGTTAATTACTAGTAGAGTTTTGTAAGTGTCCTAGCGATACGTAGGTTGCTTCAAAAGCAGTGCTCTCTATTTATTTCCATGGAAACTGCAACGGATACTAGGAGCACAGTAACACTGTTTGGTAGGGCAAATTCTCAGCTACAAAACCCTATTTTTCAGCGTAATTGCTGCCATTAGTCAATTTGTGTGGCTAATAAAGTGGCCTGAACATGAAGTCATGCTTAGCCAAGTAATAGTTGAGATCGTGTATCTAATATTCTAAGAGCAAGCTCTTGGTTTCTCCCCTTATTCAGACAATATACCAGTTAATTTATATATTACTATTTGTAAGCAGCTTACCATTGTAAACAACTTGCACTTGTTTGTGTACATCTGTTTTAAACGATCACTCTTATTCAATGTCGGCACCTCTTTTCAGAATGAGGTGAAGGTAATGTTCAAGTAGTCTTGCATCTGGTGATGGAGTTCAGTTGTTGTGTGTCGGTGTGCCATTTGAACTCAGCTGGCACACCCTGGAGACAAGCAAATTGCCATCGTGTGCTGAGATTTTTTTGTGCCCATCTGATTGCCCATTTTCCCAAGTGTTTTAACCTTTGTGATTGTGGCCTTCTATTTGCAGTTTTTGCCTTTCGTGTGCCCAGCTCTCTTCCTTTCACCTATGCTGCCCTTAGTACTTTTCTCTCATTCTCAAGCTGTTTGCTTCTGTGCTGTTTTTCTGGCCCCCCACATGCAAACCCCAAGGCTGGCAGCGCAGGTTCACCTGTGAAGTGATTGCCATCGTTGGGAAGGTGGCTCCTGGCTTCTTGGTTTGTAAACTTCAGCACTGGGGGGAAAAACAAAGACTTAGTGAATACAAAAGTGCGTAATGGTTGTTTAAATATCTAGTAGGCATCTCCTAAGTCATATCTGTGCACAAAGCCTTAGCAGTGAGTGTTCACCTCTCATACCTGATCCTCTGTGCTCCATACAGCCTTACAGTGTTGTGTGTGTGTGGAGGTGGGGTGGGGAGGGGGGGCAGGTAGAAACAGGAGGTCTGAGTAGATTTTAATGAAGAGTATTGTTTTTGCTTGGGAAAAACATGGTGGGAGCATCATCAGCCTCATCTTCCTCAGCATCACCATCTTGACATACCGAGGACTTCCAGGTGAGGACATTTGTTCTGAGACACCATTGCTTCCTCTTCCACTGTCTATAGGAGAGAGTTTTTCCTATTTCCATTTTCTCTCGGCAGTTTTTCTCTCTAAACATTGAAAGCTATGTCTGCAGTCAGCTACGGATCCCATGAGTCATTTTTTGTGCGTTTAAGCCAGTGTCACCATCATTTGAATGGAAAACATCAGATGCCACATAGATTCTGAGATGTGTTGTTTTCCTGGCAAATCTAGGTCTTATTTCTTTTGGTAGGGAAAATTCAGCTTACACTTGTTGAGGGCTCTAATAGATTTGTTTGATGCCTGCAGAATCACTATCTGCTCTGCAAAATTAGGGCCATGAGTGACTTTCCAAAGTAACATGGCTACCTGGTGAGCCCTGTGACCTAATCTGCGTACTCCTGTTTCTCACCTCTCATCCTAGACAGTGGCCAGCCTGTACCTTAGGAAGCTCTGAGAATCAAATTTTCACAAAACTTATTTTAAATAAACAAAACCCACCACAATTCTATGCTTCAATTGAGCTATTTTTAAAATAATTCTTGATTTACAAAATGATTCACTATGTTGGAAGAGTCTTAATTAGAAAATCCCTGCTGGCTGTTGAGTGCTTTGAGTTATTCTGATTAATCAGATACTACACTGCGTGGAATAATTCTGCCACGACTTGGGGAGTCTCTTAGGCAATTTGCTGCTACTCAGGGGTTCCCGAAAGATTGATTGCAAACTGAGGCCATCTCAGGAGCATGCATTAAAAAAAATACCTTTTTTTTCCTGACATTTGCAAAGTCTGTGAAGAAATGGAGTGAAGACTGAATCTGGTCATAGTTATGAAAGTGGATAGCAGAAAATGCATTTGGTCTGTGGAGAAGGAAGTGGTCGGACTGGAGAGTTTTCCCTCATCATTTTCCTTTAGCCTTTTGACTTTTATTGCTCAGCCTTTTGGTTGCAATCAGATATTTTGTGAGAGTTGTCTTTTCAGCCTTATAACTACTGCAGGAGCAGCATGTAATAGCAGTCACATATGCTAGCAGTGTGTTAGTAGTCAGTAGGGAGTATTAAATTAGAGACCTGCACTGCAGCAATACTTACCCAAGAAACACACCAGAAAGTGCCATATGCAAGGGCTGCTCTGAAAGTAATGCTTCCTATTTTATTATGCTGGCTCACAGTGTCAGAGGTAGATGTTGGTGGTATGGCAGTAGAGATTGACCCTTCTTACCAATATTCCATTACATTTTGTTCCTGTGGATGTTTGTGAGGGATTTATAAGATCAGAGCAAAGTGGTTTCAAAATAGAATAGAAATGGTGCCTAGAAGTTGCAGACGTGAGTTTAGAAGTGGCTAACTGTTCATTTGTGTACTGCTACTAACAAGGGCAGCACCGATGTCTGTTCTAACAGCAAACCAGAACTGTTGGCAGATCTGTTATCTCAGATCAGGGTCACTCAGTGCAGTGGGAATGTGCTGCAGTGTGCACCCAAAGTGGGGAGGACACAGATGTGCACAGATGTGAGTTGTGTTTAAGAAATGAGCGCTTAGATCCTTCATGAATGCTTTTTGAGTATTTTTTGAAATACTGCTTTGCTGAACAAAACCTTTGGCATTTTGCAAAGAGCAAATTTTGGTAGTTCCTTTTGTCAATTAAGAAATTTTAGGGTGTCCAAAGCTTCCTTAGTAAGAAACATTGGCCTACCCTTCTAGGGTAGTTTGAGAAATAAATCAGAGATTTCCTTGATAGATATGTCATATTCCCCTATGTTTATGTAATGTATTTTGTTTTTTTTTTTTACCTTTCTCAAAAAGGTAGATCAATTTTGAGCACAAAAAGCAAAATAAAGGACTCCAGACAGTCTTGCTGCTGGTACCAAACAAGTTGCCGCTATCTTGGAGCTTTCCCTCTGCCTCTGTGGTATGCTATGGAGGCTAGTAGAGAAATTAATTCTGAATTTTAGTAGATGTTTTCATGTAAATGCTTTAGAAACTGCCTGTGGAAATACTAAGTACCATTATTCCATCAAAACAAGAAGTGAACTGTGTACACAATACAATATTAATGCAGCATCTGACTTAGCAACAGAATCAGTAGAATCACAAACTTGGAAGATTATTTGTTTTTCACATCTGTTGTAAATTGCACTGTATTTTTCATTTGGTTTACTTGCATTTCAGTGAGAAAAATCCTGCTGGGGTTCTGCAAACCTGCTTTATTCTCTGAAAGGCTATGAAGCACCTGTAGACCAATTCCATGAAGCATACGGTATTAAAAATGTGTGGAAAATTATAAGATAAACAAATGGCTTAGATGGTGTAAAAAGTAGAAGCAAGAAATAATTGGTGAATTAATAACGTTTGTGTACATACCACTTGACAGAAAGAGGTTACATTGAGGGGAGGGGGAAAAAGCTGCCCACTAATATCTGCTGCAACTAATGAAGCATGAAAACAGTCTTCATAGTACATTATATTTAAACGTGACAAGGAATTCCTGCAAACAAAAAGTAATCCCAAGAATATTTATATGGGTAAAGAGGAGGCTGCTTGTATTTCTTCTTCAACATTTGTTCTGTTTCCCAGCAACATGTAATGGGTAGAAGTTATCTTTCCACCATTAATATATTAACAAAACAAACATTACAGTTAAGGGAATAATTTTAGTGTCAGTTGCATTGAGTTATATTGTTAATGTATTTTTCAAAGCTGTGTGAGTCTAAATTATATTATCAGTGTACGCTTAAGTTGGATGTTTGAAGGAAATGGCATTATGAAATGGGTGATGCCTTTGGTTCCTGTTAGGCTGTGGAGAGGAGCACTGGGGTGCTGATGGTGCTGAGGGGATGGGCAGAGTGAAGTGTCAGCAGGAGGTGAATCTGCTGCAGCTGGGGTGAGGCCCTGGCTCACAGAGAGAATTAACAAAAGAGTTGAAAGTGATAAAACCCCACTCAGATCAATCAAATGTTACAACTAATTCATAAGTTGGGCAGCCTGGCATCAACAGTCACACAAAAATGCTCCCCAATTAAGTCTGCTCATTTCC